>NC_092140.1:79705004-80330004 GCF_043159975.1 Macaca nemestrina | reverse complement strand
TGTAACTTATTTGTCTTACCATTACATTTTTCCCAAGTTTGAAAACAGAACACTTTTAAAATTCAGATTATATGATGGAATATATATTCTACAGTGAAATGTCAAATTTATTAACATAATATGCAAATATTTAATTACAGTATTGGTGGGTTTGTATTTTATAACTTCTTGTGATATTTAACTGCTGCTATTAATTATGATGATGAAACAAAATTTCTTGGATTTTGAATATTTTTGACTTAAAATATTTGAATTCAGAATAAATTTGACTTATTCACATAAATCTTAGCTCTGAAAAGAATGTTAGAACTCATCTAGTTTTATATACTTTAATATTACCTATTCAGAAATGGAGGCCCAGAAAATTGAGCAACTTTCTCAAACATTTCAGGTGGTCGTAGATTTAGAACTAGTCTTCTGCTCTCAGGTTAGAGTGGTTTCTATTATTAATTTTATGCCTCGTTGTCCTTTAAAAGGTTCGTAGCTATGTGACAGTATTTCTACAAAAATACGATTTTCTTCTTGCTTAAAGAAACATTAGTGACACTGAAATCACAGAAACACTCCCATTACCTAAAATAGTTCTTGAAATATTCTACGTGCATATATTCTATATCTTGTTCATTCAATTAGATAGTATAGTTCTAGCAGTTCTCAGGAAAGGTAAAGTTTGGAATGTAAACTGGGCCCTCAGTGGAACTTCCTTGGAGTTGAACCTGAAGGAAACAACACATACAAGTTTCCTGGGCAAATTTCCAGCCGTGTAGCACATCAAGATCACTACGTCTAGTCAAGTGTTTCAAAAAGGAAGAACGCAGGAGACTTCTGGAATTCTTTTCTATTTAGATTCTAAACATTCGTGAAAGGAGGCTTGCTTCAATATTTTCCTTAATTTAATATGAGGAAATTCACAGTTTGCTCTGGCCTCTTAATTCTTTTTAAGTGAAACGAAATTCTTTGTGCAGAGAAAGAATAAGAATGCTGATAGGCGAATGAGACAGAGGTATGTATACACACAATTACATATGTTATCATAATGTGTATATATTACATATCACAATCAAATAAGCAATGCAGTGATATTTCTAAAGACACAGAAGTATCTACAGTGAGAAGTCATCCTCCCATTCACTCCTGTCTGCCTAGCCAGAGATCCTTTCTCCAGAAACAACCACTTTAAACAGTTTCTTGTATAGCTTTCCGGACATAATCTACTTATATTTAAATAATTATGTAAATATTCATTAAAACCCACAAATACTATATGCACTGTCCTGCAACTGTTTTTTTTTTTTTTTTTAAACATTTAGAATCTATTTTGAAGTTTGTTTTGTATCAGCACATGTAGAGCTGCTTCATTCATTTTTGTGGCTGCATAGTATTAGTATTCCATTATGGAATATAATGTTTAATATTACATTCCATCACACAAAATAGAATTAATATTATATTAATATCAATTGATTTAATTTTAGCATATTTATGATGTTTGTTAATGGTATATTAATACTTAACCAGTCTTGTATTTTATTTTCCTTCCATCTTTTGCTCTTTGAAACCATACTGGTCGGGCGTGGTGGCTCATGCCTGTAATCCCAGCACTTTGGGAGGCCAAGGTGGGCAGATCACCTGAGGTCTGGGGTTTAAGACCAGCCTGGTCAACATGGTGAAACCCCATCTGTACTAAAAATACAAAAATTAGCTGGACATGGTGGTGTATGCCTATAATCCCAGCTACTCAGGAGGCTGAGGCAGGAGAATTTCTTGAACTCAGAAGGCAGAGGCTGTAGTGAGCTGAGATCACACTACTGCACGCCAGCCTGGGTGACAGAATGAGGCTCTATCTCAAAAAAAAAAAAAAAAGAAAAAAAAAAGGAACCATGCTAAAAAAATAGGTCATTTGCATATGTATAAGAATATCTGTAGATAAGAAAGACTGCTACGTTAAAGTGTATGTGCATTTGTAATATTTACAGATATTACCGAAAAATATCCTTCATTCACATCACCATGGCCTCAATATTACAATGTGTTTATCAGATTTTTTTATATTCACCATTCTAATAGATGAAAAATACTATCCCATGTAGTTGTAATTTGTGTCACTCTAATTTGAGTGTGGTTGATCCTTTTTTCATATGCTTAAGAGCCATTTGTATATCATTTTCTGTGAGCCATCTGTTCATATCTCTTTTTTTTTTTCTTGTTTACGATTTGTCTTATTTCTGTCAACTGTAGAAACTCTGTGTATAAAAAATTTGCCTATTGGGTTTATGAATTGTAGAACTTTCCATCCTCCCCCATTCCTTGATTGTCATAAATGTTTATGGTGAAGATTTTGATTTAAAAATGCCATACTTTTGTGTGTGTGTTGAATTTGGCACTCTCGCTTTATACTATTCATACAAAGCCTTCCCCATTCTGAGATCATAAACACAACCCATGCTGTCCTGGTGCTGTTACGGCTTTTCACAGTAGATCTCTCATTCATCTAGACTTTATTGAGATAAAAGGTGCGAGATAGGTAGTCATGTTTTTTTTTTGTTTGTTCGTATTAGGTGGCTATTCAGTTTTCTCAAACTATTGGCCTTGTGTCTTTTCCCTGTTGATTTGAAATGCCACCTTTATTACATACTTCAGTGGTCCCCAACCTGTTTGGCACCAGGGACCGGTTTTGTGGAAGACAGTTTTTCCCCAGGCCAGAGTGGGGGATGGTTTCGGGATAACTCAAGTGTATTACTTCATTGTGCACTTTATTTCTGTTATTACTACATTGTAATATATAATGAAATAATTATATAACTCACCATAATATAGAATCAATGGCAGCCCTGACCTTGTTTTCCTGCTCTAGACGGTCCCATGTGAGGGGGATGGGAGACAGTGACAGATCATCAGGCATTAGATTCTAACAAAGAGCACGCAACCTAGGTCTCTTGCATGCACAGTTCACAGTAGGGTTCGTGCTCCTATGAGAATCAATGCCCGAGATGATCTGACAGGAGGCAGACCTCAGGCGGTAATGTGAGCAGTGGGGAGTGGCTGTAAATACATATGAAGTTTCACTTGCCAGCCTGATGCTCACCTTCTGCTGTGCAGACCTCTACCAGTCAGGTCCATGGCCTTGATTTCCATATGTATGTCTCTTGACCCATTTCCCATCTTAGTAATTCATGCCATTGACCTTCCCATCTATCCACCACATTGCTTTATGATGTGTTTTTAGTATCCAGGAGAGTTCATCCTCTCAGGGCTCTTTGTTGAGAAATACTTTACTATTTTCACATTATTTTACCGTGAGGTCTTTAGAATCAACTTGTATAATAACCCCAACAAATTTTTTTAAATTCTGGAAGTATTTTTTTGTTTAAATTGGAAGTGCCTTAAATTATACAGATATAATTAATTGTCATCACCTGTTAAAATTTTGCCTTAGTAGCATTTTAAAGTTTTCGTCATATAAATTTTGCATATTCCTTAAGATTTGCTGGGGATTTTGCCCTTTTGCTATTATCATAAATTACATGTCTTCTTTTGTGTCATTTTGCTGGTGTGTGTAAAATATATAAAATATCCCTTAATAAGGTTGTTTAAAAATAAATATTGTATTCTACCAAATGCCTTTTACATATCCTTGAAGATGATCATGTACTATTTTACTTTGGTCTGTTTATAAGGTGAATTGTTTTGATAGTATAAGATCTTTGTATTCCCTATGCTCCCATAAAAAAGGATGATTTCATGTCCTTTGCAGGGACATGGATGAAGCTGGAAACCATCATTCTCAAAATTATTCCTTAAAAGTTTGTTAGAATTGTCCCTCTGAAGCTAACTAGTCCTGATTTTGCTTATTTGTGTATTTATTTATTGGAGGGAAGGTGGCTCTTTAACATCTATTTAATCTGTGATATTGACATATTTACATTTTCTGTGTTTTCTTTGGCTAAGGTATGGTTCCTTAAGTATATGTTACATATTTACTGATAATCTTCAGTTACTGTTTGAGTCCCTCCTGATACAGGGTGAGGTTATCTATTATTGTTGAGTTGTTTTCAAAAGTGGTGGTTCTTATATTCTGTGTTTTATGGAATTTGACAGTCACATCTCCCATTCATTTTGATATTAAGATATTAAAGACTATTTAGATATTAAGATATTAAGGACTATTGCATAATTTTATCATTGGGATGGTAATACTGTAGGCCATACTGTATGATTACACTGTTCTGAGGACTATGATTGCTTTCTTTGGTACATTTGCCCAGTGGTGTCCAGTTTTACTGCTGATTGTGCTTCATAGAATCAGTTCTTAATAGACACAATTTATCTCAGTCTTATATATTATAAGCTCTCAGTAATTCTAGTGAATAAAATACTTGGTTATTGTCTGTTATGTGTTCATTTGTAAAGAATGTAAAAGACATGTTCCTATAAAAATTAGCCAGGTGTGGTGGTGCGTGCCTGTAGTCCCAGCTACTCGGGAGGCTGGGGTGGGAGGATCACCTGAGCCCGGGAGGTTGAGATTGCAGTGAGCTGAAATCGTGCTACTGCAGTCCGGTACAGGCAACCAAGTGAGATCCTGTCTCAAAAAAAAAAAAAAAAAAGCAAACTTGAATTAATAATTTTGGTAAATATGTATGTATTCAGATATGTTAAAGGATAGCATTTTACATACTTGTCTGGTAGAATTAGTTGGAAATAAAATAATTTTTAGATACAGTAAAAAGTTCTTTAGAGAGCTAAAAAGTTTTAACGGCATTTTTGCTTTTCCAAATCCCATGTGTTCCAGAATTTGTCAAGGAAATAGAAAAAGGAAATAGAAATCACAATGCTGTAGTAACAGAGGTGCAAAAAAAATGATAATGTTGGTCAAAATGTATAATGTTAAGAAAAACAGTGTTTGTGGTTAATAAAAGTATATTGATTTTGTTCAAATTTTATTGAGAAAATATTCTCTCCTTTTCTCATAGATTTATCTAAAAACAGACTGGTTGAAGTTCCAATGGAATTGTGCCATTTTGTATCACTGGAAATTCTTAATCTGTATCACAACTGTATCAGAGTCATTCCTGAAGCCATCGTTAATCTCCAGATGCTGACTTACCTGAACTTGAGGTAGGTTAAACATAAAAGTTGTAATCAAATTCAATGAAAGAAATAAAAAACTTATGCTTTCATTTCTATCCATTTTTTTCACTCTTTGCAATTCTTGATTTTTCTTTGATGTAGATCCCACAAAGATGTTTTAAGTAATAACTTTTCTAATAAATTTGTAATGTTGTTAATACTGCTCTTGGTGCAAGACTTCCCTGAATGTCAATATGACAAGGGTTTTTTTAAAAAAATGATTTATATCATTTATTCTCTTTGTCTACTTGGTATTTGTAAGGTTGTAATTATGTTGTCTTCAAGTATTCATGTAGATTTTGGAGGAGGAAGTATAAGGGAAGTGAAAAAGAGTTTGGTTGTCGGGACAGACAAGGATCAAAAAAAAAAAAAAAAAGAGAGAAAGCCTGGGTGAGCTTTGGCAATTATTGATAACATTGGGCCTTGCTACCTAGTACTAATTGAGCTCATTCACTTTAAGCCTTCTTAAGAAAGTTGAGGAGCACTGAACAACTGTAGCCAGATACGAAGTTTGCTATCTATCTTTCCATCCCACTAACTTAGGTCAGTGTTTGCTGAGCATGGTTTAGTAATGTGCATTGATTGATTATGTACAACATGGTATCATGTATTAATGCTCCTGAGTAGCTCTGATGTTAAGAAAATCAGTTATTTTAAGGCCTTGGTTTTAGACTTTGCAGCTAGGTGCTCTGGTCAAATTCTAAATCCTTTCCCCATATCTGAGATGTCAGGAGAGGGAGGGAAGCTGTTTTATCAAATCTATCTTTACCGTGAATACAAGATCCCCAATTGCAAGCCTGAATGTAACCTTTTCTCATGTCAGTTGTGTCATGTTGGTGTGCAAAGGGGAGCAAGGCTTGTGTTGAGTAACAGATATACCCGACATCAAACTTCAGAAAGTTCAATGAACCAGGTATAATGTCAGTGGTTTTTTAGTTTTGATTTAGTTTTGATTGTTGTTTTGATTTAGTTGGCTACCAAAAATTACTGGTTTTCTCTTGTTTTCCTTGAAGTCAAAAATGAGTTTCTGGCTGGGTGCGGTGGCTCCTGCCTGTAATCCCACCACTTTGGGAGGCTGAGACGGGTGGATCACCTGAGGTCAGGAGTTTGAGACCAGCCTGGCCAACATGGTGGAACCACATCTCTACTAAAAATACAAAATTAGCTGGACGTGGTGGCGCATGCCTGTAATCCCAACTATTCAGGAGGCTGAGGCAGGAGAATCACTTGAACCTGGGAGGTGGAGGTTGCAGTGAGCAGAGATTGTGCCATTACACTCCAGCCTAGGAGACAAGAGCAAAACTCCATGTCAAAAAAATAAAATAAAATAAAATAAAGAGTTTCCGTTGCATTTCTGTAGAAGTGCTTTTTTTTTGAGATGGAGTCTCACTCTGCCACCCAGGCTGGAGTGCAGTGGTGTGATCTTGGCTCACTGCAAGCTCCGCCTCCCAGGTTCACACCATTCTCCTGCCTCAGCCTCCCAAGTAGCTGGGACTACAGGTGCCCGCCACCACGTCTGCTAATTTTTTGTATTTTTAGTAGAGACACGGTTTCACCGTGTTGGCCAGGATGGTCTCGATCTCCTGACCTCATGATCTGCCTGCCTTGGCCTCCCAGAGTGCTGGGATTACAGATGTGAGCCACCGTGCCTGGCCAAGTGCGTTTGTTTTTTTATCAGGGTTGAAAAAAATCCTAGCAGTTTTTTAAGTAGCCTTAACTTCTTTTTGGTAAATAAGGTGTAGGTTACTGTTAGGATCGTCTGGAGGCTCATGTATCTAATCTTCACTTCTGCAGATTTCTGACTTATCTGACCGTTTTGAATTTTCTTGCTGTTTCTGACATAGTAGGGTGTTAATAACCTTGGAATTTCCTGGTGCAGCAAGCATAGGTGTCTATAGAATTTGCATCAGTATCTCCCTAAGACATCTGTACTCTAATTCCAACATATACAGGGGAAAGCATGTGTAGTTCACTTACCTACTCCTGTCCTGCTGTGACATTTTCACTGCTGGTAGTCCTGGATGCAGTAAGTCTATATATTTAACTTTGCATTGTTGTATTTAGTCCATGTTCATTGAGAAACTTTTGGGTATAGATGACATTTTACTTTTACGATGATAGGGATTTTAAAATGCTAATCATACCAGATAATGTAATCTTAAAATGTATATTATATTTTTAGAACATTAGTAAAATGGTTTTGGTTTCCATGTCACACCTAGTTGAGAAGAGATTATTGCTGTCTTCAAATGGGTAGGAAGTATATATTGGAGTATGGATCCGAGGATGTTTTAAGGCAAAGATGGAGAATTCATTGAAACTGATGATGGCTGAAGAGGACCATGTGGTATGTTATAAGCAGTGTTTTGTGATGAATTCCTGGTAATGGAAAGGAAAAAGAATATAGAAAGAGGCTGTTAAGCATCTAACTCTTTAAATATTGTTTTCAGTCTGTAATTTTTAGCTTCATGGTTGTATCTGTTTTCTTCAACGTACGTGGGTCATTCTGTTTTTGTTCTGTTTTTCTTTGTCCACTTCTGCTACTTTTAATAATGCCATGTCTGAGACCTGTTCTCCCGTATTGAATCATGTGCTCTTTGAAGGAATTTGACAAATAGAGAAAATATGAGAAAAAGCTTACCTCTCTGAGGTATTGTATAAAGATAAAAGAAAAATGTGTGGCTATCCTCTAAACTTTTTGAAAGCCAGATACTATATACACATACATATATATACACACACACACACACACAAAATTATTTTTAAAACTTCCTATAAATTTATTACATGAGTATAAATGTATGACATAAAGTAGTATGCCGGGCGCGGTGGCTCACGCCTGTAATCCCAGCACTTTGGGAGGCCGAGGCAGGCAGATCCCTTGAACCCAGGAGTTCAAGACCAGCCTGGGCAACATATTGAAACCCCATCTCTACTAAAAAAAAAACACAAAAATAAGCCGGGTGTGCTGGCGTGCGCATGTAGTCCCAGCTACTCGGGAGGCTGAGGTGAGAGGGTCTGGGAGGTTGAAGCTGCAGTGAGCCATGATTGTGCTACTGCATTCCAGCCTGGGCAACAGAATGAGACTTTATCTCGAAATAAATAAATAAATAAATAAAATAAAAATATTAATGAGAATAATCTTTAAAGTAATCAAGAAGCTGGTCCTCTTGTGTTACTCAATTATAAGGCCTTTAATTCCTATTTGATTATTGGGTATAGTTGAAACATGTCTTCTAGGAATTGGACCCTTGAAATTGAGATATTTATCAGTTTGGGAGTGATTTGATGTTGAATGCAATATAGCTTTTTCCTAAAAGATTTATTAGTATCTGTGAAACAGTGACTGCCACATTTGTTTACTTCCAAATACGTAGTTGTATCTAGAAAATACCAGTGTCATCTAATAAAATTGTTTTGAAGTCTTCTCAGATGTTGAGTAGTATCATCCACATGATAGTGTTGTCCGTGTGAGTTCTTCCTGTCCACAGACTACCACCCCACTCCCAGCCATCCCCAAGCCTGGTAAGCAGGAGGAACGCAGAATATCGTGCCTGTGTATGATCACGACGTGATGTCTCCTCCACAACAACCGGGGTTAGCCACTGTGGCCTTTTCATGTCTTTTCTGCTCCTCCTGGATATTATTAAGTTAGCAAAATAAAATGTATATTTGTTGGGTATGGTGAAGGGACGCAGTGGACTTCGTTGACTTTTGGCCTTTGGGGAGAGACTGCCAATCCCCTCACTTGAAAAGTACGCAGAGACTTAGGATGCTGTAAACACACTGCTTTGTAGAAGAGCTAATCTAGTGTTTTTTTTCTGCAGTAGTTATAAATGGGATAGCATGCCAAAAAAAAAAAAAAAACTTATATATCCAAGAAAGAAATATATAATCAATGCAGGACATTATCATTAATTTTGATGTATGGGGAAGTCGGTGTGAATTTCTTGAAATTAAATAAACTGTAAATTACTTTTGAGCTCACCCTTAAGGTAGACGATATCAAGTATAGTATGATCTGAAAGAGCTTTAACAAATAGGCAAGTTTGTCTGATTTTATAAACAAGTACCCTAAAATACTTTCTTTTCTGTAACACTTAGAAATTTTCTTCTTATATCTATTAACTGAGAAGAAAGACTTGTTAGATAAAATAGTGCAAAGAAGCTGCTTTTCAAACTTTCACAGATTTTGTCTGTCTATACTTAAAATCAACATGATCTCACTCTATTTAGATTTTTTTCTCCTCTCAGTAAATTACATGTAGAAATTACTAATTTTGTATATTCCAAAGTAGGAGAGATGCCATATGAAGCTACTTTGAATTCATGGGAACCTTTCAAAATTGATTACACCCTCTGGAGTATATTGTGTATTTCAGCTGAGTAAACAGCCATAAATATTTGATGGTGATGATGATGATGATGATGATGGTGGTGGTGGCGGTGTTGGTGATATGTCACTGCCTAACCAGCTTTTTGGCTAATAGGTTGTCTTTAAATGTCAAAAGGCCACTTGGTGCCAACAACCTCTAGTCCCAAACTAGAGATAAATTTAGTTAGCACATGAAAAAAATCCTTACTGTGAAGTGCAGTTAAAAACACTTACATATTTTTCACATTTTCTCACGTGATAGAAATGTTATGTTTGTGGAAAATATTAATTTATTGCTGTTTATGTAGCCTGTGTTTGAAGGATCTGGGCTTTTAATCTTTGCCTCTTGGTGTTCACAACAAAAGGTTATGTTAGTTTAGTATATGTGCCACTGTGTCTTTTCCTGTTATAAAGTATCTTAATCCAAGAAATGTGGCCAAGAACAATAAAAATGATTAAGCAAGACTTGTTCCTATAGAGGAACCAACACTTTGAACCTGAATTACACAGGAAAGCCTCACAAAGTTAAAAATCTATTTTAAGATGCTGGAGAGGTGGTTGTTGATGAGCCTCATGAAGAAAATGTACCGTAGGAAAATAAAATAACCCAGACTAGCAAAACTCTTGGCAATAGTAGGAGTGTTGTGAATCTAAGAATAGGGACCTTGGTTAAAAAGTCTCATCTCACGGGTAGCGGCTGCCAAGAAATGAAAGTTCTGTATAGTATTTGATCATATTGCTTCCAGAACTCTTGGTGAGTGCTTTTACTTTTCTAGGGTGAAATACACCCAGCTAGGCCTGCTATATTCATTAGAAGTCCCAACCTCTCCCCACCTACTAGGAGTGGGTTCTGAAGCATTGCCTGTAAAGAACAGGGCGGTCTCTTGAACAAAATGTTATCACACCATAAAAGGAATCTGTTTTGGCTGCTTTCTCTGCAGCCTGGCATTCTTTTTGGCTGCTGAACAATGTGCAGAAAGAGCCAGCTTCCTGATGGTCCCATAACCAGTATCCCCACATTCCTTTGGGAGTCACACTGAGGAGTCATCTTGGATTGGGACAAGCGTCTTGCATGCTAGGGTTGCCTTAGAAAACACAGACTTTGTATTTTTTTGTTGTGAACTAAAAATTAAATTTAACTACATTTCTTCTTACTTGTAGAAGAAATGTCTTCTCTCCCTGCACTGACAATTTTAAAGAAAGTCTCAATTGTAGGATGGTGTTTCTTCTCTCTAAAAAAAATGAAAAAATTGATGGTGTCTTCCTAAACTGAAAAGGAGGAGGAATTTGGTTCCATTCAATACAAATGTGTATCCCACATTCTTTCATGAGGATCTTACCTCATTCAAAGGGAGAATGAGAAAACTTTAGTGTATATATTCATGTATATTTTCAAGCTGGTCTTTGGTAGTCAGGTTTTGTTTTGTGAAATGACAGCTCAGCAGAAAGACACCAAAAACACAGTGAACTGAACTGGAGTTTGAAAGTGAACTGGCTTAAAATTTGAAAACATTTTTCACAGGATAGCAGAGATGGAAGGGGCCATTGGAGTCATCCAGTGCATGTGCACGGCCAACCATGTGGAGTTTAAACTTTGCCTTTTCTAGTGCTCTTTGGGCATCTGTTATCAAGGTGGAACCTGTAGCCAGTGGTCCCTAAAATTATTAATGTGTTTATAAATTATTGTGCCTGTAAAATTATGTCCGTTGCCATTGGTAGCTGACAGGCTTTATGAAGTGTGACTGCGTGAATGATTGACTGTTTCTTATCAGATTCCATTCCTTTTAGGATAGTTCATACTTGGCATAACTTCCAAAGAGGATTTTCCCATTATTACATATCACCCAATCATAGCTGTTGTTTCAGATCAGTGTGTGTATTGAAAAAAAGAACAGAGCGACACAAAAGGGATATTATGACTTCGATAACGAGAGTACTGTCAGAATTTGTTGGTTTTGTTTTCAGTTCTGTTTCTGATCTTAATAGAGTTGTTAAGATCTTTGTGCAGCAGGTTAGTGCTCTGGAACTGAGGTAAATACCCACTCCTCATTCAATTGTATATATGTTTTTGTTTATATGATTGTCAAAGTTTATTCTGCCAGCCCTAAATGAACAAGTTCCAAATTGCATTTATTTGTCTAACGAGACAGATAAAAAGCACCGTGAAACATTGCCATTTCATCAATAATCAACTTACTATATATCCTCTAAGAACACTGCACTTTACCAAGTCCTATAACAAGTACTGTAGAGAAGAAGTGAGAATTTTTTTTTTTTTTTTTTAAAGAACATACATATGAAAGGTGTGGATTTCAGGGATCATCACCACCACCACTTCCCCGCTTGCTTGCCTGCCTGCCTGCCTGCCTGCCTGCCTGCCTGCCTGCCTGCCTGCCTGCCTGCCTGCCTGCCTGCTTTCTTTCTTTCTTTCTTTCTTTCTTTCTTTCTTTCTTTCTTTCTTTCTTTCTTTCTTTCTTTCTTTCTTTCTTTCTTCCTTCCTTCCTTCCTTCCTTCCTTCCTTCCTTCCTTCCTTCCTTCCTTCCTTCCTTCCTTCCTTCCTTCCTTCCTTCCTTCCTTCCTTCCTTCCTTCCTTCCTTCCTTCCTTCCTTCCTTCTTTCTTTTCTTTTCTTTTCTTTTCTTTTCTTTTCTTTTCTTTTCTTTTCTGTCTTTCTCTCTCTCTCTCTCTCTCTCTTTCTTTCTCTCTCTCTCTCTCTCTCTCTCTTTTCTTTCTGGGTCTTGCTCTGTTGCTCAGGCTAGAGTGCAGTGGTGTGATCACAGCTTACTGCAGCCTCGACCTCTCTGGGCTCAGGTGACCCTTCCATGTCAGCCTCACTAGTAGCTGGGACTACAGACGTGCACCACCATGCCCAGCTAATTTTTGTGTGTGTTTTTTGTTTGTTTGTTTTTGTAGAGATGGAATTTTGCTATGTTGTCCAGGCTGGTTTCGAACTCCTGAGCTCAAGTAATCTGCCCGCCTTGGCCTCCCAAGGTGTTAGAATTTACAAATGTGAGCCACCATGCCCAGCCACCACTACTTCTTAATAGCTAAATAGGATTTAAGATTTGATCATCACACCATCAAATCTGAGCCCTTCAACAACCCTTAACTTTAGATAGGATATAGGAAAGTGGTTTATCCCTAGGCTACACTATTTCATAATTAATAGAAATGAATGGGATATATTTCTTTGACATTTTATAGGTCACTAAGCACTTTCACCTCTGTTATCTTATTGAACATGATCTCTATTGCATTCCATGCTCCTTAGGACAGTTTCATAATTGTGAAAATAGGTATTAGGGATTTTCCAAGGGAACAAAATAAGTATTTAAACAAGGAAGGCCTTTGTATTTTTAAAATTCCTACTGTAGCTATAATTGGCTCTCATTTTTATTTCTAATACTATAAATTTGTGCATTCTTTCTTTTTCTTTATCCACTTTTGCAGAAGATGGTGTGTTTTAATAACTTTTTTTAAACTTAGCTTTTGATTTTGGATATTTTGCTCATTGAGTTCTAGTGATTTTTTCTTTTCTTATAGGAGCATTTAAGTCCACAGTTTTCCTGTGTGTAGTGCTTTAGCTGACTCCTAAAAGTTTTGCTGTGCAGTGGTTTTTAATCACTCCCAGTCTTTTCTACTTTCCGGTATTACTTCTGTGGCTTGTGAGTGTTAAATTTCTTTTTTATTTTCATTTTTGGTGGGGGGCAGGGTCTTGCTCCATCGCCCAGGCTGGAGTGCAGTGGTGCGATTATGGCTCACCACAACCTTGACTTTCAAGGCTTAAGCTATCTTCCCACCTTAGCCTCCCCAGTAGCTGGGACTACAGGCATGCACCACCATGCCAACCTAATTTTTAGATTTTTTTATAGAGATGGAGTCTCACTCTGTGGCCTAGGCTGGTCTCAAACTCCTGGACACAAGTGATCCACCCACCTCAGACTCCCAAAGTGCTTGGATTACAGGCGTGAGCCACCACACCTGGGCTAAATATTTATAGAACAGTTTTTAAAGTTATCTCTAAAAGTTTACTTTTAATTTAGTTATATTGTGTCAGAGAATATTTTCTGTTTGAAATAGATGCATTTAGATTGGTCAAGTATTGCTATGTATAGTTAATTTTGTAAATATTCCACATATGCTTGAAAACAATATATGTTTTCTAAGTTTGGTATGCAAGGTTATAGTAAGTACAGCAAATTTAGCATTTTAATTTGGGGCTTCACCTTTCCTCCATCGTAACACATTTTGCATCTGCAGGTCTGCAGGCAGAGATAACCTGGAAAGGTACGTTAGACAAGGCACCTGGTACTCTTTTTGCCTGTTGCAAAATTGTTCACAATTTTTTTCTGATACTCCAAATACTTCAGATTTATTTATTTATCAAGACATGTCGAGTCTCGTTCTGTCACCCAGGCTGGAGTGCAGTGGCATGATCTTAGCTTATTGCAGCCTCCGCTTCCCAGGTTCAAGCAATTCTCCTGCCTCAGCCTCCCGAGTAGCTGGGATTACAGGCATGCACCACCACGCCCGGCTAATTTTTGTATTTTTAGTAGAGAAGGGGTTTCACCATGTTGGTCAGGCTGGCCTCGAATTCCACACCCCAGATGATCCGCCTGCGTCAGCCTCCCAAAGTGCTGGGATTATAACTGTGAACCACTGCGCCCAGCCCAAATACTTCAGATTCCTATCACCACATACAAGAATTGTACACCTTCATGAACTATTTGAACAGGTCTGTAGGTAGCAAAAACCAAAAAGAATGAAAAGAATATCATCAGTGATATTCAGTGGGGATGGTGAAATGTTTCCTTTCAGATCGTGTGTCCTCAGAACTGGGAGAGCTTGTTTGTGTGTGGGTGGCTGTGGGGGGGTGGGGCTGAAGCAGTAGCTAGTGTTTTAGGGCCGTTCATTTACTTTGTTCAATCAATACTTTGAATGGGTGACCTTCACGGAATTTAAGTAAACTGTTATGAGTTGTGGCCCCTCAAGTAAATTAGTCCCAGAGCCAGACCGTTGTGACCTCAGTACCAGGAGGAGAGAACAGCCTGGGATTTTCAGCAGAGGCAACCTTTGAACATTTGATCATGGTGCCAAAAACCTGTAAGCAGTTGTTTACAGAGTTCTTAGGACCAGCCTGGAGTCCTTTCATTCCACCTTGCGTGATAAGATCGGTAAAGGAAGTCTCACTTTCTGTATTCCTTAGGAGTCCCTAGGTTTTTTAACTTAGATTTTTAGAATCCCGGAAGGAAATATCTGCTGCCACAGCACTTTTAAAATACATGATCAATGTTCAGGTAGGATGTAGGTGATATCAGCTTGGAGAGAAGTTGACTAGTTATGTTAGACATAAAGTCTTAGGATTTACACACATTTTGTATTTTCTCAGAGCTTAGAACAGGGTCTTGGACAGAGCAGGAACTCAGCAGGTGTAGAAAATAATCAACTTTTCAGTATTTGACACGATAGTGCCTTCCTCTGTTGTCTTTGGTCACATGCTTTCCTGGTCACTTTTCTACTTCTTCCTGTTTCTTCTCTATTACAGTATCTGGATATTATTTCTCTTCCTGCAACTTACTGCTAGAATGCCCCAAAGCTTTGGTCTTAAATCTTCTCTCCAAGACCTTATGCCTCTTGTGTCTCAAATATATTCTTTATCCCTTTGACTCAGTTGAGCACTAGCCCTCATTTCCCCAGTTCCCTAATATTCAGTTCCTCTTAGATGTCCTAGTGACCTTCAAATTCCAGTATGTGTTAGACTAAGCCCATTTTCTTCTTTTCCAAATTAGTGTATCTTCGATCCTTGCTTCTGTTCATGCTCCTACTGTTTTTCTCCAGCACCCCAGCTCAAAAATCTCAGAAATAAACTTTGACCCCTTTCCTCTATTCATTTTTACATAAATCAATCATTAACTACTAGTTCAGTATCTCACTGCCCGCTGCTTGGAATTCTGTGCCCTCCTTCCACTGTTTTCCTGGGTTACCTATACTTTTTATTCCAGAGTAGATGAGAAAAGGCTGTGCTGTGTAGAGGGGAGACCACAGACTTTGATCTAAAGCCTGACCCACCCGGTTTCAAACCTGAACACAGAGACACTCACTAGCCAGGCAACTTAGAATGAATTATTTAAATTCTCTGAATGTCAGTTTTTGTGTCTGAAAAGTGGGAGGTCTTAGTGCTTATATTACAAGATGGTTGTGAATATAAATAAAATACTTGTCTTAGCGCCAACACAGTGCCTTGTACATAATAGCCAAGAAATATTTGTTGATTTGTTGAATTAAATTTTGTGGCATGCTGTGTCATCATGCAAATTGCTATACAGGTTAAGAAACATAGTGACAAAAGAGCTAGTATTTGAGTAAAGTAAGTGGATTCTGTAGTATTGTTGGCAAAGAGTAACCTCTTTGTGTAAAAATATTAGAACACTAAAGAAGAGTCTAGTTATTAGTAGTTTTCAAGTTATGCAATAGAAGCTCTCTGAAGATTCATTTCCTTGGAGGGATGCGTAGGAAGAAAGGATGTACATACACTAATAACCACGCATATTAATCTATATTACACATTCAAACATTTCTTGAAATAAATGGAGAGGAATGCGTCTTCAAATGGTAAATGGCAATATTCAGGCATCTTAATTTTTATTATGAATATTTTTATTACCTTAATGTCCCTGGATAAAAATTGATCTCAATAGACTGTGCTCACCTAAGTCAGTATCAGTATCCCTTTCCTTTTTTATGGGGGAAAGATGTTAAAGTAAAAAATACTTATTTTTGGCTAGGCGCCGTGGCTCAGGCCTGTAATTCCAGCACTTTGGGAGGTTGAGGCGGGCAGATCACGAGGTCAGGAGTTTGAGACCAGCCTGACCAGCATAGTAAAACCTCATCTCTGCTAAAAGTACAAAAATTAGCCGGACATGGTGGTGTGTCCCTGTAATCCCAGCTACTCAGGAGGCTGAGGCAGGAGAATCACTTGAAAATGTATATATTTTCTAGGCTTTGGGAGGTGGTATGGAAGAGAAGCAAAGTAGGAATACCTTCCTGGTAGTAGGAAACCGGGGTTGGTTCCATCTGGAACATAGTTCCGAATAGTGGGAGAGTTCTCTCCACTGCCCGTGTATTTTTCCTAGTCATTCAGTGACAGTTTCCTGTGTGCCAGGAGCAATGATCTGCACAGTGGTATTTTTCAAGACCCAGAGCTTAGGCAGCTACAAGTCTTAATACTTAAAACCCCACGTCTACACTGTCGCCTCTAAAAGTGTTCGAAAATTTAATATTTTTGCTGGTATTAGATAGAGTTCTCTTTGAACATCCAAAGCGCACTTGTTTTGAAAGCTCAATTGATTTTGAGCATTCAATTCCATTTTAAAATAGAGGAAATTTAAAGCAATAGTGTTTAGAGCCCAAAATTGGCCTTGATCTTTTGGAATTGAAAAACTCTTAGAAGAAAGGAGAGAAAATAATTAAGATAAAGCGAGTTATCAAAACTGCCCTTTGAAATCTAACTGTAAACATTGGTAGCTTACATGGGTTGCTGACCGTTGGGGATATATATATATATATATATATATATACACACACACACACACACACACACACACACACACACACATAAAGGAATATTTTAAGCAGTGGTTTATTTATACTCATGAGGAGATAGGCTGTTATTGTGGGAAACCAGTTCAGTTGCACGAAGCCAAATATGGTGCAGGTATGCACAGGAAAATGCACAGTGAAATAAGTGACGGTTGCAGAAATTTGCCTGAATTCAGACTCACTTTAGACACTTCTTGCTTTTCTTGCAGTTCTCTTTTCTAAAGTTAATCTTTTACCTTCTCAAAACATAGCTTTTATGTGTATGGAGTGTGAAATTGATTGGTGTAGCTTTCAAGACGGGTTTCAGATTCAATTGAAATGATGATTCTGTTTTTCTAGTCTGAAAACATTGTAAGTCTTCAAGTGATTGCCACAGTCAGGTTGTAGTTAGCATAATTGCTTTCAAAGTTAGATTTAAACGTAGGCTCCCAGATTTAATGTATATTATTTAATTAAGAGTCTATATAAAATATAAATATATAAGATAATAATAATAAATCTCTGTCCGAAAAATTAATGTCAAATGTTATTTTTTAGCTTTACATTTAAGCATAAAGATAGTCTCTATTTGATTTTAGCTTTATAGCATCAAATTACAGTTGACCGTGGTCACCAGGCAACTCAAAGCAAAGCTTTTGTTGTTGTTGTTGCTCATTGTCTCCGATGTGTAATTAATGATGGTGGGATGTAGGGGGAGGGCAGACAATGAAGGGGAAGCACTCAGTCATTAGGGGAAACAAGGGTGAGACATTTTGCCATCCTGGATTTTTCAGCATGGAACAAGCAGGAGAAAGGAAATGGTTATCTATGGATATTGTTCACTGCTGTGTGCCCCTAAAGACAACAGTCAGGTGTCATATGCAAAACAGCAAAAAGTTACTCCTTTAATGAGAAGCTAACAGGGTATTCATAAAAGAGCATAAAAACAAAATTAGGTGAGGTGTCCTGTGAAAAGGAAACTTACTAGGCTAAAGTAAAATAATTGCTGTTTACTGTAGGTCAAGTGCCAAGCACAGACAATAATATTCAAACCAACAACAACTGGATCCTGGCTAGCTCCCTTCTCTTGCTGAGACTCAGTATTGGGTAAGCCCAGAGTATCCATGCTGTGAAACCTGCCTGGCTTTCTCTGTGACTCTCTAGATGCAGGCCTGTGTCATTTCCTTAATAGTTCTGTGATGGTTGATTAATTTACATCAATAATTCCATTACTATTTGAAAACAAGTAGTAAACAGAGATTGCGATCCCTGGATATTCATGCTTTTCCAGCGAAATGGCAGGATCCTGGACTTAGGAAGGATGAGAGAAAATGTCATTTATAGGATTATATCTTGTAGTCTTGGTTATCCAGATTGGAATTAGGTACATGGTTTGTTTGGGCCTGAAATTTTATAGCCCAGCCTGGTTCACCCTGGCATGTCTGAACCATCATCTTTATTTTTAATTGGTATATGTTTATAATGAGGGTATCATTAAACCATATTTTAAAAGTGGCTGAAATTTTAGCTATTAGTATATACAATAAGTAAAATTAATAAATGAGTCATGCACCACATAATGACATTTCGGTCAATGATGGACCACATATGACAGTGGTATAGATTATAATGGAGTTGAAGAATTCCTGTGGCCTAGTGACATAGGCATTGTAGCCACATCTTAACATCTGAGTGTAACACATTACCCTTTCTATGTTTACATGTGTTTAGAGACAAAAATACTTAACACTGTTACAGTTGCCTAGAATATTCAATACAGTAACCTGTTGTACAGGTTTGTAACCTAGGAGCAATGGGCTATACCATAGAGCCTAGCGATGGAGTAGGCTAGACACCTAGGTTTGTGTAAGTACTCTCTGTGATGGTCACACAATAACACAAGGGCATAATGAAGCATTTTAAAGCAGGTGTCTTAGTCATGAAGCAACATGTGACTGTACAACAGAGCTGAGCACACCTATGCTCTTTCTGGTTACCTCCTCACTGCTTTGCCACATTAGTGGCTGGGTGAGGTTTTTTTTTTTTTTTTTTTTTTTTTTTTTGAGACGGAGTCTTGCTCTGTCACCCAGGCTGGAGTGCAGTGGCCGGATCTCAGCTCACTGCAAGCTCCGCCTCCCGGGTTCACGCCATTCTCCTGCCTCAGCCTCCCCAGTAGCTGGGACTACAGGCGCCCGCCACCCCGCCTGGCTAGTTTTTTGTATTTTTAGTAGAGACGGGGTTTCACCGTGTTAGCCAGGATGGTCTCGATCTCCTGACCTCGTGATCCGCCCGCCTCGGCCTCCCAAAGTGCTGGGATTACAGGCTTGAGCCACCGCGCCCGGCCTGGTTTAATTTTTTTATATGGATGTGGTGTTGGGCTAAGCACTTTCACATCTATAATGTTGTGTTAGGTAGGTCTTATTGTCTCTGTTTTATAGCTGAGAAAACCAGAGAGATTAAATGATTTACCTGATTTGTGGTAAATCATCTCTATGGTATTTGAACCCAGGTCTTATAATTTCACAACTGGTGGCCTTTCTTTATTTCTTGCTTAAAAGTTGGCGTAGTCTGGGAGGGGCATTCTCTTGACAGTCTGAAAGGTTTTTATAATTGGTGACTTTTCTGGCCAGGCGTGGTGGCTCAAGCCTGTAATCCCTGCCCTTTGGGAGGCCGAGACGGACGGATCATGAGGTCAGGAGATTGAGACCATCCTGGCTAACATGGTGAAACCCCCTCTCTACTAAAAAATACAAAAAACTAGCCGGGCGAGGTGGCGGGCATCTGTAGTCCCGGCTACTTGGGAGGCTGAGGCAGGAGAATGGTGTAAACCCGGGAGGCGGAGCTTGCAGTGAGCTGAGATCTGGTCACTGCACTCCAGCCTGGGCGACAGAGCGAGACTCCGTCTCAAAAAAAAAAAAAGACTTTTCTGCCACACCAAGCAGTCAATTGAGTAAATTTGTTATATAAATTTTTCTATAAATTATTTTCTAAGTGAAAATAATTTTCTGTATTCTGTTAAGTGAACCCATTCACTGAAAATACAGAGGTATATTCCAGTAGAATTTAAAAATGTAGATATTATGCTCTGTTAATAAAATCACCTGTAAGAACATAGCATGTCTTTATAATCACATATCTTAAGGAAAATAACCTTTTGATAAACCAATAATAAATAATATCAGATACTAAGATTGAGACTCAAACTATGGACATCAATAAGTGCCGTAGTCAAAATACATCAAAATAATACTCTAGAAGTAAAACCAGAAAAAGTGATTTGGTTTGTAAATTCCTTAATTTAGGAGTTAAGTGAGGGATAGTGGTACTTGAAGCCAAGATAAATGTATCCTGCAAATTTAGGCTGCCAAGAATGTTTCGATTATATTGAGCTGCCTTATTTCATCTTGAAATGATGAAATAGACAAATGAATCTAGCAGGAAGTCATTTAACTGAAAAAAATGGAAGATGAAGCATTCACAATAATATGGATCTGGTAAAAGCCCAGTGCCTTCCTTCTCTTTCTCTTTCCTCCCCACCCTGATCTTCAACCCAGACTCTACAGGGACAGTGACAAGAGACGGGTTTGGGGCAGGGGTGGAGTGCAGACTTGGCTCTGGTGATGTAGCTTGTCAGATACAATATGGCCTTATTTTCAAACGTTCTTTCATCATAGGGCCTGTTTATAGCACCAAGGCTGCAGAAGACCAGGGGTGTACGATAGTGGATTGTGGCCTGAGGCACTTACTTGCTTGAGAAAAATTGCTGCCAGACGAGTGGTTTCAAAAAGCTGAGACTGCTGCTGTGGTTGCTAGTGGGTAGAGGATTACAGGGAATGCAGCTTTTCCTCTCCTGTCTAAATATTTGCTGGAGAGCAAATGGGTTTTTGTGTGCATGTGTATTTCCTTTTTCTATTGGGGAAATTACAAGTAATACAGGAACATCCTGTGATAAAATAGATGAAGTAGAGGGAGCAGATGGATGAAGTTGAAGAAATGTGCCCCAGGTCTGTGGCATGCTGTATGATGACTAAATTCTTGGCATGGTGAATTGGTAAGTCTACAGATGATTAACTACAGTGTAAACAAGAAATGTATGGAACATGAATTTGAGATAGGCCATTCCATCAGCAGCTTTTAGTGTAAAAAGCATCCATTCCCATCAAAGAGACCATGAATGTTTTCATAAGCCTAAATTTTATTTTATTTTAAGTAAGTACCCACCCTGGAAGATTTCCAGTGAGAATAAACCCATGTAATCTCAAATACTCACACATCTGAATGAGCAGAGCTTTCTTTGTGTTTCTTAAAGTAGTATGATACATGACTCTCCCAATTCCATATCTGCTAATCTGGTTAGATCCCTGTACCAACTACTGAGACAGATAACTCAAACAGTGTAACACTGAGTTTCCAGGCAAAGAAACGTAAGGAAGATCTGAACTTGTAATTGTTAACTCTGCCAAAAATAGGAATGTAGAACTTTCTTGAAAATACTGGTCTTCGTTCTCATTACCCCTCTGCAAAAGGAGGTTTACGTATGGCTCCACATTAACAGACTTGCCTTATTGCCATTTTTCATCTGCCGATCCTCACTTTAGAAAATTGCATATTAACAAATATTTTACAACCACAAATTACATTTCGAATTATTTACTTGCAACCTTTTAATAAACTGAGTTCTTTTTTCCGGAGGAGCCTTTTTCGGAGCTTGAACAAAGCCCTCACAGCAGGGTAACAGGAAGACCCCCTCCTCCAGCTGAAAGAGTCCCACTGAGCCCCTGCTGGTGAGAGAGAGCCGTGGGAGGGCTGTGAGGCAGAAAGACAGACTGCTGGCCCTAGCTCCTCCCTTCCACCACCCCCAGAGACCAGGAGAGAGTGCCAGTGCGGGCCCATTGCCCTTATTCTCTTGGTCCAATCCTGCTAACCAGGGAAAGTGAAGAGCTGGCTGGTCCGTTGCAAGCCAGGAACCTACCAGGAGGGCTCTCAGTCTCCTCCCTCCTTCTGCTGGACCCTCTTAGAGAAAAATCTGCCTCTTTCTGGAAATAGCTTTTGCCATGGATCTGCACAATGGAGAGAAAATATGACTGTATCTTTTCTTGCTAAAACATAGTTACATGGGTCATTGAGTGCCTAAAGCAGAAGAGATATCAAGCTGTTGACAAGGCCGTGCCCAGGTTAGAAAGGTTCTTTCCACAGCACAGCACCTGCTTTTTTTGAGCCCATCAGGTAGAGATGCCCGTCAGTTAACCGGATTCCTGCCCCCTCAAAAGGGGGGGAGTCAAACTTCTAATGAAAGTGTGACATATATTCAGAAAAGTGCACAGATCGTAAGTACACATCTCAAAGAATTTTCACAAATAGGAGCACTCATGTAACACATATCCAGGTCACATTTATCATTTTCTAATGATGTTTCTTTCCTGGTGATAAAAGCACTTGTAGGAAGTTTGGAAAATATATCAAAGTATAATAACGGAAATAAAACCATCCATTGTACCTGTACCCCAAGAGGAGTACTGAGAGTATTTTGGTGTATTTCCATTCTGTCTGTCTGTCCCCCTCACATACACAGATACATGCGTGTCTATAAATACACTCACACAAGAACACTACTTCTGAAACTTTACGCATGTGTGCACAAACACGCAGCAGTTTTATTAAATAGTTGCATTGAATGACATACAGATTTTTAGATGTTTCACTCTGTGGTCGTTGGCTTCAGCACCAGAATGGCAGAGAAAGAAAGGGAAACTGAAAACCATCTGTCTTTTTACTTGGTAACAGGAAAAAGGGGCTTTTTGTGGGTGAGGAGATTGAAATAAATGGCTGACATATAAATAAGGATGATTCGTAGATTTTATTTATCCAGTATTTTCCATGTCCATGAAGACTAAGCATTGATGATAGGAAGTTCAGAAACTTCTGGGTAGAAACCCTTTTCTTGTAGAGCAGAGATGAGATAGCAACTTAGACTTTTTTGGCTCCTCTGTGGAACTGAACCCCTCTGGGCTGCAGTTCCACTTTGCCAGAAGAGCAACTTTCCTTTCTTTTTCTTTTAATTAGCTCTCTTGCAGATACCAAAACAGACTTTAACTGTAGCAACCCTTGTTTTAACAAAAGGAAGCTGAGTCAAAATGTTGGAAATGAGCCTGGTGGTTTTGTGAGTTGCAGCAAAATTATCTTTCCCATCCCTACTGCAGTGGATGAAGTGATGCCTGTGTGGTGCTGGTTGCTTTGGTCCAGCTGAGTTTCCTGCACACATTGTCAGGAGAGGGCAGTTGGCACCAGCTTCCCGTTGCTATTGGTTGTGCAGGATGTGCTCTCCATCTGGCTCCTGGCTGGCCAAGGGCTCAGCTTCTAAGTGACGGTGGGGTGGGGGTGGAGAAGGGGGTGGGGGACTGAGGGAGTGGGGGGGTTCGGGGGGTGGGAGAGAGGGGACTTCAATGGTATTCCTTGTGTTGAAGAAGGTTGTCTCTTTCAGAACTGCCCATACGCTTCTTTAAAACAGAAACAAACAAAAAAACACCATATCTTGTTTTCTTACATACTTGTCATTTGAGTTATTACATATACAGAAAGTATATTGGACTTTTTGTATTTGTAAAATGTCTTCTCAGATCACTCCTTTTTCCTTTCTTGTTAAAAACAGATTCACAGACAGTATGAAGTGGCCTTTCTGTTTACGTGTGTTCTTGTTGTATTGTCTTTGCAGTCGAAATCAGCTGTCCGCCCTGCCTGCCTGCCTGTGTGGTCTGCCTCTCAAAGTCTTAATCGCGAGTAACAACAAACTTGGATCATTACCAGAAGAGATAGGCCAGCTCAAACAGTTAATGGAGTTGGTATGTTACTGATTTTTAAGATGCTCTTTTTTGTTGGTTGACTGATCATAGCCTATCAAGGTATTCAGAAAAACTTTTCGCGACAGTTGGACAAGGTAGAGCCTCTGTTGCGTGAGGGCAGGTATATGATAAAGACATTAAGTGGGGAGAGGAACAGCTTTGAAACTTTGCTGTGACAGACACATTTCCTGGGATTTAAAGGCTTCCTGTAATTTACAGCTCCTGAAGTTTGCAGGATTTGCAGTTTCTGAAGTTTGTGGGCTATCATGTTGTAGTTAGATTTTTTTTTTCAGATTGCATATAAATTTGTAAAAAATTGTGGCTAAACTGCCAAAATAATCTACAAATAAGTTAGTAGGCCACACTTCATGCAGGTATAAAATTAAGTCAGAAGACAGAAAGAACAGGGTGCTCTGATTCTGTCGAGATTTTAGAAATCATTGTCCCAAATCGATGTAATGTTAAAATGTGACCGTGTCCCCAGGGATAGAAAAGGAGAACGAGCTGTAGATGAGGAGAGACAGATTATAAATGTGTGTGAAGCTGAGATGCACTGTTCTATTTCAGCTCTTTCACTACTCATTTATTTATTTACCTTTCTTCTAAATTGGGAAAGAATGAATGTTTTCTAAACTTCCATTGAGCTAACATAGGTAAAGGAAGACACAGGAGTTAGCAGTCAGGGCATGGGCTTATTCCATCCTGACCCTGTGTCAGGATGTGATTAAATGATGAAAAGGGCACAGTACCTGTCTTCCAGTAGATTCCAGTCTAGAACATTGATGGTCGATAAGTTTTGTCTTTCGTGCCAGCTCCTCTGGATCCACCTGGAGCACCACGGTGCTGGCCTGTGAGGCCCAGATAGAGAATGCTGTGATTGCTTAGTCATGTCTGTAGTGGGATTGGTCCAGGAGAGTGATGGCACCCATGTCACCTACGTGTCAACTTTGACTTTAATATAAAAATTAATAATTGCTATAGAAAGGCATTAGAGCTATAGAAGGTGTCTTTTTCATGGATTATTTGATAGCATTGTCCAAAACTCATTCCAACTAGCTCACACCAAAAGTCAGGGTTGGTTACAGGATGCAGGGGTCCATCAGATCACTTACTATAAAGACATTTGGTCACAGATCACGAGTGACTAGGACAAGACACAGGAATGTTATGAAGGACCGTGGCAGCGGTTCATTTTTCTCCTCAGCTTTTCCTCTTCCATACAATGGCAGAGGTTGCCCAAGTTTAAATATTCTCCCAGGTAAAGTACCTAGCAAGACACCTACTGGCATCTCTCAGCCCTGGGTTCTAAGTGAGAGGCAGATCTGGCCTGATGTTCTCCCCTGACTTAGTCTGCTGTGCCCAAGACACATGGTCGTGCTGCTCAGATGTGGATGTTGGGCTGCCACCAAAGGGGGTAATTCTGAAAGAAGACAGATGTTCATTTGAGCAGACGGTGCCCACCACCCCCCCCCCATCCCCGAAAGTTTCTATTACAAGAAGCATGTGCACGAGGCAGGGAATGATTGATTAATTCAGTCTTCGGGTTGTGAGAGGTTTGGAAAAGAAGAGCCCTTTGAGAGGCCCCTTAAATAAGGCCCATGTGGGATTTCCTAGGAGGAAAAAATAAGTCAGGGACAGGGACAGGGAAAGCATTCAAGGAGAAGGGACAGCTCGTGCAAAGGCAGTACATCCTAGAAGTCAATGTCGTGCTTGGGAGTGGGAAGCTGTTGAATCCTGCTGAAGTGTAGGTAGATAGAATGGGGCTGGGTACGCCATCCTCACACCCACCGCCTTATATTTAGGCCATAGGCAACTCCTTTACAGGGCATTCGAGGACCTCTGTGGTCAGCCCCCTGCTCACATCTTCTGGTTCATCTCTTGCCACTGACACCTTCACTCTCCAAGTTCCTACCTTCTGGGAATGCACCTTGTTCATTTTCACTTCCGGACTTGTGCACCCATCACTCTTCCATCAGGGGCTGTTTCTTCTTCCCCACTCCTTTCTTGGTTAGTTCTTAGCCAAGTTAGATGTCACTTCATCCAAAAAGCCTTCCCAGATCCTCCAAGCCTGAGTTAGGTGCTCCTGAGGCAAGCACTCCATTCTTATTACTGAATTTTCATAGCATCACGGTTGTTTCCTTACTTGGCTTTCTCTGTGCTAGCTCCCCCGACACCCTGAAAGCTGCTTACTTGCCGTTGCATCCCAGGTGCCTGGCACCTGATAGGCACCCAGCAGATGTTTGCTGAATGGTACTGTTGAATGGTGGAAGGTGAGCCTGGAAAGATGGCTGGAGGAGATTGTGAAGACCTCAGGTGCTGGGCATGGATGGGGTTGTGGGGGCAGGAAGACTGAATCTTGCTGTCCACATAACTCAGAAGGTGCCATTTTAACTGGTTCTAGGAAACAAAAATTTCCTAGATAAAAGCTTTGGATGAAAGTCACGGTCATATGCTGCTTCTTTTTCTTTTAATGCTTCTTTTAGGTATCTGATAGCCACAGAATCCATCATTGCTAAAATTTGGGTTAGGACCTGCAAATACAACATGAATAACAATTTTTTTTTAAAATCAGACTTTATTTGTAAGAGCAGTTTTAGGTTCACAGCAAAATTGAGAAGAAGGTACAAAGATATCCCACATACCCTCTACTCCCACACATGCACAGTCTCCCTGTCATCAACATTCTCCACCAGAGTGGTACATTTGTTACAATCTGTGATCCTATCCCAACACATCAATGTCACCCAAAGTCCATAGTTTACATTAGTGTTCACTCTTGGTGTTGTACATTCTATCTGTTTGTGTAAATGTAGAATGACATGTGTCTTTCGCTACCCTCCAAATCCTCTGGGTCATCCCTCCCTCCTCCTTAACCCTGGAAACCACTGATCTTTACTGTTTCCGTAGTTTTGCCTTTTCCAGAATGTCATCTAGTTGGAACCATACAGTATGGAGCCTTTTCAGATTGGCTTCTTTCACTTAGGAATATGCATTTAAGTTTCCTCCAAGTTTTTCCATGGCTTGACAGCTCATTTTTTTTAGTGCTGAATAATATTCCACTGCCTGCACAGTTTATCTTCTCACCTCCTGAGGGATATCTTGGTGGCTTGCAAGTTTTGCCAATTATGAATAAAGCTGACAAGTTGATTTTTTTTTTTTTTTTCATTATTTGAGTTCCCGTGCAGATGGGTGGCACATGGGTGAGATCAATCTTCTGGAACTTTTTGGCGCTGATATGTGCTTCTGTCCCATGAACCTTGAGTGTAAGTGACATCGCATGCCATCCATCCGCTGTGCTCTAGAGCTGTGTCAGCTAGCTCATCTGTTAGCAGGTGGCACATGTGCTGAGCCTGAGAGTCAACCTCATACCAGAGCAGAGCTTTCCCCAAATACCCTTCCTCAGCTGCAGGGCTGACATGTGTAAACAGCCTTGTCTCCAGCGTCAGAACACACTGGCTGTTGGATGGCTCTAAGGGACATCCCGTACTTTTCTTGGGCACCCTGTCCTACATCCTAGTTACAGGACTGTCTTCACCTGATTCTTAGGTCTTTTCTCCACCCGCAATAACTGTTGAACCCACAAGTTCTAGGATCTTAGAGCAATAGGGGATTGTAAAAGGCATTTAGTCCAAACTCTTGACGTCTTATGAATGAAGAAACCCGAGGCAGAAAGCCAGTGCATGACATATGGAAGGTCACCCCTCTGTAGCTAAATTGTAACATAAGCTGAAACACCCTCACCCAGCACAGTCCTGTGGAAATATAATGTAAGCAGTAAATGTGATTTTAAAAGTACTGGTAGATACATTTACAAAAAAGAAGCAAGTGAAATTGATTGTAATAATATGTATTTAACCTAAAATAACCAAAATATTATTTCTTCGTCACTTGTATAATATAAAAAAAATTAATGAGATATTTTAGGTGCTTTTTTTCATGCTAAGTCCTTGAAATCTAGTGTGTACGTAACTCTGAAAGCACATCACAGATTGGACTGGCCACATTTCTGGCGTTCAGTGGCCACCGTTCTGGATATGGCAGCTCTGTCGCCTGTGCTCTTTTGGCTCTCCTGACCCTGTGTGTGAGCAAGTGTGATCTTTGGGAAAAAAAGCATTTACTTATGAAGTTGATAAAGATTTAATAAGTGGTCATCATTTAACCACAAAGAGGGAGTGGTGTTGCTTAAGGTCACAGTCTAAAAAAAGATTATTTTCCATCCATTCTCACTTATCTTTCATATCTTTTTGCTTAAAATAGTAGTGTTACCATAGGTAACCATATCATATTATTTTAAGCTATGAATTGGGGGAAAAAAATTCCCTGGAGGGGCAGAAGTAATTCTAGAATTGCCATGGGAGGCTTCTGTTTTGTAGTCACAAATTAACCAGCTTGTTACAAGATTTGGGAGCACTCCGAGCATTCAGAATACTTGAAGCCACATAGTGCTTCAGCGCTGAGACAGGGTCTCAGCTTATTAGGTTCCAAGCATTGCTTGTTAACTATTTTAGAAGAAATATTTTTAAATTGTTCACATCAGACTCAGAGTATTCCAAATGGAATTATTATTATTATTATTATTATTATGAGATGGAGTGTTGCTGTGTCGCCCAGGCTGGAGTGCAGTGGCACGATCTCGGCTCACTGCAGGCTCTGCCTCCCAGGTTCAAGCAATTCTCCTGCCTCAGCCTCCCTAGTAGCTGGGAATACAGGCGCCTGCCACTGCACCTAGCTGACTTTTTGTATTTTTAGTAGAGATGGGGTTTCACTATGTTAGCCAGGCTGCTCTCAAACTCCTGACCTCAAGTGAACCACCCACCTTGGCCTCCCAAAGTATTGGGATTAAGGCGTGAGCCACCATGCTCGGCCAGAATTGTGAACTCTCTTTTCTTCTAAGTGTGAGTGAACATTCCAGAGTCAGCAGTCACTTAAAAACAAACAACAAAATAATAAAAAATAAAACAACTTTAGCCATTTACAAGAAAGCAGTTGTCCTTTCTACTTTGTGAAAGGAATTGGAGTTGGAAAATGATGTCTTATCTTTTTAAATACATTAGAATTATATAAGATTTTTTTTTAATGCATTCCCATTCAGTCATTGCCTTGTCCTGCCATTTGAGACCGTGCAGGGAATGTCCCATGAAGAAGCCACAAAGAGAGGCTACTGAGATGTCCTTTTCCTAACTCAACAAGAGTGGCCAGATTGTATTTCCACACTGTTGCAGGTGCAGGAAAACTTAGGAGTCTTAGCTCCGTGGAGCTGGCCCCTCCAGGGTCATTTCAGATGGGAACGATCTGGAACTTTCTGATCTCCTTGGCTGCTCTGAATGACTTCTGTATGCTCTGTTGCCTCACTGCTGTAGCAGTATGAATGTGTTGCTTGGTACGTCTATCTGCCTGTGCTTTCTCTAAAGGGAAGAGATAAAGCGTTCACATTACTGCGCATCTGCTATATACCAGGCACTCTGCTAGGTATACATGTATTATTTCATATAGTCTTGAAAATAAGCCAGCAAGGTAGGTATCATGTTTAAATTTTACAAATAACTTTCAATTTTAGAATTACTTCGCCAAAGCTGCAAGGATATGAAGAGGTAGAGCTGGAGTCAAAACCAGGTTTTTTAATCAGCATCCTCACCACAGTACAGCACTGTCTCTTCACCTAAACTGTAAGCCCCTCATGGAGTGGGGCCGTGATTTTCTCTTTGGAGTTCCCTGGTTTAACTCCTGGTGGTTTTTCCATTAAAGTTGTGGGAGGAAAATGTTACTAAAAAAAAAGGTTTGGTACAAATGGTCTCACTAATGTTTTGTTACTGTGGAAGCAAGAGTCAGGGAAGGGGGGCTGTAGACTTGTGTTGGCTGAATCTCATTTTACTCATTAAAACCTTGTTAACATGTTGAAAACATGGTTCTTTTACTGCTAAACCATGCCTGATGGATGAGGTATATTTGTTAAGAGATGCTGCAGAAATGCCATGTGTTATAATTAACAGGCAGCTGTAAAAACAAACACACTGTTAGAACACAATTAAATAGAGAGCCTTTTATGGGGCATTTGCCAAAAATCTAAGTTTTCTCGTTGGTTCCCTGTACATGGTGACATGTTGTGGTCTAGAGATGTTTTTTTTTTTTTCACGATTCTGTCCTCTCTGAAGTCACACAGTGTGTGAAAATCATGTCTTCTAGCTCTTACCTTCACATAAGAGAACACAATATCACTGATTTAAAACCTGCTTTTCTAATCAAAAACCTCACAAGGCCTGGCTCAAGAAATGACTAGTTGGAAGGTGCATTTCCTGGCCTTGATTGGATATGCTATTTTTTATTCTTTTTTCATGAAATGTTTGGTTGTGTGGAGAGTTTGGATTCAAAGATTGATTACTGAGCAGGTGCTGAGGAAAATCCCTTCTTCATTATTTGCATGGGCAGCGTTCCAGTCTCTGAGGGAGATAACGGCGGAGGCATAAATTCACGTGCTCGCCATGCTGTTTGTCCATTCATGGTCTCTGGAGACGCCTCCTAACCTCTGGTTTCTGTGGGGTGATTGGAAACCCAGGGCTTGCTCAAGTCCCTCTGTGCTTCCATTTCTGCCTTTCTTCTGAAGAGCAGTGGGGTAGGCCGTGTGTTTGTAAATTTAGGAGAATTGTGCAACAGAGTTTTGCTCTGGAAAAAGACACTGGTGTTGAAAGATGATAATTTGTCATCCCAGAGCTTTCTTGAGAAAGTTTCAAGTTTAAATGAACATATTTTCTTTTTAAGACAGCGAGTTCTGGCCAGATGCAGTGGCTCACACCTGTAATCCCAGCACTTTGAGAGGCTGAGGCGGGCAGATCACGAGGTCAGGAGTTCGAGACCAGCCTGACCAGCATGGTAAAACCCCGCCTCTATTGAAAATACAAAAATTAGCTGGGCATGGTGGCGTGCACCTGTAATCCCAGATACTCAGGAGGCTGAGGGAGGAGAATTGCTTGAACCCGGGAGGCAGAGGTTGCAGTGAGCCAAGATTGTGCCACTGCACTCCAGCCTAGGTGACAGAGACTCCATCTCGGGGGGGGGGGAAGAAAAAAAAAAAAAAAAGGACAGTGAGTTCTGACCACTGGCATTGAGGGTTTTTTACTATTAAGAAATCAAAATTGACATTTCCCAGTTAGTTACATATCTGTTTTTCAACTAAAATAATTTCATTATCTCTGATGTAGCTAATGGACTTTCCTCATGTTGGAGGATAATTAGAATTATTTAATCCTTACCTGTTCTTGTGATAGAGACACAGAAAGGGTAAGACATTTCCCTAAAGTTACACAGTGAGTCATACAAAATGCACTTCCACAAAAGGGCATGGCTACATGATAGGAGGCTAATATTAGTAGACTGCAGTTTCTGTCAGAACATTTGCATTTTTTCAATTAAATAAAGAGCTAGATTCTTACAAAAATACAGCTCAAGCTGTATTACCATACTAAGGTTTTGAAAACCTAAGTATCAGAGCAAGGTCACTTGTATAAATACCACCTGCAGTTCCAGTGTGTGGTCTGGTCTTACTGGAACAGTTCTCTAACCAAGATCGTCTTGACACAGTATCTATATTTTTTTTTTCTTCTTTCTTTCTTTTTTCTTTTTGTTTTGAGACAGGGTCTTACTCTGTCACCCAGGTTGGAATGCAGTGCCATGGTCACAGCTCACTGCAGCCTTGACCTCTCGGGTTCAAGCAATCCTCCCACCTTAGCCTCCCGAGTAGCTGAAACCACAGGTGCATGCCACCATGCCTGACTAATTTTTTAACATCTTTTTGTAGAGTCAGGGTTTCCTTATGTTTTCTAGGCTCGTCTAAAACTCCAGAGCTCAAGCAATCTGTCCACCTCAGCCTTCCAAAGTGCTGGGATTATAGGCATGAAACATCGTGCCTGGCCTATGTTGGTTTTCACTAGATATCATTCCTTAAAAAAATACTTTTGGTCAGCCAGGCATGGTGGCTCACACCTGTAATCCCAGCACTTTGGGAGGCCAAAGCGGGTGGATCATGTGAGGTCAGGAGTTTTAGACCAGCCTGGCCAACATGGTGAAATCCCATCTCTACTAAAAATACAAAAAAAAAAAACAAAAAATTAACCAGGTGTGGTGGCACACACCTGTAATCTCAGCTAGCTGGGAGGCTGAGGTGGGAGAATCGCTTGAACCTAGGAGACAGAGGTTTGCCGTGAGCCAGATCACGCCATCACACTCCAGTCTGGGCAACAGAGCGAGACAATGTCTCAAAAAAAAAAAAAAAAAAAAAGACCAAAAGCGTCTAGTCTTCCTTACAATATTACTTTCTGAAAATGAGCATAACCTAGTTTAATAATCCCTGAATTTATTCTGCTAATTTAAATCCTTGTTATTTTTGCATTCTGAAGGTCAGTTAGCAATGAGCACTTAGTAACAAAAATATATTAATCTCCAACATGGTTTTAATACTTCTAGAGACTCTTTTTATTGTGATGAGGAGAGAATCTTATTTCTAAAGTTTTTCTTTTTTTTTTTTTGAGACGGAGTCTCGCTCTGTCGCCCAGGCTGGAGAGCAGTGGCCGGATCTCAGCTCACTGCAAGCTCCGCCTCCCGGGTTCACACCATTCTCCGGCCTCAGCCTCCCGAGTAGCTGGGACTACAGGCGCCCGCCACCTCGCCCGGCTAGTTTTTTGTATTTCTTAATAGAGACGGGGTTTCACCGTGTTAGCCAGGATGGTCTCGATCTCCTGACCTCGTGATCCGCCCGTCTCGGCCTCCCAAAGTGCTGGGATTACAGGCTTGAGCCACCGCGCCCGGCCTAAAGTTTTTCTTTTGGTTACCTAAAAACATGATGACTGGTGGAAAATCAGTATGTGTTAAGTCACAGTGCAAATTCTCTATTTGGTTTTTTATCTAAATGACAAAGTTGGACTGGCTGGTCTATAAAAAACTTAAGCTTGAATATTTATATTACTATAATTAGATTTGTTTCTGTATCAAAAAGAATAAATTCAGTAAATATTTATAACATGCTCATGATTCTTTTTGATCTGCTTGTGTGTATGTGGTATTATAGTACTAACTATAGGGTGCTATGATTTCACTGAAGTTTGGAATCATTCTCTAAGACATAGCTTAGGGCTAATAGAAAATTCAGAAGGGATTCATTTGACTATTTTAATAAGTAACTGAATCTGGAATTTATAACCCGATAAATTCTTACTAATTGCAGAAGTGTGAGGCATTAGTGTTGTTTTTATTTACATTCATTTTCCTAAATCATATCTTCTTTAAATCAGTCTATAAAATTCATACCTTATCTTAGGCTGAATTTGAACAAAAGTGTTCTAGAGAACAAGGCCATTCTAGAAATACTGCTTTTACATTTTTAGAACGGATATGTTTTATCTCCAAACACCTAGACTATTATCTCCTGTTTCTTCCTCCTTATCCCCCAGCTAATTAAGACAGTGACCCATGGGGTTTTATTTTTGTGATGAATTTATAACCTCTTTAAAATGTGGCAAGATTCAGTGACTTGTGGGAATAGAATTTTGCATTATTGTCTACAATATTGATTACACAATAGTGAAATGTTATCTTGCGTGCTAAATCTGCTTGGGCATTTTCCCCCCATTATTTTGTCAGGACAGGAAGTAATTGACAACAGTGCAGAGTACTATTAAAATAATTTGACCTTCACCATATAACTTCCAAAATGTGAATGGACAATTGGACTTTGTGTTTTGAATTGTCTACAGATGTCCTGTCCTGTAAGTCAGAAGGAAAAAAACTTGTATTTATCGTTACATGAAGTTTTTTTAAAGTAAATTGAGTGACCATTTTCCCTAGTGCTAACTAAGTTTTCAAATATCGCTAGGGGGAGTTGATTTTTTTTAATAAAGCTATTATGTTAGAAACATACATGGAAAAAAATCACCTTACGTTTAGAGAAACAGCATATTTTGATTTCCTGGCTAACTCAAGCATGACCAGCAAAGAGTAAGGTGAGTATAGTTCACATTAAAAAATGGAATAAGGCTTAGTTTCATCTCATGCTGTGAATAACGTGCTACCTAAATATATCTGTTATCTTTTTGCTTTCCTCTCCTCCCTCCTTATTTATTAAGAGAAAGATTGTTTTAAAAAATTATGTCTTTGAAGCTTCTGGAAATTGTCAGTTTCATATTGAAAATTGGTGATTTCCATAATTTATATAAGGATCTTTTTCGCACTGTCACTCACAAGACTTAAAAACACTTGTTTTAGATGCCAGTAACATCCATTTTCTCTAGAGATGGAAAATCATTCCTTCTAATTCTTCCCCACAAGCACGCCCACTTCTCCTGCCAACAACATCACCAAAGTGATTGTATCTGGTCATGAGTTCCATAGAAGGATTTGATTTCCTGCATTTCTAGGGCTCACCTGTGTGGTATTTGTGTGGGGACTCTTAAAATAGGACGGAATGGCACCTTTTGCTTATTTGTAACTTAGTTAAGGCAAAGAAAGCTTTCATTGAAAGGATTTGATTGTTGGCTGCTGTGACTGAGCAAAGGCCCTAGTAATTGGGAAAAGATGGCATTTCACTGTTCTCTTCTCCCGTGTAGAAATGCATTCAGAAAGGCAGGCTGATTTACTGACTCAGTGAGGGGTTGAGAGTGACTGAACACAATCTCTGGACCTCCTAATTCTGTAATTACTTCCTTCGATGTTTTTGTCTCTGCAGATGTGCTTGTGGAGTTTGTTTCTGTTTTTGTTTTAAACACTAGAAGTGTTGTTCTCAAACTTGTGTGTGACTTTTCTGGGCCAGGAGGGATACAGCAACAGTGGTTGGGGCTGATGTCGCTGAACGTGTGGTGCTCTCAGCCCGTGTCACCCCACCTCCCCCATCAGACTGCTGTACAGAGAAGCTTGGTGAGGTGTCTGCACTGTGCACACTCAGCTTCATTCCTTTTTATCAGGAGTGATACTGTTCCTCTTCATCGGGTAATATCCATTGAGCATCGTCATGACGAGGACAGGTTGATAGATTACCTGAAGCCTTTTCGATGAGACCAGGTTAGAGGGCAGGGATCAACTGTGTTGTGTACAGCCTGGTCCAAATGTGGAGCCTGGGGGTGTTCACTGGATTGGTCGATGATGAGTTCATCTTATTTGAATGAAAGTGAAACAGACTTCTGAAACGAGGCTTTGCTGCCTTCTATGGTGAAAGGGGAGAGCTTTTGCAGGTTCAAAAGTAAAGTGGGATATTTAAGGCCTTGATCTCACTGGAATCATTTATATCTTTAGTTCTTTGATGCCAAGTGGGACCTGCATGGGATTTAGTGTGTATGTTGGAGCATCCTGGGTCCCAGGGTCCTGGAGAAGGAGCCACAGGATTATGGAGTGTCACCGTAAGTGGATTTTAGAAGTTTGATCCAACATTTATTGATCCCTTACTTGGCACTCTACCTGGCACTGGGAGGATGGAATGAATAAGACTTGGTCCCTCCCACCCAGGAGCTCATAGGCTTAAAGGGGAATATAAACCCATGAGCAAATGACTTACAGTGACACGCTATCTAAAAGACCACACAGGAAGAAGTGGTGTCTCCCTGGGCATTAGATCAGAGTGGGAGAGGTGGGGGAAGCCTCGTGAAAGATTTCACGAAAGAGGTTGAGGCTTGAATTAAGTCTTTAAAAATGTGTCAGTGGGACAAGAGGACAATATTGGGGACTGGCATATCAGGCAGGGAAGGAGCATGAGCACGTTTGCAAATTATGAAATACTGAAAACTGCCAGAAGCAGTAACATTGCTTGAGTGTAGGTTGTGAGGAGGGACATTCAGAGAAATGGTGCTGGAGAAATGGACAGACCTCATCATAGACACTGGCCTTACTGCCCAGTTTGGACTTTATAGTTGTTGAGGAGCCTCCACAAGTGTTTAAACTGGTGAACAGCATGATGGCATTTGCACTGTGGCCGCTCTGTGAAGGATGCATCCAAGGCAGAGACTGATGTATGGAAACCAGTCAGGAGATCATGATAGCACCCCAGCTCTAAGAGAGAGCACTGGTCTGACTGTAGGAGTAGCTGGGGGTGGGTGGGGGAGTGAAGAGCCCAGCACAACTCCCAGAGCCAAGAGGAAGAGTGGGATTCAGAGAGATCCTAAGGATATAGAAGATTATAAATGTCAAGGCCTCCATTTCGCATGTATCAAGAGGGGGTTCCAATCAAGGCTTTATTGCGTACTTGCTTCCTAAAGCAAAGAAGACAAGAATTGCTTGTGAAATGTATGGCAAGGTGGTCAGCTGTAAGGTTTCTAGCCTGTGGTGAAGAACTCCATTTTAGATAAATAGTGCATCCAAAGAGTGCATTAATATCCTAGTTTTTCACTGCAATATGTGAGAGTTTGGTAAAATAAGATGCATTGTAGTCTTCTATTTAGAGGCACGGTGGGACAGTGGCTCAACTGTGAACTGGTAATTCATTTCTAGTGTTAACTCTGGCACTTGCATGCTTTGGGCGACTGGCTAAACTTTTCTGAGCCCCACTTTTTGATTTGTAAATATTAGGCTAGTAATATTGTCCAGTGGGTTTGTTGTGAGAATTCAGTAAAATCAAAGCATGTCAAAGTGGCAGGCCAGAGGCTGGTGAAGCAGCTGCCGAATGCTACTAATGTCCACCCTTTCTCCATTTTTCTCTCCTCTGAGGGAGTTTAAAACGTTCAACTTTTTCTTCTCTGTGCTAAGTCTTATTGCTAGGGACCTGGAGATGAATATAAAAGTGTACCTGTGTAGTTTTCCAAATATTTAAATTCCTTAAGGAGATTTCACATGAAATGCTTGATTTCCTGGAAAAAGATGTTTATTATTTCTCTCTCTGCTTTTGATACAGGATGTCAGCTGCAACGAGATCACAGCGTTGCCCCAGCAGATAGGTCAGTTGAAATCTCTACGAGAACTGAATGTCAGAAGAAATTACCTTAAAGTTTTACCACAAGGTAAAAAAGAAAGAGGGAAAATGAAGAAAATGGGAGACTTTCACTATTTTATTTTTGGGGGGATTTACTTTTGTGAAGAGGGTGGATCTTTTCGTGTGTGTGTGTATGTATGCCTACTACTAATAATTAGGATTTGAATTTCACATGCAGATAACAAAAATGTGGTGTTCAGGCTGTGATTTTAGTCAAGGGCTACGGTAACAAAATTATTCCCCTAGGTAATGCTCTGGGGCACGGGGGTGGACCTGGGTGTATTAGTTTGCTGGGGCTACTACTGTAACAAAGAACCACAGCTGGGGTGGCTTGAATAACAGAACTTCATCTTCTCACAATTTTGGAGGCTGGATGCCAGGATCAAGGTGCCAGCAGGGTTGGTTCCTTCTGAGGCCTCTCAGCTTGGCTTGTGGGTGACATCTTCTCCTCTCTGGGTCTTCACATCATCTCCCCTCTGTGCATGTCTGTGTCCTCATCTCTTCTTATTACAAGGGCACCAAGGATTAGAACTGCCCTCATGACCTCATTTTAACTTAATTACCCTTTTAAAGACCCTATCTCCAAATACAATCACATTCTGAGGTAATAGAGGTTAGGACTTCAACATATGAATTTTGGAAGGACTCAAGCCAGCCCATCACAGGGGGTGACATGAATTGTTTTGGATATGGGTATGTGACGTTTTGGAACGTGAAATTTTGGGGACATGCTTTGTTCTACAGATCCTGTCTGTCAGGATTTCTAGCCTTGGGGATCTGGGAGCACTGGTTGGGAACTCCCAGTGTCTAGAATCTTTTCTGAGGTGAGGGTGCTGCCTCTGCTGGAGTGATACTTGGACTAATGTCTCACTGGTGGTCTCGGTAAGTTTCACCAGTGGTGGCTGCAGAACCTCAGCATTGGGACGTGGCTCCCAAGCACCTAACATGAACGCTGAGAACTCAGACAGCCCTGCTTTGCAGCTGTGGGCTTCCGTAGTATGACTATCCGGTAGTGTGTAGAGTTCAAGGAAGATGTATGTATTTATTCAGAAATTGCGTACCATTTAGAGCATGAAAGCAGCCTCATAGGGGGTAGTGCCTCTGCATTTTGTGTTTCGGTTTGGACCTGGATCAGGAATGAACGGATGAGTCCTGGAACCCTGAATGCTTTCTCCAAAGCATACTCTGGTTTTCAGAGATCACATAGATTTCCATTGTTTTTGTTTAAAGTCTGTAGACTTAGCCGATTTCAAACATGTATTTAAAAATATTTCTCAAAGCAAAACCCTGTAGTATTTGGAAACAGTCAGCATTTGGTTGATCTGACATGAATGGAGCAATTTATGGATGCCTCATTTTAATTATCCTGTCTCTGCATCTTGATCTTTGGCTTGAAATGCTTCATAATAAGGCAAGAGAATGGATCTCATGAAAGGGAAAGAACTTTGGAAAATGTAATGTGCTTTGTAAATGGGAGGTTCGGGTCCGCTTGCCGTCTTTCACCTTCCTCATACTGACTAGCATTTTAGAGAAGCAGAATGAGAAACAGCATTTTTTACTTGAGTGCTTGAGATGACTTGGTTTAAAAATATTGATTGATTTTTCATTTTGTCCTAGTACAGTCTCATTTTTTAGATATACAAAACTTGTATTTGGTTTAAGCAAACACAAAAGGAAAGCTTATTAACAGCAAATTTATATGCATACAACCTTTTATGAGTTAAACTTTCACGTAAACTTAAGCTCCCATGTTAATTATTGTGAAAATGTCAGAAATAATTGAACTCTCATTTTCAAATGGAAAAATTAATGTGATAATTTTGCAAATGCCTGTCATAGTTTGGAAACGTGGAAAGAAAGTATATTCACAAAATCTAGATTTTTGTCTCACTGGTTCCTCTTTTTTTTTTTTTTTTTTTTTTTTTTTTTACCTTAAAAGCATTCCTTTCCCTTAAAAAGATCAGTTATTTCATAATTATGTTTTCTCAGTTTTGATGTTTTAAAAATATACTCAAAGCTAAAACTTCAGTTTACTGAAAAATTTTTAAAAAGAATAATTTCCTGAGTATCAAGTTCCTTTTTGCTTCACTCTGGAGAACTCTATTGATAAAAGACCATTGAAAATACTTTCAGTAAGTGACTGTGAAGACTTCCCCTATTTACTTATATGTTTTTCCTCTTTGGATACCCTTCCTCGTATGCTTTCAATTTGAGGATGAAAAAAAAAAAACCCAAAATTGTGGTCTAATTACTCATATCAATTTTGTGGTGGTTTTACTACAACAACTGCAATAGGAAGGCCATATTTTATTCTTTCTAGAACTAGAATGAACAGAGGATTAAAATAGCCATTCATTGCCTCTCTTAGCAGTGGGGAGAGAGAGTGGGATTTGTTCTTCTGCTTCTTTTTTTCTTACTCCCTTTTCCTACTCCACATTTTTTTACTTTTCCTGGACTGGCACTGCAAAATTATCATTTTCTCCTTCATTTTATTGTTGTGAAACTGTCTGGTTCTTGTTTTCCTGAACTATGATGGCAATTGTGTTCCAAACTGGAACTAGAAAAGAAATGGTCATTATAAAACCATTACTCAGTTTATTTACCTGTAAGTTTTCTTCTGCTATGTTCTCCATGAACTTGGCCGTCTAGTCTTAAGAGTCTTCATTTTAAGTGGCAAAGAATTGCTAATGATGCAGAGTCCAGTTAAATTTTTCCAGTGATTTGCTAACCTAACTTTAGTTAACCATCTCTGAGGTAGGGTGATATTGCCAGGGGTAACCGCTAGGAGGCGTTCCTCTTATCACGGAATCTTCATAATTCTTAACCATCTTACAAACAAGCTGTGAGGTGAAAGGGGATCTTGCTTTTCCTATCCTTTCACTTTCATGATTCCAGTGTCCTCCAGGACCAGTGTGGCCTGAGGTCAATCCCCCATCCTGCCAGACGGGAGGCAAGCTCGGTTTGAGCAATGAACTAACTACTCAGGGCAATTTAAAAAATACAGATCCCTTGGCTTCAGGTCCAGGGGTCTGTATTCTTTCAAAAACACACTTCCTGAGTTTCTCCTGCACAGCCCACCTATCATGGACCTGAGTTTGGAACCTGCGGCCTTAGATGCTCTTCTGCCTCCCCTCTAGAATTTTAGTTCCATTCCTCGTTTCTTTAAGACAAAGTAATTCACTAAGCTATGAACCAAGGACAGTCCCTTACATTCCCAGAGTGCTTCGGATTCTGAGAGAGGTACTGGTTACTAGAATCTTTTCCTGCTGGAATTTGACGTAACGTAACTGAGTAAAGTGAAAACCGAAGAGCAGTGTAGGGGTAGAGGAGAAATAGTGTGAATTTTTACTCCAGGTCAGTGCCTTGAGTTACTCTTCTTTGTCTAATTCTTGCCCTTCTTCCACTTTAGAACTCCTTGAGTCCTTAACAGATCCCATAACAAAAGTTCCGAGGCCTCGTTCTGGAGTGAACCCTTCATAGCCCCACACACACAGATCTCAGTGGCTTGCCTGCATCACCCTAGATGTCTGGCATGGCTTAGCCCCTTTGCTCTATGGCATATATTTGACTTTATTCCTAGCAGCTGCCAATGTCACTTTGAATGCTTGAAATTACTGAGTGTTTACTGTGCCAGTGGGTGGGGATTTTAAGCTAAATGTAATGTTCTGACTTCTGAGTGGAGCTACAGAAGACTTTTTAAAAGCTGTAGAATAAACTCTCATCATACCAGAATCACAGGGCCTGTCGGAAAATTCTGAATTGGATAACATTTTTTTTTTTAAATGCGGTTGAAAAACTCACGAATATATTTCGTGTAGCTAGTTCTGGGATAATGCCAGCCCAGATACATTGATTAGATAAGAATATTCTGTAATTAACATATTACTCATGGGCTAGCGAATGCTACTGGGAAACAGTTTGAAGTTAAAACATAAACATGTCCTGTGTGATGTGGCTTGCGTGATTTTTTTTTGCTGAAAAAAAAAGTCTTTTTAAACAATGGATATTGTAAATGTCAAGTGTTTCCAGTTTTTATCAGAACTAACAACAATGTAAAACTTTGGGGCATGCAATGAAAGATTTTCCCTCTTTTGGTAAAATGTTGTGTACACACACCATGTATTCCTAATGTACAACTTGCTTTTGATTATACTCAATTATATTTTTCCTGAGAAGCAGAACATTAATTTTTGAATGATCAGCCATTAATCTGATTGCTTTCTAAGGTTTTTTCTTTCTTTTTTCTTTTTTCTATTATTTTAGAACTAGTAGATCTTCCCTTGGTAAAGTTTGACTTTTCCTGCAACAAAGTGCTCGTGATTCCAATTTGTTTTAGAGAGATGAAGCAGCTGCAAGTGTTGCTACTTGAGAATAATCCTCTGCAGTCTCCTCCAGCACAGGTGAGGGGTCTTGCAGCAAAGCCAATGCCCCATGGGATGTGCTGTTATGGGGCCAAGGGAAAATTTCCCCTTCACCCTCTGAAAGTTTGCTGAAAATCACTCATCACTGGCAAGTGGCAGATTAATTGGAGAAAAGGCATGCAAAATTTATTAACATGTACGTGGAAGCTTCCAGAGTGAAGACCCAAAGATACAGGGGAAATTGTCCATTTTTATGCTTACAAAGTGTGGGCAGCCATGTAGAAATATGATTGGACAAAAAGAGTATGATCTCACGTTAATAGACTGAGTGAGGAAACCCAGCGGGGCCTGTGTCTCTGGATTCTTCTTGGGCTCTCTGAGGATCATCCCTTCCTTCTGGGTGTGGCACAGGACCCTCTTTGGAATGGGGGTTCTTATTGGCCTACTGTCAAACAAGAGAGGTCAGATAATTTCTTTATGGCCAGTTTTTACACAGAAAGGCAGAGGGAAAGTTCAAGTAATATTTTGAGGTTTTAAAGGGGTTCTGGTTTCTATGACCAGCTTTGGGGAAGAGGGACTCAAATTTCTAAGGCTCCCTTCCTTGGGAGAATGGGACCCAGAGGCAGGAGGGCAGGAGAGGTCAGAGAAAAACTTTTGCTTCTGAGGCCTTCATTTTGGGGTATTGTTTTCTGATTCCCAGTGCTATCAATAGTGCTTAAGCAGCTCTCCGAAGGCCAGTTTTCTGATTCTCTGCTGAAGAGAATAATATTGAATAAAACTTGATTGTAAACAGTCACAGGTAACCGTTGAGTGAATGTGAGAAACAATAAATTGTCTTCCGCTGCATCAAATCTATTTACCAGCACTTGGCTGACTATGCTAATCACTCCAACTCCAGAATTAAATGTCTTATTATTTATCATTTTATTTGAATTTTTTTCACGGAGTACACTGATTGATTGATTTTTTTTTTTTTTTTTTTTTGAGACAGAGTCTCGCTCTGTCGCCCAGGCTGGGTGCAGTGGCACGATCTCGGCTCACTGTAGCCTCTGCCTGCCAGGATCAAGCGATTCTCCTGCCTCAGCCTCCTGAGTAGCTGGGACTACAGGCGCCTGCCACCACACCTGGATAATTTTTTTATTTTTAGTAGAGATGAGGTTTCACCATGTTGGCCAGGCTGCTCTCGAATTCCTGACCTCCAGAGATCCGCCCGCCTTGGCCTCCCAAAGTGCTGGGATTACAGGCGTGAGCTACTGCTCCCAGCCATATATTCCTTATTTAAATGTTAGCTGGAAAATGGAATTTAAACATGGTTATTGATTATTTAGAGACAGGTCTCAAGCTCAGATATTAAACTGCATGAGAGAAAAATGAAGTACTATGCTTTCAGATGCTTAACCATGTAAATATTTTGAAGTTTATTTTCTTTTTAAATAATTTAACAGCTTCTTAAATCTACAATTATTTTTAGGCTCCGAATTGTTTTCTACGGGCTCGAAAATAATTGTGCTTTTCTCATCTTTTGTAATAGGAATTTCACCAGGCTGGTCATCTGACTTTATACTTTTTATACCGTATATACTTGAATACATTTTTGTTAGACTTTTATAGTTTAATGCAAGAAAAAATGGGAAATTTGCTTGAGCATGGTTTTCTGTTCGAAGTAGAATTTGGAGGGAATGATTCCCAAAATTCTAAGGACGGATTTAGTGTACATGGGTAGGGTGTTACTTGACATGAAATCGGGAAATTGAAATATACAGAGTAAGGATTTGATACTTACATTTTGTTTTGTCATTGAAAAATGAATATGATTACAATTAATTTCTTCATAGATTTGCACAAAGGGCAAAGTTCACATATTTAAGTATCTGAGCATACAAGCATGCCAGATTAAGACAACTGACTCCCTTTATCTCCACACCATGGAGAGGCCACATTTACACCAGCACGTGGAAGATGGGTGAGTCATGCCCTCATTCAAAGCCCCCGTTTAAAATTTGCCTAGGCCAAGGCCCTCCAGGTAGCTGACTTCAAAAATCTGTTTGTTTTAAGTCACCATGGTGTCTGCAGAGAACAAAGCAAAACAAAACAATTTGCTTTACTCACCTAATTTGTGTTTAAAACAAGAAGTTGAGAAAAAAAAAACAAACAAAACCAGGATTTTTCAAAATCAGGAACAAAGCTCTATCAAAAATTACCTTTCTCTATTTGTAATAATTAAAATTGGTACTTTCTATGCCTGTAACAACAAACTGATAATCTTCCCGTATGTGTTTTAGTTTTTTGTTCTAGATCCTTTCACATAACAAAAATAAAATTTAGTAACTTTTTAAATAGTAAACTAAAATCATCCCTTCAGTTCTAACATCAACTGTAAAATGCCAATATATATAAAATGAGTTTTACAGCCTAAGATTTAAAGTTGCTACTATTAGCAAGATCGTCTTACTGTAAATTAATTAACATAATTTTGTATATTCCAGGTCAGATGTGAACCATTTAAATGTCACTACACTAATAACAAATGTAGAGGTTTTTGGCTTCACAGTGGCATTTATAATGTGATTGCATTAAAAATTAGGTCTATACACACTGTTTTATTTTTGTATTTTATTCTCATTTTGTCAATTTGCTTATTGTATAAAAATTAAATAATACTAAAAATTTTGCAAACAAAAAAAAAACCCAAGAAGTTGAGAAACTATTGGGATATGAAAGCAAAAACTGATGCTATTGAGAATATTTTGGTATATCTCAAATATCATCTACTGTCTCCTAATCAATAATCAGTTCTTCCTGTGTAAGTGGGTATATACTTATAAATAAGATCTATAATACAAATGTGGATATCTTTTACTTATCAGAATAACTATATTGAGCCCAGACATGGCGTTTTTAGCAATTATTAATGTTGAATATGCCTCCAGAACAACGTTAAGAAAAAAATGAAGGCTTTATTTTTGGTCTTTTAAAAATACAGTATGTGTAGTTTTTTTTTGCCACTTCCTGTTTCAAATGGAAATGTTAGAACCTTTTCACACATCCTAGAGCTTCTTGTGGCATAAATCAAGCCTTGAGCTTCCAAAAAACAACGTTCCCTCACTGATCGCAGTTATAGAAATGCAGATTCTTTTTAAGAAGCCTTTACTGCAGAAATCTTTTCCTTCACTTTTTGCTGCATAAGTAAATGTAAAATTTCTGACTACCTTAATGTTACTTTTATATAATGCTTAAAATATGTATCCACTGTTTTACGTACTTAATCCGTGGATAAAAATTTACAGAATTATTGAAAGTAATCACATTTCATAACCTAAGGGGTAAAAGCAGTTATGTGGTTTGCTAGATTCAGTAAAATAAGAACATTGGTAACTATTTTTAAGAAACACTTTGACATCTAAGAGCAAGCCACTTGATTGGAGCATAAATCCATGAAACCCTGAACACAAAGAATTTTATTTTATACCGTGTTTAGACTGTGCTACCGTCTGATTTTCATTAGGTCCATGTCTTAATATTCTTTAATACTAGACTGATTTGTTGCCTTACAGTAATAATAAAAATTTGCATAGCAAAATTATTATTAGAATATAAATTGATGTATCTTGGTGTGAACTTTGTGATTTTCATCTTTTTTAAATGAATTCAATATTGATGGCATCTATCTCAGCAAGAAGGATTCTGATTCAGGAGTTGGAAGTGACAATGGAGATAAGCGATTATCTGCCACCGAGGTAAAGTTAGTGATCAGATTCTTTTCCTTCTGTACTTCTAGACATATTTCCCAGGAGTTCATTGAACTCCTTTCTGTTAAAGGGCATTGATTCATTTGTATGAGAGTATGTGATATTCGTAAAAGCGATTTGAAATCCTCGAAGTGTTATATCAATATTAGCTGTTGTTAGCTTATTCTGCATCTTTATATTTTTGTAAATGCCTCAAGAGTAGAGTCTGTATCTTCCTCTCCTATACATTATCTAAAATATTATTGGGTGCCCAATAAATATTACAAAGTGGCTAAGTAGTATGCAAGTGCTCATGAAGCACTTTTATAAATATGCTTATTTTTCAGTAATAGAGTAATTTAGAAAAACATTGTTATACATATGCATAAATGTTAAGGAATCAACTGTACATTTTATGTTAGTAATTGACCCACAGGAAATGCATTTATGAGTAGCTATAGTTTTTATAACAATGTTTATTTTCCTCAGACTCTTAGATTGTGTTCTGTTCTTAGATCTGTTCAGTTAATTGGATGAAAGTTTGGTTACTTGTAAGCTAACAGGCTTCACACATTAGAACTTCCTACAGTGGTTATAAATAATGCTTTGATAACTGATTTATTATCTCACATGTAGTCTATTAGAGTCCCCAAAATCTAACACTAACGTACCATTAAATGGAGCTTCTTGGCCTCAGAGATCTAGAAAGGAGTGGTAGGAAAAGTATCAGGTGCTCTTCTTTTTTTGAGGGAAGTTACTTTCTGTAGTTACTGAGTTTTGAAACATTATAATACTCTTTGAAATTGCCGTTAATAGGCCAATTACCCCATCAAAGAAACTCACATTTTTTCTATGTATGACTCCAGGAAAAAAACCTTTCTCCAATTCTCCTCAAGTCTTTGAATTTTAATAGGTAGCTGAGGTATTTGAATTTATTTTTCACAAAATGCTGTATATAGCAGTGTATTAAAAAGTGGGATTCTTTAAAAATCCTTCTAATGTAGAACATTTTGAAAGGAAGAAGAGTTAATAGGCAGAGAAGGCCAGTGTCAATAAAAAAAAATAACCCATAGGAAGCACATTAATAGTTTACTGTGTTTCAGTGGGAGAGGGGATACTAAACACATTGCTTTAGTTGCATTTTAGTTCATCCTCTTCAACTCCTAAGTCCTCGCAAATGGACCATTGTTTCAGAAATTACTCACCCTAAGCATATTTTCTGTTAAATTAAACAGACCCTGCTTTCTCTAATTAAACTCATTAATAAAACATTACATAAAGAACTTCATTATCCTTTTGTTCTCACTTAAGCATAAGTAGGATGCTAATATCATTCTAAAAGGAGCCCAAGGATTTATTCGATGCCTTTTAATTAGATGCATATCTTTGGAATTGTGCTAAATTTTTAAGATGAGAGGTGGGTAGAAAGAGAAAGGAATACAGAAAAGATTATATTCAACAGAATAAAAATGCACACATCTTCCCATTGGCCTTTCTTTGTCTTACATTACAGCCTCCTTTCTTAAGTACACCTCCAAGAAATTTATTTTTTAGAATGATAAGCATTCTGAATTATCTTACATAGCTTCCTATTTTCACTTGGTTTGGCAAAGATTTTACCATCTGTGGTCAGGTGATGTTACTTCCCATTTAGATCACATTTTGGGGTTCAGGGATCACACCTGATTCTTTTTCTTTGGCTGCTGTCATTGATTGATTTAGCGTTTGTCACTGAGAAATTAAAAACATCTTTTTATCAAGATAAACAGGAAAGTGTGGAGCTCTATGAATATTTGTTGAATGAATGAAATGCATGCCTGATTTCTGCCAGTTTCTAAACAATCTGTACATATGTCCAAAAGTAAACAAGGACAGACTCTGAAAACCATACCTCAAGAATTTAGGAGCAAGCCATAATCTCCTGAAATGTGTTTTATGGAGTTTCCTGATTTTTGAGATTTGGAAAGCTATTCCCTAAGTAGCAACAGTAAAATGGAGACAGAGGAAAATAAACCAGGCTCCATATTTCATTCAGAATCATAGGTTTTCTGAATAAACGTCATCAGCTACTGTGGGAAAGGAAACCCTCAGAGAAAACTAATCCAATTATTAAGCCAAAGCTTTACTCCAAAAATCACACAGAGCAGTTCTTTTTAACTATTACAGTTCTTTAGCACTTTTATATATGTGATGCAGCTTCCTCAGCCTAAAATAGAGAAATAAGACAGGCACCTGTATTAGTTCATTCTTGTGTTGCTATAAAGAAATACCGGAGGGTCGGTAATTTATAAAGAAAAGAGGTTTCGTTGGCTCACAGTTCTTCAGGCTGTACACAGAGCATGTGACCAGAAACTGCTTCTGGCAAGGGCCTCAGAAGTCAGGGTTGAAGGTGAAGGGAGTGCCTCCTGTCACATGGTGACAGCCGGAGCAAGAGAGCAACATGGTTGGGGGAGAGCAATGTGGGAGGTGCCATGCACTGTTTTTTTTTGTTTTTTGTTTTTTGTTTTGGACGGAGTCTTGCTCTCTTGCCAGGCTGGAGTGCAGTGGTATGATCTCAGCTCACTGCAACCTCTGCCTCCTGGGTTCAAGCGATTCTCCTGCCTCAGCCTCCCGAGTAACTAGGACTATAGGCATGCGCCACCATGCCCAACTAATTTTTGTATTTTTAGTAGAGATGGGGTTTCACCATGTTGGCCAGGTTGGTCTCGATTTCTTGACCTTGTGATCCACTGGCCTCAGCCTCCCAAAGTGCTGAGATTACAGGCATGAGCCACTGCACCTGGCCGGTGCCATGCACTTTTAAACAACCAGATCTCACATGAACGCATAGCAAGAACAGCACAGGCCCTTCCTGAGGTATCCACCCCCATGACCCAAACACCTCCCACCAGGCCCCACCTCCAGCATTGTGGATTACATTTCAACATGAGAGTTGGAGGGGACTTACATCCAAACCATATACCAGTACCTGACAAGATTTCAGCTTAAAGCAGAAGAGAACACAGAGAAGCCTGTGTTAGCTCCATTAATTTTCACGATGTGAACACACCCATATAACCAGCTGCCAGTTCAACAAACAGAACTTTACCAGCACCCTAGAAAGCCCCACCCCGACCCCAAGAACAACTTCTATCCTAATTTTAAATACCATGGATTAGTTTTGCATTTTTTTGAACTTAAATAGTGGAATTGACCTTTGTATCTGGCAACTTATATTCAATATGATGTTTGTGAGAATCACAGGATGTTGTTTTATTACATAGCATTCTCCTTATCTCCATTGATAACACTTCTCTTGAGTTAAACAGTGCACTGTATCTTTTTAGCCTTCTGACGAAGACACTGTTAGCCTCAATGTGCCAATGTCGAATATCATGGAAGAAGAACAGATCATCAAGGAGGACTCGTGCCACCGCCTTAGCCCCGTTAAAGGTCTGTGAATGGAAATGTGGAGAGAGTGCTTGCTTTTCAGTTTCAAATGTTATGTTTAAAATAACCTGTGCACAGATAGGGCAGTGATAATCTTTCTAGAGTATTTCCTATGTAGCAGGCACTGTGTTCATCTGGGAAGTTGATCTCATTTAAAATTTAAAAGTCTAAGATGGATACTCTAATCATCTCCATTTTATAGGTGAGAAAACCAAGGCTCAGGGAGTTTAAGTAACTTGCCATTGGTCACACAGCTGATGTGTGTGTAGTCTACTTACTACAGTGCATAGTAGACCTAGTCTCATTGTGAAGACTTAGATAAAATTCTTTCTTTTTTCTTTTTGAGATGGAGTCTCGCTCTGTCACTCAGACTGGAGTGCAGTGGCGTGATCTTGGCTCACCACAACCTCTGCCTCCTGGGTTCAAGCGGTTCTCCTGCCTCAGCCTCCTGAGTAGCTGGGATTATAGGCACCTGCCACCACGCTCGGCTAATTTTTAAAATCCATTCTTGGAAAGAAAATATTGATGTGATAGATATATTAGTTAGGAAAGCTCTAGCTGCTGTAAAATAGAAGACTCCCAAATCTCCGTGGCTCAACACAATCCAAATTAAGTTCAAATGGAGTTAGTGATCGGCAGGCAACTCCCCTCTGAGTGTTGATTTAAGGACCCAAGCTCCTTTCATACCATGACTCCAACATCTTTAACACAGGGCTTCCAAAACTTTCATGTCCATCTGTTTTAAACCAGAAGAGGAGCATGGAGGTTTGCTCATGGGAGTTTTTATGGACTGGGCCTGGAAGGAGTGCCCATCACTGACAAGCTAGACTTCATCCCGTGGCCACATCGCACTGCACGTGAGGGTGGGAAATGTAGTTGAGGTGTGTGTTCAAGAAGCTACCTGACTTTGGCCCAGTCAGGTGACCTTGACTCCCTTACCTGTAAATGAGATGATTGGATTAGGTAATATCAAAGGTCCGGTGTAGCTTGAAAATTCTGTGGCTCTTTAATAGTCGTCAAATGACCACTAAACACTGCATCTTGTGTGCCTTCAAGATCCTTTTAATACGTTTCATATCTTGGTTAGAAGCCCTCATTGGGTAACATTATGGCAATTTTTTTGATTGCCCCCGTTTCCCAATGACTTTTAAGGAAAATACAAACATTTAGTTTTACTCATTTGTGGCAGAGACTATTTCACAATGTATGAATAGTGTAGAACTGGATTAATATACAGATCTTCTCATAAATAGTTGGAATATGCTCTTAAGAGTGATAGGAGAGCTGTTTAAGTTCACTCAAACCTTAGTGTTTGCTTTCACTTCTTACACTTAGGTTTTTAAGTTTAGCATTTCTGTTTACCTGAGATTATCATGAGAACCATATGTTGTCTAAAAACATAGCTGTATGCTTTATATACAAGTATAACTGCCACTTCATTAATTCATATAAACTTAGTAATATTATGCACCATAGGAGGTGGTATTTTAGGCACATTTTTCAAATAAAAGAATTACATAATTTGTTACCAGTGAGTCTTCCCCCTCTCGTCTAGATGTGGGTATTACATTGGTTCAGAGTGTTAAAGGGTGGCCCAGTATGGTTCTTTTTCATCTTCAGAACAGTTGGAAGAGTTGTGTAGGGTGTTCCTTTTGTGTCCCCACCTCCCCTGGAGCACATTCTAGGTGGATGTGCCCCATCTGGGCATGCTATCACCTTTGTGTGGCCCTTCTCGTAGACACGTCCTTGAGATTATTTGCTACTTAAGGACAGGAGTCAGATTTGGCTGATTTTTTAATCCCTAAAATGTTTAGCATAATACCTGCCATTTAGTAGCTGCTCAATATGTGTTGGATTTTAAATATGAAATACATAGTCACATATTACTGAGGGCAAAAAAGCCCTCTTTTATACTTTCTTTTCTCCATTCCTTAAAAAGTAAGAGAAAATCTTATTTTTCTCATAGGGAACTAAGCCCAGAGAGGCCTTGACTTTTTAAGTTCAGTTTGGGGCTTTCTGGGGTTATTTTACTTTTATCTTTTCCTCCCTGCAGGGAAGAGAAAACTTGGGTTTTTCGTATACCTTCTTCATGGGGAACACAGAGGACTTGTAGTGACTAGAGGATATTTGAAGATCAGCTGTGTTTTGCTCTTCTGTTCAAGAAATCATGCTTTCTGTCTCTCTATATATTTTCCTAACAGGGGAATTTCATCAGGAATTTCAACCGGAGCCTTCCCTTTTGGGTGAGAGCACTAACTCAGGAGAAGAAAGAGACCAGTTTACTGATAGAGCAGATGGTCTCCATTCGGAATTTATGAACTATAAGGCAAGATTTTCAGGATCAACTATGTTTTTTACTCATTTCCTTCTGTTTGGCACCTTACAATTTATGTTCAAGGTTGCCAATCCATCCCCTTCAACGTCCAGCTTGCTGCACCCTCCCTGAAGCCTTCCAAACATCTCAGCGCTCAGCCTGTCTATTTGCCCATGTGAGGAGCTGGTCCCTGCCCTGTGTGCCTCTCCATCTGTCTGTTTATGGATCTGATTTTCTTTCCGCTACTCAGTGCGTCGTACAAATTGGCAAACTCATTAGTGTGACCATTACCATGCAGTAAAAGCTGAAATAGTTTCACATTCTTTTCAACATGTTCTAGGTAAATCCTTTTCTTGGGAGTATATTTATAGTGTAAAGACAAAAGTGGAGACTTTCAAAATTGAGAAATGAATGTCTTTCCTTTTTGGAAAGATCTCTCTGAGGACACTTATTCCTGAACTTTTGTAGGTGGCCTGAGGCATTGAAAGGGCAGGCAAAGTTGCCGAATTGTCAGGAAAGCCTTCATCTTAGTAGCAACACAGGGAGGAGAGAAAAACTAGCGCTTTACTGAAGCAGATAGTGAAGGTTCCACTTCACAACATGAGTAGGTGCTTGGTATGTTTCTGCCAGCCCTTTTGGTTCAGGTTGTGGCGCCCAAGAATCATAAAGATTATTGTTTTTGTAAAATTCAGATTCACTGTGGCTCTTAGGTAACTTCTGAGTTATTATGCTGAAGCCAAGAATGGGATCCCTAAGTACTCATCCTTATTTTCTGAGCATTGTGTCCTGATGGCTGGAACCAGCCTAAATGAACATGTCTGGGCATCACCTTCAAGGAAATGGAGAGGAAAACAGCTGAATTTTACACCGTAGGAGACCTTGGTGTGCTCAGGACATGTTTATGGCCTCAAGATAAAAATAATGAACCTGACATATGTTTCTAGATTACAGAAGTTGTATAGAAGGATAAAACACAGAGCCTTAACTCTTTACTCTCTGTATTTAATGTCATTAATCCATACATCCTTGTTTTAAAATAGGTCACACCCATTGCCTTGTTTCTGTCCCCTGTCTCCATTGACATTGCTTCATTTGAGCCTCATAGTTTCTCACTTTGATTACTTCAGGCACCACCCCACCCACTCCACTTCTTACTCAATGCTGCACCCCCTTTGCATGCATGCATGTGTGTACACACACACACACACACACACTCACTCTCTCTCTCTATATATATATATTCTGCCGCCAAACATTTTTCTAAAGTACAAATATAATGACATTACTCTCAGGCCCCTGATTCTACAAGGCTTCCCCAGCTTAGACCCTGTCTCTCAGCTCTGTGGGACGATTCTTCCATGAAAATGTGAAAATTGGAGTGTATCAAGTGTTCTTCTTAAGTTAAGAATCTAAGGTAAAGATGGAAACCCCGAATAATGTGTTAAGAAGATGTCCATATTTAAGTTCTAGAGGAAACAAAGCAGTTAGTAAAAATAAAGCGTATTGTTTCAGAAAAGCAAATTTCCCTGAATTCAGAGATTTCAAGGACTTCAGGGAAATGGCTGCTCTACAGAATGGGTCCTGTAGATGGAAACTGGAGGAGCAGATAGGGGTGTGAAAGTCAACTTGGCAAATGCTTTCTGGAAGATACTTCTCTTGGAAAATGAAAAGAAAAATGCTAATGATAAAATAAACAAACATCTACAACAACTTAAGGAAAAATTGTGCATTGAAAATCAGGCCCATATTAGGCTCGATGTCCATCAACTTTAAGTCTTTCAACCTGTGCTTGGCCTGGCACAGTGGCTCACACCTGTAACCCCCCACTTTGGGAGGCTGAGACAGGAGGATCACTTGAGCCCAGGAGTTCAAGACCAGCCTGGGCAACATACTAAGACTCCATCTCTACAAAAAAACAAAAACTAGCTGGATGTGGTGGTGTGGTCCTTGAGTCTCAGCTACTCAGGACGCTGAGGAGGGAAGATCACTTGAGCTTAGCAGAGTGAGTCTTCAGTGAGCCATGATTGCACCACTGCACTCCAACCTGGGTGAAAGAATGAGACCCTTTCTCAAAAAACAGAGTCCTGTGCTTTGCATAATCCTGTTTTCTTTACGGAATAAGCATCTTGGACCTTTGCAACCACAGTCAATTTTCATTATTCACAGCAGTTATATTGTGTGACATCACTGTGCATATTGAATTATCCAATACTGAACCATCACTCACTGGGGAAATAGAGGGCTGCGTTCCTGCAAGCCTCTGGTCACTACATTTTTGTCAACCAATCAACACATAACCTTGATTTGTGTGTATTTCTGTTTAAAGATACCTTATTTAATACATACTGTTTTGATGAACATTGCAGCCATACCTTATTTAACATATATTGTTTGATGAACATTACAACCAGCAGCACCGTAACTCATGCCCGAAGGAAGCTTGTCTAACACACGTATTGTCCTCTGTAAGGGACATCACAACTTCCTTGGGCTTCTGAACACGAGGCAGCACTCCAGCACTATGTTCGGGGCTATTTTAAAGTGAAATCACCAACAAAAAACACAACAGTGTGAAAACATGGCACTAACTAGACTGTGAAAAAGGACACTTATTTGCAGTAAGAGAGCCGAAAGAAGAAGGCAGAGGGTCACCTTGTTCCACCTCATCTGGGAACATACATGTCCTGGGACTCACATTTTTTACCTCTCTGCAGATGTTTGCAGATGACCTCCAGAGCGGCACGAATACTGGTTTTGGAACTAAAAATGCATGTTAGTGAATAGGCAAACTCACAAATGCAGAATCCACAGATAATGAGGGTCAACTGTATAACCATTTAACTTAGCAAAAGCCACCCAGTAAGCCTGTTTTGCCTAATGAAAAAAGAGACATTTTATACTCTTGGCTACTTCTAGTTTTGAAACAAAAAATCAAAAAGAAATACCCATTGTTCCTATGGTTGAAACCCAACCAAACAAAATCAGAACATGTTGTCTTGGTCATTTCTGGTAGTATATTTTACCCATGATTTTTTCTGTCATTTGGAGTGTGGAGAGTGGCACAGTCATGTATGCATTCACTGTATTGTACGTGAAAAGTATAACCACCATAGAAAAAGTCCAAGTGTGTTCCCAGCCAGAGTCTAGCATTGGGCAGCTAGCCATGTCTTCGAGAAAAGTCTTGTCCTAACAACACATCTGGAGGACTGGCTAGTCCCGAGTTAGTTAATGATATGCCAGAACCTTGACACAAATAGTGGTCCTTTTGGCTGGTGTTTTCTCCTAGCCAGGAAAATGTGGCCCTATTCAGGTCGGCTTTCGTTCTAGCCATCAGCTGGGTTAAAGCAGCGTTTCTCTGTGTCAGAGATGAACATGCAAGGAGGCCTGTGGAAGGCTCACGGTGGGACTTGCCTTTCTAAATAGCCAGTGCCACTAGTGCCGCTTTGGGAAAAAGTGGGGTGACAGTGCAGGGAGAACATTTGAGTGAATTCTGGGTGTTGTACACATGAAAACTATTAGATACAATCGGAAGCACTTTTCTGTTAAGAATTTTATACTTTCTCTTTTCCCCACTGCACACATATGCGTGCACACTCTCACACACATCCCTGCTGTCACAAACACTAGAGTGCGTCTTTACAGGTGACCCACAAGCCCAGGAGAGGGATCTCGCAATACAAGGAGGTGCTAAAAGGGCAACAGGAAATCCGGTGAAGCTTTAAATTTCTGATAAGTTAACAGATGCTGTGGTCCTGGGCCACATTTTTTAAAATTAAAGAATGTTTAATTATGGGAAAATACTTACAAAATGTACCACCTTAGCCATTTTTTAAATGTACACGTAGTTCAGAGTGTTTTAACTACATTCACGTTGTGCAGCCTATCTCCAGAACTCTTCTCATCTAGAGAACTGACCCTGTGTACCCTTTCAATAACAAGTCCCTCGTTCCCTCCTGGCAGCCCCTGGCAGCAAGCATTCTACTCTCTGTCTGGATGAATTTGATTACGGTGTACACCTCATATAAGTGTAATCAGTACAGTATTTGTGTTTTTGTGACTGGCTTATTGCACGTAGCATAATGTCCTCAAGGTTTATCTGTGTGTATGGCACGCGTGAGAACTTCGCCCTTTCTAAGGCTGAGTGACATTCTAGTGCATGTACGTTCCAGATTTTGTTTATCCATCCCTCCATAGATGGCTGTTCGGCTTGTTTCCAGCTTTTGGCTATTGTGAATAACACTGTTATAAACATGGGCTGGGCAGGTTTTGGCTCCTGACTACTGAGGAATAGCCAGTGGTTTTCAGGAACCCTGTGTGTTTTGTCCACAGGCAAGGACAGAAGACTGTGAAGAGCTGTTACGGATAGAAGAGGATGTACACTGGCAAACCGAGGGCATGTGAGTACCAAGGCCTCGGTTATGAGCCATCATCACTCTAAAATCCACTTTGCAAGCAGACTGGCAGTTCTGTTGTGATAGAATTTTGACCTGCTTTTCTGTGGGCACGCTGATATTCTTACAATATTGATAAGAAGTTGCCAGTTTTTCTCTGTCCGATGCTTTTTGTCATGATATTGGGCAGTACAAACCTCTTCCTTGGCCTTGAGTCTTACTTGTTTTGAGGCTGTGGGTAGTCATGTGATTCAGAGAATTAGCTAGAATTTCTAGATGGGAGGTTCTACTGTCCATACAATTGCCTGAAGAAGCCAACAGCTGGACCTGAAGTGACCTGTAGCTCTGATCTCCTTCTTTACCCCAAGTCATCCCCTTCAAGATCTGAGAACACCATAGACTTCTGGTCCCAAGACTTCCAACTGCCAGGGCTAGCATTTATTCAACATCATGTGCCAGGCATTGTCCTAAATACTTCACAGGCCATAACTCATTTCATCTTTACAACACTCCTAACAGACAAGTTCTGTTCTTGTCCCCCATTTCACAGATGACAAAGCTGAGGCACAGGAATATTGATTATCTTGCCGCAAGGTCACAGAGGGCCAGCATTTGAACCCAAGGAATCTTGTACTAGACAGATAATCCTTCTACTCTACTGTGGATAAATATTTGTTTAGCAAGATTTACAAGGGGAGGGAGTGTGTGATCCCATTAGACAATGAACCGTGTCCAGGGAAATTGAGTTTGGACTATGTGGTATAGAGTATAGTTTTTGTTCCCAGGATTTTTATTTCTATCATCTGGGAGGCAGGTGTGGACTCTCCATCGTACCTTGTAGGGTTTTTCTTCTTAGTGAGGATTTATCCCATTGTTAAAACTTTTCTCCTTGCAGAAAGTTGTTGTCTTACATTCTGTAGCAGGAAGGGCTTGCCGTGATCAAATCTCTCTTGTCCTTTAAAAACATTGGGAAGTTCCTCTCTGGTCACCGTCTGTATTACCAGCTACTCACTGGATACGCTGCTGAGAGCCACGGAGGCCTAACTTGGTTATACAATCAGAGAAGCATAGGGAAAGAGGCAGTTGTTTTAAAACTATATAAAGTTTTGGAAACTCCATTCTCAATCTTATACCTAGTGCTTTCAACCCTGGCTGTAAACCAGGATTATCTGTAGAGCTTTATAAAATCTGAACCCCTAGTCAGACCCACTTGGACGTATAGGGCCTGGCATGGTTTTTAAGCGCCACAGATGATTTTGCTGCATCTAGAGTTTGGACTGAGAACCACTGTCCCACACTGAAACCCTATATGCATTAAAGTAATCAAACTGGTTGAACGGGAGTTGGAAGGCCTAGAAGTAGTACAGACTCGTCCAGCTGATCCCCCTCATGAACCCTCCTAGAACTCAGTAAAGCACAACTGTGAGAGCCTCTCATCTAGGCCATTGCCTGACTGTGCACAGGAGCAGTTAGGGGTGCACAGGCATAAACATCTTATGTGAGCTGCTTTGCAGCAGAGCTGGGCTTCCCCTACTCAGGGGCTCTTCCCACCATGCTCTGGCATCCCACCCCACAAGGTACAAACACATGTTCACCATAGCACTGAATCTGTCAAAATCATTTTTATATGTTAGATGGATTTTTGTAAGTTTGCTTTTTAAGAAATTAGATGACATTCATGTTGTATTGATCATTTTCATTCTTTTTTCTTTCTTTTTGAGGCAGAGTCTCGCTCTGTCGCCCAGGCGGGAGTGCAGTGGCACGATCTTGGCTCACTGCAAGCTCCGCCTCCTGGCTTCACGCCATTCTCCTGCCTCAGCCTCCCGAGTAGCTGGGACTTCAGGTGCCCGCCACCATGCCCAGCTAAGTTTTTGTAATTTTGGTAGAGACAGGGTTTCACCGTGTTAGCCAGGATGGTCTCGATCTCCTGACCTTGTGTTTCACCTGCCTTGGCCTCCCAAAGTGCTGGGATTACAGGTGTGAGCCACCATGCCTGGCTGATCATATTCATTCTTATGCTTGGTTTCATGTTACAGAATAAGTTCATCCAAAGATCAGGACATGGATATAGCAATGATCGAGCAGCTGAGAGAAGCAGTAGATTTGCTGCAAGATCCCAATGGGTATGTATGTCTCCTTGGTCCAGGTTTCATGTGTAAATAATGCGTACTAATGTATTGAGTACATTGTCTACATTCCTAAAATACCTACACAAATAATTTTGGCCCAGTCCAGCTACTAACAAAAGTCATGTTTATTGCCTGTTTTCCCAAGATGCAAAAGTGAAAGAGTCAAACTTCTGGAGAGAGTGAGATCAGTTTCCCCTTTCACCACCCTTTATTGAGTTCATTCACCCCTCACGAAATTCATATGGGAATTTTTGGTATAATTCTTAGAAAACAAAACTATGGTAAAAGTACATATTTCATATTGCTTAAAGTTTAAACTCCTGATTTATAAAAAATATAAAGAAAACGTTTTCCAAAAAGGAAAGAATTGGTATATCAAGTAGTAGTATATTTATCTGGGGTAGTGCCAAATATATGTTAACTGAAGAATATATTTCTAAAGATTTGGGATACAGGATAATTTTTAAATGTGAATTTGCCTTGATCAGTAATAAGCACCACATGCAGTGGATATGTGGATAATATTTTTCTATTTCTTAACTAATGGTAATGGAATTCCCATGGACAAAATATTTTTCAGCTAAACAATAGCAGGTTTCATGTATCGGGTAATAACTTCATGATCTCTAGAGAACTAGAGGACTTGGTAAACTGATGTGGTCTTACAATATGATGAACATGGGAATCACACTGCAGCGATCCCAGCTGGGTTCTGCAAATTTATGAAAAGGGTGGTTAGTGTATCCCAGAATGCTAATGAGAATATACCACCTATGATTTCTGGCCCTGAAAGAATAGTGGTGGATCAGTTTAGTACAGCTGGAAATCCTTTGCAATTGATTTGAAAGGCATTTCAATTCTGCAGACATTGATTGAGTGTTTGGAGTGTGGGAAGATCTGCAGTGTGTACCTTGGGGGATGCAAAGATGGACAAGACACAGCTCTTGCCTTCCGAGAATTTAAACTAGAATGGATAGAGATTGCCTTGAGCAGTTATTTATAAGTGTAATTGGGCCAGGCGCAGTGGCTCACGCCTGAGATCCTGGCAATTTGGAAGGCCAAGGCAGGCAGATCACTTGAGGCCAGGAGTTTGAGACCAGTCTGGCCAACATGGTGAAACCCTGTCTCTACTAATAATACAAAAATTAGCTGGGCATAGTGGTGCGTGCCTGTAATCCCAGCTACTCAGGAGGCTGAGGTAGGAGAATCGCTTGAGTTCAGGAGGCAGAGATTGCAGTGAGCCGAGATTGAGCCACCACACTCCAGCCTGAGTGACAGAGTAAAACTGTGTCTAAATAATAATAATAATAATAAAACAAACAAATAAATAAATAAATAACTGTAATTGATTCAAGTGCTTCAAGTGGAGGTAAAAATGATAGACTTGAGCAAGTGCCCAACCTCAGGTAAAGGGGAGATGGGTGGACTGATCTTCCTGAAGGATAGGATAATGGCCTGGACCTTTAATGACTGCCAATTTCGAGAAAAAGAGAAATTCTGGATTGAATGAAAAGCTTAGGTAAAGGCATGAAGGTCAGAATGAATGGAGCCAGGTTGGGGAAATCTCAGGCAGAACAGAGGCTCTCCATCCTAGTGTGCTTCAGTATCACTTGTGGAACTTTTTCAGAATAGACACCAGGCACTTCCTTTGGGGACTGGAGTCAGCCAGTGCTTCTGATGTGCAGCCAGGACTGAGAATCACCAGAGACAGTGTAGAATGATGCAGGCAACTGCTTTGGATGCTGTTAAGGAGCTCAGATTTTATTTTATATTTAGAGGGAGGCAATGATGGTGTTTAAACGTGATTATTCATGTTAATTCTCCCTTATATTTGGCTCATGTCATAGGCACCTAATCAAGGTATGTTCAAAGAGCTGAATTCTACATCCTGAGCCAGGGCAGTTAGTGAAAGGATGTGTGTTTATGTGTATGCATTCATGTGTATGGTTGTTCATACATGTAAGTACATGTAGGCCTGTGTATGTGTGTATGTATTCATTATAATGAATCAGGAAGTAGGGTGGCTTGTGGAAAGAACAGACTTTGAATTAGCTAGAAACTTTTTAAACATAGCTGCAGCATCAGTTAACTTGGGTAAGTTATATGACTTCTCTGCATCCCGTTTCTTCATCTATAAGATGGGGTGACAAGTACCTACCTTTTAGGGTTATGAGGATTTGAAATAATACATAAACTACTGGTGGAGAAGTAAATTGGCAAAACCATTCCAGAAGTAACTTAGTATGTAACCAAGTCTAGAAACCTATATAAAACTTTGGAGTGAAATCTAAGAACTTATCCTAAGAGACAAGAAGACGTGAACAGTTTGGGGTAGAGAATGAGGGATAGGTATTTTTAATAGCAAATATTTGGAAAAAGAAATTATCTAACAATTTAGGGATACTTTAAGTGTATTATACTCATTGATAAGATGGAATGTGATGTGGCCAATATAATGTTTTTTAAAGTTTCTAGTGATATCATAGAATGCTTTTATGCTTTTAAAAAAGTGTATAACTTTTTTGTAAAAAAAGTATGTAAAAATGCACAATGTTTGATCCCAATTATATAGATAGAATTAGGTACCAGTTGTGCAGGAAATTTAGAAAAACTGGAAGGAAATATATTAAGATGGATTTTAAGAAGGAAATAAGATGAAAGGAAGTATATTAAGATAGTGGAAGAAAACAGTTTCAACTAACCTTCCAAGTAATACTTGATTCGCACCTTTATGGAGCACTATTTCAAAATATTATGTTGTAAAATTTTGTATGAATTTCATTGTCTTTCTAAAATAATCCACTACTTTGGCTGCTTTAGATCATTGTTATTTATCCTGAAATAATTTTTATAATATGACATCTAATTTTATAATATTTCTGTGAGCCAGTATAATAGTCATGAAGAGCCCTGGTTTTGTTTCTGATATAGAGAGGACACTTCAAAATGTCATTTATTTCTAACTGCTTTGGGACTGAATATTAGTAATAAAAAAGTTTACATACACATTGTGTTTTTTCTTTTATCTCACATTTCATAGATCCAGGAATTTTTTCTTTTTTAGTTAAGCCATTGATTATAGGATTAAATTTTAAAAGTTTACCTTTTATGTGTCAGAAAATTTAGTTGGCTATTGCTGTTCTGTCTTTATCTTGGCTTCTTCTCTCAAGGCCTTCTGATTGTTAGTTTGAGAGCATTTTCACAGGCCTCTATAATATAAACGCACCCCTGTTTAAGATGACTTTATAACTTTTATATAACTTACAGAAATTCCTGGCTTTATAGGCCTTTAAGGAAAAAAAAAAAAAAACTTCATCTCTTAAAATAGCAGAAATTTAGAAACTGTGTGAGACTATTTCAGAAGTAAAAATGCATATCAAATTGCTTGTGATTTTTTTAAGTGAGAGATACAATGTATATCTCCCTATTAAAACCAAATGCCATTGGTACATATACTATAATGTAATACTCTCAGCAACTTGACTTGCTTCTGTAAATTCATAAAGTTCTAAAATAAAATTGAGTATATGCTATACTACCTCTGAAAATTTTGATTTTATTAGGAATTACAATTATATTATAAACAAGTTGGATTGTATTACCAATAGCAGGTGGAATATTATATTTTGGCATATGGTGGGAAAATACCATGCACTTTGAAATTTCTGTCGTAAACTTTTCCTCACTTAACCCTAAAGATAAACATAACTTTTTAGTACATTAAAAATTTGAACTGGATAAGACCAATAGAATTTATTAAAAATAAAAGTTTAATAAATTTACGAATATCTTTTTTTCCTACTGTTTAGATTGAGCACAGATATTACAGAGAGAAGTGTTTTAAACCTATATCCTATGGGATCAGCAGAAGCCTTAGAATTACAAGATTCTGCACTGAAGTATGCTTACCTTTTATAACAAATTATATTTTCTCTTTTTATAATACACTGACATTTTTATGCTTTAAATTTCACTTTATATCTTTTTTTTTTTCTTTCCTTGTTCCCACAGTGGTCAAATACAGCTGGAAACATCTCCAGTATGTGAGGTAAGGCTGCTGGTGGGATTCACCAGAACTCTGTGCAATATTTTGCCGTGGAATACCGGCCACCACATTCTGTAAAGATTTGTCAGGGAGTGAAACGTCTTTATTAATGAGGCCGATATTCAGATTTGTTCAGGACACATTTTTCAACTTGTTTGTACGTTTGCCTCTTTAGTTCTGCTTTTCTACTCTACCTCACCCTCTGTTAAAGATGAGAGTTGGCTATTTCTATTGGATTCTGTAGATTTTTTTTACCTCAGATCATCTTGCTGAGTCAAGCGATGGCAACTAAAATACATAGGGAATCTGCCTGTGTGTCGGAACCTGGAGGAGGACCGTTCAATGTAGATTTTAGAGCCAAGAAAAAATCTGGGAATTGGCTAGATGGAAATTAGCTAGAAAACACCTGAAAGACAAGAATAAATGACTTGAGAATGTCGAGGAGGATTAAAAGAATATCATAAAGAGAAACTGGTGGGGATATTTGAAGACAGGTTAAGGATGGGGTCGGTAGAGTTACATGGAGTGAAATGTGGGTGGCTGTAACGAAAGCAGTTTTGACCTAAAACTAGAGATGAGCTTAGAATGTCACAAAGCGAGAATGTTACCCCAGTCAGAGAGAGGTAAGTTTGAGCTGGTGATCTGGGAGTGAAACATAGGTTACAACCCATTTCCTGAATGGATTTAGGATGGCTAATTTAGGTACCAAGATTGTGTACCAACAGTTGATGCCCCACTGAGGTATTTGCACATGTACTATAGTAAAGCGGTTTCACAGACTTAACTATGTCTCTGTGTTAAAGAAATAAGGAAAAAGGAAGTGTCACTATAAAAGGAAAAGCCATGTTGCTAGAGAGTGTGGTTCCATTGTTAAGTGCAGTGACTTGGAATTATATTAGGTGTCAGTCCCATCCCAAAGACTGGCTAACTGTGGGGAACTTAATTAGCCTCTCTCAACATTCATTACTGTAACTGGGATCATAATACCTATTGTAAAGATCGAATTAGGAATTTTGATTCAGAAAATGTCACATAATATAGAATATCTAAATGTTAGCTATTAGCTTGCTTCTCTATTTTTGTTATTGGTGTGGTCTTTAAACAGAATTACTGTACCACCTCTTCCCTGGGTGGAGGCATAATTGAATTACCTGATAGTGGGACATTGGAAGTCTTTTATTTGCAGTCTCCCCGAACCCATTTCATCAGGTTCTTCCTTTGAGGTTGATTTTGGTTCTGTGCAGACTTAACTTCTTTTTTAGCTTCTTATCTGGAAATAATTTTTTAAAATTTAATTTTATTTTTTTGTAGAGATAAGATCTCGATTTGTTGCCCAGGTTAGTCTCAAACTGCTGGTTTCAAGCGATCCTTCCTCCTCAGCCTCTCAAAGTGCTGGGATTACAGGTGTGAGCCTGTAATTTGGTGCCACACTATGTCCATCTGTCCCTCTTTGGTGATGTTAATTTGATCACCCCATCAAGATATGACTCCATTTCTCCACCGTGTAATTGCGGTTTTATTTTTTCATTGCAGCTAACAAGCAGTCTGTGATGAGATAGTTCAAGACCATCTTAGCATCCAGCTGTAGACCCACTTTTGAGTCTAGTAAAATAGCAGATGGCCACCTGTTTACGTGATTTCAGGAGCACAAGAAAGACACAAAACTTGTAGAATAAAGATATATCCCCTACATTTTTAATACACAATTGGATGGTCATTGCAATAATTTTGTCTTCTAAAATGTATAATTCCTGATTTTTTTTTAAAAAAGGAAGTATTCCTACATGCCAGACCATGTGCTTTGTATATTACATAAGTTACCGTTATTTCATTTCTTCAACAAATATTCGTCGATTGCCTCCCATGTCTCAAGCACCACTCTGGACACTGAGAAAGTAACATTAAAGACACAGAGCTCCTACACTTACGAGTTTAGATTCTAGATAAGGTATAAGTGAAAAGTGGGAGTTATCATACCTGAGTGACGATGCAGGATTTGAAGCTCAAGATCAAAGTGACTGGCCAGGTCACTTACATGTAAAAGGCTTGGCCCTGCTTTCCTACTGCAGTATATTGCCTCTTCATGCTGTGGACTAGTGGCAACACTAAGTCTTGTCATGCTTACAAACCTTAGAGGTGCCTGACTGCATCAAATGTTTTCTTCAGATCTTGGCAGAAGAAGAGCAGCCATGATACTTATGTGTGCATGAGCAATGCTTCCAATAATGTGAATGGGTATGGAAGGAATAAGGGATGGGTATATACTAAATATAGACTGAGCCCAGTTCATAGTTTTGTCTAGGTCTAGTTTTCATCCCATCTTCTTTTAAATTTATTGTAATTATTTTATTTTATTTATTTATTTTTTTTTTTTGAGACAGAGTCTCGTTCTTGTCGCCCACGTTGAATGCAGTGGCACAATCTCAGCTCACTGCAACCTCCACCTACCGGGTTCAAGCAATTCTCCTGCCTCAGCCTCCTGAGTAGCTGGGATTACAGGCACCCGCTACCATGCCCGGCTAATTTTGGTACTTTTAGTAGAGACAGAGTTTCGCCATGTTGGCCAGGCTGGTCTCAAACTCCTGACCTCAGGTGATCCACCCACCTCGGCCTCCCAAAGTGCTGGGATTACAGGCATGAGCCACCGCACCTAGCCTCATCCCATCTTTTAATCTAATAGCAATACATGCACTGATTTACTAACTACACAATTCCAATGGTTATTAGAAATTGCTACTGATATTAAACATTTTGGTGTTTTGGGAAGGAATGTTTAAATGTCACATTTCCTTAATATCAGCCCAAGACTGTTTTATGTAGAGTTTCCTCCCATTTTCCCATCAGCAAAGGTGAACTGTATCTTTGCAGTCAGTTCTAGATTTTCAGAATGGATTTCTACTTACTGATCTCCTCTTTATTTCTCCTGTTGTTTGTCTTTCTCATTGCATAGCACAAACACTTAGCATTCTCACTCGAAGTGGGACCCAGCTGTACCTGGTACACAGTGAGTAGTTAGTGAGGATTTCTGGAAGGGAGGAAAGAAGAAAGAGAAAGAGATAGGAAATTAAATGATAAGGATTAGGCTTTGGTAAGCAAAATTTCAGTGTACTGCTTATTTGATGTACAGATCTCTGGGTCTTAACTGATAGCTGCAAACACTCCATTGTTTAGGTAAGGTGTATATTATGTTCCTCTAAATTCATTTCCTTGTGCTTGTCTAACTTGAAAATCATCTGACACTTTTCCACATGCTCATAAAGCTTCATGGGTTTTTCCTGAAGTTTAACCATGCTTGCTACCATTATATTATGTGGAAAAGCCTAATATCCTCCTAAAGTAGGAAACTTGACTTCCAAGTCATATATCAATCATTCGGTCAGTTGGGCCAACCCAGCTTTCCCTCCAGTGATGAGTCTGTTTGTTCCATCAGCCAAGGCCATTAAGCCCATAGGTGTCGAGCTACAGCTCTGCACAGGCTCTGTGCTCAGTGCTGTGAGGGCCTCCCAGCCAGCTACTGCACCCTTGTCTCCAGAGTGAATTTTCTGCTCTAATTGGGCAGATTGTATTACTCCTCTGTACTCAGAGAATGTACCAGGTCCAACCTTCCTTAGCACCTTCATTTTAGCATGCTACTTAAAATGTCTTTGAACTTTCACTCTCATAGTTTTAAAAACACGTATATACCTGTGTCCGTGATTTCGGGAGTCCCTTGAAGACAGAAAACCTCAAAAAAAAAAAAAGATACTTTTATTCTATCTCCAACTTACAATGTTTTGTGTTATTTTAACATAAGGTTTATTTATTTTTTTTCTTTTTTGGTTGAAGGAGGAGTATTTGGCATAAGGAATTCTCACTCCTTGTTTTCCTTCTGTAGGGCAATTATCTGTCCTTGGCAGACACATCTCTATGATTTTAAAAACGGAGGGGGAATAGCTGGCTCCGATGGAAAAAGGAAGTCACAAGGAAAAGAAAAGAGAGTAGTGAATTCACAGGGCCAGTGATAAGGATTATGTAGAGCTAAAATATGATCTTTACTTATGATTTGGTTATTTTTATATTCTTCTGTCTCATTCAAGCAGAAAGTAACATCTTTCAGCATAGCCCTATATTGATCCGCCAGTATTTGTTGAGTGCCTGTGCTAGATTCAGCCTTGTTTTTGTGTAAAGGACTGGAAGATGAAGGCTCTGAAGTTGCCCTCACTTTAATTAATTTTTTTTAATTGTGGGAGTAAGAGGATTTAGATGTTGAAAAATTTACAGAAGAAATAAGATGGTCTGCAGTCCTGAGCTTGTTTTAGGTGCTCAGGGACACTGGGGAAGGGGTAGAGTTTAAGGAGAGGAAAGTAAACTTAGACTTTGGGCATTTTGGGGTTTGGCCCTGTAGCCAGGAGCTATGTTGAGCAAGACAACGTGGCTATGGGGAATCAGCTCTCTGTGAGCCACACGGAAAGGGGAGGCCAGGATTATGAAGCGGTTTGTAATTGGTGGCACATCACGTGATCTGACTTTAAACATACTTTACGTGACTGTCCACATCAAGTGTGGGTGGCACTGTCATCCATGCAGGAAGAATTGCAAATTGTATGGCTCTTACATAAATAATATCGAACGGGGAAGGGTCTGGGAGATGATAGGGCAAACTAGAGGAAAGAAATTGCTTATAGAAAGAATCAAACCTGAAGTTACTTGTTAGCAACTCTAACAAAGCCATTTAATTGAATAGGGACATTAGTGACATTTTATTCTAAAAATATGGTTTCCTCTTGGATTTGTGTCAAAGGTGGGAAGGTTTGTAAATAGCACTCCTCGACAATGAATAGGAACAGGCATCTTAAATGTACAATAATTTGGTGGCATATATGAAGGTGTTTATATAAGCTAACACCCAATTTTTTATCAGGGAGGATCAGGGGGGTTCTTGACTACCTTATAAAGAAGGCAGATCTGGGTAAGAAACTAGAGTGCGTCCCTTGTGGGCCACTTGTTTCTATGTGTCCCTTTCATGCTGGTTTTACAAGATTTTGCTCTCAGCCACTGTTCCTCAACTTCTACACTATCTCTCTGGACCATCTGGTCACCTTGTGGACTCAGGCACCCCGTATATAATAATGACTTTGAAACCTGTAGCTCATGCCTCAAGTTCCCCCCTGTACCCCAGCAGTCAGATTTTATCTCCATGCCCCACAAATTTCTCCTTCTCTACATAGCTAAACTGATAACTATCAACTTCTTCTTAAACTGCTCCTGTGTTCTCCGTGGTATTCAGTGATGCTACCATCTACCCAGTCATTCCTGCTGGAAATCAGGATGTCATCTTGACTTTTCTCCACGACCAGTTATAAATCCTGCACATTTTATGACAGAAAAAAAATTTGTAATTTTTTCTCTTAACCAGTAGTTGTCAAAGTAATCTGATGTTGAACTGACAACATGAGATTTGCCCAGTTAATTTGGGGTCCAGACGTGTATTTATTGAATGCTCCCAATGTGATTCTGCATATTTAGGAAGTACTACCCTGAGCCATTTCTAAAAACCATAATTAAAATGAGGATGGGAACCAGCAGGCAGCTTGTTCACCTAGCAAGGTAAGCTGACATCCACAGATATTTTGGAGTGAACTCCTTGTTCTGGGGAATTCTTCATCTTAGTTTGTATAATACTTTAGATGTATTTTTCTATGAATACAGCTACATGTTTTCAGAACATATGAGTATGGTCTCCCTAGCTACTGAACACACTAACTAATTCAACAGATATACGTTGTGTACCCATGGACTGGGGACATGATGGCAGTAAGAAAGATGCAGTTCTTGCCTCAACAGTCTCACAGTCTAATGGAACATACCATGCTTTTTTCTTCTTTTTTAAGGTGCAAAGTGATCTAACATTACAGAGTAATGGGAGCCAGTATTCTCCAAATGAGGTAAGTTTCTTGAAGATTCATGGAAGGTGAGGTGTTTCTTGATGGCTGGATTGGAATATCTTTTACAGAAATATATAATCTAAGACTTGGGATTAATTGAGTCTTTGGGGAAATCTGTCTAACTCTCATTGGCTATCATAGCTTTATCTGGTCCTATTCATAATTAAATATTTATTTTTATGAGATATGTTTTAAAAAACCGAATGTGGGAACATCTTTACAAGAAAACAGAATGAAGATCACTTAAATAGGCAACATTTAGAATGTCTTGTTCTCCATAAATGATTCAGTGTGTGATTCAGTATTACTGAGTTCAGTATTATCTGTTTCCTCATCAGATGTGCCCTCTTTTGGATATAAGTGGATATATGTGTGTGTGTGTGTGTGCATGCACCCATGCACACACCTGTGCAAGAGGATTGCCAGTGTCACATAATTGTAAAATGTTCTTAAAATGGGCAAAACAAACTGAGTGGGTCACTCTAAAACAACATTCTGTTGATTATGCCACTTAACATCTTTACAAGGTGATTTTTTTTTAGCCAGGACTTCATCACACAGCAGCAAATGTGAAAAGGGAGTAGTTTTGTTACAATCCTTGAAGATAGAAAACCATACGTAGTTCTTCTTCTGTTTTCTTCTTTTGTTCTTTTATTTTTTTCCTAATTTCCTTTCCTTCCAACACCACAGATTAGAGAGCACTCCCCTGCAGTCTCTCCTACCACAAACAGCCCAGCTCCATTTGGCCTGAAGCCTCGATCAGGTAAATGAAAACCTCAGCCCATTCTTACACTAAATAACTCATTGCTTTCTCTGGAGCCTTTTAAGTGTATGCATTATCAATGTGCACATCCTTGTCAGTTCTGCTGAGCTGAAATCCTGGCATCTGCAGCTAGGGGAGGCCAGAGTTTGTAGCTTTGTTTTCAGTGAATCAGCTAAGTCTGTGTTATCAGTAGTGGATAACCTGTCTTCGTTTGAATCAGAGCAAAGAAGAAAAAGGTGGGAGCATGTAAGTGGGGACGAAATACTCTATTGATTTTTTTTTACCTAAGGAAGATAAAATAGCTGCCCTTTGGCCCCAGTGGTTCCTGGTGCTCGGCTGAGTTAAGGGGCAGCCTGCCTCTGGAAAAGTGACTCCTTTCTGAGACATCCTCATTTGCTTTCTGAGTCTGGTAGGTTCTGTGTGTTTACTCACATAACAGAGTGGTCATTTCAAGGCTTGCGTGAGTGGTCAGGAATTACTTTTTAAAAAGTCTTTTGAGAAAGCATTCTGCTTATATTACCAATTTTATTTTAATTTGTTATGAGTTTATTCACAAAAGTAAATTATAGCAATGTACAAAATAATGGTTGCTTTTGAAAAGGAAGCACTCTGTATAGAAAAATTTGATTCTTCTGATTTCTCCATTTATTTGAAGTTCTGTTGCTAATCTTCCTTCTTTTAGGTCTTTCTTTGTTTTAATATTTTTGACTCTTTGGTATTTAGTCTACACTTATTACTCATGCTTTTAAGCAAGTGCTAATAAAGAATTCAGACACTTTTAAGAGCTGGTAGGGAACTCAGATGTTCTTGAATTCTCCAGCAACGCATTTTGACAACAGTAGAGGTCATACATGTGTATATTTTGCAAAAAGGCACCCATAGGAAAAATAAAGATGATACTTTAATAAAGGAAATGTTTTTCATTCTTGGGGCAGGTTGATTGATGGGTGACAATTGGCCAGGTGTAATGGTTTCCTGGCAGTTTGAATGGGCCGTAGGAAAAAAGCCATTTGAGAAAGTGCTTGAGTGTGACAAGGGTTAGTGAGTGTTTTATGGAGAGCCAAATTTTACATGAAATAAAACTCAAATGGCTGGTCTTCTCATGTTTGGAACTAAGCAAATGTGATCAGTTCTGGGCTGAGGCCCTTGGCTGGGTTTTCATTTCCATGGTCTCAGGTGTGTCCTGGGAGGAATGGGGGTGAGTCCAGGCACACCGCATCTGTGCCTTCAGTGACGACCCGCCAGGAGACTCACTTTACACACTGAGGACTTCATGTTGAGCTGCAGACTGTCTCCTAATCCTCACAGTCAGTTTTACACAATTTAAAAGTATGGTATAATTGAGCGAATCAAAGTTGAATGGATCTTCAAAGAATAATATTCTGTTGAATGTGTAACTTGCAATTGTAGAATTATTTTGGTGACTTTTTTATTCTTTTTATAGAGTCCAAACTGAACTTATTACAGTTAGGGTTTACGTTGTACTGGGGCTGTTAAACCATTTCACATTCTTTGTAGCAGTGAAAAATAAATGGAGCTTTTATTTTGAATAGGAGAAAACGAAGTTAATTTCCTCTCCAAGCTTCCAGCCTTTCTATAATGCTGACTAACAAATGTGGAAATTGTTCTTGTTGTTGAAAGCTCTATGGAGTTTGGTTGCTGTAAATAATGCTATTTATCTTCAGGATCATCAAGTGACATGTTGGAACTTTATAAAAGTTGCATTATGTATGGAGATTTTTTTCAGTTGATTTAACAGTTTTAAAATATTATAGTATATATGCTTAAATGTATTTTTCACATTTTCTGGAAAGTAATATATACAGTAATCTTAACTGGAAAGCATATAGTTTTAAAAGATAGAAACCATTTTTGATTCAGTAGCTTTAGAATGCTTAAAGCCAGTTAATTTTTATTTTGAAAGTGTGTGGATTTATGTGATTTCTGTGTTATAAATAAAAACGGACTGCTTAAATTAGCAAGTTGAAATAAGAACTTAGAGTAGGCTGACAGTTTCTTTCACTTCTTTCTGGGTCCTCCTCCCAAACGAAGACAACTGCACATACCCAAATATTTATGTCTAGAACTATATCCACTTATTTTACTGACCCTGCCTTATGACTGAATAAAAAATAATATAGATATTTCCTAAATATGAAATTGCCATATGGATATTTAGTGCAAAAGTAAGAATTGCTATCATTTCATAAGTGACCAACTCAGAAGTTCTTGAAATTGATTGATCTCTGTTGGTTAATTGGATTTGTTGTTAAATAGACTGTACTAGTCTCCAACATTTTTTGTCTTTTGTTTTTTAACTGAGCAATATTGAAAACAGTATTGAGAGGTATGTCCAGGATTGAGAAAAGAATTAGCTAGATTCAGCTATCTATAAAGCATGCCAATAGACCTACAGATGTCTTTAAAAAGAAATTTGACATTGCTTTGGAGAAAAAAAAATCACTAATGGTAAATGATGATTCTATAATAGTTTTATTTATAAATAATAGATATATTTACACCTATTAAGTTTTATTCTATGTCACCAATATTTTTGTGTGTGAATCGCATTTTGTTAGTTTTTTAGAAAGTCTTTGAGAAAGGTATCTGGCAGGTCTTTTGCCTTTTTATCTACCTAACCTTTGGGTACTCTTTCTTTCCTCTGACCTGATTCATTAGTACTCTAAGTCTGTGGGCTTGCAGAACTGTTAAGATTAACAATATGAACTGCATGCAAAGTGTATGATTGATGGGTACTAACACTCAGTTTTTATCATTCTTTTTATTCCATGCACCATCTTTCATTCTTCTCCTATATTGTGCATTTGAAATTAAACCCCATATAAATGAAATCCACTCTTCATTTCCATGCAAACCCTATGCCATTTGTGAAATGCTGCTGCCCCTTTGGTTTTTCCTGGTCCTTGTGCAACTGTACGCGGACTGGCTCTCTGGCTCCCCTGCAGACCCAGCCCTCATTCTTCCTCCTATCTCCTTCAACACACTTACACAGGCACAGACATGGGACAGCTCTAGCTACAGTGTTCCATCTGAAGGAGACAGTGACAATGGTAGGTGGCTTTGTACCTATTCTCCAATGTTCTCATTAATAAGCCAATGCGTATACTGAACATTCATCTCTGTGCAGCTGAAGATAGAGTACATTCACCTGCATGCTTGGTACGAGAAATAATGTCTAAGCCTGGAAAGTAAAGTCCAGAAAAGTGCATGTGGATTGTTCTCTAGCGGTTTGTCAAACTCCAGTTTAATTAACTTGACTATTCTGGATTTGGGGAAGGCATTATAATACTTTCTTCTCTACCCTTTTCTGCTTGGGTTTTTTGGTTTGTTTGCTCGTTTACAAAGATTTGGGGTTTGCACATTTGGATTTATCTTTGCTTGTTCCTGCATCTGAACTAAATGGTTTTAGAGTTTGATATTTTATTATTCATGCTTACTGTGTAACCTAAGGTAATTAAAATGTAGCATGGCTGATCCTAGAGTATTGCATTGAAAATAATGTTAATGTGGAGAAATTTCTAAAAATGAAATCGTTTGCCTTCTTTTTTCCAAATTATTGGCATGTTTTGACTTTTGATACCTTCTTGAGTATAAGTTCATCTTTTTGACATTCAAGGATAGTAACTTGGCCTGAGAATCAAATGTGTAAATAAAAAAATCGAGGATACTCAGCTAGTATTCATGTGGATATCTTTTAATTTTAAATCTTACGTGGCCTAAGAGATTACAATAAAATATAATTATTTTGATCTACACGCCACGTATGTCTTCATCTCCATTCTAGTCTAATTTCATTCTAGTTTTCTAAATCTTCAAATTTTAAACATTTTACTTCAGAATACACAGTGATTGCAGTCAATTTAAATGAAACAGAGAATGTGGTTTATAGGGAAGAGTAGTGAGGTACAGGGTATAGCCACAATGCAGACATAATGGGAAGATATGTTTTCTGATAATATTTCTCTTTTCATCTAAGTATGTTATACGTAATACCTAGAAATATATATATTTAAGACACTTGCTGTGATTTCTGGTTAAAATTCAACCAAAAATGCTTCTACAATTTCCTTATGGAGAAGGACAATGTACACTTTGGCAGAGTAGTTATAAAAGGAATTTAATATTTCATAGATTTCTAAATGTTTAAACTGAAAATAAATAGGATTAAAAAACAACAGTTATGAAACAAATGGCTCTGCTTATACCATCGAGTTTTAAATTTTGGAAGTTGAAGAGGGCTAAATGGAAACTTTCTTGATAAACTTTTTCTTTCTTAAGGTTTTTTTTTAATGGAGGGGAGGCATTCTTGTTTTTCAGAAAGCATAGCTATTTATGGGCCTAATGTTGTTTAAAGGAAATAAAGCCTAAAATGAAAGATTTATGTGTGGTTTGGTATTTCCTTAGGAATGATATCTGAAACCAAAGGATTTTTTTTTTTTAAAGCTGGGAAACAATTAGACTTCTTATGTAGCAGTAGAATTACTATCTTTATAGATGAACAGGCTAAAACCAGAAAGGTGAGGTGAGCCGCCTGGATCACACTGTGGGGTTGAGGTGGAGGTGAAGCCACACCAGGGTTCCTAACTCTGGAATCATCTCTGCTGCATCTACATTCAGGCTGCCTTCATTTGATTAAAAATCCTTAAATTTCCATAGAAAGTAATCATTGTGGAAATCTTTCTAAAAATAAAATAACCTTGCAATAGTTATTAAATTATTTTTTCTATGAGTAAGAATTCCAGGAATTCACATGCAGCTGTTGTGCTGTACCACAATAATAATAAAGCCATCGTTTTCAATACTCATGGTTCAGTCGATCATGTCAGATGTTTGAAGATTGTCATTTTTTCCTATTTGCAATTTGTCTCTATTATGCCCTGGGCAACAGAAAATTTTCTGTATAGCAATAGTCTTTACAAATATTCATTTAGCTTCCCAGATCTGACTTTTATGTTTATCTTCATTCTCTTTGTTCTTAACTTTGACCTGTGATTGGAATACATTTTCTAATGGTTTTTTCTTTTTTTTTTTTTTTAGTTAAAGAAGCTGCACTGTATGTTCACAAGTGTGTGAGCTAATGTTGGGAAAGGAACACAGACTATTTTTTATGTTGTTCTTACTGGTTCCTCTTAAGCAGAAGATCCTACTCAGGGGCCTCTCTTGGCATTTCAAAGCTGATTACATCAGTTTTGTTTCCTCATATTTTCTCCATTATTCAATATTGGCTGCTATCTTTGTAAATAACCTTTATAAATAAACATCATCTTATTACCAGCTCAACCTAATGTAATCTAACTTGACTTTTATTTATACTTTTTAGTTATTATTTTTGGTAAAGTTGTCCTTTTTTTACCTTGCTCACTGTCTTGCTTTATATAAACTTATCCCTTTATTTAAATTCTTTCAAATATTTTATTCCCATTCTATCTCATTTTAAAGTCCCCATTTCTCTAAAACTTATCCTTCAAACAGATTTTTTTTAAATTGGCAACCTGGGTAGAAGGTCCTTGGGAGTTTGAGTTCTCAAAGTCCTCAAAGTTCTGCCGCATGAGGTGGATGGAGGAGGATGTGGAAGTTTGTCTGTGGGGTTGTCCGGGCCCACCCTGGAGCTGGATGGGACAGCTTTAACCTCTGTTTTTAACCTGATGGTTTAACTTCTGCTTTTCCCCTCCTCTTGTGTCCTCTTACTGAATCTTTCCTCTTCACTTCACTTTGAAGTTAAAAACCATTTCTATCTTCTTCGGGGTAATTTTTGCTCTTTCATTTGCAGTGAATTTGTAGGTGCTACTTTATACTTATTGAAAATTAATCTTTAAGTTATCACCAGAGAATGGATGAATGGACCAGTTTACATTAGTCTCTGAAGTAACCATGTGTCTTGTACCACTTTGCAGATATTTTCCTTAATTTTTTACAGTAATCTTACACTATAGGTATTATTTTTCCCATTAGAAAAATGAAGAAACTGAGGATATAAGAGGCATTTTAGTGGCTCTCAACTCTGGTTTTATGTTAGAATCACCTGGGCATTTTGTAAAACTATAACCACTTAGGCCATGCCATAGTCAGAAATGCTCATTTATTTGGTGTAGCATTGAGTCTAAGCACTGGTCATTTGTTTTACTTGTTTTTATGTGATGTTATGTAGTGTTCAAGTAAGGTTGAAAGTCACTGGGTTAAGTAAATTGTCTAAGACCATAGAGAAGAAATGTGAGCATTTTGAGGACACACAATGTGTCCAGTTCAATTTTAGGCACCAGAAGGGAATGAATGAATCAGCTAGTGAGAGTTCTGATTCACAGTAGCCTGGATCTAAAGCTCGTGATATTTTTTCAAAGCCAAGATATTGCTGCCTTTGAGTTTGTCTATCTTAAACATCATGTCCAGTTCAGGTTCTTAACTTCCAAGGAGAAGTTGAGAGCTAAATTTTGAAACTTCATGTTTCCACAGAGAAGGAATCTCCTCTCATTGAGTTAAATTTAGGTATAAATGTTTTTATATGAAGAGTGCATTTCATGCAATAATTAAATGAGAAAGTGCATTTGGGTAATTTTTAGAGTACAGGGCTTTCTTTGTTTGCTTAACTCAAAGATGTTCTCACAACAAGTACGTAAATGGTTTCTTGTACACATCCTTAAATATCTGCTGAGTGCCTATTATGTGCTACGCACGATGCTCATCACTATGGATGCAGCTCTGAAAGAGATAGCCAAAATCTCTCTGCTTTCATGTAACATTTATTTCAGAGTCTAATGCATTCAGACCTGGAAACTAAGTTTAGGAGATTATTCATAAGAGGAAAAACTCGGGTGACTGATTATCAGGATAGAATAATCTTTGCAAGGACGTTCTCCAAATAGACTGAGCTTTAAATGAGGGAGTGTTTGAAACACTTGTTTCATTCACTCATTCAACAAACTCATTCTGCCCCACTCACTGCTTTCTGGGGCAGGAGTAGAGGGTACAAGTTGGAAACAGACATAAACGTTTACAGATCCATAATGGAGCGAAATATCACTCTATTGTAAGACAGAAAGTGGTGAGTGCCATGGGAGAGACACAGATACAAGAATTTTATATGCTCACAGAAGATAGAGATTACTCCCAGCTCAGAGATGAGGATGGGGAAAAGAGTGAAGGAAAAGGCAGAAAATAATGGAAAGATCAGTGGAATTTGACCTATATCTGTGAGGATGAATTTGATATTCTACATAAGCATTTCATTATACCCTGCAAATTCCATGCTTAATCTTTTCTGCTAAATAAATTACGTATATGTGCAAATCTTTTCTGTTCTTTAAATGTTATTTATGCTGGATGCAGTGGCTCATGCCTGAATTCCCAGGACTTTGGGAGGCTGAGGCAGGTGGGTCACTTGAGGTCAGGAGTTCAAGACCAGCCTGGTCAACATGATGAAACCCTGTCTCTACTAAAAATACAAAATTTAGCCAGGCATGGTAGCGGGCACCTGTAATCCCAGCTATTTAGGGGGCTGAGGCAGGAGAATCGCTTGAACCTGTGAGGCGGAGTTTGCAGCGAGCTGAGATCATGCCACTGTACTCCAGCCTAGGCAACAGAGTGAGACTCCATCTCAAAACAAAATAAAAATAAATGTTTATACAGCATACAGTAAATTAAACTATAGGCTTAATTTAGGCAGAACTTATTTTTTTCCTTCATCTTAAATTGCCTACCTTGGCCAGGTGCCATGGCTCACACCTGTAATCCCAGCACTTTGGGAGTCTGAGGCAGGTAGGTCACTTGAGTCCAGGAGTTCCAGACCAGCCTGGGCAACATGGCAAAACCCCACCTCTACTAAAAATACAAAACTTAGCCAGGCATGGTGGTATAGGCCTGTGGTCCCAGCTACTCAGGAGACTGAGATGGGAGAATCACGTGAACCAGGTGGTTGAGGTTGCAGTAAGCTGAGATTGTACCACTGCCCTCCAGCCTGGGCAACAGAGTGAGACTGTGTCCCTTCACCCACCCCCCCATCCCCAAAAACCAATCACCACCTCTTCATCTCTTTCAACACACTCATAACACACACTCACTCTGCTCTCTCACCCATCTTTTTTCTTATTTACACTTCAGCAGTCACAGGAGCATTTGACTTGAAAATATTTATCACAGTGGGGGCTGCTTCTTAATATTTCTCTCATGGCCTCAAATTAAACTTTTATTCCTCTGGATTAAGTAAGGGAGCTCTTGAAGTTTAGTGATATGAAATTAAGGAAAAGCCGAATAATTCTTTTGTAGATCAATTTCCTGAAGCCTGGACCCAGACTGGTCACTGGATTTATTATTTAAATAGGACTTGAAAGAAAAGAAAAAACTGTAGGTAATTTAATCAGAGGTACTTTAATGGTTCCAGTAAAGCTATTCTGTTGTAACAAACCCAGCAAAATAAGCAAGCACTTTTGTACTTGGTAGATTTATTATGAGCCTAAAGAGATTGCCTTAAGCTCTCTTATATGTCATAGTAATGAATACATTTAGAAAGCTAGTAGTGATACAGTCATTATTTCTGATAATTTTGTGTATATTTGAAGTGTTCATTTTAAAAAAATACAGTTCAATTGGTTTTTAAAACACTTTAGATTGCTTATCATTCATAGAACAAATGCCCACGCATGCATGCATGTTACATTTTTAAGATACAAAGGAATGCAAAATTTAAAAATGATGCCAGGAAAGTGAAACCCAGACACCATCTCGTTATCCTGGTATCTCACATAGGGCTCTAATAAGGCAATGTGGTGTTGAACAAAAGCTCATGGTTCATTTCACTTCCTGATAGTTTCATATTCAGATTGAAATCTGCCAATAAAAACATATTGAAAATATTATTAGATAAGATTACCCCCCAGAAAAAAGGCAAAGGAAAATAACAGCTCCAAAGAAAACATTTGATTTGTTCAAACGGTGTTGAGGCGCCCCTTGCTGGCATATGTATGTATTATCCAACTCTATCTGCATTTCTTGACCTTTTTTTGGTAAATTTGGTGGTGCAAATTAGTTCTAGATTTTACATTTTTGTATATTTCTGTTTTGGTTTTGCTTGAAATGGTGTAAAATGTGATGCATTCTCCAGTTTCTTCCATGCGTCCTAATTTGTCAGAGTTTTCCTCAGTTCCCTTTTCTCTGTGAACTTGTCATCTTTCCCTGCCTGGTCACTCTGTCCTTTTACTGACCTTGGCTTTACTTTGTAGACAATTGATTCTACGTCCTGTGAGGTTTGGGTTTTGTGGGACTTGGTGACAGTCCTCCTGTGACTGCCTGTGGTGTCCTTTGCCTGTGACTTCCCTCAGTGGCTTCCAGCAGAGGCCCCAGGCCACAAGCTGACTCCTCTCTGAGATTCCAGAAGGCGACAGGCCTTGTGTACCTTAAATCATCCTCTTTCTCCATTAACTCTAAGTTGACGATTTAAGATATGTCAACTTTCTCATCTTCCATAGAGCATCAGAATGCGAATTCAAGTATCTTAGAACTAATTTAGAAAGAAAATACTGAGATGTGAGAAGGAGAATGCATGTTCAAAGGCACAAATGGAAATTAAAATATAGTTAGGCGAGCACAGGACTTTTGGTTACACCGAGTGGACTCAAGTCTTTGTATCCAAAGTATTCCATTTGTAAATCATATTTAATTTCTAGGAATCTGAAATATTGAAATAGTGTCTAAAGTGGTCCATAGGAAATGTATGTCAAGGTAGAATAAAAATTACACGTTCTTTCTTATTCAGCATCGTTTAAATGATCATGATTGAAACTTCTGCAATTGCAGTACGCCATGCAGCCTTCGATGTGGTGTGGATTTCTAACATTGGAGTTCTCTGCCCAGAATTTTCTGAGAGACTTTCCCTCCCTACCTCAATCTGAAAGTCAATGGGATGGGGGAACCAAGGCTCTGAACAGCTCTTTCTTCCGTCTTATGTGCGAGGATAAAAATCTCTAGGAAGAAAAAAATTCAAGTTTAAATCTGCCCTGGGCTTTGTATCATTAAAAAATTAATTAAAACTCTTGCTGTAGTCATTCTCCAATACATAGAACATGATTTACCTTCTTGATTGGTCTCTACAAGATATTTTCCTTCAGAGGGAAGGGCATGTGTTTGCTCAGCTTATTTCAGAGGGAGCATCGCTGTTACTGTTCTTGGAGGTTGTAACTTCAAGAACCTGAAGCCAACAATGAGCTCTTCAGCTACTTCTAATCTTGACAGGCTTCCTAAAAGGAGTCCTTGCTTGTCTCCAAAGAGCTGACTTTTTTGATCGTCTGTCAGTGACAGTCTAGAAGGCAGAATTTTTCCACCGCACCCTCAAATATGTAATCATCACTTAGTTCTTAACTCAGGCTTATGAAAAACTTGATGCCAACAAAAACATTAACTTGTGCTTATTAAAATACATACAACAATTCTAGAGCCTTATTTGAAATAAATTATCTGAATTTAATGAAAGGATTGAGTGTAAATAAAAACTTAGAATGAAAACAGTGGGAAGATGAGTGAAGTAGGAGATCTGTCAGACCAGTGACTTGGAACAGTCCCAATGACCCAGATCTTGCCCTGGGTTCAGTTTATTATCACCAAAAAATACAGCTTGTTAATCCACTCAACCTAGTATAATTTAAGATGCCTCTTTTAAAATACTTGAGCCAGGCTTTTCTTGTGGATTTGGAATTTCTTTGTTTCTTTAAGTGGTAAATGAATTATTTTGGATAAATTAAAATACTGTTTGATTTTAATATGAATAGCCCTATGTGACAAGGCACTACATGAAGGCATTTTTCCCTTTCTATTATAGTGTTTCTAAGACCTCAGAGAAATTTGGAATCTATAGACCCACAGTTTACAATCCGGAGGAAAATGGAGCAGATGAGAGAAGAGAAAGAGCTGGTGGAACAACTTCGTGAGGTACCCAAGAAATGTTATGTAACTAAAGGAGAATTTTCAGAATTTAAGCAACATTCTATATTTTTAAGAAATAGACTTTGAAACATTGCAAGCAGTCCTAATTTCAAATCTAGCCAGGTCATTTACTGACTGCTGGATGTTGGGCAAGCCGCTTAACCATGCTGAAAGCAGCAGCCTTTTATTGCAAATATGCACACACTCTCGGGCGAGGTTCTCCGGTCCTCAGGTATGGGGCCAGGGAAGTCGCACCGGCGCTCTCAGGTGAAGTTCTCCGGTCCACAAGTAGGAGGGGCCGAAGAAGTCATGCTGGGTCCTGCCGGCGGCGGACTTTTATGCATTGGTACTGGAAGGGGGTGGGCAGTGGGCAGGATAAGGGTGTGATAGGGGCATCTCCATAGGCGTGGCCTGGTAAGTTTCGATCTCTTCGGATTGATGTCACCTGGCGCATGCTCGGTTGATCTGCATCTTCCCGGGCGCAGGCTGCATTTTCCCGCACACGGGAAAGTTGGTGAGGAAGAACCCGGAAGCAACATGGATTGTGCCTTCTTGTTCACCTTCCTCCATCTTGTCCTTTCTTCCTCACCCAAACAGTCCAACCTCTTATTGAGTATAAGAATTTAGGGCGCCGTGGTCTGTCTGGCTGCTTCCTGCTGTTAAGGGGCGTAGTTAGGGTCTGAGGTTGGCAGTTGGGTGTAGGGATGCAGGAGCATTTGGTTGAAGGTGACTCGGGTGATCTCTTGGACGTTGGCTCGGAGAAATTTTATTAAAATGGGAGCAAAACATAATGCAAGGCAGAGGATTAGTATGGGAATTAGGAAATCACAAAGGACACCCTGCCAAGCTAGGTCTTCTATGAGAGTAAAAAGTTGGGAAACCTACTGGTTGGGGGATGGGTCGGGAAGGAGGGTGTCTATGGGGTTTATGAGGGAAAAGTCAGTTAAGATGAAGAATGGTGAGGAAGCGGGAAAATTTGAGGAGGGTGTTGATCCTTGAGTAGAACCTGGTCGCCTGGAGAAAGGGAAGGGGAATAGATGTTTTGAGTTAGGTTAAGATGTTTCATCCTAAGAGGGGGGTGGGACAAGAGGGCATGATGAGGAAAGAGTGGGCAAAGCATGCATAGTCCGGGCAGTAACTTAACATTGGGGTCTGGCGAGGGTTAGACGGTTTACCGTCTACCGCAACTACTGAGATAGTGGATGGCTGGCTAGGACTTCCATAGGTTGGCAAAACAGAATGTAATTGTAAAACAGAATAGGTAGCCTCCGTATTGACGAGAAAAGAAATTGGCTTACCCACTACCTGTAGAGTTACCCTAGGCTCGGCAAGGGTGACCGGGGTCTCCAAGTGTGGGCACCGTCAGTTGTCGTCCAGGTGTAGGAGCTGGAAGGAGCCTTCCGACCCTTGAGGAGAGGCACCACATTGAGGCGCAATGCCTGCCCTGCTGGCGGGGCAATCAGACTTCCAGTGTCCTTCCTGTTGGCAGGTTGGGCACAGCATGGTAGGCAGGTGAGGATTTAGACACCTTTTTTCCCAATGCCCAGTTGTGCCACACTTAAAACATGGGCCAGACGGAGTGGCCGGCTTGGCCTGGGGACACTGGTTTGCCTAGTGTCCTGGGTCTCCGCATTTATAGCAGGAGCCCTTAAGAGACTTATCTTTGGTTTTCCCTGCCGGCAAAGTGGGCAACGCGGGTTGGAGGGCAGCCACTAAAGCTTGTGCCTGAAGGGCGGCCTTCTGTTCTACTCTGGCTTGTTGAAGAGCCTCAGCTGTTTCCTCTCTAGAGTTAAAAACTTTGAAAGCTAGCTTGACTAAGTCCTGAATGGGGGTTTGAGGTCCATCCTCTACCTTTCTTAATTTTTTTTTTTTCAGATGTCAGGGGCCGACTGGGAAATAAAATAACTGGCAAGGACAGTAGCTCCTGCCGGAGGGGTAGGATCCAGTCAGGTAAATTGGACAAGTGCCTCTGTAAGGCGATTTTAAAAGGAGGAGGCAGGATTTTCCTCTTGAGTGTTGAATAACCTCCTGTAACTTATTAAAATTTACTATTTTGTTAGAGGCTGCCTGCATGCCAGCTAAGAGGCATTGTATCATAAGGTCTCTTCTGCGATGCCCGGGTTGTTGAGGTTGGTAGTCCCATTCAGGATCTGTAGATGGGACAGCTTGTTCGCCTACTGGGCTGGCCGGGTCAGTTAAGTGTAACTGGTCTGCATGCTGCCTGGTGGCTGCAAGAATGCGCTCTCTGTCCTCTGGGTTAAGAGTGGAAGTAAGAATGACATGTAAGTCATGCCAGGTAAGGTCATATGCCTGACCTAGGTATCAAAACTCTTTGGAATATTGGGTGGGGTTGGCTGAGAAGTCGCCGAGTCGTTCTTCAATTTTGGAAAGGTCAGCCAGGGAAAAGGGGACGTGGACTCTAACCACGCCCTCAGCTCCAGCAACTTCTTGGAGGGGGGCCAACAAACTAGCAGGGGAGGTTGGAACAGACTGACCAGTTGGGTAGGTTGAGACAGGCTGACCAGTAGGGGGGGTTGGGGCAGGCTGACCGGTAGAGGGGGTTTGGGGCAGGCTGACTGGTAGAGGGGGTTGGGGCAGGCTGACTGGTAGAGGGCTGACTAGTAGGGGCCGCTACCGCGGTCTTGGAGAGTGTGTGGGCGGAAATGGGAGAGGTAAGAGGAGTGGCTGAGGGAGGGGCGGTAGGAGGAGCATAGGGAGGGGGGTTGGGAGGTCGGGAGGGAGGTGCCCCACCGTCGGCCCCGTCTGAGATGGAAGTAGAATCTTCCTCCGCTTGTGGTGTGGGGGCCGAGGGCTGGGTTTTAGCTAACAAGACCTGGGCCATTGAACACTGGGCGCACAGGTCTGGGCAAGAGCGCAAGTCCCAAAAGCCTTGGACATAGATAATCTCTGACCACTTTCCAAGCCTTTGGCAGAAATTAGAGAGATCTAATAGAATGTTATAGTCAAGTGTGCCGTCTGGTGGCCATTGAGATTGGTTGTCTAATTTATACTGCGGCCATGCCACAGTGGAGAGGAAAATTAGCCGAAGGCTTCCAAGTTTTGGAGGAGACACCCTAAGGGGGTGTTCCTAGGGATTTTTGATTGTGAGGTTCCCATTGTTTAACCACCAGAAATGGAAACCGACCTCACGCAGTGGCAAAGTGTCCTTTGCCGCTGCTGGAGACCGGGGGCTCCTGGAGCCACTAATGGAGAATTGAGGAACTTCAAGAAGGACGTCTCCGGGTTGAAGACCTCACTGCGCCACAGGGTGGCTACGTCCTTGGGCGTATGTACGACTCTAGGCCAAGGACACAGAAACGGACGGAGATGGTTAACAAAGGGGCGTACTCACCGAAGAAGAAATTCTCAGAGCGGCACCAGTGGAAAGCTGGAACACTTGTTCGGTGTTGGTGGCTGGTTGGGTTTGGAGCTGGTTCGCTGGGGAGGAGGTTCGTTAGACCCCTATGGGATGTTGAGGAAGGGTCTCCTCCCGGGTTGTGTTTCGGCACCAACTGTTTTGTTTAATTTAATTTAGGAGAGCTAAATAATTAAACATGAGGCCAAAGTACATAAGAAAGTGGCAGCCTTTTATTGCAAATATGCACACACTCTCGGGCGAGGTTCTCCGGTCCTCAGATATGGGGCCAGGGAAGTCGTGCTGGCGCTCTCGGGTGAGGTTCTCGGGTCCACAAGTAGGAGGGGCCGAAGAAGTCACAAGTCTGTTTCTTTATGTACTAAAAAAATGGTTTGGGTAGGCACATTGTCTCATGCCTGTAATCACAGAACTTTGGGAGGTGGAGGCAGGCTAATCACTTAAGTCCAGGAGTTCAAGACCAGTATGGGCAACATGGTGAACCCCATCTCTACTAAAAATACAAAAATTAGCTGGGCTTGGTGGTGTATGCCTGTAATCCCAGCTACTCGGGAGGCTGAGATGAGAGGATCCGTTGAGCCCAGAAATGGGAGGCTGCAGTGATTTATGATTGTACCACTTCAGTTCAGCCTGGGTGACAACAGTGAGACCTTGTCTCTTAGAGAAAAAAAACATGGTTCTAATTAACCTTAGTGGAGTTTTGTGAGGAATATATGAGATAGTAGTAAATAAAAAATAATACATACATATAAATGCTGGCACTATTTCAATTCAGGCATATCATTAATATAATTTAATTATAATTAAAATCATAATCAATTAATGCCCTATCATTTATTTACTTAATAATATTAAATTTTTTTTCATTTAAATTTTTTTTTATTTGTGTCTTTTTTTGAGACAAAGTCTCACTCTGTCACCCAGGCTGGAGTGCAGTCACATGATCTCGGCTCACTGCAACCTGTGATTTCTTGGCTCAAGCGATCCTCCCACCTCAGCCTCCTGAGTAATTGAGATTACAGGTGTGCACCATCACACTCAGCTAATTTTTTGTATTTTTAGTAGAAAAGTGTTGGGATTACAGGCATAAGCCACCGCACCCAGCCCAATTTTTAATTTTTAAGAGACGGGGCCTCTCTCTGTTGCCCAGACTAGAGTGCAATGGTATGATCATAGCTCACTGCAGCCTTGAACTTTTGGGCTGAAGTGATCCTCTGGCCTCAGCCTCCCAAGTAGCTTGGCATAAATTATAGGCACATGCCACTATGCCCGGCAATATTACATTAATTTAAAAATGTTTGTAGTTATCCTCACTTTGTACCCCAAACCGACCAGAGATTTTAACTCAGTTATCTAATAGTCAAATCTTTTGAGTTTCTACCAAAGAGGAAGTCTTGTGCTGGGTGTCACTGAAGCTTAAACTTGGAGATGGCGGAGACCATGGCTGTCTTATTCCTTGTCGTATTTCTTAGTTCCCAGTGGGCACTCTGTAGGTATTTGTCTACCTGCATGGTCTTTTTGTCAGGTTAGGAAGATCATACCTAAATATATGGAAGGTTAAATAACAGTATAGGAGTCAATCACCAAGGAAGAAAACATTGGTATTAGCTATTAAAGACAGCACATTATGAATTGCTGCATGAGTTTTTAATGTTCAAAAAGAAGTATCTTAACTATGAACTAAAAGAGTCTAAGAAAGCTTCTTGACTAATAGTAGAACAACCATTCAATGCTGCAATCCCATGACTGGATATATACCCAGAGAAAAATAAATTGTTCTACCAAAAAGACACCTGCACTCATATGTCCATCACAGCACTATTCACAGAAACAAAGACTTGGAATCAACCCAGGCTCCCATCAGCAGTGGACTGGATAAAGAAAATGTGGTACATATATACCATGCAATACTACACAGCCATAAAAAAGAACGAAATCATGTCCTTTGCAGCAACATGGATGCAACTGGAGGCCACTATCCTAAGCAAATTAATACAGAAACGGAAAACCAAATACCACGTTCTCATTTATAAGGGGGAGTTAAACACTGGATATCCACGGACACAAAGATGGAAACAACAAACTCTGGGAATTCCAAAAGGGGAGAGACAGGGGGTGAGGGTTGAAAAACTACCTATTGGGTACTATGTTCACTGCTTAGGTGACAGGATTATTAGAAGCCTAAACCTCAATATCACACAATACACCCATGTAACAAACCTGCACATGTACCCGCTTAATCTAAAATAAATTTTTTCAAAAAAGAAAGAGAGATTCTTGGAGGAGATAGATTCGATGTTAAATCTTCTTTCGTTAGCAAGTATGTATTGACTGTCACTCTCTACCAGGCTGTATTCTAGGTAATGGATGTAGGAGAGAACAAAAAGGTCGCTGCTGTTCTAAAGCTTATAATCTATTGGGGAGAGATAGTAAATAAGACGGAAACAAATACACAGTTTCAGAGAGCGATGAGTTCTACAAATGAGCAGTGAGCCCTAGAAACAAAATTCAGATTAAATTAAATTAGGATAGGTCAGCCTCTTTGTTAGAGCAGATGATACTTTTTATATGGTTTAGCAAAGAGTCAGGAGGAAGTAATTTTAAAAAGAAAACAAAAATGACTCTTGCCACCACTTTAAGCCACTGTGGTGATTCAGCAAACACAAAGGGAAAGTCAAACCTCTGTCATTTGCCAGGACCGTCTGGATGTAATGTAAACTGGGAAGGTGAACTTTATAAAATCTATGCAAATAAGATCAGAAGCTGAGATATGCCCCATAGGGAGTGATATCTTACAATTTTATCTTAAGCATGGGTCATAGTGATCGTTTATGGCTTAATTTAGTGATATAAAATTAGAGCCTGAAAGAGTACCTAAAAAAATTGTCCACACACAGGACACTTCTGAAAGAAATTGATATAACACTATTACATGCACTGTTTTCAAGTTTTCATTTATTAAAATCACCAAATCAAGTCATCGTTTCATAGGCTGTTATCCAGAACAATGAGAACACTTAGACACAGGAAGGCGAACATCACACACTGGGGCCTGTCATGGGGTGGGGGGAGTGGGTAGGGATAACATTAGGAGATATACCTAATGTAAATGACGAGTTCATGGGTACAGCACACCAACATGGCACATGTATACATATGTAACAAACCTGCAGGTTGTGCGCATGTACCCTACAACTTAAAGTATAATTAAAAAAAAAAGGAGTTTTTGTTGCAAAAGCCCTAGTTAAGTTTTGAAAATTGATTTGTCTACTTCTGCTTCGAAGAGGATGGAATAGGCATACTTTTCCCTATTTTTCCCACTAAGTACACCTAAAACCCCTAGACATAAATGAAACAAACGTAAGAACATTCTGGAAGGTAAAGAGAAGACAGACTGATTAGGGTCCTTGAGACTTGAGGGACGCCATAGTGGTGAGCTCCAGGGGACTTTCTTTTTGCCTCATGTATCCAGACTTGGAGCTGAAGTCGCTGAGAACCCAGAAACAGTAATGGGCACAGACTTTAGAAAAACAACAATAAAAGCTGACTTTCTCTAACCAAATAACCAGGAAAGGGACAGCCCAGCAAAACAGAAAAGTTTTAGACCATAAATGCGCTACTGCAGCTGAACACCACAGGAAATACTGTGGTCCCCCCATCACCCACACCAGCAAGGGCTGAGTCAAGTGAGACTTCTCCCCTTGCTGGAGTGGTGTCAGAGAAGACCAAGCCAGGAGCCAGAAATTTCATCCCCACTGGTCAGTAAGGAAGCTCATCTGCTCCCAGAGTTTCAGTGGAGACCACATGGGAATCCAGGATTCCCATATCCACTCAGCAGTAAGGAGGCACCTTCCCCTTCCCCTACTCCCTGGCCAGTTGATACCCAGTGGGAAACCCAGATGCCTGCATTCACCTGGCAGTAACAAGGTGGTGACAGCCACATTCCCCTGCTAGAGCAGTGTCAAAAAAAAAAAAAAAAAAAAGCCAACTAAAACATTTAAATAGGATCCAGAGTCTCATAATACAAAAATATCCAGGTTTCCATTGCAAATCCCTCATCATTCCAAGGACGAGGAAGATCTCAAACTGTAAGAAAAAAAGACAATCTACAGATGACATCACTAACACAGCAGAGATGTTAGAATTATTTGACAGATATTTTTAAACCAGCCATGATGAAAATGCTTCAATGAACAACGATGCACATGGTCAAAGGAAAGGAAAAGAATACCCCAGCAGAGAACTAGAAAATCTCCGCAAAGAAATAGAAGACATAAAGAAAAACCAAATGGAAATTGAGAGCTAAAAAATACATTATTGAAAATAAAAAGCCCAGTGGATGGGTTCCACAGCAGAATGGAGATGATAAAGGAAAGAACTGGAATGAAACTAGAAGAGAGAACAATAGAAATCATCTAATCTGAACAACAGAGAGAAAACAGATTGAAAAATCAGTAGACGGAGAGCCTCGGGACCTGTGGAAGTGTAATAAATGATCCAGCATTCATGTCATGGAAGGCCCAGACCCAGAAGGAAAGGAGAATAGGAGCAAGGTAGAAGAGGAACTTCGGGGTGGTAAGGAAGGGGATGTGTCTATAATTTTTTTTCTTTTTTTGAGACAGTCTTGCTTTATCATCCAGGCTGGAGTGCAGTGGTGCAATCTCGGCTCACTGCCAACCTCTGCCTCCTGGGTTCAAGCGATTCTCCTGCCTCAGCCTCCCGAGTAGCTGAGAGGATGTGTCAATAAAAGGGCAACACGAGGGATCCTTGTGCTGGTGGGAATGTTTGTGCATCTTGACTTTGTCAATGTCAATATTCTGGTTATTTTGAAAGTTGTTACCATTGAAGGAAATTGGGCAAAGGGTACATGGAACCTCTCTGTATTAGTTCTTACAATTGCATATGAATCTAGAATTATCTCAAAAACCAAAAGTTAAATTTTTTAAAAGAAGAACAAAAATTGATTTATCAATTAAAAATAGTCTAAGAGAAAAGAAAAGCATTTCTTTCTTTTTTTTTTTTTTTTTTTTTTTTTGAGACAGGATCTCACTCTGTCAACCAGGTTGGAGTGCCAAGGCACGATCTTGGCTCACTGCAGCCTCCACCTCCTGGACTCAAGACATCCTCCCACCTCAGTCCCCCAAGTAGCTGGGACCACAGGTGCACATAACCCCACCCAGCTAATTTTTTCTATTTTTGGTAGAGACAGGGTCTCACCATGCTGCCCAGGCTGGTCTCTCTCAAACTCCTGAGCTCAGGGATCTGCCCACCTCGGCCTCTCAAAGTGTTGGGGTTACAGGCGTGAGCTACCATGCCTTGCCCAAGAGAAAAGCATTTCTTTTTTTTTTTTTTTTTTTTTTTTTTTTCTGTTGTCCAGGCTGGAGTGCAGTGGCGTGATCTCATCTCACTGCAACCTCCGCCTCCCGGGTTCAAGTGATTCTCCTGCCTCAGCCTCCCAAGTAGCTGTGATTACAGGCACCTGCCACCATGCCTGGCTAATTTTTGTATTTTTAGTAGAGACAGGGTTTCACCATGCTGGCCAGGCTGGCCTTGAACTCCTGACCTCAGGTGATCTGCCCTCCCAAAGTGCTGGGATTACAGGCACTTTGGCCACTGGGCCTGTGATCCCTGCATGGGGCAGAAGAGGGATTAAGAAATGTTTTTCTCTGGCCGGGCGCAGTGGCTGACCAGAGAAAAACATTTCTTAATCCCTCTTCTGCCCCATGCAGACTGCCTGAACCAGTCAGATTTGGTTTTATTTATCACGCTCAAAAAGTGATTCCATTATTCCATTCATTTTGTTTATTAAAAATTTTACACTCACCTAAATTTGTTTTTATAAAGAGGGATTTTGATACTGTTTAGAAACAGTATCAAACAGTTAAATAATGTCATTGTTTTCTAGGCATTGTTATCCTAATTTCCCATAATGAAATTAGTGCCTCAGTTCATAAATACCCATAAATGTATTTTACCCACAGTTACCTCAGTGTTCATAGCAACTGACTTCCTTCTGATTTCCCCAACAGAGCATTGAGATGAGATTGAAGGTCAGTCTACATGAAGACCTGGGGGCAGCACTCATGGATGGTGTTGTCCTCTGCCATCTGGTCAACCACATCCGCCCACGGTCGGTTGCAAGCATCCATGTCCCGTCACCAGCGGTTGTAAGTAACACCAAAGGGAAACTAACTGACATAAAACAGACTTTTAGGGGTCACTGTTGTTGGTTTAGGATGTCAATGGTGTCAGTAGGACCTTGCTCAAATCTTTTCCGTTGGGCCCCAAACCATTATAAGGCAGAAAAGGAATGAATGAGTGGCTCTGAATGAAGCAACATTTTCACTGTAAAATGAGAGACTATTTTAAAATAAATATATAAATGACAGAAACATAATTTTATTTCAATATCAAGCAAATCACTTTAAATAACTTACTGGGTGGGCATGGTGGCTCACGCCTGTAAACCCAGCACTTTGGGAGGCCAAGGTAGGTGGATCACTTGCGCTCAGGAGTTGTATTTTTTTGTAAAGACGGGATTCTGCCTCTGGAAAAAAATAGAAAACTACACAATACAAAAATATGAAAAATATAAAAGTTAGCTGGATATGGTGACACACACCTGTGGTCCCAGCAACTCGGGAGGCTGAGGTGGAAGGATTGCTTGAGCCCAGGAGTTCAAGGCTGTAGTGAGCCATGATTGTGCCACTGCAATCCAGCCTGGAGACAGAGCGAGACCCTGTCTCAAAAGAAAAAGAAAAAAAATAAAGAAAAAGAAATTACTGATTGACCAAGGTGCTAACTTTAAGACTATAGGAACATAAACATTTCTTTTTCCCAAGGGGTTATTTAAACAGTGACAAGTCTTTCAGAAAGCTTCTTTTAGTTGGTAACTTCCCTTCTAAATTGAATCTTTTCCCTCTATTCATCATGGAGGATTTTAGGATAGCCCTGAAAAGATGTGAGTTCTGTGAAAAATATTATGAATAACCTGTCAAGGGGTTGGTTAGCTGTCATGACTTCAACAATTTCTTGATCAGTCCCTGCACTCAAGGACTCATTGGTGATGCTGGGGACATAGTGGGGAGGGGAACATGAATGAGACTCCTTAATGCTATTACAATTTAGCAGCAAAGTGTTCAAAACGTACCATGTAAAAAAGTATAGTATATATGTGAAATGTGCCTGTTACCCACCCCACACCTCAGAGGCCAAGGTTAATACAATTGTGAGAAGCTTTTGGTTAAGTCCTGAACATCCACCATTTTCAGTGCTGTTTACCGTGATATTGCCTCTATATCCATGGCTTTGGTGGGAATGAGGTTAATTGATCTGGTGAATTTAAACCCTTTATATAGAAATATATTTGTTGATGGGGAAGGTAATGTTTATGGTGTACTTTAGGCGAACTAAAACAGGTTACACAACAGTATGATCCCATAAAAACTATATATACATGTGTATGTGCATATATATAAACAGTATAAACATACACATATATACATATGTGTGCAGAAAATTTTGCATACATATGCATCAGCGTATATACATGATATACATACATCTATATATACACATAGGCATATATGTATATCTATGTATGCATATATGAACACAATGTCTGGAAGAATATAATCTAAAATATTAACAGTTTTTAATCTAAGATGGATGTTTCTGGGTGATATTTTGTTTTCTTCTATTTGCTTATGTGTTATTTTCTTTTTCTCCAATAAACATGTATTGCTTGTGCCATTTAGAAAGTTTAAAATTTACCATGTTATTAAAATGGTTTCTCTTTTAATAATACATTATTTCTGTATCTTTGCATTTATAGCCCAAACTTAGCATGGCCAAATGCAGAAGAAATGTGGAGAACTTTTTGGAAGCATGCCGAAAATTAGGAGTACCAGAGGTAAGATCAAACTTACTTCATATCACTGTGTTCTAGTAAAAATTTTATTTAATATATGAGTTTGCACCATTGAATCGATGCAAAGCTTTGTACTTGCTTTTTTGTCTCAACCTTTCTTGAGAACTAATATTGAATAAATTATATAAACTTTTAATCTAAATTACTCTATTGCACTGAAATTAAAATGACTAGGCAATATGTTCAATTCTGAGGAAAAAGTAAAATAATGTAAGATTTTGAAGTAAGTGTGAAATTTCAGACTTGAAAAAAATTTTTTAATCCGCTTGATTCTCTTAAGGACAGAAGTTGCTGAGGCTGCAAGAGAATCTTCTCTCAGGTTTCATAGAGTAGAAATTTGGAGCTGATGGTTTTCTTATCCCAGGCTGTTGAGCAAAGACCTACTGATTGTTGATTATCATTCCCTGTAGCTGTATTTTCCATATGTGGATTAAAAAAATCAACATTGGAAATATTATGGTTATTGTTATTAGCACTAATCATTATCATTAATGATAGCAGTGTTTGTGTGTTGCTTTACAGTTTGTTAACTATTTGCATTTCATTTTTGCCTTCAGTTTGCTTTCAGCCCAATAGGCAGTTCAATTACATGTAGTTTGCTACTTTTTCTCTCTCCAACCTCAGACCCAGCCTCAGCCTCAGGCAGATGGCTGGGGGCTTTTAAAGACTTTGCTTTTAGTAACATAAACTGATTTCTTAGGCAGACATGAAGCAATCCACTCAGAATATGGAGTAGCCTTATAAATTGAGAAGTTTATCCTCCTTGTGATAAACAGAAATTGATAGAAGTTTATTTCTTATGATTTCTTCTTTATTAATATCCCAGGGATAAAGCAATTTTAAAAATACACGAGATACTGTTTTTGAGTATATAAAGAATTATATTTCAATATAATTCTACTCAGTGATAGGAATTACTGAGATTGACAAAGGCTTTTTTCCCTTTCCCTTTCTCCATCATTCCTTCCTTTTTTTATCCTTTCTTCCTTTCTTTCAGCTTGGTGGGACTCAGAGGTGGGGGATAGTGGTAGGCTTCTCATCGTATTTGAGGAAGAGCATTATTTAAAACATCTCTAAGTCAGAGCTATATCAATACAAGGAAGCTTACAAATTTATTTTATAAAGAGTGTGAATTTTATATAATGGACTGTCTTTGTGATCTATTCTGCTTTCAGCAATGTTATAATCTGCGTATCTATTGTGTGTGTACATTTTAATATTGCCTATACATTTCTTGGCTTTGAATATATATGTGAACGCACTTACATACCTTTTCTAATGATTCGATTCTGTCATGGGCTAGTAAGATTTCCCATGTGTGAATCAAAACTCTCAGGGCAAGCTTCAGATGATAAATTATTCGTGTCTGTGCTAGAAAGCACTTCATCAGTGCTTTAGGTCATTAGGTTATGACCTAACTCCCTGTGGTTTTCAAAACTCATCAATGTTTTTTTGGCTTACAGTAATATAAAATAAAATGGAATTACCCTTAACCAATTGTTGTGAGTAAAGATTGGTAATTAAGATTTCCTTTTAAAGTGGAGAAAAGGAAATTAAATTACCATAAAAATCCAGAGCAAAATTTATCATCATTTCTCAAGATGCCCCTGGCGCTAATGTACAATTTATAACTCCCAAGAAGGTTCAAATCCAGGCAGTAAATGATCTTTTTCTGGCAGTGTCCCATTTAACTATGTTTAGTATCATTTAGCATATTTTTGGAATTATTTTTAAGGCTTGAGGTGATTTTCTTTTTCTTTTTCTTTTTCTTTTTTTTTTTTTTGAGACAGAGTCTCACTCTGTTGCCTGGCCAGGCTGGAGTGCAGTGGCACGATCTCGGCTCACTGCAACCTCCACTTCCCGGGTTCAAGCGATTCTCCTGTCCCCGCCTCCTGGCTAGCTGGGATTACACGTGTGCACTACCACGCCCGGCTATAGTTTTGTATTTTTAGTAGAGACAGAGTTTTACCATGTTGGCCAGGCTGGTCGCGAACTCCCAACCTCAGGTGATCCGCCTGCCTCAGCCTCCCAAAGTGCTAGGATTACAGGTATGGGCCACCGCGCCTGGCCAAGGTGATTTTCAAGTTTGCTGTGTGTGTGTGTACACATATGTATCTATCCTGATGGATAATCCAATAGCATTTTACTGGTGACTAGAATTTAAATTCACTGCTACTAGACAAAAAGTGTATTAACAGTTGAACTTGTTTAATGAGAATGTTAAAGTAAGTAAAGAATATTTAGTGACAAATCAGAAATTCCTACTGCAAGGCAATTGGCATTTTCCTGTATACTCAAAACAACATGTTTTCATCTCGTAGAGTACGTGAAATGTTTTTACCTTAGGAATACAACACTAAGTTGAGGGACCAAATGACTTCCCCACCCCACCTTAGATATTTATACTTCCTTCACTACCTAGGAGGGATGATGTCTGAGTGTGTATGTGGCACAGTACAATTGATGATTTACACTAAAAAGATAATTATATCACAAGACCACTTGCAGAAATTCTCCATCTACAATTAGACATTTTAAAAGACATTTTTAAAGACCTAAAAAAAAAAGAGGACCTATATCATTACTTTTTCTTATTGCATCAAGCTTAGTATTTGAGAAATAAAATACTCATTGATTTCCTAGTAGTCATACCTCCCTCTAATTTGCCAGCTTTTTCTACTTCTCCATCTATAACTTATCTAACCACACACAGGCCACGGAGATCTTGAGTTCTGCATTTTAGAAGCTAAATATCTAATTGATGATGATAAATCATCCTGTAGATACTGAAAAGTCACAGCTGTGTTCTTAAGTCTAAAATTTGTTGTCCTAGGTAATAGAATCACAGTTTGAAACTACAAACCAAAGTCAGGGTCAGCAGTTTGTATAATTTTTTCACGTTCATATAGATGGAATACAGTAGCTGAGCAGATTTAGTTAAACTATTACATGGAAAGTAAGAAAATGGGATGGAAAGAATAATAAATGATTTTCTTTAGAAGTCCCCATAAACACAGTCCCAGGCATTTGCCCCAGGGTGGGTCACGGTTCATGACACACGTCTGTGCTTCCGCAGCTGGAATCACTCTGTAGTTTCTCTAATATCCAGGAAATGTGTCTATGCAGGTTAGGCAGTATACTACCTAAATTCACCGAATAAATCGTAAAGGTTAATGGGAAAGACTGTCCCTCCATGACATTTTAAAAAATGTATTGTGATTTTTTAAGACGGGGCCTCACTATGTTACTCAAGCTGGTCTCGAACTCCTAGGCTCAAGACACCCTCCCGCCTTTGCCTCCCAAAATGTTGGGATTACAGACATGAACCACTGTGCCCAGCCCTTGGTGGTATTTTAAGCCCACTTTTTACAACAGGGTAGAAGACAGTAGTTCTGGTGTGGCTGATTTCGTAAATGCAACTTTTTCACATTGGCTACATTCAGGATTATAAGCAGCATTACGTACCATGCCACATCTCTTTGTGGTGTTGATGCTTAGTGGTCAGACTCTGCAGCTGTCTTCGACCTCTAGTGCAAGCATCAACTTGGTCTTGAAGATAGGCCTTGGTGGGCTTCCAAATTCTTGGGGATATATTTTTTGCATCACCTAAAAATCTGACTCCAATTAGGCCTTGACCCCCTGAGGCTTTTAATGGACACACAGGTTTCCTTTGACTTTTCTGAGTGCTCTTGGAGATTCCTGACCTCTAACCTCTACGTAGCAGATTGGCTACATGTTCATCATTGGTACAGTTCATGGTTGACTGTTGGAGGTTTTCAAATGGATCCAAATTTAGGGATATTTTAGGGCTCTTATTAGTATTCTCTCAGGTTGAGAGAAATCTAATTTATGAAGCATCAAAAAATTACGAAACAGAGATGTATTTGGTTCACCAGGGAGATTTTTCTACTCAGTGTTACATAGGTAACTTTGATCTCAAATTTCTGTAAGGCTTGAGGTCCTTAATCTAACAGACTTGCCCTCTTTAGATGAGGGGAGTTAGAATAGAAATGTACTCTGTTGTGTAAATGTTCAGCCCTTCGTCTTCTTTACTGTTTCCAGAGAAAAGATAGAGAAGAAGATTAAAGGCAGGAACTCAGCTGACAGTGGTAGACTCCTTGACAGCTTAGGGCTCCTTCCTGCCTATCTGGGCAGCTCAGAGTGCTGGAGGAAGCAGAAAGGTTTCATTCCACACGCACAAGGGCAGGTCACTTGGTGTCCTTGAGCTTCTGCGTCAGCCAAAGGGAGTTTTAAAACCCTAAAGTACATTCAGATGCTAATGATGATTGTGTCAATGTAAGTGGAATTATGGCTGAGTTTTCCTTATCTTTTGTAACTTTCATATTTGCATTTTTTGTGTTAAAGGTTTTATATATGAAAGTTGTAATAGTGTTCCCATTTACACCTGTTGTGAGGGTTTAGGAAATTACACATACCACTGATTGAAGTTTTTTGTTTTTGAAAGGCAATCTATACATGGAAGCTACTGTTTTTTTGTTTTAATCTTAAGAATATGAGAAATGGGTCCTTTATCTTCTCTGAGCCTTATACCTCTTTTTCTTCCCCAAGTCAATGACTTTAGTGTTAATTTAAATCATAACTACACTTTGTGGAAGGATGAGATTCTTATTACTAGATTTATTTTAATTTTCCATTTATGTTGGTTAATTCTAAGGGTGAATAATCAGAGAGGTTTATTGTTTTATTAACATCAACTTTTAAATTCATAATTTATTGAAAACAGCCAATCTGGCTCTTTTCTAGCTATAAAGGATGCAACTGATTTCCAAGCTATTCCTATTTAACTTTCTCTAAGTCCATAAAACTGGCAATTAGTTGTCATATATTTGGAGAAGACTGGAAATCCTTCCCCATCTCTCTCCTCTCCCTGCCAAGTTATACCTCATTGCTGAATTATGGCTTTAAATATTGCAGAATGACCATGAACATTCTTGTATTAAGATATTTTAGATTAAAAAATACTTTGTAAGCATATTGACTTTTTATATTAAAATTATATTAGTAAAGTAAATACATTCCAAAGTTTTAAATAAAACTTCTGCCTAGATATGTTTAGCTCTTAGAATTTAGACTGTAGTATGCCCTGAACTGCCTGATCTATCTACATTTCTCTTTGTGTCCATAGTATTTGGGGAACCTGGTCCAGTAGTAATCTTAGTCACACACTCTGGTTGTGCGCAACCTAAGTGAATTTCTTAACCTTTGGTGATTGTGATTTTTGTTCACTATAATGGGCACTAGCATCCACACTTGCCTCTGGGGACTCTTAGTGAATTAACTGTGTTTTATAAATGCCTTGCAGTGATTACAAATGCTCTGTAAATACATGGTGAAATTTTGCCTCTTTAAATTTCCTTTCTTTTTAGCATTTTCCAATTTTAATTTTCATAAAGAAATAAAGTATAATCTCTACGTCCCTCTCAGTAAGGCTAAATTTTGGAAAGCACAAAGGGCTGAACCTCCCAGGTCAGAAATTAGGAATTTCAGCCCCGGTTTGCTTCATGGCCCCATTTTAAGGGCTGAATGTGACTGTTGGCTGTGTGACATAGGGTTGAATCAGAGAGCAGTTCTCAGATGGCCACAGCAGCTCACACTCCACACATTCGTCATGGTGCTTCCGATTTTTGCCTACCTGACAGTCTTAGATCCATTCCTTTTTCTTTAGAGATTGTGATTTAATTTAAATTAACCACTATAGGCTGTCACTCTAGGTCTCACCCACTTTAATTAAGCCCGGAGTCTGTGGCATCATGAAATCTTTTCCTGGATGAGAAGAATGGTCTGTGTTGCCTGCCCCCGTGAGGAGTGTACTACTGAAAACTGCAAAGTTGATTTGACTCTAGTTGTCTGATGGTGCTGCCAGAGAGCAGACCAGACATGCTCCTTACGGTTCTGGGAAATGGATTGAAATACTTGCTGAGGACAGAATCGTCTGCTTTTAACATGAAAATACTAGTTTTGTGAAAATCACATTTCAGTGTGCATATCAGCTTTCTGTCTTATGACTGCTTTGCTTGGATTTCCCTGGTCAAGCTCAACATTGCAATAGAAAATTCTTATTGCGATAGAAAACTTTTCTTAGATGTTTCCTCATCTATTAATCCATGAGCAGCATCTGTCTCCCAGTGAAATCCAATTTATGTGTAGCTCTTTTCATTCTTGGGAGAACTCTAACAGTGATAGCTTGATTTCTCCAGATCCACTGAGAAGAGATGCAGTATCTGAATACATATAACATGATTTATTCATCTTAAAAATATTTTGTTAAGAGTATCTCTAACTTCATTAATAAAAGAAAATTAGAATGTTTTTAATCTTATTCAACCAACCTAATTTTGTAGTATTCCTGCTTAACTGAGGGTATCGAGCTAACTTCAGACACAAGTGAGGCAAAACTTCTAACTTAGAAACATCTTTGGGCTGCTCCATGATGTATAGCGCTTAGCAGTGAGGCCAAAATAGAGGACAAAAGTGTAGCAAAGTATGTAAAATATACATAACATTTGTCTTAAATGCCTCACCTAATTCGTAACTAAAACCGCCTTTATGAAATAGATCACACATATTTTCAATCTTTGTTTAATTTGGAAACAAAACCACAGCTTTTCTTTCTTGCTAATATATCAATTAGAATTCCTGTTAATTTTAAACTGTGGTCATTTCTGGTTCAGAAATTTAGCGTATGAGACAATTGTTTGCTTTCCGACAGCAATAGGCTGCTGAAAGTCAGCACAGAAAACTGAGCCTCTTAGTTTGCAGTTAGCTGAGAAATAGATGTTCTGCTTCCTTACATGGTGACTGTTGAGTAGATAAAACACAGAGGTCTACTCCCCCTGCCCCAATAAACCTGTTTAGTAGTGAAGCAGTTTACATAATAACTCCATGTGGGGGTGTACTTTTACTCTCTACTCTCACTACACATCCAAGAAGCCCTTCCTAGACTTCTGGTTAATGTGTTGTTGCAAAAATATGAAATGTAATGTACTTTCTGACACATGTAGGGACGTACTTAGAACTAGCATTCCCCAGAGTTTATCAACAAGCATAAAATGAAAAAAAAAATTAAATGTGCATGTTAACTTTCAGAGAGAACTACTTTATATCCAAGTCTACACAGACCAGGGTAAAAGATGCACTAAGAGAATGAAGAGGAAGGGTGGGGATTACATTGTAAACTTCATAGTTTTTCCTTTAGTAAGGTTAAGTTTAAATGTCCTAAGTGAAAATCTCTTATTTTTATGCCACTGGTGAGCACATGATCTCTTGACTATTAAAACTGTGTGAATGGCAGAATGATGTGTAAATTGCAGAATATGCCGTTCCTCCGTGGCCAGATTGTGGGTGAAGGATTTCTTTGACCCATTGGCACAAAATAGGTATTCTACTATTCTCCTATTATAATGGATTTAAAAATCTTTGATGATGAAAGGGTCTTACCTGCTTGAAATAAGGGGTTACTCCTGCCATTTGCTAGTAACCAAAAATGTGTGCTTCTTTCTAGCTGTTCCTCCGTGTATTTTTAATTGTATGCACTGTCTCTTTCTGTTCTAATGGCTGCCCTCGGAATAGGCTGACCTCTGCTCTCCGTATGACATCCTGCAGTTGGATTTTCGTCACATTCGAAAGACTGTTGACACTCTGCTGGCACTCGGGGAGAAAGCCCCACCACCAACTTCTGCCCTCCGCTCCAGGGACCTTATAGGCTTCTGTCTTGTCCATATTCTCTTTATAGTGCTGGTCTATATCACTTACCACTGGAATGCTCTGTCCGCATAACGTCTGCACGTGCATCCAAACGCTGTTCTCTGTCGCCCTCAACCTTTGCAGGGTCCTTCCTCCCTTTGAGCCTTTGCCTTGCAAACTTCCATCCCTGTCATGTCTTCAGTAATCTCTCGAGTTTTGAAGCTGAACGTTACCAAATCAGATTTTCCAGAAGCACAAACTTTGTAGAATACAGTTTAGTATAATTCCTCTCACTTACTGAAAAACAATGACGACTGCAAAGTGTATGCACACCGCATGCTTCCTCATTCACATAGTGCCAGCAGCAGTGCCACGCAGTTCCTCTTCTCTCTCCCGGTGAGCTGCTGCCCTGGGCAGAGGGGAGGAGGACTCCAGACGGGAGTGTCGAGGACAGGGATTTAGCATATGGAAGTCTTTCCTCTGGGTCAGTATTGAACTAGAATTGTAATTCAGGTCTAGACAGTTGAGCTGTATAGGGGCCACTTGCAAGGCAGACAGAAAACTAACATTTTGGCCCAACTCGATCTATACAAAGCTTTAATAATACCGCTATTGTCCAAGTTGGAGATACTATCTGGACATCTACAAGCACACACACTGTCTTGATGGCCATTCGATTGGATTCCTCCTAATTTCCTAAAAAAGGAGCCGCGAAGGGCGCTGGGCAGTGTTGCCACCAACTTCCACCCTGGCCAGCCCCTCTGGCCAGAAGGGCCCACTCCGGGGGAGGTGGTGTTGTTGCTGTTAGAGCCTCATGTGGAGGAGCCGCTTAAACACCAGTTTTTACTGCTTAACTCCTTGTTAGGTCTTCTCTTGAGGCTCTTAGAAAAGCGTTTTCCAGAGAGATTTCTATTTTTGAACAATGGAACGGATCATTGCTTTTTTGCCACATCACATAATAACTGCCAGTCCAGAATGTGACAGATTCGACTCTATTCATTTTCAAATAAAGCCATGAGCCGTGGAACATTCTTGGTCCTGGGGCTTGGGTTGTGATGGCAGGAGTCAAGAAGAAGATTACTCTCATTTTAGAAAAAGGTAGTTTCTCTGATTATTTGAAATGTTCATTTAGCCTTGATTTTCACTGACTTTGGACTAGCAAACTGCTTTATTTTTAAGTCAGCTCAAAGGATTATATAGTAACTATATCTGCATTTGGAGCAATGTGATCAGTTTGCATTTAAAAGGAAAAAAAGAATTTTATCTTAGCCAGAATGTCCCTGGATTCAGGGGTATCTTTGTATAATATGAGAGGGCCTTGTTCCAAGGTCAAGGCAGCCTCCTTATTTTACATGCTGTTTGCCAAATCCTGTTTCTTAGCTTGGGGAGATGATGGACTTCGCTTCCTCAAGATAAATTTCTAGTTTATTAAGATGCAAACAGCCCTCATAGATGGCTACTAAGAAGAAAATCTTATTTTTCTGAACATTTTCATGAATCCAGGGGACTTGAAAATATGGAAGACCCACATAGTTAGAAGAATATATTTATAAAGATTCCTTGCTACTAAGTCAGATCAGATTTGCTAACAGGAAACATTCTTTACATGACAATATCTTGAGTTATGTGAGTTTTTTTTTTCCTGCCGACTTTGTGTTGATTGGTGAAATACAGGGTATGTGGAAGTTATCTAATTAACCTCAGTTGTATATGAATAACCCACAGATGTACTGAATTACTTTTGGTGCTATCTTGTACTCTTCAACCTGTAACACAATAAAATCCCTTTGTACAATGTCTAATGAGCACCCTGAGCCATAAATTGCCTAATAAACACATTTTGGGTGATTATTCCAAGTTTTTACCAACCCATTGATACATGTATTAATGAGCTCTCAGCATTCCCATCCAGCTCTGCAGTGCATTGAGGCTTCTTTTTAATGGTCACCACTGTGGTGGTTTTTCCCTTCTTTCTGGGGAGAAAATGGGGAAAAAAAGAGAAAACTTACTGGGTTGCCACCTTAAAATAATATCAATAAAAACTGAGTAGGACACTCATGTAAGAGTAGATTTAATTTTCAGTGTTGACAGTTCAATTGAAACATGTTAAGGACAAATTAAAAGATGTTTATATTTTAATTCTGGCATCCAAAGTATTCTTTGGACACACTTTGATTTTTTTGTGTCATTAATTTGTCTGTACTCTAATGCGCTGCACTTCTTGGGATTTATTGGATATTTTTTCATTAGTAGTATGGTAACTAGCAGAACACAATTAATTTAGTCCTTTAGGCAAAAATTTGAATGAACTGTTCTGTCCATTGCCAAGCCATTAATTTCTAATCAGAATATTAAGCTTCTCTGTGGTTTTTCTCCAAGGTACCCGTGCACCAGCCCATATGCTAACTGGATGCCTGCAGATGCCTGCCCTTGCAGCTTGACTGGGGATACCTGGCTGACCTCCTTAGAGTCTGAGAAGTAGGGATGTCACTGAATGGTTTATTGTGCTTACTAAATCTCCTCCTCACAAGAAAGACCATTTTTTCAGTATTCCCCTCCAATGTCAGATAAAAGGAGCCAAGTATCTATTTACATCTTGTTTTTGGAATAGCCAGTTGTATTCTTTTTCTCCAGTTTCTCCAACTGGTGGCAACTCTCCACTCAGTGTCAGAATTTCCAAAATGTGTGACACCTAATTTCTAATCATCTTTTCTATTTGTGGATTTCTGGTTTGCTACTTTTAGGGGGAGACACTTATGAAATGGGGCTGGTGGGAAGGGGCCCTGCAGAACTACAATGTATGGCAATTGAGTATAAATTTCATCAATGAGAGAGATAAATAAAGGCACTTGATAGCCCGCTGCTATTTGTTTGTAAGAAATTAAAACTAGTGCGTGGTGAGCTGGGTTCTCTCTCGAAACCCATGTAGATGCCTGATTGAGTCATAAGGACAAAGGGTTTTTTTGCCTTTGCCTATGGGGAAAAAGTAGGGATGATATTTTAAAATTTTAGGAAACTGAAAGTTGTTTTGGATTAGGTGACAAATACTTTAATATGATTTTATTTCAGAAGACTTGATTTTTAAGAATTAGGCTTCATATTTCAAAATTGGTTCTCAATAAACAATCAATTTGGTATATAGAATGTGCCCTTTTTTTCTTCTTTAAGGTGGTCAGAGTCTAGTTTCCTGGCTTTTGACTGCAACTTTGTACATTTTTGTGTTCATTCATTCATTCCATAAATACTGAATGAGCAATCTCTGCAAGGCCCTGGGGATAAAAACGTCACCGGGACACATGACCTGGTCCTCAAAAAGCTTACAGTCTGTACCAAGAGTCTCCAAGCTTGTTTTGTAAAGGGCCTAGAGGAAACATTTTAGGCTTCTCGGGCCATGCAGATTCTGTTGGGATTACCCAGTTCTGCTTGTGTACCATAAATGCAGCCATAGACGATACATCAAAAATGGGTGTGGCTGTGTGCCAATAAAACTTTATTTACAAAAACTGGCTGCGGGCTGGATTAGCCTGCAGGCCATAGTTTGCCAACCCTTGATCTAGTGGGTCCTTAGACAAGTAAAGAGGAATTCAGGTGATAAGGACCTGTGGTGGAGCAGGTACAGGATTCTGGAAAAGAGAACTGACCCTGATGGGGAATAGGGCACCATGAACACATCCTGGGATGGTGGTGTTTCTGCCGAGACTTAGTGAAGTTGTAGGAATAGCCAGGTGGAGTGGGCAGAGGAGAGGGACTGGGGTTGAGGCATATGTGTGTGTAGAGAATGAAGTTTTCTAGGGAGAGGATGGACTAGACGGTAGCATGGTTGCAAAGTAAATAATCCAGGGAGGAGCAACAAGAAATCTCTGTAAGATGTTGGATGGTCTCCATTTCACACTGAAGAAACTGATGCAGGAACTTAAAGCTCTCATACATTAAAGTAACGCACAGATAGTTTTAAGGCTCAAACAATATAGTGCCAGGATTTTATATATAAGAAGCAACCTGAACAAAATGAAATATGCTGGTGGGATGATGCCATTTTAGGCTAGTGGCTGGCTTAGAAGTAAGTGTGTATCTCTTTGGGATCATAAGAAACTGTAGAAGGAGGAGAGCCAGGCAGTGACGGCTCATCCTGTTCCCACCAGGTGTTTGCTGCCAGGATAAGATGAGCTGAGTGTCAGAGCGAACCCTGACACTGAATTGAGGATTCGCTGGTCCCACCTGACATTGAAGTTGATGGGACTTGCCATCAAAACACTCCAGGGGCCACGGGACCTCTTCCTAAATCATGACCACAGACCTAACATATTCACCCATTAAGTAAGGGATTTATGGGAAGAGGCATAGTGTTATGTAAAGAGCCCTGGCTCTAAGATACATGTGGTTCAAACCCTGGTTCCAGGACTTACCAGCTGTTTAATGTCAAAAAGTTACTTCAAGTCTGTCTCTGTCTTAGTTTTCTCATCTGTGAAATGCAGATATTAATGTCTGTCTTGCAGGGTTATCATAAAGAAATCACCAATGCAAATCGGTAGTGTTGGTGCCAGGCATGTAAGAGGTAGCCCAGAAGGTTTTGAAAGTTAGCGTTTAGTCTTTATGGCTTGTTTTTTCCAACTTCTTTTGCTGTGGCTCAGAAGGGTGGATGAGGCGATATGGGTGAACCTAATAGATTCTACCGTTGGAGAAGTAACTTGAAGCATGAGTTCTTCAAAGACGGTCAGAAGCATTATTTTATGCAGGAGACTACTTCATGACTCTGCTCGGTACTTTAAAAAGAAACTCAACAGAAAAAGCCCATGGGCAAACTAAGAGTCTGCAGTCATGTTCTCAACAAAAATCTCTGGGATCCTATAACAGTGCAACTTAAATTCATTTCAAGTCAATATAAAGGTACAGCTGTCTCTGCTGTAAGTCCGTTATGAACAAGGGGCCGGCTGGAAGGGCCACTTTACCTGCCTGATCCTTAGAAGGCCCTTCTCTTCTGAGTCATTCCTCATCCAGCTGTAAACCTACCATGATTCCTTCCTAATTCCAGCTTCTGTGCACACTTCAAGGATCACCCACTCTGTGGGAGATGCAGTGTCCTGGCTGGTGTGATGGCAATGGCCCTGACCCCTTCTTGGGACGCCTCCTGGTTGGAAGCCTCCCCTTGGCCATCCTTCCAGCCAGCACCTCAAGGTGTAATTCCCACCAGAGTCTTCATTCCAATCCTGTGATAGAATAACCAGAACGTCCTTGCTTGTATAAGGTTTCTGTTTTCCTGTGCAAGTCTTCTTACATCCCTCCAACCTCAGCAAAGTAATCTGAGGACACTTCTGGGCTTCCTCAGGAGATCTGAAAAGAGGCAGGAAGAATTCAAGGGGTACCTTTTTATGTCTTCTGTTTACTCCTCATCACTAGCCATACAAGCAGGAGGGAGGATCTTGGACTCTGCACCTGGCTTGGAATGTGGAGACCGGGAAGGCGAGAAACAGTGCTTGAAAAAACAAGGGCCTGGGAAAGAGGGTGCCCTTCACCTAACTCAGTCTGTGAAGTGTCCAAGTGTCCTATTGGCAGGAGGCTGGGGCCTCGATACCTCTCCATCCCTGTTTCTGTGGAGCCCCCAGCCTTTCCCTCACATGGCCTTCAGCTCAGGACCCTGAAGGCCACTGGAGCCACTGCTCATCAGGCACTGGGGTCAGTCTCTCATTGGAGGACACATGCCACTCTCTTTTCAGGACGCAGGATAGGACACCTTGCTCCATATAAGCTGTGTTGTTCGCAGAAATTAGGCTCTATGGAAATACTAGTGCTAGAATTCAGGCACATTCTAGACTACACATAACTAAATGCCAAGGTTGAAAAGCAAAATGTCTTGCTGCATTGCCTGAAGCAAATCCCTCATTCAGCAATTTCTATTCACATTCCTTGCCCAGTGGTCTATTAATTTCTTAGTGTTTTTCCTGCTGATTTGTTGAGCTTATGTGTCATATAAAACGCTTTGTAATTTTTTTTTTTTTTTTGAGATGGGGCAAGGCTCTATTGCCCAGGCTGGAGTGCAGTGGCATACTCATAGCTCACCACAGCCTCAAATTCCTGGGCTCAAATGATCCTCCCACCTCAGCCTCCCAAGTAGCTGGGACCACAGGTGCACACCACCGTGCCCAGCTGGTTTTCTTTGTTTTGAAGAAATGGGGGTCTCACTATGTTGACCAGGTTAGTCTTGAACTCTTGGCCTCAAGTGATCTTCCAGCCTCAGCCTCCCAAAGAACTTAGGTTACAGGCATGAGCCACCATTCACATTGTTTCCTTTGTAATTTGATGCAAACACTTTTTTATTTAAGTGTTACTTATCTTCTCATTAATCGGGTTTGTTTTTTTAACACATGGAAACTTTAAATATTTAGGTAATCAATTGTTTTGCTCTTTTCCTTTGTGACTTTTTCATAATGCTTTTTTTAGCTTAGAAAATCCTTCCCCATCCATTTATCAGAAAAAAAGTACTAAATATTCACCTTTGTTATTGGGAGGAGTGTTGTAGATTTTTTTTTTTTAACATCCAACTCTTTATTTCATTTCAAATTGATTTTAACATATGGTATGAAGTGAAGACTTATTTTACCCAAGTAATACCTGGCACCAGGAGCTTAACTGTACTTAGCAGCCATTTGCAATTTCCTGCAAAGCCAGATGTCGACTTGGGTGCTGTCAGAGCCTATAGAATGAGGAAGACATGTCTTTGCCCTTGTGGAACCTGCCTTAACAATGAAATGCCAGATTCAAGTGATTTCACAAGCCCATGGCAGATGGTGCCAGGGGAGGCTGAACACTGTCATCTGGCCACAGACATCCCTCACCATGTCACAAAAGGAGGCACCATCGTTAACAGCCTGGCTCACAGCTCACAACTCAGTCAGAACTCCCCCATCCTTTCTCAGGTTGATACTTGGCTAATAAATTGTCAGGCAGCATGAACCTGTATGCTCACCTGATATGCCATTGACAAGATAATCCTAGTTTGATACACAGCAGTGACATGAAATCACGGTTAAAATTGTCGTTTAAAGAATCAACTGTCTTCTGTTGACATGGGGCCATCTGTTAAGGCCTAGGTTAAAGTCTGAGGTTCTCTGAATTTGCTACAAGTAGGGAAGTAAGATGGTGAGAGAGTAAGACCCACTGACAATTGAGACAGTGGAACAAGTTATTGGAGATGTCATGGCATGTCCTTTGAAAGTTTTTAAAGCCCAGCGTGCCTGTGTCTGTGGTAATTTTTGGAGAGTTGTGCATTGAGGCAGCAAGAAGATCTGGTTCCTCAAGCAAGTGTCACGTGAGAGGAAGCCCTTCCTTGCAGAGCACACCAATTGGCTTCCTGCTGAACAGTGACTCCATCACCTGGGGCTGGATGCAGATCCCACTGAAATTCTCCTTCGAAACAGCGCCACTCGGCCTTAAAAAGAAGGAAATCCCGTCATTTGCAACAACATAGATGAACCTAGAGGATATTATGCTAAGTAAAATAAGCCAGGCACGGAAGGACAAATACTGCATGACCTCACTAATATGTGGAATCTAAAAAAGTTGAATTCACAAAAGCAGAGAGTAGAATGGTGGTTACCAGGGGTTGGGTAGGGAGGTTGGGATAGGAAGATATTGGTCAAAGGATACAAAATGGTGACTATAGTTCATCATAATGTATTTTGTACTTGAAAATTGAGAACAGACTCGATTTTAAGTGTTCTTACCAAAAAAAACAAGTATCTGAGATAATGCATATGATAATTAGCTTGACTTAGCCATTCCACAATGTATACTTTTATCAAAATATCATGTTGGACACCATAAATAAATGCAATTTTTTTTTTTTTTACCTGTCAAAGAAAAGAAAAAAGAAAAAACAAACATTGGGCTGTGGAAAACACACTGTCCTCAAGTAGATAAGAGAATATTTGCCGTGGTGTCTTTTCCCAGCCAAGGAGACACACCCTGGAAGAAGTTCCCTTGAAAGATATCAGATCAGGGTGAAATAACAATGGTGGAAAATTACTTCATTGTGTTATTCTGTAAACTGGTTTGTGGAGCATGAAAGGTTCTACACACAAGAAGTGACTCACGCTTATTGTTTTTCTTAAATAGTATGTCCTGGACATTTCCCAAGAGCAAAAATGCAACATGGGAGAGTAGCAGGACATTTGTGCTTTTGACAGTTTTATGAAAGAGTCTTGAAGGGAGGCTATTGAGGACTGTAGTTATAATTACCAATTTATAAAGACTGTTCATAAACCACGAAGAAAGGCTGCCAGTCCACCCACTTGCCTGCGTTCCAGAGGTCACAGGAAGTAAAATGAACTCAATGAAGGTGTATGGTCAGTATAACAATGTGTGATCGGTACAAATGAGTATTTGAGTGCCTTTAAAATGTGTCAGGGGCTATTTGCAAGTTTGCTTTATAAGAATAGAAGCTATTATATTCTTGATGTGTGCTCTCTGACTCCAGCTCAAGTTATTTAGTGTAAAGCTTTCTTAAATATTTAGATCTGCAGACTTCATGGTGATTAGGAGCCTTTTTGAAACAATCTGCATGTGTGAAAAATCATTATTTTATCTGCAAACATAGAAAAGGTCTTTGCAGTGGGTTGAAAGCAAAGGAAGGAACTTGGCTTAGGTGATCAAACAGGCATACTACAGAGTGTTCAACCTAACTTTCGTCAATGATGTAGCAGGATTTTATGATGAGAGTACTATCATCTAAAAATTGATGTTTTATTCTTTTTCCTTTTAGGAAAAGCTATGTCTACCCCACCACATCCTTGAAGAAAAAGGCCTGGTCAAAGTGGGCATTACCATTCAAGCATTACTAGACATCACCGTAACGAAGGCTCTATTCACATGAAACTACCCCTTCTCCACTGGGGGCTCAGACTCTGCTGTCATCCAGGATCCTGAACTCTGCTCCAGGCACCTGTTTAACCCTCTCTCCCACCCACTGCCTGTCACTTCACTGACTCCAGTTACATTGAAACAATTTTCAGTCTAAGGGAGGATTTTCTACCTTTCAGAGCCGACCTCCGACTTTAAGACTTGACAGGTATTTATCTTGAAACCAGAGAGGGAGCTGGAGAAAAAAAAAACTGAGCAGCACATCAATGCCTTTTCCACCCTCCTTCATCCTTTCCACACTCACCAACTGCCATTACCAAAATGCCAAGCACAACCGTTTTGCAGCAAGATGCATTCGTTTTATTAAAACCAAACTCATCATGTATTTAGTCGGGGGTGGGGGGAGGGGGGAACAATCAGGTTTTTCACCACCAAATTTTTCAAGAAGTTTCTTGAGACCATTGCCTTTTAAAAAACTATTTTCGACATACAAAATATTTATATAAATATTATTTATTAGTGAGTTGTTATTCATCCTTTGGATGCAAATTGTAAATTAGGAAACTATTTTATTACTGCTTTTTTGTGGTTAAACACTTTATTTTAATATTATAAATATTGAGTTATTTTCTATCCTCTTTGGTGTGCGGTAGTTTAGGTCTCAGTAATCATGTTTCTGGTGTATATGATTCCAAAAAAAAAAAAAAAAAAAAAAGCAAAAAACAGGTGCTTTTGGGACACAACTTCTCTGGGGAGGCAGTATTGACACTTTGGTTTGTGGAACGTCAGTCTTATTTATATTTCTGCATTCCATCCAGTTTCCTACATTCCAGCAGCCCTCTGTCCCCCAATATAACAAACTGACTAAAATCAAGAGAGCACCCCAAAGTTATTTGTAAATAGCTGTGATGGAAAAAAAAAAGACATATTAAACTTGAAGATAAAATGTGAACAATTATTTTTTGGATTCATACTTCTTTTGCTATGCACAAAACATTCACGTTTTAACACAAAGAAATAATAAGTGTTAGCGTCATCTGTCTTGAAGTATACTTTTGCACTGTAACTTGGGTTACATTAAAGAGAGCTTTGCACCAAAGGTAGATAATGAAGAAATGGTATAGGAAAGTGGAGATGACGAAAAGTTGATTGTTGAACCAAAAAGGATTTGAAGGGAAGCTTCGATTGAGTATCCGAAATTACTTAAGGCACATAGGACCTGAATCAGGAAACCAGCACTTCTTACAACTGCCAGTTTTAAAAGAGGAAATGATTCTGAGATGTGCTTATGTTATTTTAATTTGGTGGTTGGTGGTTTTCCACGTAGTCTGTAAAATCCTGCAAGATTCACAGTCTCTGGTGTGAAACCTCAGAAGTGAGACATTGTGAACCTGTGGGCAGTACCACCAAGGCAGGCTAAGGGGAGGGTGCAGTAAGTGGAGTTTGTGAGGCTGAGTGGCTGAGGAGGGAGCAAGTGCAACAAAATAGGGCTAGAGAAGAACCAGCCAAGGAATGGAACCCATGCTGCTCTCAGAGATTCACAGATGGCTTCACGGAACACGGCAGCCTTCTGCAGGCAGTTCCACGCATGCGCACTCACGCTGCAATCACAGCTGTCCCAGGAATTAACCTTTCTAAGTCTTGCGAATGCTGACTGCACTTTCACCTCCTTGAAAAGCCATTAGAAGTTTTTAGAGCAGCAGCAGGCACAGTTTGTAAGACAAATGTAGAGGGGGACGCAAGAGAAAAGGCACCACCAGGAGGAGGATTCAGTGTGCAGTCAGCACAGACCAACATCAACCAAGACAACGGCTGCCCTCCGCTCTTGGGAAGATGGGGGGAGATTTCTGAAAACAGAAATTTGGATTGGCAGCTAGCAGTTATTTCCTATCAGATGTACTGTGCACTTTAACCTAACTTAAAATGTATTTTAATATTTTTCTGTACTGCACAAATACCTGTTTTGTCAAATAGCATAATGATGTAAAGAAACATTTTGGACAAAGAGTGTATACAATTTAAGCAACATTCAAAAGTTGACTATATAAGTAGGAATTTAGCCTGCTGCACCTTCACGGGCATTCAGAATGCGGGGTCCTGAAATATTTTTTTACGTGTATATATGGTGGCATGAAGCTCTGTAATCATTGTTTCGAGAGACTTTTTTTTTTTTTTTCAAAATTAAAGTATTTCTTTTGATATTAATTTTTATTATTTTCTTGAAGTTGGCTGTGTAATGTAAATGGCTTCAGTCTTCTGTAAAATTGCTTTTTTTTCTTTTAAATGCCGTCCGTGTATGGCTAAGACATCTTCAAGATCCTTGTACACTGTTTATATGTGCAATAAAATGCATGGCCAGCTGACAGTACCATCAGTGGACAGAATGTATATAGTGCAAATATCCTTCCTTTATTATTTAACAGCCATTAAAACTTCAGATTTGTACAAACCACTTTGTGATTGACTTACCCATCAAAAAGGTTGACCCTAGTCACACACACACACACACACACACACACACACACACACCCATCATAGGGTGTCACTGCTGAAAGAGATTGTAGCAATCATGTAATGTATATATATGCATCTGTGCACATATGTATATGTATGTATGTGTGTATGGAGAAAGAATATATAGTAATGCATCATGTGACAATCTGATAAATGTGTCAGGTGATTTCATCATTGTGCAAACATCATAGAGTATATTTACACACTTAGTAGTATAGCCCACCACACACCTAGGCTATGTGGCCTGTTGCTCCCAGGACACAAACCTGCTCAGCATGATACTATACTGAATAATGTAGGTTGTTGTAACACAATGGTTAGTATTTGTGTATCTAAACATAGTTAAGCATAGGAAAGGTACAGTAAAAATATGGTATTATATAATCTTAGGAGACCACTGTTGTATATTTAGTTCATTATTGACCAAAGTGGTGTTATGTGATACATGACTGTATATTCATGTATAGCTATCAGAAGAATGACTCCAGCTATCTGTCGACACACACACACACACCCCTCACGATACTCTTTTTTTTTTTTTTTTCCTCCTAAACTAAAACTTATAGCATAACATAACAGGAGTAGCAAATTTGCTATGATGGATTTGGGGTTCAGGTGACGCCTACCTGTTTTTTGGGCATATTTGAGAACACTTAAGATTCCTTGACCCGTGTTGTAAAAACCACAGAATCTGGGCCTCCCTCCTCAACTGTGATATCTGACACCCAGAGAATGAAGTGGTAGCCTCAATTATACCACTAGATCTGGGCCAGTCTTGTTTTCCCTATATGGCTAGCCTACCTTGGGTAGAGAGCAGCTGCCTTCAGAAATTCAAGTGAAAATAGTAACAGATCATTTCCATGTTCTCACCCCACCCCACATAAAATATACACAGACCGGATTCCGCTAGCCTGAGCAGGGCCTTCAGGGAGCAGTGTCAGGGCCGTTGCATTTAAGATCCTCCTTCATTGAGTTAGGACACTCTACACATAGCTCATGGTGTTTTCCTTTGAGCTGCTGCAACTGTGCCAAATCCCAAAATCTTAGATGTCCCTCTACATACTACAGAAGTCCAGCTCTTCACAGACACTTTCCATCTTAAGCTTGCTGGAGCAACAGGGAGATGTGTAATTCATTGAGTAGCTACTGTGGGTCAAGTGTTATATCTCAACTGTGTGCCCCATTAGAACAAGGCTGCTTGTCTGTTTTGTTCTTTGCTGATTCGCCAATGCCTAGAACAGTGCAGCAGTGTCTACTGAAGAGGTGAATTAAACTTTACATACATTAACTCAAAAACTTACATAACCCTGTAAGGAAGAGATTTGTAGTGGACACCATGAGACTGTCCACTTAACACCACATACTCCTAGGAGTAGGAACTACTCCTGCCTCATATACCACAAGGGTTTGTGGCCCACACATAGCGCTGCCCACCTGGCAGAGGCTCAGCTAGGTCAGGTCTGTACCCTCACTGCACAGAAGGACTTCCCAGCAGAGCTGACTCAATTGAAGTTCCTAAAGTCAAAAAAAAAAAAAAATTCCTGGGCAATTATTGGAATGTTTAAATGTAGAAAAGCAAGCACATGCACGTGCTAAAACCTGATCAACTGAGTCTATCTGGACTAGTTTGAATGCTAAGACATATCAAGGCCAAACCACAAAGCAGGATAAAAGGGATTTACTGAAGAAGCAGCCTCTACTTTCAATGCCATTTCTCTCCTTGAATTTAATTCAATATTACTATATTGTTGTTTTATTTTGGAATCTTATCCCTGTTTATCAAAGTGATGCATGCTTAATATAGAAACTTTGGCAGGTAGAAAAGAAGTTGGGGAAAATTGTCCAGAATTCCACCTTATAGGGAATGATTAAACCTCTGAGATATTTTCTTTGAGACATCTTATATATTTTTACATACTACAACTTTACATATTGACCTTTTTTCTTGTTCATATTAGATTTTATAAATTCCCTGAACCCCCCCAAATCCCCACTGGGCAGTATTGTTTACTATAGGCAAACGTGGAGTTCCCTGGAAAGGCACTGACAGAATATTTTGGAGGCTTCCTTTACAAGTATACAGACCTAAAATAAAGACATGGGCCCTTAGGTCTTTGAGGGGCACTGGGAGCCAGCTTTGGAGTGAGGGAGGTACTGCAGGAAAGAGAAAATGGCCAGTAGAGGGTGTGTTACTAAACCAGCTCCACAGGGAGTGACTGAAGCCCCGCCCTGCAGGAAGCTCTGGGAAGTGGCACAGAATGTCTCATACCACAGAGGTATCCCAGCCAAGATCCCAAGAGAGAACTGACGTATTTACACACACACACAAAGAAAACTTCCCTCAACAACACGCCTAGAAATGTGTAATAAAATAAACACATACTTATTTTAATGTTTTATCATAAGAAAATTAGGGAACTCCCTACAGTCTCTAAAGAGGGAGCTAAAACTGCAGATAAAGACAATTCTAAAAGCAAGGACAGATTACCTATGGGGGAGAAAAGTACGGCAGCAGATCTCTCAGCAGTACAATCAGAAGCCAATCAATGATGATCTGTTTAAAGGGCTGAGAGAGGCCGGGAGTGGTGGCTCACACCTATACTCCCAGCACTTTGGGAGGCCAAGGCAAGTGGATCACTAAAGGTCAGGGGTTTGAGACTAGCCTGGCCAAGATGGTGAAACCCTGTCTCTACTAAAAATACAAAAATTAGCCGGGTGTGGTGGCGTGCACCTGTAATCTCAGCTACTTGGGAGGCTGAGGAAAGAGAATCACTTGAACCCTGGAGCAGGGGTTGCAGTGAGCTGAGATTGTGCCACTGCACTCAAGCCTGGGTGATACAGTGAGACTCAGTCTCAAAAGGAAAGAAAGAAAAGAAAGAAAAAGAAAGAACAGAAAGAGAAAAAGAAAGAAAAAGAAAAAAGAAAGAAGAAAGAGAAAAAGAAAGAAAAGAAGAAAGAAAAAGAAGAAGGAAGGAAGGAAAGAAAAAAAAGAAGGAAAGAAAGAAGAGAGGGAGGGAGGGAGGAAGGAAGGAGAAAGAAGAAAGAAGGAAAAGAAAAAGGGAAGAAAGAAAAGGAAAGGAAGGAAGAAAAAAGGAAAGAAGGAAAGAAAGAAGAGAGAGAGGGAGGAAGGGACAGAGGGAGGGAGGAAGGAAGGAAGGGGAAAGGAAGAAGAAAGAAGGAAAGAAAGAAGAAGGAAGGAAGGGAAAAGAAATGAAGAAAGAAGAGAGAGAAAAAGAAAAAAGGAAGGAAGGAGAAAAGGAAAGAAAGAGGGAGAGAGGGAGGGAGGGAGGGAGGAAGGAAGGAAAGAAAAAGGGAAGAAAGAAAAGGAAAGAAAGAAGGAGAAAAAGAAGGAAGGAAGGAAGAAAGGAAGGAAGGAAGGAAAGAAAGAACTGAGAGAAAATTACTTAATATTTTGAGACAAAAAATTCACTATCAACACACTTTCACTGAATGATGTATTTCAGGGTGAAGGTCTAACCCCACACCCCCCCCAAAAAATCAGTGGCCAAAAGATAAACATGTAACTATGTGTGCATATCCAAACAAACATTGGCTGTACGTTAATGATATTAATGTCTAATTTAGGGTAGGGATTGCTGAAAAGCAAAACAAAACAAAAATAGAAAGAAAATGCTGGCCAGGCTGAAAACCATGGCGCGAGAACTGCGTGATGAATGTACAGGCTTCAGTAGCCAATTCAATCAACTGGAAGAAAGGGCATCAGTGATTGAAGATCAAATGAATGAAATGAAGCGAGAAGAGAAATTTAGAGAAAAAAGAGTAAAAAGAAAGGAACAAAGCCTCCAAGAAATACGGGATTTTGTGAAAAGACCAAATCTACGTCTGATTGGTGTACCTGAAAGTGACGGGGAGAATGGAACCAAGCTGGAAAACACTCTGCAGGATATTATTCAGGAGAACTTCCCCAACCTATCAGGTTGATCTATCAGGATGCCTATTAGGATGATCACTGATGTGTTCCTGTCCTTTTCAGTCCGTCACTAAGCCCCGCGGATCCTCCCTCAGAAATATCTCTCAGTCCCAGCATCTCCTCTTCCTCCCTGCTACCTTAGTGCCTGCCCTCTTCGGCTCACCCTGGGTAAGTAGTCAATGACTCATTTGTCACCTTGTCTCCCTCCTCTTCTTTCTCCCTTCTCTGCTGCTACAATAATATTTAGAAAAAGCAAGTCTTGGCCGGGCGCGGTGGCTCACGCCTGTAACCCCAGCACTTCGGGAGGCCAAGGCGGGCGGATCACAAGGTCAGGAGATCGAGACCATCCTGGTTAACACGGTGAAACCCCGTCTCTACTAAAAATACAGAAAATTAGCTGGGCGTGGGGGCGGGTGCCTGTAGTCCCAGCTACTCGGGAGACTGAGGCAGGAGAATGGCGTGAACCCGGGAGGCGGAGCTTGCAGTGAGTCAAGATGGCTCCACTGCACTCCAGCCTGGGTGACAGAGCAAGATGTATGGAAGGGAGGGAGGGAGGGAGGGAGGGAGGGAGGGAGGGAGGGAGGGAAGGAAGGAAGGAAGGAAGGAAGGAAGGAAGGAAGGAAGGAAGGAAGGAAGGAAGGAAGGAAGGGAGGGAGGGAGGGAGGGAGGGAGGGAGGGAGGGAGGGAGGGAGGGAGGGAGGAAGGGGGGAAGGGAGGAAGGGGGGAAGGGAGGGAGGGGAGAGAGAGAAGAGAGAATGAGAGAGAGAGAGAGAGAGAGAGAGGCAAAAGCAAGTCTTATCATGTCTCTTCCCTACTGGAAACATATTCAGCACTTTACTATTACTCACACAATTGATTTTGGTGCCATGTTTGCCCTTCCCAGACTGTTCCTGTTTTACGTCTAACACCGTCTGCTGCAGCCACTCCAGTCTCCTCTTTCCAGGTGGTCCCATGTCCTTGTTCCCTGTGCTATGCCTGCTGCTTGGAATACCCACTCACCTCTTCTTGACTTCATGAAGTGCTACCTGGCCTTCAAGACAATGTGTCCTTTTTGGTGAGTTTTTTTCCCATCCCCTCCAGATTATTGCTTCCACCTTGGTACCCCTGAAAAAATAATCTGTGTCTGCATTTTAATGTTCATTTCTCAACAAACCTCTTTTATCGAGCTCATATTAGACAAATACTAATTTCAATGGGGAAAGAGCATGAAAAGACCCCACAATAGTTCATTTTTCTTATAGGAATCCAAATAAGGGAAATCATGGATATAAGTGATGAAGAAAACTAAATACAATACCCAATGCTTATCAAAGGGTGTGATGGTTGATTTTAGGTGTTAACTTGACTGGATTAAGGGAGGCCCAGATAACTGGTAAGGCATAAGTTCTGGGTGTGTCTGTGAGGGTGTTTCCAGGAGGAGACTGGCATTTGGGTCAGTGAACTGAGTAAATAAAACCTGCCCTCACCAATGAGGGCGGGCACCACCCAATCGACCGAGGGCTCAGATAGAACAGAAAGGCAGAGGAAAGGTGAATTCTCTGTTTCTCCTGAAGCTGGGACACCCGCTTCTCCTGTTCTCCAGAACTCCAAGTTCTCCAGCCCTCTGCTAGAACTAGGATAGAAGGAGACCCAACATAACATCCTTTTACACCCAGAAGTAAAAGAGAGAAAATGACAATAGGACCTACATTACAATTGGACCCCAAGACTTGCACCTACAGTCCCCCAGGTTCCCAGTCTCTGGCGTCAGACTGCGAGTGACACCATTGGCTTCCCTGCTTCTCAGACCTTCAGACTTGGATTGAGCCACACTACCAGCTCCTCTGGTTCTCCAGCTTTCTGATGGCCTGTTGTGGAACTCCTCAGCCTCCACCGTCACACGAGCCAATCTCTCTAACAAATCCCCTGTCATCCATCTCTCTCTCTCTCTCTCTCTCTATATATATATATATATATCCTATTGATCTTGTTTCTCTGGAGAACCCTGAGTAATACAAGTGGCTACTACCTAATTGGCACTGTTCAGGAGGTGTACAGGTAGCAATGCCTGTAACTCTTACAACAACCCTGTGAGATAGCATCTACAATCATCCCCATCGCACAGGGAGGCCAGTTGTTCAAGATGTCATGAATACTAAGTGGCATAGTTGGGATTCAACTCCTGGAGTTTGTCTTGGAGCCCACACTTTTAACGATGATGCGGTAACCTCTTGCTCTATTTACCAAGTCACTGACCAAATATCTAATAACTCAAAAAAGATGAGTAAATAGCTCAAGGCTTTATTTGGGTTATTTCATTTGATCCTCTATGACCCTGGGATGTAGGTCCCACTGCCATTATCTCTCTTTTACTTATGTGTGTAAAATGATGTTATGGTTATAGCAGAGGTCCCAAAATAATGGGCGCTCTGTTCCACCACCTTCCAAAACAAGGTGCTCGTTCATCGCAAAGAGGATGCAAATCCCACTTCTGTCCAACAGGCTCTATGAAAAATACAAGAAGAGGTGAGGAGGCCAGAAATTTTCAGAGAAAGATGTTGGAATGCTGTGCATTTGCCCACCTTCCCCTCCCCTGGGAATGAGGAGGGCAGAAGAGGAGAGGTGGGCAAATGCACAGCCTGTGGGGTGGCAGGGCAAAGAGACCAGGCGGGAGGACAGGTTTCTCCAGATGTGGGCCCTGCAAGAGGGAGCTGCTACCTAAGGCTGCTTTGAACTGTACTGGAGAGCACTGTTTTTTGTTTTTTTTTTTTTTTTGAGTTGGAGTCTTGCTCTGTTGCTCAGGCTGGTGCAATCTCAGCTCACTGCAACCTCTGCCTCTGGGTTTAAGTGATTCTCCTGCCTCAGCCTCCCCAGTAGCTGGGATTACAGGCATTCACCTCCATGCCCAGCTAATTTTTGTATTTTTAGTGGAGACGGGATTTCGCAGTGTTGGCCAGGCTGGTCTCGAACTCCTGACCTCAAGTGATCCACCTGCCTTGGCCTCCCAAAGTGCTGGGATTACAGGTGTGAACCACGGTGCCCGGCCTGGAGAGCACTTCTTGAGGGCTAGACGAGAACGACTGTGACTGTGGCAGAAAGGTTGAGGGAGGATTCAAATGGTCACAAAGCCCTTAGCCTGGTCTTTTTGCCATGATCCAGGTCAGAATGACTACGTAAGTCTGGAATATTTGCAGGATTGTCTTAGAATTCATGCTTGAAAATCAATCATTCCAACATCCGGGATATCCTCTCTGCTTTATGTAGCATGATATGGGCTGGAATATTTTATCTTTATTTTTGAGACAGGGTCTTCTTCTGTTACCCAGGCTGGAGTGCAGTTGTACAGTTGTGGCTCACTGCAGCCTTGACCTCCTGGGCTCAAGCAATCCTCCCACCTCAACCTCCTAGGTAGCTGGGACTATAGGCACATGCCACCATACCCAGCTAATTTTTTTTTTCTATTTTTTGTAGAGACAGTGTCTCACTGTTACCCTGGCTGGTCTCAAACTCCTGTTTAAGCAACCCTCCTGCCTCAGTCTCCCAAAGTGCTGGGATTGCAGTTGTGAGCCACTGAGCCCGGATTGTTTTGCATTTAAAGCAGGGCATGTTCTGTAGTCTGTCAGGCCTTATTTGAATATAACTAAGAAAATGGGTGATACACTATTCATCCTAGAAAACTTTTTAAGCATGCATGGTACATTTATTGTGCTTCTCCTAAAAGAAGCACTGGGTGGCAGTGTTTTCACTCAAATGTGTTCAGAAGAGCCCCCAAAAGGAAAAGGCTTTCCTCTTTCTGGAATATGAATCCCATTGAACCAGTAATGACCAATAAGGCAATCTGCCTTCAATCAACCACCTGAACAGCCTAGGGTCAATATTACAACTCTAAATGCACACCCACACACACACACAATCATACACCCCAAAACCAGAATGCCCGAAATAATATCTGGGATAAATTGGAAAAAAAAAAGTCTCACTTCCCAGCCCCATGCCTCATTTTTAGGGATGTTTGAATTTTTCCAATAAGCCCAATAAGATGAAAATGTTACTTTATTTGGCTAATTGAGTATACCATTATCATCCAAAAAAGAAAGTGCTAGGACTCTATTTTCTTTCCGTACTATCACCAGAAAGTGAAGCTCATTAAGTGCCGTTAGAGACAGAGGCTGCCACCTGGTGCCAAAGAGACACAAATAAAATTGAAAATTCACTGGTCATGGATTGGAGTCCCAAGGTTGAGCCAAATACAAGAGTATAGATTCCTTTAATTTAAAAAAAAAAAAAAAAAAATCTCTGATGACCAAAAGACATTTTCTCTTGGACTAGCAGGGCTATGAAAGGATGAGAAATTTACAAACTATGTTCTCTCCTTGAGGAAAATATTTTATTTCTATAGCCAACCATTCTTGGTACTGGCAGAGTAGAAACTAACAGCGCAATAGATATTCTGTGTGTTGGTGCTCACAATGTTGTCTCCGCTTACTCAAAAAGTTGTGGTTTAAAAAGTAAGTTTAAAAAGAAATTTGGGAGGCGCATTTGCCACACACGCCCATAATATAAGACTTTTAATTTATAATCGTATACATTAGCATCCCAATATGCTATGTATATTATAAGACATGCACAAAAATAGAAATTTTAACATGAGAGGATGAAATAAAAGTAAATATAGACAGAAGCTCTAATCCGGTCCATTGGATGGTCTTGCACACTCCTGAAGGACGGCATGGGTCACTTTGAAGTTCAATGGCCCCAATGCATCTAGTCACTAACATCTGGATAAGATGTCAGAGATTTCATATGGGTATCTTGTCTTGCTACACAGTCCTGGGAGTTAGTGTAGGAGTTTTTGTTTATTTACTCTGCTTTCCAATGAGGAATTGGCCTTTGAAAGATGCAATGACCTTCCTGAAGTACCTTTGGGAGGCAGGACCTTACAAGGGTTTCTTCTCCTGAAAGTCTCATTATTCACACAGTAAGCTATGTTAATTCTATTTTTTTAAAAATTCCAATGTGTTTTTGAACCAGAACTTAAGTTCTCAGAAATACAAACAAAGTAAGAAGCATGAAGATGTGTTTCTGGACCTTGGCACAGATGAGTGTAAGCACTGTTCTTTTCGATTTTCAACACTTATTAAATAAACATTAGTGTTTAAAATTAATATTTTACAACTGAAAATATACATGAATAACTTTTTCTGTAAAAATGATATCATCCACCAGAAATAAAGCTTTTCTGGCTGTTATTCTCAACTCTGGTGCCCTCCTCCTCTTTCCCAGAAGCAACTCATTATTTCCATTCAGACCTTTTCCCATGAAATATATTTGTACCTATAGCAAAATACATATTGTTTTGATGGCTTGTGAAAATGTAAACAGTGTCAAATTATGTGCATTTTTCACCAACTTACTTTTATTCTTAAATGTTTGGGGTTGTTTTCATATTTATCACAAACAAGCCTGCAATGCATGCCTTTACATAGGCCTCCTTTTGTATATCTTTCTCCACAAAGCTGCTGAGAAATAATTTGGAAGCACCGTTTACAGAAAGTCCCATGTTTTCCTCGCTGATTTGAGACATTGCCATTAACATACACTAAACTTCTGTGTGGGTCTGTGGCAGGACTTTTCTGATGGATTGAACTCTTCTGAGTCCAAACCCGTTTTAATGATCACAGCCTTATAATCTGTCTTGACAACTGGCAGAGCAATTTGTTCTCTCTCAAGCTGTCTTGGCATATTTTTCCATATAAATTTTATAATTAGCTTGTCAAGTTCCATGAACAACTTTGAGATTTTGATTAAGATTATATCGCATTTGTAGATTAATCTGGGGTACGTTTGTAGCCTTAAAATATTGAGAGTTTTCTTCCATGAATATGATACTGCTTTCCATTTGTTTAAGACTTGCTTTATTTACTAGAGGTCTTATACAATTCTCGTTTTAGTTCTTCCTAGGTAGTTTTTTGTTGCTGCTGTGAATAGGATCATTTTAAAATAATTTTTGTTAAACATAGACTTATAGAAAAATTACAAATTTTGAGATATTTATATTGTTTCTAGCCACTTTACGAAACTCTTACTGGTTCTAAGACTTCGTCCTCCATCTCGACTGTAGTAGATGCTTCTTATGTCATGGTCCCCTGTGCTGCTGTGGCCATTGCTGCATCTTTACTTGCCCCCTCCCCTCCCCCCGGCAACCTCTGCCAATGTCTTCTTAGCTACTGCTGTTGCCATCTCCATCACTGGAACACCAACAGTGACATTTCGTTTCTTCATCCAAACCCCCAATTCTTCAGATTATTGGAGACTAGGCTTCAAAAATGAAAGCTTTTTTTTAAAAAAATCTGGCTGTTTTAATTTTAAAGTAGCTTTCATTTCAGAAAGTTGATAAAACAATGTAATCTGTTACATACTATATATACCCAGTGAGCCTAAATACAAGACAACCTTGAACATGAGAGGATCTGCATTTTTCTTTTTCTTTTTTCTTTTCTTTTCTTTCTTTCTTTCTTTCTTTTTTTTTTTTTTTTTTTTTGAGATGGAGTCTCGCTCTGTCGCCCAGGTTGGAGTGCAGTGGCACGATCTCAGCTAACTGCAACCTCTGCCTCCTGGGTTCAAGCGATTCTTCTGCCTCAGCCTCCCGAGTAGTTGGGATTACAGGCTCTTGCCACCATGCCAGGCTAATTTTTGTATTTTTAGTAGAGATGGGGTTTCACCATGTTGGCCAGGCTGGTCTCGGACTCCTGACCTTGTGATCTGCCTACCTCGGCTTCCCAAAGTGCTGGGATTACAGGTGTGAGCCACAGCACCTGGTCTGGATCTGCATTTTTCTAATGATAACATCCAAAAGTTTGGCTAATTCGAATACATTTATGCATTTTAAAATATATAATTCATGCCTACTTGTCACAGTTTTTATATGTGTATTTTTAAAATATTTGAGAGATGTCAGCTTGGAAATATTAAATATTCTGTTGTAAGATTTTATGACATGGTTTTATCTTAACTCATTTGCTTCGTTAATATCAGTAACATCACTACAGCCATTTTTTTGGCGGAGGGAGGGGGTAGAGTTTCACTTCGTTGCCCAGGCTGGAGTGCAGTGGTGCGATCCCGGCTCACTGCAACATCTGCCTCCCGGGTTCAAATGATTCTCCTGCCTCAGTCTCCCGAGTAGCTGGGATTACAGGTGCCTGCCACCACACCCGGCTAATTTTTGTATTTTTAGTAGAGATGGGGTTTTGCCATGTTGGCCACGCGGGTCTCGAACTCCTGACCTCAAGTGATCCACCCACCTCGGCCTGCCAAAGTGCTGGGATAACAGATGTGAGCCACCGTGCCCAGCCTACAGCCACTTTTTGCAGCAACTTTTCACATCACCTTCACTTCTAAGTGGTTTGAGATACAATATTACTTGAATTGATAAATGATGCAGCCACTGGAAATTATATTCCCCAAGATAAGTATTGTTTGTAATAACATCAGGGTTTTTACATTCTTCATGCAGTAGTATATTTATGATCTTCACAGCGTAACTACTTAATATACTTTTAATGTAAACTTTATTGAACTATAACACATATTAAAAAGTTTATAAATCTTACATGCATGGCCTGATGAATTTTCAGTGAACATGCTCACGTAGCAAGCAACTGGATAAAGAAAGATAGCATCACTAGTACTCTCTCCTGCCATGCTCCAATTGCCTCTCCCTCAGAATGCCCTCCCCCAGCCCCCTCCATTGCCTTGCTATGTGTAACACCTCCTGACTTCAATATGAATCAATTATGCCTGGCCTAGAATCTGACATAAAATGGCACCAGGTTATTTATATAGCACATAATTTGGTGTCAGGATTCTTTCACTTCAGATTATGGCTGAGACCCCATCCATGTTGCTGCATCCAGTTATAGTGTTCATTTTATTCATGTAGAATATTCCATCGTATGAATATGCTCCAATTGTACTAATTCTGTTATACATGGACATTCAGGTTATTTCTAGATTTTGGCTATCATGAATGGTGTTGCTCTAAATATTCTCATATAATCATAATGTTCCTGTTAAGTACAGAAACATGCATTTAAAGGTTATAGGAGACGTACTAAGTAGGGTCTGAAGCCTCACCAGACCTTAGCAGTTTACTAAGGTTGAGCTAGACTTTAGCGGACCCTGCCAGTGTGCACCTTATTAGCAGTGTAATTCAGGTCGCCCTGTATCCTTATCAACATGTGGGATTTTCCATTGTCTGAACTTTAGCCATTCAGGTAGGTGTGTAGTTTCATTTCATTGTAGTTTTTATTCATACTTCCCCAGTCTTATTAAGCACATTTTCATGCATTCATTAGCCATATTTGTCCTATTTTGTTAAGTACAAAATTTTTTTGCCAAATTTTATGTTTTTAAGAATTCGTGAGAGTTCTTCATGCATTCTAGATACAAGTTATTTGTCAGATATATGTATTGCAAGCATCTGCATCTACTTTGTGGCTTGTCCTTTCACTCTTGATGGTGGTAGTTTTACAGTATTACGTTTCTTCAAGAACATAATCTTCACAAGGGTGTTACATTGAACATAACCCAGGAAATGTCAGATTCCTTTACCTCCTTTTATACCTGATTGTCAGGTGACTTCTAGAAACACCCTAAACAAGCATTGGGAGTTAATGTTTAGGTTATTTATTATTAATTAGGTCACTGAGATGGAACCTTCCAATGTAAGAGACATTGAGATTGAACTCTAATTGGGGAAACATGTTACATTTAGGCATTGATAAGGACTCATCCCTCCCCAGGCCAGCATTTGCAGCACAAAAAGGCAAGCTCAAATGTATTGGTTTATTATCCTCAACAGTCATTTCTGTGTTTTAACTAAAGGTCTTTCTCTTTACCAACATTAGCTATTTTGTCAGCAATTACTTAATGAATATTTAAATGTTTTGCATTTACCATGCAAAAAAGCAAAGCAACTATTTTCTTACAATGATAAACTAACTTAGCTAAGTTACGGCCCCCTGTTATTCAAATACTAATCTAGGTGTTGCTATGAAGGAATTTTGCAGATACAATTGAAGTCCCTAATCAATTTAAAGAGGAAGAGACAATCCAATGGACCTCACTTAATCAGAAGGCCTTAAAAGCAAGACTGAGGCCTCACCAGGAGAGAAGAAATTCCTCCTATGGACAACAGCTTGAGCCCATGTGCAGAGTCCATCCTGTCTGTGCCAGTCCCTTCCTGACTGCTGCTCTATGGATTTTGGACTTGCTTAGCCAGCCCTCATAATCAGGTATGCCGATTCCTCATTTTTTTTTTTTTTTAATCATAATGTATATATTTCCTACTAGTTTTGTTTCTCTGGTGTAAACCTCAATTTCAAATGATCTTAGGGACAATACAATTGTTTTTCTTCACAAATAAATTACCGGCATGTAAAATGTTTATGAATGATCTTCCTTATTAGAAGACACAAGACTGTTCAGATGACAATCATTTTGTGTATAGCTCACTCTAGGGCTCAACCTTGACTACTGATATTTAAATAATACTAATTTTATAACTTTAAGAACCTAATGTCATTTTCTTCAATGCATTACCATAATATGCATTCCTATTGAATGTTTACAATTTATTTTTTAACAGAAAAAATAAATATTTTTAAAGCAGCCAGGCTTTACTGGCTTCTATCATGTTTTACTGGCTTTTATCACACTTCAAAAAGTTTGTCTATTAAGTTCTTAAAGAAAAACAATTTGGTATTTACGGAGACATTACTTTTCTTGGTGAGCTCACCAAGTTAAATCTCTGCTTGCGACTACGGGAAAATATTCATGTTTACAGTAACATGAAATTAATGTTTCCTTGTTTAGCCAGTTTCAGATTGAATCTTATTTAATTCTTGAGAGCCTCAATACACCCAAAAACCAATGTTCACAAATATATTAGGCTCAATAGGTAAGAAAAGATAATCTGTCTTCTAATATCCCACAAATAGCTGTGTAATGATGGGGAATTCATTTAACCTTTCTGAGCCTACCTCCTTATTCTACAGCTAAAAGTTATTAAATACCCACTAGAAATCAAGCACTTGCTAGACACTAGAGATACAACAATGAAAATGACAAAGACAGTCCATGTCTTCAGAGGTTTAAAGTCTGGAAAGGTGAGGAGTCTGGGCTAAATTACTTTTTTTTTTTTTTTTTTGAGACAGAGTCTCACTCTGTCACCCAGGCCGGAATGTGGTGACGCCATCTCGGCTCACTGCAAGCTCCGCCTCCCAGGTTCACGCCATTCTCCTGCCTCAGCCTCCCGAGCAGCCAGGACTACAAGCGCCTGCCACCACGCCTGGCTAATTTTTTTTTGTATTTTTAGTAGAGACAGGGTTTCACCGTGTTCACCAGGATGGTCTCGATCTCCTGACCTCACGATCCGCCTGCCTTGGCCTCCCAAAGTGCTGGGATTATAGGCGTGAGCCACCGCACCCGGCCGGGCTAAATTACTTTTAAGTCTTTCTGTTCTGGAGTTACTACTCTATACTTCAAATAGGATTACATTCATATTCTATGACCTGGGATTAATACAAGAATTTCCAAACGACACTGACAAAGCTATAGAGCATTAAAGATTTCCTATGTGAACACTTGTAAAATAACTTTTAACATCAGAAGTAGGTTTTATATCTTTATTCAGAGGTGATTCAACTATAGAATAAAGCCCTTTTAGCATTACAAAATCCAATGATTTTGAACTTTTTTTTTTTTTTTTTTTTTTGCTCAGCAATACAGTTGCATTTTACTTTTATAATCCTGAAGAGATTCTCTTATTTGGAGTTTTTCATGCATTCAGGTATTTAGCATGATGTCTGATGTGGTCAGTAATAAAGGTTGCAATGAAGTAGTAGCTATGATCATAACCCTAGAAGACAAAGAGATGATAAGACATTTATCTACCATTCAGAAACATCAATATTAGGAACATTAAATATATCTCTAAGATCATTTAATTTGCTTACAAATAGTCATAACATTAAGGGAAGTATGAGGAACGTTTAAAATTAAATCAAGGTTATCATATTTGTACTTTAACATTTTCACTGTACATTAAAAGAGCAGCAAAAATACGAAGGAAAACTAAACACTCTGCCTAGCTTCTAAACATAGCCTAACTTCTAAATGCTGCCATTAATATGTAAAGAGAGGAAGTAACACATTAATTAAATATGCAGAGTAGACATGTCATATCAACACTGTAGAGTACATTAAATATGTAGAGTAGACACTATCATATCAACCAAGATGAAAAGAATCAGGATTTAGAGACCTTAGAAACATGGGCAAGACATTTCAATTCACAAATGCAGCACATCAATAAGTCAGTGACTATTAAAATACAAAATAAGCACACAAACAATATAGAAAAAGAACACAAAAATGCCCAAATGTTCTATCATTGTTGGGAAGTCAAACATCAGCCATCATAAATCATGTTAAGAATTCCTCCTACACAGTAAATGCATGTCATATCTTTATTTGAGGAAAAAGGAATAATTAATTAAGTGCTGACATCCCTTAGCAATATATCAAATTAGGTAAAAAGTCAGTAAACCTTTGGAAAACTACATGAAACTGAGAAAAATGTAACGTGCTAAGCAGTTAAGTTGAAAGAGATTTCTATCTATCCAGTCATTTAAAACCACTGTTGTAGTAAATGAAGAAATAATCCCTTTCTGGTGACTCTGACACCTCTTCTGAGTATAAGTTAAAAAATAGTCTTCCAAAAAAAATAATAATAATAATAAAGTATTAAGGTGGTAAGAATTTTCATTATTTTTTTTTGTTGCTGTTGTTCAACTTTTAAGTTCAGGGGTACATGTGCTGGATATGTAGTTACATAAGTAAATGTGTGCCATGGTGGTTTGCTGCTCAGATCAAGCCATCACCTAGGTATTAAGCTGAGCATCCATTAGCTATTCTTCCTGATGCTCTCCCCAACTCCCAACGCCCTTTGGCAGGCCCCAGTGTGTGTTGTTGCCCTCCATATATCCATGTGTTCTCATCATTCAGCTCCCGCTTATAAGTGAGGGCATCTAGTGTTTTTTTGTTTGTTTGTTTGTTTTTTGAGATGGAGTCTTGCTCTGTCACCCATGCTGGAGTGCATGATCTTGGCTCACTGCAACCTCCACATCCCGGGTTTAAGTGATTCTGCTGCCTCAGCCTCCTGAGTAGCTGGGACTACAGGTGTATGCCACCATGCCCAGCTAATTTTTTTTTGTATTTTTAGTAGAGACGGGGTTTCACCGTCTTAGCCAGGATGGTCTCGGTCTTCTGACCCCGTGATCCGCCTACCTCAGCCTCCCAAAGTGCTGGGATTATAGGCGTGAGCCACCACGCCCGGCCTGGTATTTGGTTTTCTATTCCTGCATTAGTTTGTTAAGGATAATGGCTTCCAACTCCATCCATGTCCCTGCAAAGGACATGATCTCATTCCTTTTTATGGCTGCATAGTATTCCATGGTGTATATGTACCACATTTTCTTTATCCAGTCTATTGTTGATGGGTGTTTGGGTTGATTCCATGTCTTTGCTATCGAATAGTATTGAATAGTACTGCAGTGAACATACGTGTGCATGTATCTTTATAACAGAATGATTTATATTCCTTTGGATAGATACCTAGTAATAGGATTGCTGGGTCAAATGGCATTTCTGCCTCCAGGTCTGAGGAATCACCACACTATCTTCTACAACGGTTAAACTAATTTACACTCCAGGTGGGAAGAACTTTCTAAGGGTATCAAACACCAGATAATTTATCTCTATCTACAATTAAAATACAAAGTTGAATATACTGAAAGAAATGAAAGTCTAACAAAGTTTTTTTTTTCCAGTTTTGAACTAGTGAATGGTCACTGATGGGAAAAAATGGGAATTTTTCTAAGCACCTAAGAAATAAAAATAGAGCTAATAAAAATATCACTGACGCTTCAGAGAACAAGGCAAATCCCCAAGGTTTTGATGAATCAGTAAATGTTCTCAATCTCTCCCTTCCAGAGAGGTATTAAATGTTTATCTTGGGAACAGCAGTTAATTAAAAGTTCTAGTTTAAGATCAAGGTAACTTAAGTCTTCTAAAGCAATCTGTCTTCTATCATGGAAGTGAATGTGACAGGAATGTTGTCAAGATTAAAGCCGAGCCTCGTAATTACTTGGTGTCATGTCTCTCAATGATTAGACTAGTCCCAGCTGGCTAGTTAAATTTAGAGCTAAATTACAGTTTCCTATATAAAAAGGAAATGTAAAGAAAAGCATTTTCGCTCCATATAATTCTTGAATTGTTAAGAAGTTAAGGCCGGGCGCGGTGGCTCAAGCCTGTAATCCCAGCACTTTGGGAGGCCGAGACGGGCGGATCACGAGGTCAGGAGATCAAGACCATCCTGGCTAACATGGTGAAACCCCGTCTCTACTAAAAATACAAAAAACTAGCCGGGCGAGGCGGCGGGCGCCTGTAGTCCCAGCTACTCGGGAGGCTGAGGCAGGAGAATGGTGTGAACCTGGGAGGCGGAGCTTGCAGTGAGCTGAGATCCGGCCACTGCACTCCAGCCTGGGTGACAGAGTGAGACTCCGTCTCAAAAAAAAAAAAAAAAAAAAAAAAAAAAAGAAGTTAAACAGGCCTGGAGTTTTAGGTCACAAAACCTGTAAAATGTGCGAAGTATTATCTGCCATTTTTCACAGATCAAAAGATGGATCTGATAGAAAATGGGTACAGATGCAGGGAAACAGATACCTCAAAAGACATGTGTGACCAAGTTCCAATGTGACTGAGTATGCCATATTTTTATCCTTAGTTTCTTGTGTGTTAAGAGCCATCAGACACATATGAATAGCCATCATTATTATTAGAGAAGTCCCAAGGTAAACCCAGGAATATACTGTAAGACAAGACATCTAAAATCCAAAACAAATGACCATAAGCTCCATAATGATAAAGATTCACCTATATGAGAAAGAAGAAGATGCCTGCCATTGAGGGCTCAAGAATTTTAAAAAATATCAACAAAAAGGCAATAGAACATATTTGAACTATTGGTATCCTGCTTAAGTTATACAATTTGAGCTAATTGTATCATCCCTGACTAGGGATTCTGTTTATCAGTCTTATTAAATGGGGATGGCTTCTTTAATTAAATTCTTTGACGAATGAGTTGGTATGATATGTTAAGCAGCTTGTGCAAATGCCTATGTTTAGTGACACTTGAAGGGGCCTTTTCTCCTCTACCTCACACTTTAAATGGAAAATCCTTGGTAGCAAAACTCTGACTCCTGGAGTATAAAAATAAATGAACACATTTCGTTCTTTCATTCTTCACTCAACTCTCAAAAAGGAAGCAGTGCTCCAGCAGCTATGATGGATGTTTATCCTAACAGGCAGTGTTTTCTTATATATTTTCCAGACCCAACTAGAAAAGCTTGGATAAGAATCCCCAGGTTATTAAATCTCTTCAGTGTATAAGGAGGAAGACTTTGCACTGTATTCATTTAACAAGTATTGAGAGTCTCTGTGCTAGATAACTATGCTAAATAAGCATTGGATACAGAGATGAATGAGAGATCTCTACATTTCTGGGATTCTCTGTCATGTTCTTACTCTTCTCCAACAGGCCGATGCAGAGGCTAAAACAGCCTCTCAATCTTCAAAAAGGTCCTGAGCCTTAAGGAGGTAGTATAGCCTCTCCTTCTATTCCACAAAAAGAGAATACTGTTTCTGGAAACTTCTTCATAGTGTAACTCCAGTAACTAAAGATAAGACATACTAGGCCCTTCTTTTTCAGACTAAGATTTGATCTCTGTACACTAGATATCAGAATTCTGTTATCTGGTATTTTTTTTAAATTTAGATTGCCTGAAGCCAAAATAGAAAAAGAAAAAATTATGTAAATAGCCAAATAAGTATCTATGGTCACATAGCTAGTAAGTGTGGAACCAGGACTGGAACTAAGGCTATTTGACTGCAAATACTGTCCTGCTGTCATTTATCAAGTCATTTTCAGGCAGCATGATGTGCTCCTGAGGAGCAAAGGAATGGAACTAGAGAAATAATTCCAACAATCAAATAAGTTATCCCCAAATAAGTATCCCCAATAATAATAACCAAATAGCATCCCCAATGCACTAACCCTTCCCTCTAAAATTTTTTTTTTGACATTCGACAGAGTATAAATATAATTTGTGAGCATTTAACACCATTAAAAAGAGGTAAAGGAATGTAATTGGGTAAATCATGTGCATGATTGTAATTACTTTCTTTCTTCTCAGATCATTTATTTATATATATCCCCTATTATTTTCAGCTTATTTTTCACAGCTTCTATCCCACAAGAAAATACAGTTATACAATACTTGTAATCAAATGATAAAGTAGGTGATAAAACTCTCGGACCCAAGGTAATCTTGGGTCAAAGCTGGTGAGAAAATCTGAAAGTAGACTCTCTGGAGCCACTACTTAGGCATGTTCATTCAGTTGTTGATTCAATTACAACGAATCTAAAGGAAATCTGCTTCAAGCTGTGTAGTTCACTCTTAACCTGATCATGCTGGAAGTAAAGTGAATAGCAAACTGCACCTGAATTCAAGATTGTGACTCTGGTGCTTTGAATACTTTCTTACTTTTTAGAAGAATTGAATGGTTCGTCTTGACTCCTCCTCATTAAGTATAGCCAACTATGTGTTCTAGTTGCTTGGGATACAGGCATTTTAGAAACAAATAAGTTGACTTATTTTTCCCTCCAAGAATGTCATCATGTTCTGACTCTGCTGTTTTCATAACAAACTTGAGAGATTTTCAGACTTTGTCGGCAGGCAGAAACATTGTAGAAACAACAGAAATTTTGGGCACAGTCTTTGGGGAAGCAAATTAGGTATCCAACACGGGTACTGCCAAGAAATTAAGGTCATTTGGAAAAAACATGGTTTGGTATGCACTTATAGCTATAGTTACTGCAGTAAAACGTATTACTATATTTATAGTCAAATTGGTATTTGGATTTCTCAAGGCTGGTTGTTGACCTAAAATTTAATTGTGATGGTAAATGTTCAAATAAATCTGAAACAAAGTTCTATTACTCCAGGATGGACACTAAGAGACAACAAGGTATATATAATGTATTAGTTTTTGACATTTTCCCACACTATATATATATATATATATATTTATATATTTATTTATTTATTTCACATGTGCAAAATATCTCTGTAAACAGGAAGACTGCTCAGATGCACAATTTCTCCTTGTGCTAGCTCTAATTCCATTCCTTTGCTCCTCAGGAGCACATCATGCTGCCTGAAAATGGCTTGATAAATGACAGGAGGACAGTAGTTGCAGTCAAATAGCCTTAGTTCCAGTCCTGGTTCCACCACTTACTAGCTATGTGACCTTAGATAAGCAGGTTACTTCTCTGAGCCTGTCTCCTCATTTGTAAAACATATGGACAGGAAAGAAATGATATCTCATTTGGTGGTGTAAGAATTAACAATGAGTTAATGCTGTGAAAGCATTTTACAAACTGTAATGTACCACATTACACAAATCTAGATTTATTTGAACATTTACCATCATAATTATATTTTAGATCAATGTGCCTGACACATTATCCTTAAACATGGATAAAATTTTATTTAAAAATCATGATCATGTATAATTTTCAGTGCTCATTTTTCACTCTAAAATATTTTAAATTATATTCTGAAGCTTATGAATTTTTCTTAAAAATAAAAGCAGAATTTCCTTAATTAGGACTATAGTAGCAAATATAGAATTAGGTGAGTAGTGGACGATCAAAAATATTTTAGTTAAAAAAAACTTGCAAGCCCATTGGGATTCAGCAATTATTCTTAAACAACTAGAAATACCAAGTAGCACAACATATAGATTAGTATGCAAGTCAAATAATATAAAGCACATGTGTGATAAATAATACTTAACTTCTGAGACTAAAATATGTAGTAATGTAGACTAAAATAAGGAGTAATAGGGGTAGATGTTTGTCCTTTACTACTACTGCAGCAAAGGTATCTGTGTAAAGAAAGATGTATGCGCTAATGTTGAAGATTAATCATCATTCAAGCATTAAACATCTTGTTATTTACTGGTTTGATGGAAAACAATATTTTTCACTGCCAAAAGCTTTCCTATTTCTATCAAATTTAGTGTTAGATATAATTAATTTTATAGGCAGGCTTTCACTTCAAGTGTCTGAATATAATTAAAAACTTACTAGAAGTAGCATTTTATATTCTAAAATAAAGTTAAGAAAATACCACAGAATCCTAATTTTTCATAGTTACATTATCTAGATCAAGCTAAAGTTTCCTAATACTTGCCTCTTGTAATCGAAAAACAACGGGGATTTTCTTTTCTGTACAGGCAGCTATGAAGTTATCAGGGAGTAACTGTCCATCTAAAAGAAACTGGTCATCTTTTCCTTGATCAATTAGTATGTCCAGCTGAGATCCTGGATAGGATTTCACAAGATAGGTAGCATCATATGCCTGTAAAAAGAGAAGTAACATTGAAAAATAAATTCAAAGATATTCTTCATGAAATACTATACTAGTATCAAACAGAAATTTAAAGTTATTTAAGCTCTTAGGCTGATTAAATCAGAAATATGCTTTTAAGTTGGTTCAAAACCTGACTTGCCAGGCTTTTATTTACAAGGTCTTTGGAATTCTATTTTCTAATAATAGTCTCTTCCCTACTTTCAAGCAGTCCTAGACTAGTGGCAAGAATCCCATATCTCAGGCATTCTTCACAAAATGGCCTTTTTCCTTCTAAACCTTTAATATTCTTAGTCTCCTCTTGACTCTAGTAAGAACATGATTTTTTTTCTTCATAACTCCTTCCACAAATTGGAAATTAGAAGCTTCTTCTAACTCCATGATCTTTTTCCAAATATTCTCTATTTCAGATAATCTTTTTTTTTTTTTTAATGTCTCTTCTTTATGGCTCTAATTCCAGACATAAATACATTCAGCCTTCTTTTTTGCTGTTGAACAGCAACAAACCTCTGCTATCTACATAAGCTTTCGGAAAGACCTGGTATGAATAATCTGAATCATATCAACGTCATCTCAAATTTATTATCTGAGGAGCTGCCACTAGTTACAATTTTATGTTTTATCATCCACCTTGAAATATTCTTAATTATTCATATATATTCATTAACCACAACTTTTATACATTGACCAAGACAAATGACCATGAAAAGATTTGTCTTCTAAGTATCCTGCTTTTGAAGACTCTATTTCCTTTCATCTTAAAAGAGTGGGGTCTGACTTCTTCTAAATTCTATGATTTCATAATTCTACATGGTTTTCTGATTTCAATCGTAAATTAAATAATACCTTAAACACAACATAATTAAGACAGTAAAATGTACTGTCACTTGGAGAAAAGTACATTATCTAGATTCCTTTTTAGGTCACCTGTACCTCTACCTCTCACCTTCTCCCTCCAGTTAGTTGGTCTTTTACCCAGTTCTTCTGTTAGACCATAAGCCCCTGGTAGATGTGAAAGGGTCACCATTTTCGTGACAAAACAGCTCAGAACTTAGCATAGACTTTGCATCTGATGAAGACTCAAAACACTGATGTATATACAATGTCATTTCTCAAAGAACCTAATCCTAAATCATTTCTAGCATTCTTCAAATGTAATAAAAATTCAAGCCTAAACAAAACTGTAATCTAGTTACTAAAGGATGAACCCTTTATTTAGTTTGAATTTCAGTAATCATCCTTAAATAAAATTTGTTAGAATTTCAGTAATCATCCTTAAATAAAATAAGGGTTCATGTAGGAATGAACCCTGAACACAGAACTATACTTTAAATACTTTAAGACAAACAAGTTGTATTTTTTTATCCATTCCAGTATTTTCTGCTTATTAACAATGCACATGATGATGAGTTCATTTGCAAAGTATTCAAACTCTTGGTGAAATTTGTAAATGGCCCATTTCTGCATAAGAGTAAAATGGTTCTCAGGTAAAAGGGTCATTTTTATTTCCACTTGAAAGCACCTGTTTGCACGCTTGAAAAAGTAATCTTGCTGTGAGAATATTCACATAAATGACATAACAAAGTATCTATTTTTAAAGACTCTTATGTCTGGAATTTAAAATTGAGATCTGAAATGCTGAATTTTGAAAAAAAAATACACAAAGTAATTTAAAAAGCCAGCCTTCTTTGCTTCTATTACACAACTGAGCATAAAATTAGTAAGAGGCAAGTCCAAATTTAGTAACACAGGTTGAACATCCCTAATCCAAAAATCCAAAATCAGAAATGCTCCAAAATCTGAAACGTTTTGAGTATCTACATGATGCTTAAAGCTCATGCTCCAAGGAAATACTCATTGTAGCATTTTGAATTTTTAGATTAGGGATGCTCAACCTGTAATATGTGGTATTTTTTTGGTTATGTTAATTTAGAAGTTATGTTAATTGAGAAATAAAAATATAAATTAACCATTAGTAGAAAAAAAATGTAGCCCCAGAATATCTGCCATGATTCAATACAATTAGAAAGTAGGGTTTTTTGTTGACATATATATATACATATATATATATCTTTTGCTAAGTTGTCTCAGCTCTAGAGCCCTAACTTGAGCAGGGTAGGAATATAACGTCTGTGATATGTCCAGCCTTTTAAACAAACTTGAAACTTAATGAGTATTAAGATAGCCATTCAGTACCTACCTTCCATTTACTTTGATCTGTTCCCAAATATCCACTAAAGGCTTTTTTGCCCCAGGGACAGAGTACAGGGTTGCAAATTGGAGCAAATGCTGACACAGACTTCAGAAACAAAAGAAATTTAAAAACAAGTTATACTTTGCTAAATTAAATATGAATAGATATTTGTAGCTTACTTAAAAATATAGAATTTACTTGCAACTTGCTTAAAAATTCTGACTTGCCATGAAAACCCTGTGAACAATTTTTCTTTTGATATATTGCCGGCTTAGATTGCAGGCCTTTCCATAATACATCTTTTGTGTATTCTATTAAGAGAGCTAATAAATATAGTTGCTAAAATAATGCAAAACAATACATTGTAATTTAATTAAGATACAAACAGAAGTCTATGTTCAGTGTTTCTGCTTTTTTAGCACTGAAAATTAATCTATAGTAATATAAAACAGTTCATGCTTACCTTAGTGAACATGTTACTAAATCTGACACATGATTTCTCTTAAACAGTATCAACAAAGCAGTGAGCAATGCCTTCCAATATGACAGAATTTTTAATACACCTCTGTGTTCTATACAATGTTCTTTTTCACTGGATGAAATGCAGAGATGGGATCTCTCAACTTCAGAGTACTCATCAATGTAAATGTTTAGTGGTATCTACTAGCTTTTTTAAAGGACAAAAAAATCAACTAAGTTTGCTTTTCTACCTCAGACATGATAAATAGACTGCCTTAAAAATGGAAATAAAAATGCTTACTTAGAAAGTCCACTGTCATGCCATGAATTAGTAAAACTTCATAATAAAGCGTACCAAAAACAAAATATTTGATGCCACAGCAAGAAACTGCTATGAGAAATATTTTCATTTCTCAGTAGCACACCTAAAATAATCAAGAAGTTCTTCCTAAGAGGAGGAAATGAATTAAACCAATCTTAAGGGCATGAATAGCCCTGCAAATTTAAAGGCAGAAGAAATTTTAAGATGCTAGTTGCTTTAACAGTTCCTTATTCAACTCTTGTAACATGCTGTTCTGCACAGTATGACACACTACATATGGTAGTTACTTCAAATTTGACTCTGGGAAAGGCTGAGAGTGATGTTTTTTAATCAAGCTGCATTTCAATTTTCATTAGAGGCATTAAGAACAGAATTCTTAAGTTTCTACAAATCATATCATTTACCTCAGAAAATCAAAGTCAACTTTACAAAGATATTCCTGGTAAGAATATAAATGATAGATCCTGCCACTGTAACATTAATCAGTAATAATAACCTTTAGGGGAAAAAAGTGTGTTCCAAACTACAGTTGGAATAAAAACAATGAAAGGAGAAGCTACATTTTACAATACTTTTAGTAGGCCAAAAAGAAGGCACTCTTGCTGAATTCCTATGCTTCTGATTCTGTAGCTTATACTCTATGGTCAAATTAAATACCCACCCATCAAACACCCCAAAGTTCTCAACACTAGAAAGTTTAGTTCCAATACTAACAATATTATAATTTTACTCTTTGAAGGTTCCTAATATTCAAGAGAAATATTTATCACTAGAAGTTTAGATAACCTTACTTTGTATTTTCCAGGATTTTTTAAAGCACAGATCAGAGCTCCATGGCCTCCCATGGAGTGGCCAAAAACAGACATCCTTTGGGGATCCACTGGAAAATTGGCATTTATGAGTTGGGGAAGCTAGAAAAAATACAATAGTGTGACAAAAGATATCAAAGAAAATAAGTTCAGACATTTTCAAAGTTATATAAAATAATTACACAATCAATATTGCCAAATCATAATCTTACAATGGTTTGAACTAGCAACAATGAAAATAAAACAAAACTAAATCCTCAGGTAGACCATGGTTACTAATATATCTCTGGGAAATATATTGTACAGATTTCTTAGAAAACACTTTAGGAAGGTGAAGCAGAAAGAACCTTTAAAATGTTCTTAAGTTTTGACCTAGTAATTTCACATTTTGGAATATATTCTCAGGAAAAGTCCTTAGGGAGATATTCACAAAGATAATCAATGCAGTCATATTTATTAGGGTAAAAATAGATACAAAACCATAAATATCCTATAAGAGGAAAAAGTAAATTATGGCATATGACAGAATATTATGCAATTATTAAAATTAGAACACTGGAAAATATTTTTAGATATAACTTATAAAAAGAACAAAATAAAGTTTAGAATTATGTGAAAACTAGTCATAGAAACAGTCTGGAATATATCAAAACATAAGTGTTTTGGGGGCGTAACAGAATTATGGGTAATTAAAAACTTACATTATTGTTTCTAAGTTTTTATGGTATACATATTAACAATGAAGATCATATAAAATTTAGAAAATGCATAAACAGCATACAAATATTATTAATAGAAGTAACGCTTTACCACTTATGTTTTCTAACTAAGCCTTGGCTTATCACTATAAAATACATCCAAATGAACCGGCTGCCAGGCAAATTAAAGGTTTTTTTCATACACCATTTTCTTGGTTATTCTGGGTAGTATAAACAGGTCTCAATATATAATGATTAAATCCTTTAATTGTACTTACTGTTAATTTAAATTGCAGTAAATAGGACTATAGTACTAGTAAACTTTGGAATTCTTACTAATAACTTTTATACCCTAGTTTAAAATCCTCAGGATTGTAAGGACTCTGTGTTCAAAATCAAACTCTTGGCAGTCATCAGTTAATAATTACAATACAAATTAAATTACCTCCTCCGTGACATAAGAGTACATTCTGTAGTTGGTTTTCCAAAGATCTTCAGTAGCATCAACATAAAATCCAGCACCAGTGCCAAAGTCCCAGCTCTCATCTTCTCCTTTAATATTGCAGCCACCTATAACAAGAAACAATCTTGTGGTTTCATCTGCTCTGTAGTAATGGCCCATGTTTAATAACACACTTTTGGATCAAGCTGCAAGTCCATTTGCATGGGAACTGTTCACCAAATGTTGTGAGCTCTCTGCCTTTTGGAGTACATGATAGGATTATACTTCCTGCTCCTCTTGCTCTTGAATGGGACCATGTGACTCGTTCTGGCCAATGAGGTAAGACATGACCTTCCAAGCTGGAGTATTCAGCTGCCAAGGTAAGGCAAACTAACTTTCTTTGTTGATGAAGTTTCTTTCTTATGTACTTTGAACATATGCTTCCTTACTCTGGTTTACCTGTCAAAAGGACTGATATCTTCTTTTTATCTTTCAGACATGTGTTGTGATCCCTTCCCTGATGACCCTCTCTCACTACCAGCACTTTTTAAATTCTCTTTACAAAGGAGTGGGGAGGGAGATGCTTGTGCTCAACTCACTATCTTGAACTGAAAATGTTTTCTAATACGCTTTGTTAATGGACTCATTCCATCACATTTCCCTATCTATCCAACCTCCACTGGAATTTTCTTATGTTTCTTTTTAACTTGTTACATTTTATTTTATATACTTGCATGTGGTTAAAAATCAACCATTGGGATTTTGAATAGAATTACAGTAACACGAAATTTGAAGACAGGACCTTGTCTTAAGATTCATTTTATCCATCTAGAAACACAGCATTTTCCCATTTATTAAAGTCTTCATTTATGATAACAAAATTTTACAGTTTCCTTTTTATATATCTTTCTATTTTTCAAGTTTATTCCTTGGTATTTTATATTTTTGATGCTATTTTGAATTAAATCTGTTATTATATTTCTAACCAGATACACCTTGTTTTTGTATAATATAGCCTGTGAAAGGAAATATAGTACTTGCCAGGCCAGCCATATAACTTCCCTAGTTTTACTGCCATTTAAATTCTATTTCCTGAAACTTCTAGAGTCATAAAACAAGTTTTAACTGTCTGATGCATTGAGTTCTCACATATTTGATACTTTCATTTCTCTAATGTAAATATTCAAATCATTTATACTAAAACTAATACTTGTTTAACTGTATGGTTGATGTTAATAGAGATGAAAAAAGATGTAATTATCATGCAACAAGACATTATACCTCTGGAATAGAAAAATAATTTCCTCTGCATTACACATTAGTATTTTGACAGTAGTACCAGTATGACATATGAATTGAGTTGCTTAATCTCTGCTTTGAAGTATCTTAATCTGTACAATGGGAGTAGCAAAACTATCCTCTTTCATAAGAGCCATGTCATGAGTAAAACTTGAGGAAAATGTATAACATGGTATTTTGGAGTCACGATGCCACTTGAAAGGTTAATAGAGATAACAGCAAAAATATAAAACAAATTGTATAATGTATATATCATACCACTTATAACACTCTTAAAGATTTAGATTTTTATAAAGGATATCTGGACCACAAACACTTACGAGGGCTGGTATCTGGAGCAATGACAACAAGACCATGTTCTGAAGCAGCTTGATGATAACCAGATTTTGATATAAAATTTTGTTCTGTGCAAGTTAAACCTGAAGATAAAAAATATTGTTATTGGGCACACATGGACATAAAGATGTGTACCATTAGCATTGGGGACTATTAGAGCAGGGGGAGAGGGAGACAGACAAAGGCTGAAAAACTACCAATTAAGTACTATGTTCACTACTTGGGTGATGGAATCATTCAGCAAACCTCCATGTCACGCAATATGCTCATATATCAAACCTGCACGTGTACCCCCTTAATCTAAAATAAAAGTTGAAATTATTAAAAATAAATTATCTCATGCTATATTGTGAATGGTTTATAAGCTTTAAACTTTTTATAATGCAGGAAAACAAGCTCACTTGATATCATTAAAAATATTTTTTTGCTTTAGAAATAATTTTGAGTAAGACACTAAAATTCACTTTTTGACAAAATTTGTAATAGTATTAACCTAAGAACTGTGTTAGCTTAAGTGATCCCATAACTGTCCTTTTAAAATCACTTATTGGCCGGGCACGGTGGCTCACGCCTGTAATCGCAGCACTTTGGGAGGCTGAGGTAGGTGGATCACGAGGTCAGGGGATCGAGACCATCCTGGCTAACACAGTGAAACCGCATCTCTACTAAAAGTACAAAAAAATTAGCCGGGTGTGGTGGCGGATACCTGTAGTCCTAGCTACTTGGGAAGCTGAGGCAGAAGAATGGAGTCAACCCGGAGGCGGAGCTTGCAGTGAGCCGAGATCGTGCCATTGCACTCCAGCCTGGGCAACAGAGCAAGACTCCATCTCAAAATAAATAAATAAATAAAAAATAAATAAACCACTTACTAAAGTTTCAATTACTAAAATCCTTTGGACCAGCAGTGTTTGGGAATTCAGAAATTTTCAAACTGTAGATTGACAATATAGTGCATATGCCCAATATTAAAACAACCCCAGTGAAGTGTTATCAAATATGCTAATTAAACATCACACTATTCCTGCACCAAAACATAAATATTCACAGTAAATAAGCAAATATGATGGTCCTCATAATACAATTTTTTTTTTATATACAGATAGTTCTCAGCAACAAAATTTAGCTTGATCATCTTTGTATTCTTCACTGAACTAAAAAAAGAGTAATGGTGACCATATGCCATCCTTAAATTGAGTTTTAGCCTCAGTTTTTAGAAGTTTCTGTTATTTTTCCTAGCTCTATGCTTTTCAGTCATAAGATAGAGGAGATGACTTAATTCTTTTACTATAGGTATCTAATACTACAATGATATGAGAATGGTGAGGAATGAACTAGCCATCGATTTTATTTATCATTTCACCAGTTGAGAGAGATTTGGTTTGTTTATACTTTTTGGCTATTTTAGTGTGCTATGAACATTCATGTGCAAGTTTTTGTGTGGACATGTTTTCAATTCTATTGGGTACACAGCTAGTAAAGGGCTGTTTCAATGGTCACCTTCACTTGAGAAAGATACAAATCACTACACACGAACTATCTTTTAAGATTTCAGTTTGGCTGTTTTGATTTCAGCTAATTTCTTTATTTTAGCAATATAATAATTGTGTAATCTTTCTGTCATTGTTTTCCTTAGACTTACTGGGAAGTAAACTTTCTGAAATTCTTTTGTCACCATTTCTCATGTGCACTGGTCAGGCAATCTTACCTTTACTCAGAAAATCAAGCCTTAATTTCCAAGGTCTATCTTCAGCATCTCACTAAGGAAACTGTCTTGTCATTTGATGTAAACAAACAAAAATTCTGTATTTTATACTTGTAAAGCTCAGATATGTCTTGCTAGATTCAATTTTAGTTAGAACTTAGAGCCCTATTATTAGAGTACCTATGACACAATGCCTCAGTGCTTCTGATCTGGTTATTATTTAGCCAAGAGATATGACTATACTAGCCCTCATCAGCAACAAAATGCAAAAACAACAGGAGAAAAAACTAAATACAGCTCTGGACTGTGAGTCAGAAAACTTGTTCAACTCCGTATTACTGTGTGACCCTGGACAATATTTAGCTTCTCTGGGCTTCATTTTCTTTCTAGGGATTACATGATTTCTAAGATCATTGTTAGCTATACAATATTACGTTTTCTAAGACAATTAAATAACTAATTTTGTTGCTCTTGCTTTTGGCAATACCTAATGCTCTTCTAGCAATCAGTGCTCTTCAATCACAAAAATGTTTTCTTGAGTTAAAGTCAGAGATGTACTTAATCTTTACCCTTTAAGATGAAATATTTATTATCATTTTCAAAGACTGGTATTTGGGACTTGTCCTTGATGAAACACACATGAGGGAGGATTTGTTAAATCAAAGTTACAGGAACCAATTTGAAGGAAACAAAATTAAAATAGTACTCTGTGACACAATTTAGTTGCTAGGATTCTCTCCTCATAATGTTTGCTTCTAAAGATGAAGTACCAACGTTTTGTGAAAGAAAAGTTAGCATAGAGGTTTCAAAACTGCAGGTGTCAAAATCTTACTCTTCACAATCTATTCTACAGTATTTAATAGGAAACACTGATTAAGAGAAGCCTTAGGGTTCTTTTGTGACTTTCCAGGTTGTCAGAGAAGCTCTATGGAGTACAATTAAAATATTTTAGAGAACACTGTATGAAGTTATTTGACTTCTTACAATAGCTGATTTCTAATTAGAGTATCTTGGTGTCCTGATTTCACCTAATACTGTTCTAACGGACTAGTAAAGTCTCTATAAACTCCAGAAATGCTTGGGTAGGTACAAATTAAGTAAATAAGTTGTCTAAGCCCTTGCTATCTGAGTACAGAACTTTACATTACCTGCTAAATTTCTTGGTCTATTGGAAAAAGTGTAATAAGTGAAATAAGTGTAATTCAGAAGGTTGGAAATTATTCTGAGGATAAAGTAACAGAGTAGACTACAACAGGCCCTTAAAGTCATTCATAAATAGCTCAAAAAGCCTACCAAGTCAAAATAAAAGGGTAAGGTAAGCCAGTGAAAAAGAAAATAGAAACGACTCTATAAAACTCAAATGCATAATACTTACCCGAGAGCCAATACAGTGCAGGGCACTTTTCAGTTTCTGCCTTTGGTGGTAAGTAGACAGCAAATTTCATTTTGCAGTTCAGTTCAACACTAGTTTTAACAGAAACAACGACAAAATATTAATGCTCCTCATTAATCAATACAGAAACAAAATAATTTTGTACTATATAAAAAGTAAGATATATAGTAAAGGTCCAAAATAAGTTATTTAATGTTCAAAATAAGTGGTTCCACCAACATTTAAGGAATATACTTGTCCTTTAAAGAAAGAATGTGGTCAATTGAGCATACTGATCTAAACCAACCTGAGCCCATACTTTGGATGGCACTGTCATTTTGGGCAAAATAAGTGAAAAAATAAATGTAATTCATTGTGGCACTTATTAAAAAATAGTTTGTTTCTAAAGAAATGTACGAAATAACAAATCATCTTTTATAAAAAAATGAATTCTTGAGATCTTACATATTTGTTCATGTGCACTAAAATGCAACACATCCTTAATTCCCTCTTTCATCACTAATATTTTATCACAATCTAGAAAAGACAATTTTGATGAAAACCACAGGCATTTTTCCAGTAAACAGTAATTTATGCAACAATGATCCCTCATGGCTTTATTTAAAACATCATATAAATGGAAGTAAACTCTTACTACTTCAGAGTAAACACCTATCTTTTTAATCAAAGTTATATGTACTAAACAGTTTAAAGTAAACTGTAACTGTAAATAGTAAATACTTCCACAAACTTTGTTATGAAAAACTAGTTTTTCCCTGCCCCAACCTTCTCATTTGCCATATTCCAGAGATAATTAATTTACCTCTTTTAGCTGATTTTTCTGGTATTTATGTCTCTATCTAAATAATATGACTTTATTACTGCTTCTAGATTTTTCAGTTTTTAGTTATTGTCTATTGACTTCCCATTAGAGAAGGATTTTACTTAACTTTCACCTCCCTGTCTTTGCTCTCTGCATGCCCCTACATTTCTCCTTCCACTTTCCTATCATATATAATTTTGGTTAATCAATATTAAGAAGTTATAAATGCTATTCAGAGATGAGCCATGTACTATATTAGAATTCCTTTCCTTTTTCTTTCAATTTTTTTTGTTTTCATTGAGCTAGTAATTCTCTCCTTTTTGTTACTGGTTGTCTTTCCTTGTTAGGAATAGACTAAAGGCTCTATCATGAGAAGTTTTCTGTATGCTCCCTTCCATTCTCTGCATATTGGTGATTTTCTTTTTCCACATTATTCTAAGCAACTTTTCTTGTTGATGACTGATGGCACAAAAAAATTCTGACAGCTGTTTTTAGGTTTTCAACTTTTGTTAGGGAAGTTGAAACATTTACTTTCATAGATTACCATATCAAATCCATATTCAAAGCAGGGATGTTATCAATACGCAAAATCAAGAGACAGCATAATCTTGTTACAGGATAGTTGGTGCCTTACGACCTTTCTTGCACACTTAAAAATTTGTTAAGAGGGTATATTTCATGTTAAGTGTTGTTATTACAATAACATTTTTAAAAGAAGACCTTTCTCAAGCAGTTGTGGAATAAATCAGGTCTAAAGTATGTTCAACAGTGGTATGATTAACACTTATGTAAAAGAAAAAAAAAAACAAAAAACAGGATTATCAAGTAATCTGAAACCTCTGTCCCTATCATGTCATTAAGATGCCGCTTAATTACCAAAAGAATACAATCTCATGCAGAGAGATTGGTGTGGTCACTCTATATGTATTACTAATTCAATACCAAACTCCCCCAATCCTGATGGGTTTCATAAATTTCCTCTCTAATAGAGTCAGTTCTATCAATTTCATCTACATTAAAAATATCTCTTCAGACCAGTACTGCCAAACAGAACTTTCTACAGTGATATTAATAAAAATGTTCTATTTATGTATTGTCCAGTACAACAGCTTCTAGTCATGTGACTACTAAGCACCTGAAATGTGGCTAGTGGGACTGAAGTTTTATTAATTAGCTAATTTGATGTAAATGGCTGCATGTAATTGCTGGCTACCATATCTCCAACTTTTGACCTGCTGCTTTCTAGTTGCTGCCTTAATATGGCCCCTCTCATCTGGAAATTCTTTCTCTTCTGATCTGTTTTCTTGGATTTTATGTCTTCAGCTATCTTGCTTTAGTCCCTCATTTTGGTGAAGCATATTATTCAGTTGCTTCCAAATTGCACGGGAAATACACTTTGAGACCTTTCATAGATGAAAACATCTTCATTCTACTTTCACTTAACTGACAACATGATTAGACACAGAAGTTAGCCTTCAGAATCCTGAAAGCACTGCTGCTCTGCCTTCTTGCTTCTAGTAATACCGTTGAGCTGACCTAAACCTTTGAAGATTCTTAATCTACTTTCTCTTTATCTCAATGTTTGAGAATTTTCTTTGTTCCCAACGCTCTAAAACTTTACAATGTTGTTGGTGTAGATCTATTTTCATCCATTGTACTAGACAACTTTTTAAATCTGGCAACTTCAGTTCTGGGAATTCTTGAATTATTTCTTTATTATTTACATCTATACCTCTATTTCTGTTCTATTTTCCAAAATTCCTAATTTTTAATGTTGGATTTTTGAACTAGTCCTCTAGTTTTCTTGTCCTTTCTGATTTATTGCTTTTATCTTATTTCACTTTCTAGAATGTTCAACTAACCCTTCTATTGAGTATTGTCATTTCTACTATCAAAATTTAAATGTCTGGGCTTTTTTGTACTTGAGGATTTATTTATTTTATTTTTTTTTTTTGAGACAGAGGTTCGCTCTTGTCGCCCAGGCTGGAGTGCAGTGGTGCCATCTCAGCTCACTGCAACCTTTGCCTCCCAGATTCAAGTAATTCTCCTGCCTCAGCCTCCTGAGTAGCTGGGATTACAGGTGTGCATCACCATGCCTGGCTAATTTTTGTATTTTTTTTTTTTTTTTTTTTTAGTAGATACAGGGTTTCACCATGTTGGCCAGGCTGGTCTCGAACCCCTGACCTCAGGTGATCTGCCTGCCTCGGCCTCCCAAAGTGTTGGGATTATAGGCATGAGCCACCACACCTGGTCATGTACTTGAATATTTTTAATAGCATCCTATAAAGTCAGAGGTCAGTATCTTTTATGCCTTTTATATGAAGAACAGTTCATATCAAATTAAAGACTTTATACAAATGTCTAGTGATCTTTAGCTGCCCACTGCTATTTAAGAGTGAAACACTAAAAATCTAGTTGAAAGCACTGTGCCTACAAGTGGAATTGTCAACCATTGCTTTACTGTAAGGTCTGGTTAGATTACTTTGTTGGCAAATCTCAGTATCTTGAAATCTCTTCCTTTGGGTTACTCAAACTCCCCACAAGGAAATTCTTCTAAAGGATATAAGACTAACTCCCCAAATTTTGAAAGCTAGTGGAAGAAACTCAGTGTGCAAACTTTTATTTAATCTATTTGCAGTATCACAACTCCCACTAATTGTGTCTGATATTCCCCAATACAAACAGTTTACTGTCTCTAGAGAACATACCTCCAATCTTTCTCCAGAGTTAGGAAGAGGCAGTGCATAAAACTGGGACACTCTCAGATCTATCTCCTTTTAAAAACAGACTTTCAATTAATCTTCCTTTTTCTAAGCTCAACTTGTATCCTTATTTTCAGGTGTCCCTGGTGCCTCCAATTACTATGGCTTTATATAAATTGTGTCATTTCAAAGCTTTTTCTTGCTGATGTTTAGAATTTAGCTTTCTAGGTTTTACTGTCAGGTACTACCTCTCCATTTGTATTCCTGCTTCTAAAATGTTATCCTTAGCTCCTGTCTCCTGCTTCTTTATGCCTTTATAGGCATATGTATGCATGTGTGAGTGCTTCATCTCTTTACTTAATGCCCTGTTAGTCAGAGTTTTGGAGGCAGCAGAAGCAAATGCATGTGTTTAGTGTGCCATCTTCCTCAAGAAGTCCAGGTATTTTTCCTACACTTAGAAATCCGCAAAGAAAATGTTTTCAGAATTTTTACTGGCAACATAAACATTTTCATAAAGTTTCAGAAAAGCATCAAGTCAAAGCTTGAAGATACTTCTCTATTAAGGCTCTACCTCACACAATCATATCCACAGCTAATTAAGTCTGGTAAAATTGTCAAACTGATAACCACAGAAAGAGAGCAAGCAAGTTTAAAAGTAAAATGAGGTACTATGATATCTAGATAAAGACTTGTTTTAAAATAGAACAAAATAATCCAACAGAATGAGAGGTTATCTAAAATTATATCTTCTTAATAGTTACCTGTCATGTTCAAAAACTTTCTGCAATCCCCCAAAGCACTTGTTGCTGGAAATCTGCTTCAATGCCATTCTTCTCCTATTAGTAAAGAGTAATCTCATTAATTTCCAGAGAATTAGTTCCTGAAAAACTTGAGATAAAACTAACTGCCTTCAGATAAATTATGTGAACATACAACTATTTTCTACTTAGAATTTTTTTCACATTTTTCTCCAGTAAATAATATTAAGAAACTGATTAACTCTTATACATGCATTTACACGTGTTACTCACTTTTAAAAGCTTTCATACTTTGGTATATCATTACTAATTTATTAACAAGTTTTTTTGTTGTGGTGGACTGCCCCAAATTCTTTTTAAAAGAGGCAGAAAATACATAAGTTAAGTTACCAATTAATTACCTTAGTTTAGAAGGTTAAAAATTGTTAACAGTCTGCCTATCAACTGCAATAAAGTAGTCAAGGAATTGGTATGACTGATTATAGTTGATTTTAAAATGGAAGAAAGATGAAGTGATCATGATTTTGGTAATAATAATATATAACATTACTGAACACTTACGGTGTGATACACATTTTTCTAGATATTAAACCAGATCCAATTACTCATCCCACGAATTTTTAAGAGAAAGTGATATGAAACTTTAAGATCAACATTTATTTCTCCTTTTAAAACAAACCAGTAATATGTAAGTCTGTTAACTTCTTTTCTGTCCAACAAATCTTTTAAATTTTTCATGTAAAAATAATTTTAAACTGACATGTAAAATGACATATTTTATTGCTTTTAATGATAAATATAAGAAAAAAGTTGGAAAACTCATCTTTATCATAAATGCCTATTAAGCAAAGGGAAACCACACTGATCCTGACATGTACCTCTCAAAGAAAGATTCCCTTCCTATTCCTAGAAGCACTGTATTAGAATATAAGGCAGTAAGTCCTACATATTGAAGAAAAAGCTTTAGATATCAGGAATAGGTATTACCACTCTGGCGATCTTCTCAGTGAAATGCACTACTACATGCCAGTCAGCTGGAGCTTTAGGATTACTCTTTCAAAGATATATATCAATAATCTTAAAAAGCTAATTCGGGAAATGTCTTTATAAAATACTTTAAAAAATTAGTTTCAATCTTATCTTTAATGTCTTCAATAAACCCAAATAGTTTTATTTGGAAGACTGGGATTTGAACCCAGGAAGTCTGACATCAGAGGCCCTACTCTTAACCGCTATGCTGTCCTGACTCTCTAGAAGTTCTTTAAATACTCTTTTTTTTAAAAAAAAGACACTGTAAGATAACTGATTCTATAGAATTATGATATTACAATTGTACACAAAGAAATTACCATTTGCTCAGTTTTATGCTTTTAATCTATAAAAGATTAATTCTTAAATAATAAACTCCCATGAGATGCTACTGAAAATTAACTTTAGCTACTGTTAACAATCCTATCTCAAATAATGAACTTAAAGAGATACACACTAATTTTAATATATTAATACATACATATAAGACTAACAAATAAAATTTATTTGCTCCATTATTCCACAAGGAAACCAGATTTACTTAAACTTAGAAAGGACTATATCCACTTTGCAAACGATGGTACACTGAGCATGTATCTGGTACACAGGAGTCTATATCTTTGCTATTCGCCTATTTTAATAAACCTTAAGTTGTCAGTTTTCTCTGCTCTTAAAATTCAAAACCAAATGCTTTTCATTTGGCCAGAAGAAACAAGGTTAAAACACTTTTTAAAAGTTGGTAGAATATTTTTTAAAAAACAAAGCTTTTAGAGTATTTTTTTCTACCCACCCAGTTTAGAAACTACCTTTAATTACAAATCAAAAAAATATGTCAGGCTTAAAAAGAAATATGACTTAAACTAAGAACTAGATATGAAATACTGTGATGTACTATAATATCTGATATGTTATAATGGGTGGTTATATTTTTCAATAGAATTTTTCTAAGTGAAAAATAGCATGTTTTAAAACAAGCTATTAGTGGTATTTTCATTCAATGTTCAGAGTAACATATAAACAATAAAATTACCTGTCCAACTGCTGATTGCTTTTTGCTTGTACCAAATGGTAAACGATTCTGAAAAAAAGACCAATGGTTTACAAATGGGATACACTTTTCACAGGAAAGATTATACAGAGCTTATATATACACAAGCATTCTCAATAGATATTTTCTTCTTTTGAGGTAGGTGACTGTACACCCTGATGGGATACCACATCACCACTTAATCTAATTACCTTAATTTCCCATAACCTAATTATTTGCCACAGGCCACCTTAATACCTATTTTGCCATAAGGCTTGGTGGTACTTGGTCAAAACCATCTGTTGAAGTAAAAGTACTATGAAAGTTTTTTATCTATTTAAATCAGTAAACAAAGTTTTCAAGTGTAATTTTGAAGGATGAGATGTAGCCAACTGCTGAGTGAAGAAAACAAGAGTCGGGGCTAGGTAAGCAGAGGAAGATGGATCTATCTGGCTTAGTTGTAAGTCGAATTTGTAACATGGGGATAAAAAAGGAGGGAAGAGATGAGGACTGAAGGACTACTAGGGTGACTGGAAAGGATGTGTAAGAAAACTGGGCTTATGAACGATTAAGTGACTGATATTCAGTAAGAAAAATTTACATGGAAACTCACATAGTATATATCATGTCACTTGTCTGATAGGTTTCATTTAGGCTCTAGAACAAATATATATTTAGGTTCTAGAACAGATTTTGTGGGAGAAATAGGGTGACAGAGTAGGGTGGAATACCAAAAAACCAAACAACACCTTTCCTCCTTCCCCCCCCCAAATAACAAACAACAACGAAAACAGAAAAACAATTTCACAGTGCCAGTGGGAGTTACATAATTTTTCCCAAATGTTAGTGAACATCAACATTCTTTGGAAAAGAAAGGGTCTCTCAGTGCATAATACATCCATTCCCCTAAAGGCCAAACCTTATTGTTCTTCCCTTTATTTTTCATTTTTATTTTTTGGACACAAGGTCTTAGCTGTGTGGCCCAGGTTGTAGTACAGTTGCATAATCATGACTCAGTGTAACCTAGAACTCTAAGCTTCAAGTGTGATCTCCTACCTCAGTCTCCTGAGCAGCTAGGATTACAGGTCCACACCACACTGGAATACTTTTTTTTTTTTTTTTTTTTTTTCCGGTAGAGACAGGGCTCTTTACTTATTGAAGTTAAATGTCATCCACCTCCAGAAATCTGAGTTCTATTTTTATCCTTCTTCCCTGTGTCTCAAGTTTTCCATATATCTCTACATGTGTTTTTCGTTCCCATTCTCTGATTCCTTGGATTTCGATGTTTCTTCATTTCCAGGGTGTCCTAGTCCACTGGCTCTTAACATCCTAGACAAGTGTTCCCAAAACCAACGAACTACAGTTCCAATAACTGGCTGTTGACCACCACTGTGCTGTTCAAACCCTCTTCTAAGAGAAAACTCAGGATCTGGCTTCTTCCCTTTCACTGTCTCCTCCCACCTCCCTTTTCTTCACTCTTTCCCTAAACCCCATTCCCTAAATTTCAACTACATTTTCTGGGTGAAATAATCTAAATCTGCATCTCTGCAACCAATCTTTCTCAAGCATTAGTACCCATAATGAAATGTCTTGCTGGACCTTTCTACCAAGACATGTGACCAGCTATTAAAACTTATCACGCCTAAAATTAAGCTTCTACATCTCACCTTCAAACCATTCTTTTCATTGCCTCCCTTTTCCAGACTCATGCCTATCTTGCCTAATCCACATTTGAGATGCCTCAAAGTTACCTTCTTTTTGAATTCCCACTGCCATCATCCTAATTATATATAAGAAATTAAACTTAGCCTCTCCCTTTCTTTCGAAAACATCCCACTACGATCAATCCTACATGAAAGCCTAGGGTTTTAATCCACTTAATTTACTGGTCAACAGATCCCTATAAACAGCTCATCTGCAGCCTAATATGGCCTACATGGAATTGTTAGTCATTTTTATTTAGTATTTTTAAAACTGTGATAAAAACACATACATAAAATTTACTATCTTAACCATTCCTAAGTGTGTATTTCAGTAGTGTTGAGTATCCATTAGTCATATGTGAAAACACAGTTCGCCAGCTCACAATAATTAGCAGATGAGAACTGCCTGACCACCCCCTGGCATGCTGCAGGTGGAGACTGCTAATCCCCTTCGCTGTTAGGGAGTAGCTGAGAACCAGAAAGTCGCTGAAATGGAAGACCATGTTAATTGTACACTTTTCTTCAAGTTTAATGCCATTAAAATGTCAAAATTAAAACCATGCAGGATCACTGAAATGTACGAATGAATAAAACTCCATATAAACTTTAGTCATATTCCACCTGTGTGTAAGCATAGTCTTTTTTTTTTTTTTTTTTTTTTTTCCAGAGAGGGTCAAACTCTGTGGCCCAGATTGGAGTGCAGTGGCCTGATCTCAGCTCACTTGCAATCATCTCGGCCCCCGAGCTCAGGTGATCCTCCTGCCTCAGCCTCCAGGGTAGCTGGGACCACAGGTGGCACCACCATGCCCGGGTAATTTTTGTAGAGGAGGTTTTGCCATGTTGCCTAGGCTGGGTCTCTTTTCCTTCATAAAAATTCACATGGCTTGCCCACGTAAGGATTTCCATTAAACTCCGGGGAAAAAAAATTTTTTTTTAAAATATGCCATCTACAAACGCCAAACACCAATGGTTCTAAATATGGTCTATAATTTGGTCCCACATTATTTTTCTGGTCTCACTCCCTATTATGTTAGTTAAACTCAACTATGCATAATTCTGGGATGGCCTGGATGTTGCTATCGCGTGGCTTTACTCAATGCCACGGTACAATGGTTTCAAAGCAGGTTCTGGGGCCAGACGCTCCAGGTTCAAAGTCTGACTTCACCACTTATTACTACATGACACTGGACAAGCTCATCTATATGCCTCATTTGCCCATCTGCAAAATGGGGATACAGTAATACATATTTGATAGGGCTGCTCTGGGAATGAGTTAATTCACGTAGTGCTTAGAACGCTGCTTCTACCACACACACAAACATGAGCTATTATTTTTCCTGCAACCTGAATGCCCTCCTTCCAGGTGCGCTCAATCCCATTTCCCTGATGACCCCATCAGAAATGACTTCCAGTCCCCCACAGCGCTCTGAGAGCATTTTACGACCCGAACAGATTTCGCCAAACTCCGAAGACACGGGTTCCCCTCGGCACCACGAGGTGAGTGCTCCTGACCGCGCCACTGGGTCGTGCCCCGACGTGGACGCTGCCTAGAGCAGCAGGTCCACATTCCCCTGAACCAGGCGCCGGTGGGCGGTAGGAACGCGCTGAGGCCCGCTCCCTCCTTACAATGCGTACACATCTACTTCACATGTTCGCGCGGTGGCTGCGGATCTAGGGAAGTCTTTGTGAACAGGAAAAAGCTGTACAAATGTAGCGGGCAGTAGGTAAACGGGAGCTTCCCCCGGGATGTGGCACGCCCGAGCGCCCCGAGTTACACTAGGTTGGAGGCTCAGAGAAGAAAAAGGGATTAGGCGCAAGGCTTCGCGTCACGGGAAAAGGTCCCTGGCCTCCTGTCATGGATGGTGGCGCTCAGGGCCCAGGGTCGCCGTCTCTGCGCTCGTGCCTGCGGATATCTGCACCGCAGGCCTCAGCGTCCGCCCCGATCAGGCCTAGCCGTGCCGCCGCCGCAGCTGCAGCCGCAGGAGGGCTGACAATGTCCAGGCCTCTACCCGGACCCAGTCTTACCTCCCGCGGCTGAGCGACCAGAAGAAGCGACCCGAAGTAAAAGGCGGGGCTCAAGATGGCCGCCGGGGCCTCGCCTCAGCCCCGCCTACATGACGCCCCGCCCCTCCGGTCCCGCTCACTCTCAATTTTAACTCTGAGAACCCGCCCTTCTCCAGTCCAGTCCCCACGGCCCCGCCGCCTTTGCACTTTGCACTTCCCGGCAGCCTCCGCGTGGGCGTTCCCTCCAACTCCTGTCTTCGCCCCCGTTTCCGCTCTTTGTGGTTACTAGGACCAACGAGGGGGGCGTTTAAGATTAGTCCCTGTCACCATGTCTGGGACCAGTCTGCTATGCGTGCTCAGACTCTTCCCAGAGCCAGCAGCAAGAACCCGAGGCATTAATAAACTTGAGGTCTAGCTTCACTTGACTCGTGCAGAGGGTTTCCGTGTCACTTATGTAGAAACTAGGGCCTAATTTCAACTCTCCCAACTCCTCTGTCCCAAGACTATCCAAGTCACCTACTTGGTAGCTGGAGATAAACAAGAATCCTTTGAAATCTACAGTGGCTGACACACAGCGGGAGCTCCATCAGTTTCCGGTTTACCCCTCACTTCCCTCAATAAAAATTAAGTTGAACTAAGATTTGCTAGTTGATAATTTACAGCAAATCTTTCCTTTTGGTCTCTCTGATTTAAGCAAACTGTTGAGTGTACTTTGCCTCTTGAGAAATTAAATCTGACTACAACAGAGGTAAGTATTTTTCAGCAACGGTTAGACTGACATTGTAAATACACAATCTGATAGCTGGGTCTGGCCTCAAGGGCCTGCAACCTGTGCTATTACCCGGGCCCCCAGAACAGAAGGACACTACATTTTCTCTCAATAAGTGTTGAACCGGGGCCCCACATTTGTGTTTGGAATTGGGCTCCACAAATTGTGTAGCTATGGGAGCTGACTTAAGTGTGGATGAGCTGCCACCCAGGAGATTACCTGCCAGAATCTATTGTGTAGCTCAGGCCCATTTTGCTATAGTGATCTTTGGACTAAATTAACCTGTGGACTGAACCTGTGGATCAATTGGAACTCAGACTGAAAATAAGGTTTTCAGTCAAAATAATGTTTTTATTTTGAGAAAGCATTGAAGTAAATTGTTTTAAACTTTCTTTTTACTATTTTTAAATATAAATAATTGAAAAGGGGATTTTCTTCAGTTTCAAAACTGAAACAGAATAAATGAATACCTAAGTTTACAAGTTCTTTATAACTGATGTTTGAACAAAGAGAAATAATTAATTAAATGATAAATTCACCTAATAAGTGGGCTGCTGTGTGGTGCAGACTAGCCAAAGAACTGCAAGTGTGAAGTTCTTTTCTAAAGGGTTCTTGTGTTAATGCAGTGTGAGAATAATCAGAACTAAAATTTATTTTACCCAGCATAAATAAAATGTTAATAGATCCACAAAAGTCAATTTCTTAAAAATATTAAGAATATATGTAATTATTATTATTATTAGGACATGGAAGCAAAGAAGGCTGAAATCAGAAATTAAGGTTGACATTTTAAAAAATGACACTACCAGTAAAAATGGATGAATATTAAGTACACAAAGAAATAGTCCAAAAATTATGTGTAAATGTGTGACTGAGAGGATTTAGGACTCTTGGTTTGAACTAAAATGAGTAGGAATATAATCTTAAGGAGGCAATAAAAGGAATGCAATGAAAATGAGAAAAAGTCAAATATACTTGAAGCTTGTAAGAAAAGAGATTGTTTTAGTCAGTTCCAGCTTAACAGAAATTTATTCCTCACCATTCTAAAAGTCTGGGACGTCCAAGATCAAGGTACTGATGAATTCTGTTCCTGCTGAGAGCCCTTTTCCTCATTTGCAGAGGAATACCTTCTTGATGTAGTCTCACTTGGTGGGTGGGGTGAGGAGAGCTCTGGTTCCTTCATCTTATTATAAGGCCACCAGTTCCATTCACATGGACTCCACCATCATGGTGTAATTATCTCCCAAAGTCTCCATCTCCAAATATCATCATATTAAGGATTTAGGGTTCAATATTTGAATTCTGGGGGACACAAACATTCAATTCATAGCAGAGATGGTTTCAGAGAGTCTAGAAAAGGTACCATACATACAAAGTAATATAATCTCTTGGGTATCAAATATGCTACTTGAGAAGTGTCTTGTAGCTTTTCCACAGAGTGGAACAGGGTTTCTCAACCTTGGCACTATTGACATTTGGGGCCAGATGATTCTTTGTTGTGGAGGCCTATCCTGTGTATTGTAGGATGTTTAGTAACATCTCTGACCTCCACTAGCTAGATGCCGGTATCACCCCTAACAAGCTTAGGTACCCAAAACATCTCTAGACATTGCCAAATGTCCATGGAAGGAGGGGTTGGGGGACAGGAGGGTTGCAAAATTGCCCCTAGTTAAGAACCACTGGCCTAAACATTTTTCAAAATTATCTTAATTTTGATTCTATTCTTATCTAGTGACATTTTGGAAAAGAATAGCCTCCATTGTTATTTAATAAATCAGAACTTAGGTTAAAAATGCTTTAGTCTCGGGTGAGTCTAGCTGAGATGATACATTTTCCCGAAGACTTACCACCTCTGAGTATAATATTCACCTTACAAAATTGAGTTTCTGAATGTGTACTCTGAGGACCACACCTTGGATCATGGGAACTGAACCAACTACCGAAAACTTGTGTCCCTATGCCACTGTTCCATCTTGTAGCCCTATGCCACAGTTCCATCTGGACTTTGTTATCTCAGTTCTAACTGCAGAGTGCAATACAACAAGTACAAACAAGCCTTTCAGGCTCATGCTCATATTGGCAAATGTCCAAATGTCACATATTTCAATTTTATTTATTTATTTATTTATTTATTTATTTATTTATTTAAGATAGGGTCTTGCGGTGTCACCCAGGCTGGAGTACAATGTTGCATTCATAGCTCAGTATAACCTCAAACTCCTGGGCTTAAGTTATCCTACTACCTCAGCCTCCTGAGTAGCTGGCACTACAGGTGTGTGCTAGCACGCCCAACAAATTTTTGTATTTTTAGTAGAAATGAGGTCTTGCTATGTTGCCCAGGTTGGTCTTGAACTCTTGAGCTCAAGTGATCCTCCTGCTTCAGCCTCCCAAAGGGCTGGGATTATAGGCATGAGCCACTGTACCCAGCTGCATCTGGCCTCAATTCTGTTAACTTTTTTTTTTTTTATTCTTAAATCCTAAAAGCTCTATTTCTTTTTCACCACACATTCAAAAAAATCAAGAGTTAGTATGTGATTGCACAGAGCTAGACCTTTGTGTTAGCCATTATTGTTAATTTTGTTAGCATGAGAACTAAAACTACAGATTTTTTCCTATTCAAAGTGACTCCTATTCTTTTATCACCTTTTGCTCAATTACAGTACTCTTACAGTTTCTTAACATCCTACGTATTTGTTGATCCACAGTTTGTCAGTTTATTCATAATTTTCAAAGTTCCATTGGTAGCTTATTAGAACTAAAATGAACTCTGACCATCTGTTAATCATTGGCACATATGAAAACTGACAAAAGGCCAGTTCACTAACTTTTGGTTAATACACATAAATCTCCTTTGGTGTAAGGTTAGTATTTTGCTAGTGAGACTACCTATGCTTTCATGATCCTTTTCTCAATAATGCCAACTGTTTCTTTAGGTCATTTCTAAAATGCCTCCTAGTCACTTACACATTCCCCAGCATACCTTAAACATGCTTCTCTAATTACTTGTAAACATGGAGAGTGAAGTAAAATGAACAATTTCATAGACAATAAGGCAACTAAAAAGCTCTGAGATTACCATTATAACCATGGCTGGGATTTTGCTAAAGGAAACTAAGAATTTAGAAGAAAATTGGGGTTTTATGTATCCTCCAAAAGTCAGTCGCTCTAGATAGTATATCATTATCTTTTTAGGCTGAGAACTAGGACAACTTCCTTGGTTATAAAGAATCAGCTGTCAGGTGAAATCCCCTGCAGATATGCCATCTTGGCCTTACTGCAAGGACTATTATATCCACAAGTCACCCCAAATTTCCCTCTCTCTTTGCCTCCCTACATGAAAACAATTTAGAAATTCCATTTTCTTTGTCCCATATCTTCCCTCCCACTCTCGCTCTCTCAGTAGACAGATAGATGGATCTATCTATCTATCTATCTATCTATCTATCTATCTATCTATCTACCTACCTACCTACCTACCTACCTACCTACCTACAGTCATGAGTTGCTTTATGCAGGGATATGTTCTGATAAATGCATTGATAGGTGGTTCTGTCATTATGGGACTATCACAGGGTATACTTACACAAACCTAGATGGTATAGCCTACTGCCCACCTAGGCTATATGGTATAGTCTGTGCTCCTAGGCTATAAACCTGTACAGCATGTTACTGTACTAAATACTGTTGGCAACTGTTACACAATGGTGTTTGTGTATCTAAACACAGCTAAATACAGAAAAGGTACGGTAAAAATGCAGTATTATAATCTTATGGGACCACTGTAGTGTATATAATAAGTTATTGAACAAAACATTGTAATGCAGCACATGGCTGCATCTGTACACACACATGCTCAAAATATTACTGTTAAGAAACACTTGCTATATGCTAGGCACTATAAATGAAGATGGCATCACTACCAAGTTATCCCTCCAGGTTCATGATCTGTAGCTCCCTCATAATTCCATCCTATGCTGAAGCTGTGTTGAGCTACTTCCCTCCTAATCATAATCTAAACACCCCATACTCTTATACCATCATGATTTTGCACATGCTGTTCCTTTTGCCTATCCCACAACACACCGGTCACCATGCACAATTTACCTTACAAACTTACATGCTTTTCATTTCCCAGCTCAAATACACATTCCCCAGGGAAACTTTTTGAACTGCTTAGATAAAGCTAAGCACTCTTCAGTGCACCTTTAGCCCTTATGCAGCCACACCTCTATTGTGGCACCTGAGATTGCATTGCAATTTTGAATATAAGGAAGTTTGTGAAAGGCAGGAGCTGAGTCATATTCTAGCTCTAATACTTGCAAATCCTAGGCACACAAGTGGCTTTAGAATTTGTGAAAGGTTACTATGGTCTGGGTATTTGTGTCTCTCCAAAATTCCTATGTGGAAATTTCATCTCTAATGTGTTGGTGTTAAGAGGTGGGGCCTTTTAGAAGTGATAAAGTGATGAAGGTGGATGCCTCATGAATGGGATAAGCACCCTTATAAAAGAAGCCCTTAACCGACACTGACTCTGCTGATGCCTTGATCTGAGACTTTCTAACATCCAGAACTGTGAGCAGTAAATTTCCGTTGTTTATAAATTATCTAGTCTAAGGTATTTTGGTATAGCAGCCCAATATAACTAAGACAAAGGTTTAAAAATTATCATGTTTTCAGGATTGAAATAAATTTATTTATTGTTTATAGAATGCAGAAGTAAATTTTTATTTTCTTTCCATAAAAGAACATGAAGGAAACAAAAGCTTAGCATAAAACAGTGATGCTATCCATTTGTTAAATGGTTAACATTTTGACAGATTATGAAATCAACATTTTAAAATATCCCTTTTGAGTTATTCAACAAAGCTGGATGCAAACATTATTGTTTAAATTGCTAACATTATTCTCTTGTACTTTTCCCCCTAATTGCAAATTTGTTTTTAAATTTCTTAGTTTGATTTTCTCACAGACACATGTACTCAGTCTATTCATAGAAACATTTTCCTTGGGTTTGCATACTAATTTATTTCATAACCTAAAATAAAATTGTTTTACAGTTTTGAAATAAAGCAATTTACCCTTTTAGTTTAGGGATTAAATACTGCTTTAAATATTAAATCATAAAACAGATATTTTTTAGAGGGAAGTGATGTTCTAGTTACCTACTGCTTTGTAACTAGCCACACCAGAGCTCAGTGGCTTAAAGTGGTAATTTATTATTATCTCTCATGGGTCCAGGGGCTGACAGACTTAGCTGGTGCATCTCATTTGGGTTTCTTCATCCAGTTGCAGTCAGATGGTTGCAGGTTGGGTTGCTGATAGATTCTTCAGTTCCCTATCTGCTTCTTGGGCTGGAATGGCGGGAACAACTGGAGGCTGCTGGAGCATCTTCTCTCTACCTGGCTAGCTTGGGTTTCCTCACAGCATGGTAGTCTCAGGGTAGTTTGACTTCCTACATTAGGTCTGGCTTCCCCCTGTCAAGCATTGCAAGAAGCCCAGGCAGAAGCTGCAACACTTCTTACGACAGAGTGGGTAGGGAAAACTCTATTTTTCCTCTACTCTCACACCACAGCAATTGTTAACACAGAGGAAGTCTTCTGTGACCAAATGTGTGGGTTTTGTTCCCCACACACCAAGCAGCAGACACCAGCAGACACTAACAACATGGCAGCTTTAGGGCAGTCAGATTTTTTACATGGTGACCCAGGACTCTAAAGGCAAGTGTCTCAAGAGAGAGGCAGAAACTGTGTGGCTTTTTCTGACCTAGTGATGGAAGTCCACACAGTGTGGCCTATTGGTCATGGTAGTCACAAACTACCTAGAATTCAGGAGAGGAGACTGGATGAGAGAAGTGTCAAAGAATCTGTGGACACATTTTTAAAACCACCACACTTACTTGGACATTTAGACCATTATAGTTTTGTTTATTACAACAGCACAGCAGTGAGTATAAGTGATATGGTTTGGTTCTGTGTCCCCATCCAAATCTCATGTCGAATTGTAATCCTCAGTGTTGGAGGAGGGCCCTGGTGGGAGGTGACTGGATCATGGGGACAGACGTCCCCCTTGCTGTTCTTGTGATAGTGAGTTCTCACTAGTTGTTTAAAAGTATGTAACACTTCCCCCTTCTCTCTCTCTCTCTCTCTCTCTCTCTCCTGCTTTGCCATGTGAAGATGTGCCTGCTTCCCCTTCCTTCATGACTATAAGTTTCGTAAGGCCTCCCCAGCCATGCTTCCTGCACAGTCTGCAGAACCGTGAATCAATTAAACCTCTTTTCTTTGTAAATTACCCAGTCTCAGGTAGCTCTTTATAGCAGTATGAGACCAAATTAATTCAATGTGTGTATCTTTGTGTATACCTTTGTACACACAGCAAGTATTCTTACAAGGTATATTTCCTAGAAAGAGAATTGCTGCTGCACAGGGATTGGACATAGTCTTAGAAGTGGAATTACTAAGTCAAAATATATTCTCCTTCTTAAGCTTCCCAACACAAATTGCCAAAATATCAGCTAGAACGCTTACGCCACTTAACATCCCTGCCCACATGTCCTGTTCTCTTTTTATGCTCCCTTCATTCGGCAATGTTCTTCAACAGTGGGACACTTCACTTTATTTTTATTTATTTATTTATTTATTTATTTATTTATTTATTTATTTATTTATTTTTGAGATGGAGTCTCACTCTTTCGCCCAGGCTGGAGTTCAGTGGTGTGATCTCGGCTCACTGCAACCTCTGCCTCCTGAGTTCAAGCAATTCTCCTGCCTCAGCCACCCAAGTAGGTGAGACTACAGGTATGTGCCACCATGCCCGGCTAATTTTTGTGTTTTTAGTAGAGACAGGGTTTCACCATATTGTCCAGGCTGGTCTCGAACTCCTTACCTCGTAATCCACCTGCCTCAGCCTTCCCAAGTGCCGGGATTACAGGCATGAGCCACTGTGCCTGGCTCCATATATATATATATATATATATATATTTTTTTTTTTTTTTTTTTTTTTTGAGACAGTTTCATCTTGTCACCCAGGCTGGAGTGCAATGGCGTGATCTTGGCTCACTGCAGCCTCTGCCTCCTGGGTTCAAGTGATTCTCCTGCCTCAGTCTCCCAAGTAGCTGGGATTACAGGCACCCACTACCATACCCAACTAATTTTTGTATTTTTAGTAGAGATGGGGTTTCACCATGTTAGCTGGTCTTGAACTCCTGACCTCAGGTGATCCACCCACCTCAGCCTCCCAAAGTGTTGGTATTACAGACGTGAGCCACTGCACCCGGCTCGCTTCACATTTTGTGGTGGGAAACCTGAAGCACATTTTGCTACAAAGTCCCAATAGGAACTCAGAAATCACAAAGAAGTCTTTAACGCTAGTTATAATTCTCTAATGGGATATTTTGATGAATGCATTATCTTTGATGTGCACAATATATTAAAGATAATAGAAAATTCTACACCTAGACTTCACTACCTGCCATTATCTCCCTGCCTTCAGTACAGTTGCGCGTACAGAATGACGCTATGGCGCTATTTTCTTATATAGACAGTTAAGATTTAAAAAATGTAACATTTGAAATAGCTGTACATAATATTTATAAAGTAATTCAGTGACTGGTTACAAAGTCTCCTATAAGTATTTCTCTTAGCACTAACAGTCTAGATAAAAGTTTGTTTTTCCTGATAAATGAGCATACTTCTGTCCATCAGTTAGAACTATGAATTGTACTTTATTCTTTGTCCTGGTTTTTAGGATGCTCAGAATCAAGTTTTACCCATTACTGTAGCATTACAGTATTTACTTTAATTACAATGTTTAAATAAAGGTTTTCTTTTCTCCTCTTTTACTTCTCATTTCTCTCTTTCTGGGGATATGTTTGGCTTTTACTGCAATTAATTGTCCTTCAATCATTTTTAGAAGATGAAGCAGGAGGGTCAAATTATAAATTAATTGATAAAAGTTATGTCTTTAATTTGTAATACAGGTGATTTAGGGGCTAGGCTGAATATGTAGTGGTTTTTGTGTATGACCTAGAAGCAGTTTAAAAATTCGAGTGTGGGTTATTTTGCTGTTTACTTTTTGTGCTTGACAGAGTAATCAAAAGCTTATTTTAGGTTTAATCTACTTTTGTTTTTATAAACTATGTTTAATAAAACATCTAATGGCTTATTTTATAGCACAGAGCTAACTATAGAAGAGTTTTTTCACCTTTTAACATTTTGCATTGATAAAATATGACTCTAGGTTGACACCTTGAGATAATCTATGCCTCTGATTCTCTGTTTTTGAGACATGATTGTATTTGAGATCTTATTTTTTTATTTTTGTTTTTATGTGTTAGTTTGAAAATGTGACATGGGAGGCTGCTCCAATTTCCAAATATCATGGGAAAGTAGAATTTACATTTCATAGTTACATATACATTTATTTTGCTACTGATTTAATTTTGTATCTCTTCTACAAATATTTTATGAACTATGTAAAATCAGTTCTGACTTTCACTCACTAAACTCAAAAATACTTTCTCAATAGCTGGTGATAGTCGTGCACTTCTATAGTCCTAGATACTCTGAAGGCTGACGGGGGAGGATGGAGTCTATCTTGGGCAACATAGCAAGACCTCTTTTCTTTTTCTTTTTCCTTTTCCTTTTCCTTTCTTTTTCTTTTTCCTTTTCTTCTTTCTCTTTTTCTTTCCTTCCTTCCTTCCTTCCTTCCTTCCTTCCTTCCTTCCTTCCTTCCTTCCTTCCTTCCTTCCTTCCTTCTTTCTTTCTTTCTTTCTTTCTTTCTTTCTTTCTTTCTTTCTTTCTTTCTTTCTTTCTTTCTTTCTTTCTTTCTCTTTCTTTCTTTCTCTCTCTCTCTCTCTTTCTCTCTCTCTCTCTCTCTCTTTCTTTCTTTCTTTCTTTCTTTCTTTCTTTCTTTCTTTCTTTCTTTCTTTCTTTCTTTCTTTCTTTCTTTCTTTCTTTCTTTCTATCTTTCTTTTAAATTATACTTTAAGTTCTGTAACACATGTACCCAATGTGCAGGTTTGTTAACGTAGGTATGCAAGTGTCATGGTGGTTTGCTGCACCCATCAACCCATCATCTACATTAGGTATTTCTCCTAATGCTCTCCCTCCCTCAGATCCCCACCCCCTGACAGGCCCTGGTGTGTGATGTTCCCCTCCATGTGTCCATGTGTTCTCATTGTTCAACTCCCACTTATGAGTGAGAACATGTAGTGTTTGGTTTTCTGTTCCTGTGTTAGTTTGCTGAGAATGATGGTTTCTAGCTTCATCCATGTCCCTACAAAGGACATGAACTCATCCTTTTTTATGGTTTCATAGTATTCCATGGTGTATATGTGCCACATTTTCTTTATCCAGTCTATCACTGATAGGCATTTGGGTTGGTTCCAAGTCTTTGCTATTGTGAATAATGCTGCAATAAACATACATGTGCATGTGTCTTTATAGTAGAATGATTTATAAACCTATGGGTATATACCCAGTGATGGGATTGCTGGGTCAAATGGTGTTTTTGGTTCTAGATCCTTGAGGAATTGCCACACTGTCTTCCACAATGGTTGAACTAATTTACACTCCCACCAACAGTGTAAAAGCATTCCTATTTCTCCACATCCTCTCCAGCATCTGTTGTTTCCTGACTCTTGAATGATCGCCATTCTAACTGGCATGAGATAGTATCTCATTGTGGTTTTGATTTGCATTTCTCTAATGACCAGTGATGATGAGCTTTTTTTCATATGTTTGTTGGCTGCATAAATGTCTTCTTTTGAGAACTGTCTGCTAGTAAATGGCAGAGCTGGGATTTGCTTCTGTTAGTTGAAATTCTGAGTTTGTGTGCTTAACTGCCATTCCATACTGCTGATAATAATAATCTTCATCAATAATAATCATGATGAAGGTACTGATCCTATACACTATTTTTCTTATCAAAGCATTCTAGACTGAACAAATTAATTTCCCCTAGTCACAGCTAATGAAACAACAAGGAACTAATTTTAAAAATATAAAAAATTAGGTGCAAGAATATGGCTTTATTTTTTGTCACTGGGCAAAGTAAATTCATTCATTGTATCTCTGGATTTCTAGTTATACTATTATCCATTTATTTATTCTTTCACCCACAAATAATCATTGCTTGCTTACCATACGCATAGTGCTTTTCTAGATACTGGAAATAAAGAAATAGACAAGTCAAAGTCTCTGCTTTCATAGGGCTTACTTTTTCTTTTTTTCTTTTCTTTTGAGACAGGGTCTCACCATTGCCTAGTCTGGAGTGCAGTGGTGCAACCAGAGCTCACTGCAACCTTGACCTCCTGGGCTCAAATGATCCTCCCATCTCAGCCTCCTAGGTAGCTGGGACTACAGGCACTTGCCACCATGCCTGGGTAATTTTTTTTTTTTTTTTTGTAGAGATGGGGTCTTGCTATGTTGCCAGGGCTGGTCTTGAACTACTGCATTCAAATGATCCTCCTGCCTTGGCCTCCTGAAGTACTAGGATTATAGGTGTGAATGACAGCCCAAGCTTACTTTTTCTAAAAGCATGGGAAAATACCATTATTTCTCAGTAAAACAAAATTGTATGTATATATTAACTCAGTTAACAGCATCAAATATCTTTGCATAAAGTTAATTTTGTCTTTACAGTTTATAAACTGATTCACAAGGAGATACATGACCTTAGTCAAGGCACTGGTACAGCTAGAAATAAAGCTTAAGGTTAGATTGCTATGAAGCCAGGTGATCTGGCTCCAGCTCAAATACTAGATAAACCTAATTCCTTGGAGCAGAACAAAGCTTGCAAAAAAGCAATATTTGTCCCACAAAATGGAACCTGATTACTGTTTATAAATGTTAACAGCTTTTAGCCCACACTAGTTGTACTTGAGAAGACACAGACAAAATGTCTCAATAATTATTAAATTCTGACCTTTTCCAGTCCACCTCCTACTAAAGTAATTCATGTAACCTGGAAGTCAGCAATGTTGCAGAAACCCTCTAGAAGCATTAAGCTGTGAATAAGAGACAGGATTAAAGAGCCAGATCTAAAAGTGCTTTCATTGAAATCAATAAGGTCCTTCTAATCACAATTCATATGTAGTAGCCATAACACTCCCCCAACATATGCATTAAATTTGACTACATTAGCAACAGCAACAACAACATTTCTGCATGAGGGAAAGACACAATAAGTAAAATAAAAAAGGAAAAAACAGAAAAAGATAATAAACTCAAAGCATAAATTAAAATTTAACTTCCCTTAGAAATAAAGAGGTCCTAGACATCAAGCAGAAAAAGATCTAGAAATAACCCCGTAGAAAAATGGCAAACAACATGGACCTTCACAGGAAAATGAATGCAAGTGAGCCTTCAAGGTATGAAAATATGCTCCACTTCACTTATCATAAGAAATACAAATTAAAACCACATTGAGATACCATTTTCTACCTATTAGGCAAAATTTGAAAAGTTGACAACACACTGTTGGCAAGGCCATGGAGAAGCAAATTCTTTCACACACTGTTGATGGAAGCACAAGGTAGAAAAACACACCACAGAAATCAAATTACGATATTTGTCAAAATTAAAAATGCATTAATATTTGGACCCAGTACTAGTGGAATTTTTCTTACAGATATGACTTCAAATGTATTAAATATTATACCTCCAAGGTTATTCATTGCAACATTGTTTGTAACACCAAAACAAGAAAAACAACCTGAATATCTGTCAATAAAGGTCCATTTAAATATACTAAGGTACATTACAAAATGGGATTCTATACAGCCTTATATAAGAATGAGGTAGTTCTGTGTATAGAAATATGGATCAATCTCTAGTTTAAAAAATGTGAGGTATGGATCAAGTATAGATGTATGCAGTATGCTACTTTTTATATATAAAATGGAAATAAAAGATATTTGTGTTAGTGGATACTGGAAGGATATACAAAATCTAATAAAAAGGGCTACCTATAAACATACTATAGGGAGTGGACATGAGGGAACAGGAAGCAATAAGATTCCCAATTTTATTGGTTTTAGTTTTGAAACTTACAATGTTTTTTAAAAGTTCTGCTCATTCATAGCTGAATTAAAGACTATGTCTAAAGAAAAATGTGGCCTTGTGCTGTTAAGAATATGTGCCACAGAGCTGTCCATTTGATTTTCTACTTTAGATGAAAATGAACATTTTATCACACCCATTATCTTTTGTCTTTAATTTAGAATAACCATTCTTTGTAGTCCAGCTTTTTATTCTCTCAGAAGAAAATAAGTGATCGATTCAGGAAATGGATGCTACCAGCTATCAAAGGACATATATTTACTTTTAGCTATATTCTTTTGTCAACTTCTAAGTCTTCTATTTCCCTGACTCTTGAAACTTTTGTGAATGAATTGTTCTCCCAAATGTTAGATTAGCAAAAGAGTATATAAGTACTGAGAAATATGGATTTTCTGAAAAATAATTGACTGTTGAGAAAAATGCTTGTTGTATGCATAGGAAAAAATGCTGGTTTGTGTGCATAGAGGAAAAATGCTGGTTTGTGTGCATAAACCATTTACTTCTCTCAGTTCTGCACCTGGCATTGTGAGCCCACGTTATAATATAAGAGAAACAAGCAAAATGAGCAAAGTCTGGCTAAGCATGGGCATGAAAGGAAAGACTTGGGTCACCAGCTAGAAACATTAAATGAGGGAAAAAAAAGATGTCCACATCATCAATAAAATACCTAAGAATAAGCTGCATCATAAAGTTGAGAAATCAGTAAAAGGAAAAAATATAAAACACAAAACATTACTGAAGCTATTCTCCTGGGAAGAAAAACAGATAATTAAAAAAATGCAAATTCCTTCTAAATTGATTTACAAGTTTTGCATAATCCTCATCAAAATTCCAAGGGTATTTTTGTGGAAATTGGCAGAATGAGTCAAGATTCATCTGGAAGAATAAGAATTGAAAATTTACCACCATTTTTAAAAAAAGCCAAAAAACAAAAATGAAAAATGAAAAATAATTGATAGCTAGGTACTAGGACAAATAGAGACAAGGCAAATGTAGTAATACATAATGGAGGGTCCATGTGATGCATAGAGGGTGTTTAGTGTACAGTTCTTTCAGTTGTTTTTGATATTTGCAAATCCTCAAAATGAAACAGGAAAAAAAGTCTGCCACAGCTCCCTATTCTTATTACATCAAGTTGAAATGCCTCTGCCTGGCCTTTAAAGAAAGATTATAGTTGTGCTACACCTGTCCAACCTTATTTTCTGCTGCTCCCTATCAGGCCATCTGCTGTAACCAAGCTATTTCTCTCATTATCCCTCCCTCCTGCTATGCTCATTTTCTCTTCACATGTTTGCTCTTATTGTTTCTCCTGCCTAAGGTGCCCTCATATTCCCTCCTCACCCATCCCACTCTTGCTAGTCCACACTGACTTCCTGTTATAATTCCATGGAAACTCGATAGATCCTGCCTCACATTGTTCATTCTGGTCTACTAGTCTGTTCTCACATCATTGTAAACCCGTTCTGATGCTTGTGTCATTTAGCATGTAGCATAATATTGAGCAGCAGATGATCAATAATTTCTAGTTGGCTGGTTAATTATTAATAACCATTGTTATGCGTTTATCATCCAAAGTACCACCAGGATGGCTATAAAGTAGAAAGGAGAGTTTTATTGGTCATATCAGTTTGCGTGCTGGGAAGAGACAGTCCCTGGTGTGAGAAGATGCTCTCTTCTCAGAAATGGGAAGGAAGAGGTTGCTTTTACTTCCCAAGAGTCTGTGCTACTCAATAGAATCATACATACTGAGTAGGTTTGGGGAAAATCTGTACATATTTACAAGGGGAGTAAAGTGCATGCACAATGGGTAAACATATGTAACCTACAGTCCATGTTTGCCTTGGGGCAAGGTTTTAGTATTAAAATGGGGTGGAATTTGGCTCTTTACATCAAAATATGTACTAGAGGATACAAAACCAATTTGTGTGCGGTCTCTATAAGCTGGCCGAGACTGGCTTGGGCTTTGCAGTTGCTTATCAGGAAATGGTGTTTCTAAGGCCAGTCCTCTGTCCAATCAGAATTGTAGTGTTCTGGGTTGTGAATCAGAGTTGGGGAGGGTCTGACATTTTGCCTGATAGCTCCTATTGTTAGGGAGTTTAGCAAGTGGTTTTGTTTTTGTTTTTGTTTTGGTAGTTGTGGGAATTTAGGAAGTTGCATGCTGGCTGAGTCCTGAACCTTCGGCTTGTAGGTAACTTTTGTTTCTTTAAACTTAGGGTCCATTTTAGTTGATAAAGGGGCATCTATTTTGGTCTCTGAGATCATAAACTCAATTTTTGAATGAATCTGTTTCTTTTATACAGCATAGTAGCACAGTGCCTACCATGGTTATGGTGTCTGCCCCCATGGAAGGTTTTCAGTAACTTTTGGATAAAATTGTTTTTGCTCTCTCTGCCTTCTCTATTTGAATACCCGGTTGTCTATACATTATGTCTACTGAATAGGCCAGGTTTTCAGTTGCCGTATGCTACACAGAAATAACAAGCCACACATTCACTAGGAACTTTGTGAAAGTTAAAAGTTGGAAGCACTTTTCCCACTTGTGTCTAGAAGGGATGCTTGCCTGTGGTTATACTGAAATGAAGTTTAGATTTTGTATTAGTTTTCTATTGCTAATGTAACAAATTATTTATGGCAGTGGCTGCTGCCATCATGCTGGCTGCAGCAGGGAAGCACGGCTGGGGCTGCATACTCCATGGAGCCGGTGGGAGCCCTGCCCCTTCTGAGTTGGGGAGGCAGCTCTCTGTGCTGCTGCAGCCTCCCAAACCGCAGCTGCAGACCCAGGCCTCCTGCTCTACGGAGCAAGCAGGAGGCCCCGCCAGGAGGGCATAGCTACAGCCGCCCAGGAGCCCTGCCCCTTCTGAGTTGGGAGGGCGTGTGCGCATGGGTGCAGCTGCGACTGCCCTCCCAGGCGCAGGACCCGGGCATCTCTGCAGCCTGCACCCTCGGGAGCCCCAGGAAGGGCTCACCCCCTCCGTCCTTGCAGGCTCGGGGGTGTCTGCTCCCACTGCCTGGCTTCTCTCCACTCCCGCCTGCTCTGATCTCAGAGCCGGGTTGGGGCCAAACCCCGGGGCCACGAATGGCTGTGGGAGGCAGACAGAGTACTGGGTGGAAGAGGGCAGATCCCCAGTGAGGCCCCTCCTTCAGGCCAGGGAGGGCCTGAAGATTGCCGTCCTGGCTGCCAATCCCTGCAGGACTGGAGTTGGGTCTCATGGTGCCTCTTCTGGGCTGCCCATGGCCGCCCATGGACCAATCAGTGCACACTTCCTCCTCTCTGAGGTCGATAAAAGCCCTGGGCCCAGCCAATGCAGGGCCGAAGATGGGCAGACAACTAAGAGAGCGGAGGATGGAGAGATGAGGAAGGCAACCAGCAGCTGCAGGGAGGAGTATCCTCTCTACTGAGAGCCGCAGATAATGGGAGGGCCAGAGAGGAGCTACCCTCTCTGCTGAGAGCTTCAGAGACCTGCAGAGACGTTGGAATGACTTGCCTGAGGAGAAGAGCCACCCTCTCCAGGGCCTCCTCTCTGCTAAGAGCTGAACGTTTGACTGGACGACCTGCCTACAGAGAAGAGTTACCCACTCCTCTGAACTGTTCTAACACCAAATAAAACTCTTCGTCTTCAACCTTCACTTGTCTGCATACCTCTTCTTCCAGGACATGGGACAAGAACTTGGGCAAAGGTGCTGTGGTCACAGTTCCAGCCAGAAAAAGTGACACCCCAGTGATCCTGTAACATCACAACTTAGTGGCTTAAAACAACACAAATGTCGTGTTTTACAGTTCCAGAGGTTAGACATCTGAAATGAGTCTTTAGGCTAAAATCAAGGTGCCGGAGGAGCTGCATTCATTCTGGAGGCCCTGAAGTGGCCACTTATGTTTCACATTCTGGAACATTTGAGAAGCCAAGTGTGGCTGCTCACAGCTCAGGAGTTACAGAAAAGCTCAGAGAGATGAGGGTTGGGCAGGTTATGTAGGAATTTCTCAGGCATTTACTCTGCATAAGATGAGGAGCCATTGGAGGCTTTTGAGCAGAAGATTGCTTTTTGTAAAGGTCACTCTGGCTGTTGTGATGTGAACAGATTTTCTGGGTGGGGTAAGAACAGAAGCCAGGGGACCAGGAAGGGAGCTACTCAGTCATTTATGTGAGAGTTGATGGTGGTTTTGGTGTGGGGTGAGGGGTGATGGATATATTTTGGAGACCAAGCCAACAGGACTTCCTGATGGAGAAGATATCAAATGTATTGAGAGAGACAGACACACAGGCAGAGAGAGAAGAGAAGAGAGGAGAAGAGAAGAGAAGAGAAAAGAAGAGAGAACCTAAAAGAAAAAACATTTGAATTCTTTCTTTGAACTCCTGGAGTGAAGGAAGGAGTATGGAGGATGGAGTGACTTATATCAAACTGTTGATGTGAAGGAGAAGAGAGTGAACAGCTGTAAAAGGGACCCCCCCATTTGGCTGTGAGCTGTTGTATATTTGAATAGTTTACAGTGACAATATGTTTTTATGTTATTTGTATATCTTCTGAAAAAGTTACAGGCAAGACTGACAACTTTTGCAAAGGACACTTTTTGTTTCATTTAGGCAATGTGTGCAGTTTTACCATGAGCTTTGTCAGAGATGCAGATTAATTCAGACAAATATTTAGTATCTACAATTGGCAAGGAGAATGCCATGTGCCATGGAACCATCTGATAAATATAGGATTATAAAGAAAAATGCAATCAAGAATGAAACAATTAAATTTGTTATTGACTCAGGAGATTGAGATGTAAATGTAATTGAAGTTAATAGATTATAATTATAGATCATTGTGCATTTTTTAGAAGGAAGAAAAGTTTACTGATTGAAATGAAAATAGTGATCAAACCATAAAAAGTGCTTGAAGAGAGAGAGGTACGGGCTGCTATTTTTTTCTCCAGCAGTCCAATAATGCTGTATTATTTGGTGAACTCAGTATAGACGTCAACATTTTTCACATTGATGTGGGAGTAGAGCTAATTAGGCTGAATATGGTTCTATAGATTCTTTTTCTTAGGATATCAAGCCTTTCCTTGCCCCAGAGTCTTTTCTAGTATTGAATACAATTTTTGAAACTTCACATATGTAAAAATAAACTGAATGCCTTTTTGAAATTAAGATTTTGCTAAGTCTATGAGCACATGCATACAAAAATGCCTTAGGGTTGTTTAGAGGACTAAATGGAATAATTTTAGGAAAGAGCTTTGTAAGCCTTAAAGTGCTACACCAACAGAAGGCATTATTGTTTTTATTCTTGCTCATCTAGTTTTGAAGAGTTTTGAGAGGTTCTGGACAAGTGGATTTTCTAGATCGGTGTAAAGTACCCATTTGAGTACTGTTTTTTTAAAAAATAATAATTTGAATGGACACATTCCTACTGTGTAGTCTAAACTCCCATTGAACGTTCTTTAATCTTGTGGCTCCTTTATTCTTTCTCATTCTTGGGTAGTGAAAGTCAGTGTCTTCACTTTATTTTTCATAGATCCACAATCCCCTATCCAAGACTCTTGGGGCTATATATGTTTGTGAATTCAGATTGTTCTGATTGTAGGAAGGTAATCTGAACCCCAAACCATGCTTTCCTCATAACATCTCCAGCAGGATCTTGAACGTCTCCCAGGAATCATATACTTTCGTATTTCTGAATGGAAACATAAATAATTACATCAAGTGGGATAATTAAAATTATGCATATTTTCCTATCAGCTCAGGGCAGGTTTTGTCAAAATTACTTTAGGTCAGATCAGGTTTTGCTACCAAATCAGTTAGTCAATATTTTTTAGTTTTCAGAACTTTTTGGCTTTGGAGTTGAGGATAAAGGATTTTTGGAATTGAGGTTAAAAGATTGTGTGCCTGTTGTATAATAGTTTTTAGAGGGCATCACACAACAAGTTCTCCCCTCTCCAATTCATCCTTTTTATTACCAAACAATTTCAACATTATTGTATTCTCTACTCCTGCTCCCATTGCTTTAGAAAAGGCCCTGGCCTGTACATTTGCAACTGTTGATACCTTCACCATCAATTCCTTTACCTTTACAGTATACTTTCCATGGTCCTAGTTATCAAAGGTACAAATCTGATTACATGTTTTTGTTTTGTTTTGTTTTTGTTTTTGTTTTTTTTACTATTTTGTTTAATGGCTTATATTGACCACAGGAGAGATTCCTAACATGAAAGTTTGCAATTTAGAATTGTCTTTGATCTAGCCCCTACCTGTACAGTTCTACCTTATCTTCTGCTGTTCCCTTCTCTCTCTCCTTCACTCTCAATGTAAGACTTTAGGTTCACTGAACATCTTCACTTTTTCAGCCTCTGGACTTACCTGTTACTTAATGCTTTTTCCCTCATGTCAGCTAAATGAATTTGTATTTGTTGTTCCTGATATAACTCCAAGACCTCTTCACCTACAAAAGATTCTCAGACCTGTTGAAGTAGAATTCATCATTCTCTTTTGTTCTTTTTTTGGGTTACCTATGTGTTTTATATATATATACACATATATATATACACACACACATTTATGTATATGTGTATATACACACACATATGCATGTGTATATATCTACACATATATATATACACACACACATATATAAATTTATGCCCATGTAGTATAGCATTGATCACACTTCTGCAGATTTGTACTTTTGCAGATTTTATTTACCTGTTTGTATTTCCAAGAAGGCTGTGGGCTTCCTGAAGGCAGGGACCATGCCTTTGCCATTGCTATCTCTGTAATTCTCAGCATTCTGCTCAGTACCTGGGTGTATTTTAAATTAACATTAGTTGAAGGAATGAATAACTGGGGTGCAATTCTACCTTTAGGTCTATGCTTCCCGAAAAGTGGTCCAAGGACTAACTGTTGTAGAAACACTAAGGTCTTAAAAAAAAAAAAAAAAAAAAAAAAAAAAAAAAAAAAAAAAACTTCAGATTCCTGGGGCCAATTCTAGATAGAATCCAAATAGAATCTCTGGGAAGGGGGCTCTGAAATCTGCATTTTAAACCAGTTCTCCAGGGATTCTGAAGATTGAGAATTTAGCTTTGGGGACCTTTGAAGAATGTGAGATTTGTTGCCAAAAATGAAACTGTTAGGCCTAAGATGCTTTTCTTCCACTTCCCCACCCTACTTTGTAGTTTTACTGCCTACACCTTGACCATGGTGGTCACTTACCTCAGCTGTTCTTTATTTCCTGTTTAATCTCCATTTTCCAATCTTATTTTCTAATTTATTTTGCAATGACAAACAATACAACAGTAATTAATAGCACTTCATCACCCTATCCTCACAACAACTCCAGGGCACATGGAACTTCAAGTTTGTAAATTGCAGGCAACATACTGTTGCTTATTATACCCATAGGCTCTGCTTCTATTAATGTCATCGAGCCTTGGAGCAGAGCCTATGGAGGTATTAAGGACAGACTTGAGTCTGTGGGTCTTGATGAAAACTACTTTGGCTACTCAGAAGCTCTTTTCACTCATTTCTCTATATAGCTCTCTTCTGGAAGGCTGAGATTGCTTGATAGCTGATGCCCAGCCAGTGTCAGCCAGTGTATAAAACTTTCCACTTAGAAGGGGATTATTCTGCTCAGGGATGGCTTAACTGGGATGGAACGCAGCCTCCTTCTGCTCAAGCAGACAGGACTGATAATCTATTATATCATCAAAGGACAGATTTGAAAAGGAAATATAACTTCTTCATTCTTCCTTTTTATTACTACTCTAAATAATGACCCTGAAAATTTGTTTTTCCAAATGAAATAAGTTTGAGCCTGACTTCCTCTTTGTCTCCAAAGGTCAATGGAAGGTCCCATTGTGGTCACTGTTGCCAAGGAGCTCACACCGTTACTTTACAAAAATCTGAAGGTTGTAGTCCAGAAGCCTTGAGGTACTTATGTAGTGGGAGGCTGGGAGGCTCACTGTCTGTGTGTCAGGCTCAGGCCTGGAGCTCTTTTGCCAGGGGGTCTGATTTTCTGTCCTCTGCCGTTCACTGACAGCCTGATAGAGGCCTTACAAACCTTCAGGGTCCCAGATGGGGGTGAGTGCAGTGCTTTCTCACTTGTCAAAGTTCTTAGCTTGTACTTTTCCTAGTCTCAGGATAACCTTGGGGTCAGGATATCACCCCCAACTTCAGTTAAAGCATTAGTCTCCATATCCTTTTGATATGCCACAACCCCAGCAAGACTGAAAGACCTGTTTACCTGGCCCCTTGTGGGAAGGAGCCCGTAGACCTTTAGAAATAGGTGCAGGCAGGGAAAGGAGACACCTCCCATTTTACACCCATACTTGCAAAAGGGCCCAAAACAGTGATTGATTTTTTTTTTAAGTTAAACTTGCTTCTTTATTGCAGGAATTCCCAGGAGTTTTGTCTTAAAATATATTGTGAATCTTCTAGAAAAATTATAAAGTACATTTCCTATTTTTTCCTAGTTTTATTGAGATATAATTGACAAATAAAAATTGTATGTATTCAAGATGAATGATGAGATGATTTGCTTTACATATGTATTGTGTAATGATCACCACAATCAAATTAGTTAACACACCAGTCACCACACATAATTACTGTGTATGTGTGTGGGGGGGATGGTGAGAACACTTAAGATCTACTCTCTAAGCAGTAGTGAGATCTGCATATAAGTGAGATCATACAGCATTTGTCTTTGTTGATTGTGTTTTCCTTTGATAACCCACCTTATTATAAGAACACTAAGGGAGAAACAAGATGGGGATAGATTCATTTGAGAACCTTGCCAGACCTCACATTGTAGTTTTGCTTCAGGCGCGTTAGCTCTAGAGGTCTCTTTGTCCTCATTTTGGCCCTCCTTTCTGTTGGTTATAGTCAGGAAGGCCCCACTGAGAAGCAGTTACTTCTTTTTCCTCTAGCTAGTCATGTTAATAACCATTACATATTAAGTTCTATTATAGGTCAGACTGTTCGAGAAGCTCTTCATAAACTACCTCTAATTTTTGCAACTCCACAAGGCATTATTACCCCATTTAGCAGATGTACCTCATAGAGTTTAAGTAATTTTCTTACATAGCCAGTAAATTAAATAGAGAATTTGAAGAAATGTCTATGTAACTCCTAAGGCTGTGCTCTTTCAAATATCCTTCTAAATCTTTTAGAATTAGATTGAAAATACAACCTCATGTAATATCCTTTCTGTGAACTTCGTCTTTGTAATATTCTCTAAAAGTACCTAAGCTCTATTGCATAATTTTTTCTTATTGTTTTGAACCTAAAGGATATGAAATAACTAATTATCATTGTACTACAAGGGAAAATATTTCATTCCTTTATTTTTATTAACGTCCAATTCCCTAATTTATTCTTAGAGTTTTGGTTTGTAGGGAATTAAATCCATGGTCTTCTCAGGCATAATCTGGCCACCCTCCACGGGGCGGCAGATACAGGGGTCATCCTATGTTTTTGTTCTCATGGTTATGAATTATAACCCTTGGTGGATCCAAGGGTTGTAGGACTCTGTTGCCCCAATGACATAAATGTTTCAGCTACTAAATGATTTTCTCCTCCACTGGGGCTTGGCAGATTTTTCTAGAGTGTTCAATTTTCATTACATTATAATGGCTGTTTTGATCATGGTGCACTGTGATTGCTTGTTGAGGTCATCAAATCACAATTCCCAGGGCAAGCCCTGAAAAAGCATCATTGAGATTGGTTCACCTCCCATTGTTTTCCCAGGATTTCAGATTCAAGCTTGTGTGTGTGTGTGTGTGTGTGTGTGTGTCTGTGTGTGTGTCTGTGTGTGTGGGTGTGTTTTGCAACAACTATTTTGCAGATAACCCCATAAAAGAAAATTGGCTGACTCACTTCTTGGTTATATTCTTTAAAGTGTCAACCTGTGGATAGGACATTGGAAATAACTATATTAGAAGGAAAAAATGTAAAGTAGGTAAAGGGAGTGCTAGTTGAAAGAGGTGGCTACCCTTGCCAGAAGAGTAAGTCAGTAGATTTTCTCTCTTTTCAGATGAAGTATTGATTAGCATTCAGACCCAGTGATGGATATAACCTAGCCCTCTGCGTGAAAACTCTTCTTCTGTCAAGAGATTCAGCTGGGGGAATATTCTGCATAGCCCACCACAGCTGATTGGATTGGGAAAGGCAACTGGCCATATCTGGTCAGTAGACTATAAGGGGAGCTTGGAACAAAGTCTCTGCCCATGTAGGGAGAACACGGACTGACCTAACCAGCTCTCTCTTAGAAATCTACACAAGTCAGTATAGAGAAGTTCATGTAATTAGTGGCAGCTGTAGAAGATGAAAGTCCATGAGGTAGAGAGGTCATGGTGGACCGTAAGTGAGCACAGGCTATATGTAAGAAGAAACCAAGTGGAAACCAGCTGGTAGAGGCAAGATGAGTGTATCGGGGGGAACCCCACCCCCAATGTTTATCGTGGGTTCTTTTCTGTTTCCTAGGCGTCTCGGCTGGCTTGAGAAATAAAGGGAAAGAATATAAGAGAAATTTTAAAGCTGGGTGTCCGGGGGAGACATCACATGTCGGCAGTTTCTGTGATGCACCCCAAGCCATAAAACCAGCAAGTTTTTATTAGCAATTTTCAAAAGGGGAGGGAGTGCACGAATAGGGTGTGGGTCACAGAGATCACATACTTCACAAGGTAATAAAATATTACAAAGCAAGTGGAGGCAGGGCGAGATCACAGGACCACAGGATGGGGCGGAATTAAAATTGCTAATGAAGTTTCGGGCACTCATTTTCACTGATAACGTCTTATCAGGAGACAGGGTTTGAGGGCAGACAACCTGTCTGACCAAAATTTATTAGGCGGGAATTTTCTCGTCCTAATAAGCCTGGGAGCGCTACAGGAGGCCGGGGCTTATTTCATCCGTTTGGCTTCGACCATAGAAAATGGACGCCTCCAAGGGGTCCGTTTATAGACCTACCCTCAGGGCGCATTCTCTTTCTCAGGGATGTTCCTTGCTGAGAAAAAGAATTCAGCGCTATTTCTCCTATTTGCTTTTGAAAGAAGAGAAATATGGCTGTGTTCCGCCTGGCTCACCAGAGCAGTCAGGCTCCAAGTCTTATCTCCCTTGTTCTCTGAAGATTGCTGTTATCCTGTTCTTTTTTCAAGGTGCCCAGATTTCATATTGTTCAAACACACATGCTCTACAAACAATTTGTGCAGTTAACGCAATCATCACAGAGTCCTGAGGCGACATTCATCCTCCTCAGCTTACGAAGAAGATGACAGGATTTAGAGATTAAAGACAGGCATAGGAAATCACAAGAGTATTGACTGGGGAAGTGATAAGTGTCCATGGAATCTTCACAATTTATGTTCAGAGATTACAGTAAAGACAGACTAAAGAAATTATAAAAGTATTAATTTGGGGAACTAATAAATATCCATGAAATCTTCACAATTTATGTTCTTCTGCCACAGCTTCAGCCGGTCCCTCCATTTGGGGTCCCTGACTTCCTGCAACATAAGTGAAAGAGACCGAGTGAAACAGGTTGAGAGAGAGTAGCTGAGTCCTGTGGATGATCGAGGCCTTTGATGAAAATGGAGGGACTTGTGCCTGCATCCCTCTGGTAGCCTTTGATTTAGTCTGTACTGGGTTATGTGTCTCTGAGCTTCTGTGAGGCCTATTTGACATTGATTCAAAACAATGATTCCTATTTTGTCATTTCCATGTGTGTTCTGACAAAAAGATCCATGTTCTCGGCCGGGCGCGGTGGCTCAAGCCTGTAATCCCAGCACTTTGGGAGGCCGAGACGGGTGGATCACGAGGTCAGGAGAATGAGACCATCCTGGCTAACACGGTGAAACCCCATCTCTACTAAAAAATACAAAAAACCAGCCGGGCGAGGTGGCGGGCGCCTGTAGTCCCAGCTGCTCAGGAGGCTGAGGCAGGAGAATGGCGTAAACCCGGGAGGTGGAGCTTGCAGTGAGCTGAGATCCGACCACTGCACCCCAGCCTGGGCGACAGAGCAAGACTCCGTCTCAAAAAAAAAAAAAAAGATCCATGTTCTCCCAAGGAACTTGGAGATTTTTCAATCTCCCTGATTTGTATTAATATCTATAACATTTATTTTAAATAGTATTTTTTCCAGTCAAAATTTATTATTTTATTGATTAGCATAGGAAGTAGAAAGGGCATGTAAGAAATTTATTTTTGAGCATTCTTCTACAAATATAAAGGACATAGAGTTTATACATTCTTCCTTTCATTTAGGAGGAAGTTAATATTAGATGCATTCTCTGTGCAAGGTGAGCTAAGAGAAAAGACAGCAATCTATATATTATGATTCTATCTTACCAAATCAAGAATTTCCTTTAGAGAATTAACCATGTTGCTGATCACCACTTCTCAACACTTATGGGTTGAAATTATGTTTATTCAGCAAAGTCTAATTTACCCTGCATTTTGTAAGTTGGAGGCTTTAGAAGGAACTATATCCTTCCCAAAGTTAAAGCTCTGCTAAGCTTCACTCTTTAGTCTAAGGCCAGGCAGTCACAGGCATAATGCAGCTACGAGAGAGATGTGCTTTCATTCTTTTGGGGTAGGGAGGAAATAGAGCAAGTGGCTGAGAATACAGATGTTGATTCAGAACCCAGCTCTGTTACTTACTATGTGTGAGCTTGGGTAGGTTAATCTCTAGTTTCCTTATGTAGAAAATGGAGGTGATGATAATATCCACTGTGTAGTGTTGGCATTGTAAGGATATACTAAAATATCTAACATAATACTTGACATTTACTAAGGGCTCAAATAAATAGATGTGATGGTAGTAGCAGTGTAGTAGTATGTGTTGTTGTGGTTGTTGTAGTTTGGTAATTATTGTTGCTGTTGTTGGATGGTAGTGTCCAGAGATTAGCTAACTATATAGTCCAGGCTCAAATCTGACCGAGAGTCTGTTTTTGTAAATAAAGTTTTATTGGAACATAGTTACATTCACTCATTTGCTTATTGTCTATGGCTGTTTTCATACTACACCAGAACCTAAAACATGTACTATTTGACTCCTTATAGAAAATATTTTCTGATCTTTAGCACAGTGGAAATAAGAAACAGTAAAAGTTTATCATTCACATAGTCATGCTTGAATTCTGACTCTTCTCCTTAGCTTCGTGGAATTGGTCAAATTTACCTTTGAGACTCAGTTTCCTCTGTGGTTACAATGATACATAAATAGACATGTTTTAGTGATTAAATGTGTGAAATTAGCACAAAATTGTTGCTCAATATGTATCAACTTCAGTATCTTCCTTTGACATTCCTTCTGGTTTCCTTGTTGTAGTAAAATAAATAAGTTGGATATTTCTGGATTTAATCTCGCTGTTTCAAAAAATATGAAAACATTGCTGGTTTATGCTTTATGTATACATAATTGCCCACTACAAGTGGCTAGCTGTACTTTGCTCAAATTCTTAGAACCAAGTAGGACCACTTAAAGCTATTAGCAAAAGAAGCTGGTATTTAAGTCAAATAAAAAAAATTCTCATCTAAGTCAGAAATAGTTATTTTGTCTTTCAAAGTTATTAAAGCAAATTTCTCAAACCTGAATGTTATATAAATGCACTAGTAGTTTCAATATTGTATTTATTATGCTTCATATAAATTGAAGTAATTTGAACATCATGACAGTGATAATAATTCTAAGTTTGACAAGAGTTTTTTCTTTTTGAGTGGTTCCAATATGTTTTCAGACTTAGTCAGGTCTATCTGGTGGAGAGGAGCCGGACCAAAAATGAGTCATAGCTTCCACATTCTATTTTAGAGAAGTGTAGGAATAATTAATCATAGTCAAGTCCTCTGGTGATTATATTAGAAGAATAAATGTAGTGTTACATTTCCATGCAAATCACTCTTCTTGTTCTTCAGTCTTGGAAATGTCTAGTTGCCTCAATTTTGTCATAATTGTAATCACTTGTGAATAACTAACATTTCCTATTTTTCTGCTAATTTGGAAAAAAAACCCCACCATCTTGTCTCTAGAAATTAAAGGCTAATAAATATATCCCCTTTTTAGAGTATCAGAGAGACACATCATTACATGTATACATGCTGAACACATTTGTTTTGATATTTACCATCGTTTATTTTTTCATTTCCTTTTTTCTTCTTTTTAAAAATTCTTCTTGGATTGCTTGTGTATGTTGACTAATTCCCATCTTTTAGATATTCTTCTTTATATACCCCATTGTGATCCTAGGTCTTAGAATGCAGAACTTTAACAATGGAGCCTGGAGATAGTGATATTGAACATTCTATCTAATTTTCATTTTTTCCTCATAAAACTAATTTTAAAATTCTATATTCTTAACACTTTTGCCGTTGACTCACACAATTTTGCTTTCACCAGCATCCAAAGTGGCTGAAACATCAGCATCAGGTGGTGGCAATGCTTTAAGGGACATCTTATCATATGCAGCGTGGCATCTCTGCGTAGGCGTGTTAAGTTATCCTACATTACTTAGGCTAATTTGTGACAAAGTTGGTAGACTCAATGAAATAAACATTTTGCAAAGAGGTAGAAAGATCTCCCCACCCAGTATCTTATTCAAGTTTTTTAAAAGAGTAATTCCATCCCCAGACTTCCCACACTTAATGGTCTTCCATATAACATACACATAGCAGACTCTCACTAGCAAACCTGTTAAGAGAATAAATAAGTTTGCAGCACTACTTGCTCAACCCAATTTGAGTATAGTGTTTGCTTATGTGACACACTGAACACACAGTTAAATGAACTTTTACTTCTTCCCTCTCTAATGCTGTTGGCTCCTTCAGGTCATCTCCTGCATAAATAACCTGCACCTGAGTCTCAACTCTGCTCTTAGGGTCACCCCGACTAAGACAAGATTATCTGAATAATGGCATATTACTTTTCAATATCTGAAATAAGTGTAAGACAGGAAGTACAAATTGTGTGCTGTTTTCTAGAAGACAGAATAAGTACTTTTTTTAAGATCTCATAATCTCAATTATAAATGAAAACTTAAGTGACCTTGGCATACTGTCAACATAAATCTAGCTTTTAAAAAGGAGATCTTCTCTGCACCATGACTTCTAAATATATTTGGGCTTTTAAATTTTAACCCTTCAGGGAAATTGAACTCAAATAGTAGAAACACTTGTTCTTCAGGAAGCCTGAGGGTTATTAAACAGGCCAATCCGAAATATTGCAGTCGTTATGAAACTGTGTGTGGAAGAGTGAGGAAAATGCCAATGTACAAACATTTATGTTGGTACTTGCCTCCTGGTCTCTTATCTTAGAAACTTAGACATTTCGAAATTTATCTCATAAGATTCCCATATAAAAGATAAAGTTGTCATTTATTTGAAATTCATCTAGAGAATTTAAGAAAATGTGAGGATTGTGCATTCCAGATTATCCTTCGCACCTGAAGCTGTGCCTTGGTTCAACAAGGCCTTGTCTGGACTCTCTAGTGTTCAGATAAGCATAGACATAGAAGAGACTCCTCACTGAGATCATTGACCCTAAGTCCTTTATTATATGCTTCAAGGAGGAAAAGCTCAGATTTGTCCAAGGTCAGACAACAGCAGCAGGCTGGAACTCGGTTTTCTGTCTGTCTTCTGCTGTGATTGGGCCACGTGAAAAAAGGTTCCAATTGGGTATGAAGACTTCCCATAAAACATTGGCTGAGATGGACATACTGGTGTTAATATCAAAAAAGAAGGTCAGAGTTGGGCCGGGCATGGTGGCTCATGCCTGTAATCCCAGCACTTTGGGAAGCTGAGGTGAGTGGATCACGAGGTCAGGAGTTCAAGACCAGCCTGACCAACACAATGAAACCCCATGTCTACTAAAAATATAAAAATTAGCCGGGCATGGTTGTGCGTGCCTGTAATCCCAGCTACTAACGAGGCTGAGGCAGGAGAATTGCTTGAACCCAGGAGGCGGAGGTTACAGTGAGGTGAGATCACGCCATTGCATCTAGCCTGGGTGACAGAGTGAGACTCCACCTCAAAAATAAATAAATAAATAAATAAATAAATAAATAAATAAATAAATAAAAATAAGGTCAGAGTTAAGATTGGTGTGTAAACTATTAAGGAAGAATTTTTTAAAAAAGTGAAACATTTGTTTTAGCAAGCCACATGCCAAAATAATCAGAAATTCACAAAGAAGTCTTGTCTCATTGCATATTTGCTGGAACAAATACATCATTAATGTTCTCAGTTTAGAATGAAATCTTCAAAGTCTTGAATGTTTCTTTCAAAATCATCATTACTATTGTGGATTAAATTCAATATTAAGTTATAACACTTTATATAAGTTATGAAGTGTTTGAAGGTACTTTGTTGTTGTTGTTGTTGGTCATTTGAGGGATACCAAGAAAATATTTCTCATCCCCAAATTTTCTTCTCACTTGTCTCCTTCATGCTTAACAGTTTTCCTTTGATTTCTGCCTTTTGGGTTTTCATCATGGTGGGCTGCTGAAGAGATGTCAATGACACACAGTAGCATATCAACTTCAGTTACTTAGTAGTAGTCTTCCAGAGAGTTGACACTCAAGGGAATGGCACATGGGATGGAAAAGTTTTTATGTCAGTCATAAGAAAGAGCACCAAAGAAGGGAGAGCTGCATTAAGGTGAGGACAAAGCAGCAGTAAACTTTTTGAAAAAGAGAAAGACCAAGAGAGTAGCAGAAGCTGCAGAATTATAATATTGCCTATCCCACAGTTTTGGCTAGAATTTGCTCTGGTGGCTAATGATTTACAGAGGCTTTGGAGTTTTTCCTTTCTAATAACACACTGATTACATTTACATGGTGTTTTACAAGTTACTGAGCACAGCCATAGGCATGATCTTGTCTAAGCTACTCTGTCAGTTAGCCAGGATGAGTACCAGCAGCTCCATTTTACAGACAGTGAAATGAAGGCCCAGAGTTGTTAAGAGACTGGTTCCAACTCACATAAGCAGCGAATGGAGAAGCCAACATGGGAACTCTCCTATTGTGGTTTTGACAGGTGATGTTTCCCCTGCACTGTGTGAGGTTGGGAAAATATTTTATGCTTTGGAGTCAGATGACCCAGGCTTAAACTTGCCAATTTTCTTGCCAGCAGTGTGACTTTGAATATGTTACTAACTGCTCTGAATCTCAGTTTCCTTCATTTGTAAAAAAAGAAAAATAATTCTACCTTGTGAGACTGTTGTGAAAATTCCATTTGGTAACGAAGCAAAGCAACCAGCTTAACGCCTGGCACACAATAGGCACTCAATATACTTTCCCTGCAGTTAAAGATGAAATGATGAATGAGGGTAACTGTTAAATGACACCATGCCTCCTTGGTTTACTTTAATTCCCAAAATGATCTCCTGTGAAAGAGAGAGAGTGTGTGTGTATGTCAATGCATCTGTGCATATGCACACCTGTGTGCATGTCTTGGTGTACACCACGAGCACCTGTGCACATCTCTTAGGGCACTGAAGTTGTTCTCTATGTTCCTAGGCTTTGTGGAACCAGACATAGTGATCAAACATGGAGCATATTTCTACTGCAGATAACTAGAAACTGGATAATGGCGATAAAGGTAATCCAACCGGATGGGTCCTAGCTCTGTGACATGGCTGACTTCCAGAAGCACAGGGTTTTTTTGTTCTCAAATATCAGGATGATACCTGGAGTTCTGAGTCTGATGACCTGGAAGATTTGGGGTAATTCCCTTTAGAAGACACAGCTATGGACTCACACCAAATTGCATTCATTTTTGAATATAGTTTATTTACAGTTATTTATTCTTTCTTGAAAAACTTTTAGCATCGCCTTGATTAAAATAGGTTCATAAAATAATCTTCACTGTATTTGTTACATATGGCACGGAATAATTTAGCACTTTGCAAATATGTCTCATTGATGTGTCTCATTGATGCACAAATGGGAGAAGCACCCTTTTCTAAAAGCAGTACAGTGACTTAGTTCAATTTGGCTATGGGAGCACTTTAAAAAATTACCATGAGATGGCGCTGTAGCCAAGTAGATGAAGTATGCTTTAAACTGAGTTTTCCCTAATTATGGCAGTTAATTGCTTTTTTTTTTTGAATATAGAGGAATCTATCATTCAACTTAAAGTGGAGCAAGGTTTGTTACTCCGTTTTGATAGTATTGATTAAAAGTGAGTCCTTTAATCACAGATCCATAAATCATTTGACAACTGTGTTTCACTTAGGTGTGAGTCTGTTTAAAAAGCCATAGTAGTCAGAAAATCGCCAAACTAAACAAAGGGCCCAAAGGTGCCATTTTATTTAGGATCAAGAAAATATATATGTGGACCATTGTGTTCACCATCCTCATAGACTTGTCTTAAAGTTCTTCCACAAAATTAGATTAACTTCCAGTTTATTTAAAGAGCTGATATTTTTGTTACACTTTAATCTGCTTTGCAGCAATGGAAGGTCATAGAAATATTAGAACATGAATTCACATTTAAATAAACATGATACAAACATGCACACGTGTGTATATACTGAGTGTTTTCACTGACTTGCTTTTCCTCCATATAAATATATAAATATTGAATAAAGTGCATGAGAACATGTCTGTACATATATACAGCTACACATTTGCCTATACAGTATACACTTGAATAGATACTTATGGAATAAAAAACACATATACATTTGTAATATATAGGTAGTCAAAAGACATCTATCAGGCAACATTAATGTTCATTCTGATCAAGATTGAGTATATGGGGGTAGAATCTGTAATATTTTCCCTAATATAAAATGAAATGTGCAGTGTTATAAGTGAAGGCAAAAATACATTAGAGCACAGACATTTTAACATTTATATTTTTATCAGTTAGTATGGTATAATCATGGAGTAGTTCAGTTCAAATGCAGCCTTGGTACTAGCAGCATCGTACACATTCTATCTTCGAAATAGTGAACTATCTTTCAACATATCTATGAGGACATAATTAGAATTTATGCATTTCCAAATCACACAGTGACACTTCCCACATTCTTTAGTTTTCAAATCTGTAGCTTTTTCCAAAGGTTTAGGGCAAAAACTATTTCTCATTCAATAGAAATGCTTCGGCATTGTAATCACGTATCTAACACTGATTCCAATAACAACATGTAATTTAACCTTGAGTGTTACAATATCAAAGTGGATTAACTGTTGTTAATCTCTTTTTCTCTTCAGTGACAACTTCAACGAAATATTATAATATCTGCTTTTCAATTAGGGAGCCCAGTGCCAATGAGTAATACTGAAATGAGTGAGTTTTTGGAGAAATAAAAGAAAAATTTTGCTCAAAACTATGGTAGTTATAAATTGGTTTGAGATTGAGGTGTATATTTCTAAATTAATTGCAATGTTAAGCCTCAAGTGATATTTCCCCCCTCCTTTGTTTGTTTGTTGTTTGTTGGTAACCAATCAAGAAAACTTATTTTGAAAACTACTCTCGCAGTTGAAACAAACTTGTTTCTGAACCAGGTAAGAAGGAAATAAGTTGAAAGGATTCTAAAAATAAGTCTGTTTATATTTTTTGACTAAGACCATTTCAGTTTAGTCTTTTTTTTTTTTTTTTTTTTTTTTTTTGTGGTAGTTGTCGCGCTCTGTTGCCCAGGAGGAAATGGCAGTGATGTGAACTTGGCTCACTGCAGCCTTGAGCGCCTGGGCTCAAGTGATCCTTGTGTCTCAGCCTCCCATGTAGCTGGGACCACAGTTGTGTGCCACCAGGATCAGCTAATTTTTTTTTTGTAAAGACAGGGAGGTCTCACTTTTTTACCCAGGTTGGTCTTGAACTCTTGGCCTCAAGTGATCCTCCCATCTCAGCCTCCTGAAGTGCTAGGATTACACGCATGAGCCACCGTGCCTGGCCGAACCATTTTGTTTAAAGGCAAGGATTTTTATTTTAATTATTTTTATATTTCTCATATCTAGAAATTTGCTTCACACATAAATGTACACTCAATAGATGATTGTGGAACCAAGCGGAATGGTTTTAATAAATAGTATAAACCAATGGATCTGAAAGCATCAATTTACCTGATGAGTGTCATAGGAAAGTCACCTGCTTTTTACGGAGATGTCCTGGGACTCTACCACTGTCAGTAGCCAGAAACCTGAGTTCATCCTCAATCCTGACACAGTTACATCAATAAACTGTTTACTGCTCAAAAGAGTGCATGCATGATGCAGTCATTTCACAGCAAGTTACCAAATACCTCTATAGTGCTGTTTTAGAGAAGCAATTGCTAGAAACGCATTTGGTAATGTTAAATCATCCTTTTGCTAGTTTACCTAGAAGAACAAATATCAAACAAGACCACATTGGAAATTCAGAGTAAAGCACAAGAAGTAGAAGAGAAAGCAGCAATAGTTATTGAATAATATTTGAAATATTTTTCACTTCTGAGAATTAACTTGAAATGCAGCAAATGCAGCAACCTCGTGAATATTTCAAAATGGTATCTATGAAAAAGCAGGAATGAAAAATGTTGTCAAGTATTTCATTTAATTATCTTAGCAATACAGATTTTGTAACACTGACCTTAGTGTCTTTTTTTTCTCCTTTCAAAATATATACAATAGTAAGTTTTAAAGAGATTTTTTTAAGAGGCCATTATGTTCAATAAAATTTTCACTATTTATAGCTATTTTTATTTACAGCATATAGGTAACCAACTCTATCCCATGCCATCAAGGAACAGCATAGCAGCGAGGTTTCCACTTGAAAATACAAGTTAATTTAGATTTACTTAGGGCTTCATAATTATACAATAAAAGTGAATCATTTTAAAGACATCATTTACAATGTTATAAATAAGTATCAGAAAGCTCACAGCTGAAATGCTGTCAGAACATTTTCCAAGCACACATTTTGTAGCATTGAACCCCACTTTTCATTGACAGAATAAAATGAGGCATACAGATATGATCGTTGGTTCCACTAGACTGGTCTAATTTTTTCCAGTCTCTTATTTTTTTTTCCAGATAGGTGAAAACTTGCTCAGTGTGCCCTCCACAGTTACCATGGCAACTGGCCTGTCACACACAGCTCACCTTTTCATTCACCCCGTCGCTATTGTCTTTAGAAGCATCTTCAGAATGCTGCTTTCCTAGAGCAACCATTGAGCAGTCATTATCTGTTGTCTTGGCATCTTGCTTTGAATTCTTTTTTTGTCCCATTTGAAGTTGGCTAGACTTGTAGGCCAAAGCCGGTATAGTGTTCACTAAAATTAACTGCAATGGTTTTTTGTTTTCCTTGTACTGACACTGAATATACCGTGAAAAGGCTGACCTATAAGTCTTGTTGAACAGTGTGTAGACCAGTGGGTTGACTGCTGAAGAGAGATAACCGATCCAAACAAACACATTGAGCAGGGCCCCAATGACATCCTCATTGCAAGACTCTTTGCAGATGACGGCCATGATGTTCGTGATGAAGAAAGGGCACCACATCACCACAAACAGGAAGAAGACGATACCCAGCACCTTGCATGCCTTTTGCTCATTGCTGATGGACTGCATAGTCCTTCTGCCTGTGTAGGACCCTGGGTCCCTGTGGATCGACCGCTGGAACAGCTTTTCTGAAGACAAAGAACTCTGAGGGAGGAAGCTGAAAGAAGCTAATTTGGCCCGTGTGCCGAGATCACTTACACACAAAGTAGCTTCTTTCTGGAGTGACTTGATAGTTAGAAAGTAGGTGATCACCATGATGGTCAAGGGAATGAAAAATGACACAAAAGAGCCGATCAAGACAAAGTTATCGTCGGCGAGTAGGCAACTCCCCTCCTTAAAGACCTTCGAATCGTCCTGTAGCCCAAAGACTGGTATTGGCATCGATATACCTGGAGTTGGACAGAAAATGAAACATGATTATTAAGGAGTTGAGTATATGAAGGCAAGAGCATCACCACTTAATGTTGGCTATTGAAAAGATTTTATATCAACATTGTTTAAAAGCTTAACATACTTTGAGAATTTAAAATTCCTTTGGACTTACTTATGTGTTTTGTAAGTATATATTATGTAGTTCCTTGTATGTTTTGTTGCCCCATATAGCTAATCCTTTACTTACAAAGAACTATAATCTAGTTTTAATTTTTTATGCCATATTTTTCTGATTATACTATTATACTTACTAATTGAAGAAACACACAGAGAGGTAAATAACTAAAAAATGTCCAATAACATCACCATCTAGAGATAGCCACAATTAACAACTGATGCTGTTCATTTTATTTATATATTTATTTATTTTTGTCTATGAAAATCTAGAATATAGATTTCTTTTTTTGATGCTGTTCGTTTTAGATACACACACACACACACTCTTACCATGTGCACACATTTTAGAACAGAATTGAGGTTCTTTTTCACAAACAGTTCTGTATCTTTTTAAAAAATCTAATAAAATGTCACAAGCATGGCTTATATATAAAAATAACTATAAAATTATAAATATAGTATCTTTTCTCTCTAGACAGTTTGGGAAGTACAAAAATGTAACAATGAATAAAGAAAAATAATATGTATTCTCACCAGCCAGGGGCAAACATAATTTACATATTTGTATCATTTCTTCTTCCACTTACACGTACCTACAAACGTGTATATGCAGTACTTTATATGCAGTACTTTGTATCTTATATGTTTTAGATCTTCCTATTCCGTTTAACATTATAAATCATGATAATTGCACATAAAATATTTTTGAGAAATACAATTTTCTAATATTAATTAAAGCTGGAGGCATCACGCTACCTGACTTCAAACTATACTACAAGGCTACAGTAACCAAAACAGCATGGTACTGGTACCAAAACAGAGATATAGACCAATGGAACAGAACAGAGTCCTCAGAAATAATACCACACATCTACAGCCATCTGATCTTTGACAAACCTGAGAGAAACAAGAAATGGGGAAAGGATTCCCTATTTAATAAATGGTGCTGGGAAAATTGGCTAGCCATAAGTAGAAAGCTGAAACTGGATCCTTTCCTTACTCCTTATATGAAAATTAATTCAAGATGGATTAGAGACTTAAATGTTAGACCTAATACCATAAAAACCCTAGAGGAAAACCTAGGTAGTACCATTCAGGACATAGGCATGGGCAAAGACTTCATGTCTAAAACACCAAAAGCAATGGCAGCAAAAGCCAAAATTGACAAATGGGATCTCATTAAACTAAAGAGCTTCTGCACAGCAAAAGAAACTACCATCAGAGTGAACAGGCAACCTACAGAATGGGAGAAAGTTTTTGCAATCTACTCATCTGACAAAGGGCTAATATCCAGAACCTACAAAGAACTCAAACAAATTTACAAGAAAAAACAAACAACCCTGTCAAAAAGTGGGCAAAGGATATGAACAGACATTTCTCAAAAGAAGACATTCCTCAAAAGAAGACATGCATACAGCCAACAGACACATGAAAAAATGCTCATCATCACTGGCCATCAGAGAAATGCAAATCAAAACCACAATGAGATACCATCTCACACCAGTTAGAATGGCGATCATTAAAAAGTCAGGAGACAACAGGTGCTGGAGAGGATGTGGAGAAATAGGAACACTTTTACACTGTTGGTGGGATTGTAAACTAGTTCAACCATTATGGAAAACAGTATGGCGATTCCTCAAGGATCTAGAACTAGATGTACCATATGACCCAGCCATCCCATTACTGGGGATATACCCAAAGGATTATAAATCATGCTGCTATAAAGACACATGCACACGTATGTTTATTGCGGCACTATTCACAATAGCAAAGACTTGGAATCAACCCAAATGTCCATCAGTGACAGACTGGATTAAGAAAATGTGGCACATATACACCATGGAATACTATGCAGCCATCAAAAAGGATGAGTTTGTGTCCTTTGTAGGGACATGGATGCAGCTGGAAACCATCATTCTCAGCAAACTATCACAAGAACAGAAAACCAAACACCGCATGTTCTCACTCATAGGTGGGAACTGAACAATGAGATCACTTGGACTCGGGAAGGGGAACATCACACACCGGGGCCTATCATGGGGAGGGGGGAGGGGGGAGGGATTGCATTGGGAGTTATACCTGAAGTAAATGACGAGTTGATGGGTGCTGACGAGTTGATGGGTGCAGCACAGCAACATGGCACAAGTATACATATGTAACAAACCTGCACGTTATGCACATGTACCCTAGAACTTAAAGTATAATAATAAAAATAAATAAATAAAATAAAATAACTTTAACCAATTTTAATTCTTTTTAAAAAAGCTTTTATTATGGAAAAATTTTTAACATACACACAACGAACAAACCAAAAACCAAACCCAGTACAGTGAACTCATCACCCAGCTTCAAAGATTATCAGCTCAAGCCCAACCTTGTTTCATCCATACATCTTCCAGCTGCCATCCTTCCCATGTTATTATGAACCAAATCCTAGACATCATGTCATTCAATCTGAAAATATTTATTACATAGATCTAAAAGCTGTGCACTCTTAGACAAACCTAATATTTTCACAATACCATTCTCACTCCTAAATAGAAGTTTAATATTTCCTTAATATTAAATGTAGAGTTAGTGTTCAAATTTCCAATTGTCCCATAAAAGTTGTATGTTTTTAGTAGTAGAGCATTTATAAGGGTGGACTACAAAAAGCAAGACAGCCATAGACTTTTTATTGACAAATATAAGAGGTAGGTACAGGATGAGGTAATACAGGGGAACATGGGCCTATATGGTCCATTGCTCCATCACCCAGAGTTGGGGGATCTGTAAAGCTCCCTCAGGTACAGAGATTAGGCAGAGGAGGAAGCAGAAGTGAATAAAGGCAACCCCCACTAGCCTTTCATCATGCTCCATGCCCCACATGATGATAGGACCTTTTTGAAGGAAGATTCAACTGGCCATGTTGTGCAGTTTCACCACCCAGCCCCCACCATGGACAACCTCTCTGCTCCTGGGGAAATAGGTGTATCTTTCTCTACTGGCCTGGGATGGTTGGTCCAAGGCAATCATGAGATGGCTTATTCTCTCTGCCATAAAGGTAGAATCAGGATGACAAAAAAGAGAGGAAACATGAATCAAGTACTCTGTATAACTTAGTTTAAGATTGTTTCTTTCATGAAATGGTAGATATTGCAGGGACAGCCTGGGATAAAAAGTCAGAAAAAAAGTTCCCTTCTAACTCCTGCCCATATTTTCAGCACTCTCAGAACTGTAGAATAACGAGTGTCCTGGTTACTGCTTCTGACCATCTTTAGGGTCTAATACGTGGTCTCACACCAGCCAAGAATACCGGTTTATTCCGGAGTTGAGGGCCACGGCCTCACTCTTGCCATCCATCTGGAAAAAGGTTTTTGGAGAATCTCTGATCTAACTTCTGCATTAGAATTCCGCTTCATCTAAGCACAGACATGACTGTCCTAACCTCATGTTACCTCACATTGGCCATTGCGACCAGGAGAGAACACTGAGTTGATGTAATATTCAACACAAATCTTTCTTAGTGACATTTGCCATTATCTTCAAAGACTTAATTGACAATATTTGTCACTTGCCTATGCAAGCCCATCCAGGATTCTTGGAAGGTGGAGATAAATGACATCAGAGCTGTTCATAAGGACACTTATTATGGCTAATGACTCTTCATTTCCTCCATCCCTCTCTGTTCCTGACCCATTGTTTGCAACATTCAAGAAGAGATTGATGAGCTGTGTCTCCAAGAGGGAACATCCTCTGAGACCTTGGATATTGACCAGTTTTGCTTATCCTTCAGAAAACTCTTGATTGTAAAAGTAAGGGCATGATTTCTAAGAAGAGTGTTTTTCTCCCAGTGTTTGAATCTAGATCTGTGAAATATATTTCCTGTACTCATGTACAAGACAGCATAGTTGCCCATTGATTAGAAAGGATGCTTTGTTCATCCATTTGAGACATCCCTGGATTTGAGTCTTGGCTGTGACTCTGGGCTCCCAAATTGCCTTCTTTATTCCTATTGTCCCCACTTCGTCTATCATGGGAGGCTGGCACCAACATATCTTCATGCATTTGGTGAGGATAAAATGGATCAAATTTGCAGAGCACCTAGCACAGCACCCAGTCCAGAGTAATGTTCTACCAGTGGTCAATAAACATGAGAGTAGCTTTCTCTGCAGAATTATTTATATTAAATATATCAACATTATTTTATTCTAATCCATTTTGCTTAGATTGTATATACTAGATTTTATATAGCAAATCTTTTTAAACCAAAAGAGGCTAAAAAGAGTTTTGGCTATTGGCCATAGAGTTAACACTGATGTAATTATTAGCTTCTGCCAGGGTGATGCAGGGTCTTAATCAATTTTAATTTTGTACAGCTAGAACTGTTGATTACTTTTCGAATGTGATGAATTACAGCATTACTATTAGCCATGATACACATAAACAAGATATCAACCATCCAAAAAAGGTGTGTGATTTTATTAAACTCTTGAGTGTTCCTTTTTCTAATTAATACAAAGGAAGTAACTACCTTGAGAGCCTTTTGCCCTATTTGCTTATAACCTGGTAATTTACATAAGTGGCAATTCTCAATTAACCAGAATGTGGGCCTACCTAAAATGCCAAATTCTTTAATTATTTGGAATAGCGTCTTGGGTTGGAAACACACACACACACACACACACACACACACACACACACCCCATTCCAGAATAGCCCACTTTCTGAGAGGGGTGATGGAGTCATCTGCACTGAAATAGAAAATCTCTTTCTTTTCTTTTTCTTTTTTTTTTTTTTTTGAGACGGAGTCTCGCTCTGTCGCCCAGGCTGGAGTGCAGTGGCCGGATCTCAGCTCACTGCAAGCTCCGTCTCCCGGGTTTACGCCATTCTCCTGCCTCAGCCTCCCGAGTAGCTGGGACTACAGGCGCCCGCCACCTTGCCCGGCTAGTTTTTTGTATTTTTTTAGTAGAGATGGGGTTTCACCGTGTTAGCCAGGATGGTCTCGATCTCCTGACCTCGTGATCTGCCCGTCTCGGCCTCCCAAAGTGCTGGGATTACAGGCTTGAGCCACCGCGCCCGGCCATTAATCCCTCTCTTAAATGCCTGGGATAAAAAGCCACTCTACAAGAGGATGTGGTAAGAGGTTACAGGCAGAGTTGTTCTGTCTGGAAGGGGGACATTAATTTGGAGGTGGAGAATCAAGCTGATCAGTTATTTAAATGGCCTATTCACCTTTACATATAACAAAAACATCCTGAATACTATTGTATACCATTCGTTTTCCATGCCTCACTCATAGTAACTGGTCAGCAAGGGTTGTAGAAAGAATAACCAGGAAGTGAAAGTAATACTCTATAAAGAGAAGAGGAAACTTTATGTCAAAACACTAGAACACACAGATAGGCTTTGTTGGTACAATAAGCAGCTCAAAAGCATGTGCCTCTACCAAGAGAGATGAAGACATGGGCTGATCTCCAATATTGTGGTCACAGCCATCTCCAGGGCATTAATTATCTGGCTGCTTTGTTTGATAATAGCTGCTTTTGGAGACCTGACATCTCCTCTCACTTGAAATTTCTGCATATAAAGCATTTTCCTTTATGAACAAAACAGTAACTTGAATTACGTGACTCTGCATTTTGTTTAATATATTTTTCTGAAGAGTGGAAAACAGCTGTCAAAATTCAATATCAGTATTGGATCCTCTGTGTAGCATTTTATTTATTTCCACTGAAACTCAGACAATAAAATGAATGGGAAACCTTGACACCCAAGAACACAAAAGCTTTGGTTGGTGTCTTTCTTGCAGCATAGCTCTGCTTACTTCCTGCACATAAACTTTGCACCTCTAGTTAACATCTCACCACAGGCTGCATAAATAACTCACTTTGAACTGCCGGCTGTGAAGGACTGGCTTTATTCTTAATCTTGGACTTTTTCTGAGACGGTGTATATTTCTTGGGAAATAAGAAGATTGCCTTCCTAGCTAACCATCCTCTTGTAGGGAACAGGACAGTGGCAGTCCCTAGGGCCCTCAGCTGGAAAGGAGGTGGAGGGCACAAGTTATTTTGGGGCTTTTGTGAAAAAGATTGAAATTTGGGTTCATAGGTTTCTGTTCCCCTAAACTGCTACCTTTTCTTTGAATTTTAATGCATGCTGTATTTTTCAAGTTATAAGAACGAATTTACTAGTAGTTTGACAGAAAACACCGCCTGTAAACACTGCAGGATAATCCTTACATTAGCGGGAAAGAAAAATTGACTATATAGGGCAACTGCCAATGGGACTCACTACCCTTCTGATACAGAGTTGCTAAATTCCTTCTAATCTGTGTATGGTGTGTTGACAAGGCAGATGTACATAAAAATGAGAGCTACACAAACATGTCAGTTACCCAAAAACTGTATGTTTCTTTTTCTCAGAGTAATTCTGAATAGCTCTGATAATAAATTGCAACTTTTCAAGGTATTTTCACACATATTCATTCACTCTAAATTGACTTTTACAAAATTGTTAAAACAGTACCCACACCTTCTTATGGGGCAGATGAAAATTTCACTTTACAAATATGAAAACTTGGGCCTACCAAGCTTAAGTAATTTAGTTAGAATCACACAGAAAGTTGGGGGCAAAATCAAGACCTCTACTTAGGGTTCTTAATTCTTATGGTGGATTTTTAAAAACTGCTTATTTGTTCCTTTGAAGGTAGTTTCAAAAGTCTATGACTACCTCCGAGGTTTTTAACATTAGCTTCAGGAAGTCTATAATAGTCCTAAAATCTGAAACATTTGTATATATGTATATTTCCTTGGAGATAGATAGATCTTTCCTTAGATGAAGTTCTAGCCCCTAATATGACTAATAAGCACTCAATTACACCAATTGATATGGTTTTGTTCTGTGTCCCCACCCAAATCTTATCTTGAATTATAATCCTCATAATCCTCACATGTCGGGACAGGGACCTGGTGGCAGGTGATTGGATCACAGGGAGGTTCCCCCATGCTGTTCTCGTGATAGTGAGAGTTCTCACCAGATGGATCTGATGATTTTATAAGTGTTTGACAGTTCCTCCTTCCCACGCTCTCTCTCACCTGCCACCATGTAAGACTCACCTGCTTCCCTTTCTGGCATGATTGTAAGTTTCCTGAGGCCTCCCCAGCCATGTGGAACTGTGAGTCAATTAAACCTCTTTCCTTTATAAATTACCCAGTCTTGGGCATTTGTTTATAGCAGTGTGAGAATAGACTAATACGCCGATGTTGCATGTACAGCAAAAACTCTCTCTCTCTCCACCCCCCACCAGTAATTGGTTGTACAACACTTAAGAACCCATCCACATCTCTCTTGTCTCAGAGAAGATTGATTTTCATCTACCATTTCCCCCCCAGACAATACGTTACAAAACCCAAAGAGAGTCTGAATCATATAATGTAATTTGAATAAATTACCAGAGCCTTGTTTTGTTGTTGGAATCACAAGTAATAAGGCAACTTCTCCTGATGACTATGTTAGTCAGCTTGATTTCATCATTCTACATTGTAGGCATTGATCAAAATATCACATTTGTACATCATCAATGATACAGTTATGATTTACAAATCAAAAATAGTATTAATAATAAAAATAAAACTTTTCAATGCCACAGAAAGTTGGGGGCAAAATCAAGACCTGCCTCTTTCTTTTTTAATGAGTGGATATTACACTATCTACCCACAGCAGTTGCTCTTTTCTAGGCTGCACATCTAGCAACATGCTCATGAGTAAAGATTTATTTAGGAAAAAACTCATCTCTGTCCTACATTATTAGGCCCCATCTTAAAAGTATTGTCTCCTTTCTCCCATTTGTATCAAGGGGGCAGATTTTGGAGTGATTCTCTCTGAAAGCTTGGAGAATGAGTCTTACATGTGACATGTCTCATTTCAGAGACTCTGGTCTAGAAGGTGTGGGGAAAAACAGTCATGGTGTCTGGAAAGTTAGGTTGCAGCAGGTGCACACACAATCCAGACCCACAGCAGTCAGTTCTCTTTCCTCCAGTTTCACTTGTATGCAGCATCCTAAAGCACCTTGTCCATCATGTTACACAAGAGCCTACAGCGTCCCTAATGCTCGAGCAATTACCAGCTACGCAGCCCACGCTACAGGGTCTTTGTAATCTGATTTTAACATACTTATTCGACTTTCTCAATAGTCATATGGTGTTCTCTCTCTGTCGCTCTCTTCTTTATGTTATGTCTTCAACTATTCGGGAGGATATTACCCATAGCAAGATTTTTCAACCAGTCACAGAGTGTGATTTGAGGAGCCCCAAGTCCTGCCTCCCCTCACATGTGTCTCAGTAGCTTGCTTGGTATACAGCAGTTCCCCCTTATCCTTGCTTTCCCTTTCCATGGCTTCGGTTTCCCAGTCAACCACAGTCTGAAAATATTAAATGGAAAATGCCAGAAATAAACAATTCATACGTTTTACATTGTGAACTGTTCTAGTAGCGTGATGAAATCTTGTGTTGTCCTACTCCACCCCACCTGGGACATAAGCCATCCCTTGGTCCCTTGGATCCATGCTGCAGATGCTCTGTGCCCATGAGTCACTTAGTAGCCATCTCAGCATATCAACTATTGTGGGATCACAATGCTTGTGTTCAAGAAACCCTTATTTTACCTAAGAATGGCCCCAAAGTGCAAGAGTAGTGAGATTGGCGTATTGTTATAATTGTTCTATTTTATTATTCATGATTGTTAGTCTCTTACTGTGTCTAATCTATAACTTACACTCTATCATACATATGTACACATAGAAAAAACATAGTATATACAGGGTTCAGTACAATCCACAGTGTTTGGCATCCACTAGGCGTCTTGGAATGTGAGCCCCATTCCAAGGATAAGGGGAAACTGTCATACTGCAGTGACTGTCTTAGAATGAGAGGTCCCATTCTGTGTACCTATAATTCCCTGGAGGGTTGACTATTAACCTAAGTTCATGGTGCAGCAGCACAGAGACGCATAGCAGGGAGGACCCCTGAGGGCACAGGCCTTGGAAAGGAAGGTCGCCGTAGGAGGGAAGACATACAAGATTGCTCAGGGATGCAGGTCTGAGGGAGGTATGGTGGCTGTGCCATACTGGGCTATTCCTAAGAGCCCAGAGCACCATCGGGAAGGGGCAATGTAAACAGCTACTGAGAGGTACGGAGACTCACTTTTCATTTTTGCCCTGGACCAATTTTGATACCTTTCCTTTCCCTGAAATGCTATACCAGTGAGTAGGCGCTCCAGGATTTCTACATAGCAGGGGCTTTAGGAGTGGAGGCTGGAGGGCATGGGCAAATGAGGCAACCTGTCTTGAGGCTACATTTGCATAGAAAACACATTATTGTACTTTAACTGTACCATTATTTGGGACTGCTTTGGGAATCTGAAGATGGAGATTGTGTTTGCAAACCACACCCTACAATTTTTTTTCAAAACATATCTCAAGGCACATCCCTTGTAGGAAAGCTTCCCCAGATTAATTCTTTCTACAATAAGAACTATTTCTCTTACTCCATATTCCTTCAACACCTCCATAAATAAATTATACTGTGCTAGTTCACACTTTCAATATCTTAGAATTTTTCTCTAGACATGTCATTATATTCATGAGATGACAATCTCATTAATAGCAGGGATATCTTTTCCTTTCTGTATTGTAAGACATTCTAGAATCGAATGTGCTTCTGCTTATACTGGGAGCTTAGTAAATGCTTGTGGGATTGAAGGGTAAACAAATGAGAGAGAGGAAAAAAAAGAGAGAGTTGGGAATTATAATACATTTTATAGACACAGCTTGAAATTACTAAATAATTTCATAATGCTTCCCTTCAGTTTTGTTGGGAAAACACAGTAATGAGGCTGTCAATTAGCCACGTAGGGTAGAAAAACGGAAAATGGGTATTTGTATGATACATAATCTGTATACTCTTTTGAAGGAGCCACATATAGGAATAACCAGCACATGAGCTGACCACCTTAACAGCTAAAATCACAAGGGAAAAGATCGCTGTAGAATATGGTGCCTAGTGAGAATCAGGAGACCTGGGTTTATTCCTGTCTGTTCTGACTCATATCCTGGATCTAGGCCCGTTATTTTTCACAAAGTGTCTTTCAGGTAAATTAAACAAGTATGTATCAGCAAACTGGAGCATGAATATAGTGGGAAAATCACAGAATTTGGAATCACAAGACACAGGTTTGCCTCCAGACTCTGTTAATCACTAGCTGGGTGACCTTAGGCTGCTTAACTTTCAAGCTTCCATCTGTAAGGTGGAGATAATATAAAGAGGGCTCCTCTGATTTGCATGCAAGGCTTTGGTGAAAAAGCAGTGAGGTAATGAGTCTGAATCATTTTTGTAAAGTTTTAAGATTTATTTAGACGAAAGTGATTATAATGTACTTAGCACTATGTGAGACTCTGGGTAATGCAAAAGACCTTTGAGACATTTCATGGTGTCTAAGATTTTTTTTTTTAAGCTTTTGATTATGGAAAATTTTAAACACATGAAACTAGAGAAAACGGTACTGTGAACCCTATGTACACATCACCCAAGTTCAATACAATCATAATGTCTAAGATCTCATAGGGAAAACAAAATATACACAATTGATTTAGGAAGGCAGCAGTGCAGGACAGAATGAGATCAAGAGGCAAAATAGATGACATCGATAAATTCCTATGTTATGTCAGAGTGCGAGGCTCGTTGTGGGTTGGCATCTCTGGGAAAGGCACAGGAGCTGAGCCGGGCCTGTGAATGAATAGAATCTGGATAGGGATCAGGCAAGGAGACAGGAGTGATCTCTGCATCCTGGGCCAAGGTGTGCCTGGACTTGCTGGGGCTGAGGCAGTCTGTTGTCTGGTATGCAACTGTGAACTCAGGAGCAAGTGCACACATTGCTTATCACTTACCAGAAGCATCGAGCAGCTCCTCTATCTGTGATAGCGATCAGTTTTGTTCCTTCATCCATCAATCAAGTAGAAATTGAGCCTACACTGAGCTAGGTACTTGAGGAATTAGAGAGGGAGAAGGTGGTTGAGTCTATAATCAGTTACTTTACAATCTAATACCTTCACTACCATTCATTAATTCATCACTCCAAAAAAAAAAAAAAAAAAAAAAAAGGCTAGGGAGGCAGAGGATTCAGAGCTATAAGCAGAAAACTAGGATCTTATAGGGAAATGTATCTGCTTCTGCTTCAGTCTGTTGTGAAGTTACATAGCATGTATCCTCTGGAAAACTCCCTACCCTCTTAAAAGGGTGACTGGGAGAAAGGAAAATAACATCATATCATAGTCATGCACCCATAAAAATGTTTCAATCAACATCAGATTGCACACATAGCAGTGGTCCCATAAGATCAGAATAAGATTATAACACTGTATTTTTACTATACCTTTTCTGATACATTTAGATACACAACTACTATTGTGTTGTAATTGTCTGTGGGGTTCAGTGCAGTAATACTCTGTACAGATTTGTAGCCTAGGAGCACTAGGCTGTCCCACACAGCCTACAGGGGGAGCAGGCTATACCACACAGCCTACGGGGGGAGCACGCTATACCATCTTGGTTTGTGCGCGTATACTCTGTGAGACTCACACAAGGATGAAACTGCCTAATGATCCATTTTTCAGAACATATCCCCTTCATTAAGCAATGCATGACTATATTTTGAAAACAGTATTGACCCCCTGGGCATCCTGAAAGGATCTTAGGGATCCCCGGGAACCTGCAGAATATGTTTGGAAAGTCACTGATATAGGAGAAAAAAGTTATTAGTTTGCAGTGGGAAAGCCCAAATTTAGATCCTCTCTGGTTTTAAGCAAGTCATTTAATCTGAGTTTTTTTTTTTCCCCCATAAAATGGGGATTAACAGTGTACCGTTCAAGAGATGATTATGAGAAATATAAATGAGAATTACTACCCTTATATAGTAAATATAAAATAAATACTACATAGTAAATATAGTATTGTCTAACAACTGGCAATTAGAGAGAACAATGTTCTACAGCCATCCTTAATGCCCAGAGTTCTTCATTCTGTCTAAAAATCTCTGCTGTAGCTGAAACCTCCAACCACTCTTGTTTGGGGCTAACAGAAATGAAAACCAGTTTAATATTGTCTTTATATTTAGTTTAAAAATCTGTGCATTGCTTGCCACTGCACATAGGTCTCTGTTAATATGGAACCAGTTCATCACCCAAGATAGGGGTCCTGCAGAGCAAGAATGTTTCCCAGAATGGCTGATAATGGTCTCCTCAGTGAAAATGGAATGACCTCCTCTGTGGATGGTGACAATGAAGTCAAGTGCCAAGGGTGCTGAGTAATGGGTGTGCAATGTCATATTGCCTTAAAAGTACACATTGGGATTCGCAGAACAAGGACTAAAGAGAGACATCCACTGTGTCCTTTCTCTGTGGGAACAAGGGTGGTCATAGGAAATCTGGGACTTTTTTTCCCACAGGTGTTGTGTTAATATGGAATCGGTTCTTTGCACAGAGGTCTGTGTTAATATGGAATCAATGCCTCACCCGAGACAACAGAAGGACCTGCCACAGTGTCACTAGCGTCACTTCTGTACTGGGAATTCAGTCATGCAAGCCCTGGAAACCTGATACCTCAGCTGTGCTGGCAAAAATGGCGGTGGCTGGGCTCCTCCTGTTTGTTCATTTTGCTCTTTTCCAAATTGCAGTTTTGGCAGCATGCTGCTCTTTGGTGGAACTGAGGCTATAAGCCAATGTCCTAGCTACAAAGAAGGGTGGGAATTTGAGTTTTGATTCTTGGGAATTTCCCAAAATATTGAAAAGCTAGTTGAAAGAAATGTGGCAGGCACCCACTTCGCTTGAACTACGACATGATTTGTAGCTGCTGTAATGGGGGCAGTGAGCGGGGGTGCCTCTTTCAAAGATGGTTCTGCTAGGATTCCTACCCTTTTTCGATTTCCCACTTTTCCCCTCTATGATCTTCCTCTCTTTTTCTGGCATCTCTGCAGTCAACATATGTTCAAGTGTTTAACAGTTAAAAATGAATCCACCTGAAAACATAAACTATGTACCGATAGTTATCATCTCAAATGCTTACAGGGCCAGTGTAGCAATGTAATTGAGCTACGTTTGGCAGAGAAGACGGTAGGAGGAGTGTTGCTTGGTAAACTGGATAATGCCTGAGGGCAATCAAGTTCAATACAATAAAAAACAAAACACATTGTGCAAGCCAAACAAAACAGATCTGTGGGCTAGACACATTTTTCATTATTCAATTAGCTTGGCACAGGTTTAGAGCTTTAACAACTTTCTTTTGGGTTCTTCTTTATTCCTATCTCTTATGGACTTCTCATCTTGGCCTTGCTCTTATGGTCACTGGTCATGTCCTGATCAACTGACACTATTTGTACCACAAGGCCCAAACAACTTTTTGTTTTGGTCCTAAATCCTGAGATTAGGCAGGATCTTTCTTAGTTTGGGTTTCAGATGCACGCCTCTGGGATTTAGATAAAAATTGTTATCATGCAGATAGATAAGTGCTCCTGGGCACTATTTGGGGCACAGAAAGCCCCTAACTAGCAACTTCTTCTTGTAACCCAAGCTAAACTTCCGTATCTCCCTTTTGTCTTACCCACCATTTACTTGAGCTTCTAGGATTCTAGAAGCTTCTTCACAGTTTCACTTTTTATCCCTCAACAGTCTGGTTGGCTGAGACCTCCAAACTTCCCATCCAGCTCAGGGAAGCCCAAGATGAAGAGCTTTTGGTTTTACTATCTTTCAGCGAGTGATATGAAAACCGCTACTCTATGAGATTTCATTTGCTCCATCTCCTAAAAAGTTGTACATACCCTGAAACGTTAGTGATTTGGAGGGAGAAGTTTTTGTTTGTTTTGCAACATCGGAGAGACATTTCTATGGTTTAATTTCTGCTTGTGAAGGGCCTGTCTTACCCAGTCCGAAGTATGCCTTTAGTTTGCAGAAAGATGCACTGAGTTCAGGTTAAAAGCAGCTTTAATCAAGAAGTTTATCTGGTTGTTTTCAAGGTCTTGTACAGATTTTTCTTGAAGAGATGAAATAGAGCTTAGCGATTATCTAAGGAAGCAGCTTTCTTTTACAGTTAATGAGTCAAGGTAGAGCTGTTAAGCTCTCTGTGTAAGTTTAATGGGTAAAAAGTGGGGGAAAACCCTACATTTACAGGTGTCCACAGTGTGACAGACACTGTGTAGGTCTTTACATACGTCAGCACATTTCATCCTCACAAGGAACTCACGAGGAAGGAATTATTATTCCCATTTTACAGATGAAGAAAATTGGGACTCCAAGATATTCTATAACTTGGTCTAGACCTTATACTTAATAAATGCACAAGCTAAGACTCGAATCTACATCTGATTTGTTTTCTTCTGTGCTTCAATTTTTTGTTAGAATCTGGACCTCATGAACCCTAATCTAGTGTTCTTTTCATGACATCAGAAGAGTTTAGTTAGCTTTTTCATTGCTTTCATTTTGTAGTTCATACTTTTTGGGTTTTAAGGATTAAGAGTGTTTACTTGTAAAGAACTTTGAGATGCATATGGAAATTACTGAGATCTGATATTACTTATACATGGGAAGCAGGAATAGAAATGGGAGATAGGAAATGGAAAACAAACAAAACCTCCACCCCAAGGGCTAAGCATTGTCATAGTAACTAATGAACAACTGAGCTATTCAGCTGCCTCCTTGGCCTCTCAACTTGGATGTCTCCAGTGGGCATCCCTAACCTTACGTGGTCACACTAGGACTCTGGGTTTGCACTTGCTCACCCCCACCTTTCCTTATCCCAGTAAAAGGTCCTACCATCTATCCAGATATACAACTTAAAAACTTAGGAGTCTCTTTCCATTATCCTGCCTTTACAAAAGACTCACCAGCATTCTAATAAGTCTACCTAATAATCTATCCTAATTTTACCTGCAAAATATACTTTTTGACCAAATCTGTCTACTTCTCTTTCTCCACTGCCATCTCTGTACTCTAAGCCACTAGGACTCCTGCCTGAATTACCACAAGACCCTCCCCACTGCCCTCAAGGGACTCCCATCTTTACCTGTGTACCTCTGAGCCAGAGACCCTGCAGTGCACTTAGAATACCATCCAAACTCCTTACTTTGGCTACAGGCCCTCAGAGATGTGGCCCTGCTGACATCTCCTTCCTCCCCTCCTCTCACTGCCTCCCTTTCTTACTATGCTTGAGCTGGACTGGCTGCTTTCTGCTCCTTCAACCCTCTAAGCTGGTTACTCCATCAGGGCCTTGGGACTTGCTATTCCCACTGCCAGGCACACACCACTCTTTATTGATATTCCCATGGCTGACTCCTTCTTATTTGGCATCTGTGTAAATGCCCTCTCCCCAGTCAGCCTTCCTCACCCTGCCTGAGTCACTCCATAGCGCATTTCTCTGATTTGTTTTTCTCCTTTAGCATTTGCCACTGTATGAGATTATTTTGTTGGTCTATTTATTTGCTTGTCATCTCTCTCTTTACATGAATGTGAGCTCCATAAAACCAGATACTTTCCTAAGACAGTGCATGGCACATCGTATTTAAATGTTAAACATGAAATAAAGATTTCTGGAATAAATGAATAAGTATATGCAGAGGCCTTTGGGAACACATGCAACATAAAAAGAAGAGGAGAGAACAATTATGACTACCTAGCAGACTTCCTCATTACCTTAGTTATCTGGGCAAGGGCAAGAAATTGCTCAAATCTCCCAAATTTGGGAGACTAACAATTCTGACAAATTAGGGCTTTATAGAAGTTGAAGGTAAAGCTGGTTAATTTGAGGACTCTCCATAGACAGAGCCCTTTCTCTAATATACTAGTTAATAATAATCCTCCATCTTTACATCCTAACAGTGCATCAGGGAAGACTATGTCTTGGTTGTGGTAGTGAATAATAATCATAAAAAATAGCACAATCAAATACTTATATGGTACTTACTGTGCTCCAGGCACTATCCTAAGTGCTTTATACAGATTAGCTTACTTACTCCTCACAGTCACCCTGTGAGTTTGTGCTATTATTATCACTGTTTGCTGATGAGAAACTGGAAGCACAGAGACGTTAGGTAAGTTGCCAAATGTCACACAGTAAGTGGTGAAACTAGAATTTTGAGCCACAGTCTGGCTCTGTATTCTGTATTTTTCTATGCCCTGTAGCCTCAGCACACTTTCACCATCAGGTATGCAGGCTTGGGGATCAAACTTCCTCACTTCAGAAAAGTTGCTGCTTGAAGAGTTGCTGCTTCATTGCTGCTCAAGGCTGGCTCTTAGATCTGGAGCCTGGAATTCACGCGGTGTCCTACCTATGAAATCTTTTTGTGGGGACAGGCCTCCTTTTATCTGTGCTTGTGTTGCAGGGGCTATAAGTTTCTCATTTAGAGCCATTTACATGCTATCCGTGGGAAGACTGGCCATGGCTTCCCCTAGGAGAGATATAAAAATGAAGAAGCTATAGAAACCATCTTTTAAGAACTTAATGCTAATGAGCAGTTATCTTTTACTGCAAATCTTTAACGCAAAACGCCAAGATCAACATTTTTTAAAATTACAATTTCCTATGCTATTTCTTGCAATGCTTACTTTCTTTCCATGGTTTCCACCTAACTGGTGTCCCATACCTGTGCTGATGTTGAATGTTTTTCCTCCAACTTAACCTATAGATGACTTCTGGGGTGGGGGTGAGGATGGGGCAGAAACCCTTTGAAAAGGAGTGCAAAAGTTTATGTTCATGTGACTACATACATTTTTCAGGAAAGAGGTAATTCTCCCAATACTCCGCAACACAAAAAAGATTCTGAATCGCTATGTCTTGGGTGTATGTGTCTGTGTATGTGTGTGTTTCCTAGTAAAACCACAGTTTCATATCTTCATAGTTCAATTTCTTCTGCATAGTACTTTTCTAAGAATATGGCAGGAATTTCTAATTTTAAAAGATGTTCGTTAAGAAACAAAAGTCATAGTAAAAATCTAATGTGCCAAATAGTTTATAAGAAAATGCAGGAAAAGGATAAAGAATGAGTTCCTTGATACATTGTATATTCTGGTTCAAACATAATACAAGCACAGATGCATACAGCACAAAACACACTAACTTTAATATCCTGCGGAGAAGGTAATTTGCTGGGTTACATACATGCGTGTTAAATGGGAGCTTTATTAGAATAAGTCAGACTGAAAGAACACTTTCGCACAGAATATCTGTATAATGGAAACAGGGATTTCTGAAAAATAGCTGCAGTTTTCCAGGTGACTTTACAAGGGCAGGATGGGTGTAGAGTAACTGGGAGAGACTCTCCTTTTAGAAACATTCTGGGCATGAAAGGCAGTTGTGGATCCAGCCAAATAAGCTGCAAACCTCCGGATGATTTATTTACTGCTTTTCTACATTTTGTGATAGTAATAAGCAAGGTGTTAACTCTAGCCTGCTAAATGTTTGAACCTGATGCATTTTGTAATCAGCAGAATAATGGTCCCCAAAGATGCTTACGTCTAACTCCTGGAAGCTGTGAATATGTTGTGTTATATGGCAAGGATAAACTAAAGTTGGGGATGGGAATTAAAGACGCCAATCAGCTGAGCTGGAAATAATGCGAGTGCCCTGGATTCTCCAGGTGAGCCCAATGTCTGGATTCTCCAGGTGAGCCTGATAGCTGGATTATCCAGGTGAGCCCAATGTAATCACAGGTTTCCTTAAAAGTGAAAGAGGGAGGAAGGTGTGTTGGGTCAAAGTGATTCAATAAGAGCAGGATTCGGTTTGTACTGGCTGCCTTGGAAGATACAGGAACAGGACCACGGGCGAAGGAGTGTAGGCGGCTTCTAGAAGCTGGAGGGGCCAGTGACATTTTATTCCCCTAGTGCCTCCAGAAAGAACACAGCCCTACTGACACCTTGGTTTTGGCCTGGTGAGACCAACTTCGGACTTTTCACCTCCAAAACCGTAAGTAATAAATTTGTGTTGTTTTAAGCCAACAGCAGAGGTGTCGTTTCAGTTTGTAGTCGTTGCTACAGCAGGACTAGGGAGCTGGTACGCGCTGCCGGGACTCGCTCCTGCTCTGGCACTTGGGCGGCACTGTAGGTGCCCATGTTCGTGGAGGTAGTCAGCAAACGGGGGCTCTCTCGGCTGGACTGGCCATGTCTGCTTACACAGAGTGCTCCCCTCTTCCACTGTGGTAATAGCGTTGCCTTAGTCCCTGTGCGCTTGGAGTGGTATTCTGTACAAAAATTATTTGTCAAAGGGACAAACTTAATGAGCTATGATGCCATTCAGACTGATGTGCTAACTTTTAAGCTTTCCTGTGAGGAAGATAATTGTTCTGTGATATGAGGAGAGTGGCATTGCATGTAGTGTATTTCTTTGTGTGCTATTAAAATGCAGTTCACAGCTGTAGACAGGTGGGGTGAAATTAGCCCCAGACTGGGAGACAGAAGCCTTGATTTATTTCGTTGGCCTGTTCACATACAAGCTATGGTTGTAATGAACTTTTTTTTCCCCCATAAACATTTTGAAATCACTTAGTCATGCTCCTCAAAAAATTTTAACGTTTGGATTAGAACTGTTGAAATTGTAGATAATCTGGTGGAAAACGAACACCTTAGTTCTACAGTTAACAATGGTAAGTTATCTCAATAATTTGGACACGTTATATCTTTTTTTAAAATCTACTTAGGTCTTGTCTGTCCTATAATAGTTCCAGGGTTCTTTTTTTTTTCTTCCTATAAAGTTCCTGGTAATTCTTATTTGATTTTTCTTTTTCTCCTTAATATAGTGCATTACTTCTGAATTGTTAGGTAAAAGTTGGTCTGCTTGTTGTCTTTATCTCAAAGAGATTGTGCTTCTCATATGCCTAGAAGGTTTTTCTTGTGACTTTATATCCCCCCCAGGGGATATAAGATGCCATGATTAATATCGTACACCAGGAGAAGGAGTTACAGCCTGTGCGTCTCCTGGTGATCTTGATTAGGAAGAAGGGGAAGGTGGACCTTAGGGCAGATGGCCTCCAGCATTGAAATGTGGGCTCCCAGATCCTCCATCTGCCCACATCTTGCTGGACACAACCATACTCATCTGCCTGGGCCCCTTCTCTGACTCCCAATCCCCTAACCATTGGGCTGGGAGGAGAAAGAGCTCCGAAACAGCAGGTCGCTCCCTTCCCTTGCTGTGTGCTCTCACGTGCCTAGGGTTGTTGGCAGCACACTGGAATCACCTGGCAGCCTTAAATACTGATGGTGGGTTGAATCTATAGAGATTCTGATTTTGTGCGTTCCAGGTGAGGCCAAGGGCATCAGGCGGTTTTAGAGCTCCCCAGCTGATTCTAATGTGCTGCTAAGGTTGAGATCCCCAGTCCCAGCCCTCTCCTGAAGCCACCCCACTGGCTGGAGAAGATACTAGGCTGACATTGCTTTTTCTCTGCATTGCCATGGTCACTGGGTGGGCAGATCCATGTCCAGGGTAGCGTGGACACTCTTCCAAGGCAGAATCTACACTGCCTGTGACTCTCAGCTCTCCTCCATCTAAAACATCTTAGTTTTACAGTTGTGCTTTTCATACGCCTAGAAATTTCTGGACTACATTTCTCTCCCGTATATGGACTTCATGACCATCTATTTCCCAGAGGCTTTTTGCAGTTTTTATGCTAGTTTTCGATTCACCAATCTTTTCCTTCTGTTAGGTTTAAAGAAAAAAGTCTACAGTTCCAGTTAGTCTACTTTTGTAACAGGACCTGACAACTCCACTCCACTTCCCATCCTAAAGACTACAGGAAAAACTAGCCCAAGTGACTGAGCTGGGGGGTCCCAGTCATCAGTAGCATGAGTATTTTGCTTTGGAATATTATCAAATAGTGGGGGGGGGGGACCAGCACAGTGGACTTAGTGTCAAGTCCAGGATTTGATTCTTAGCTAAGAAAGCAAGTTTCCTCTCTGAGTTGTGAGGATTAAATGTGATAAAATGGAAAAAAGGCCAGGAGTGATGGGCTTTCAGGAGATGCCCATAGACATTAGCTGAATTTGAACATTTTCAACTTGAATGGGACAGAAACATTAACTGGAGTTGGCAGGAGGATCAGTGATGTATCTAATAGGCAGCATTACAAACAGCACAAGCTTAGGTGTTCCTCAGCTACCACACCTTAGTGCTTGCTCCTCTGTTAGGATTATCTATTAGACTTTGCTATTTGCTTTTATTAGAGTTTTATATTACAAGAGGGGCACATGATAGAGCTCATGCAGTTTAGTTCATTTCAGACCTGGGCCAGCTTTAGGTGAAAGCTGCTGGAACTAATTTTTATGCCAGGACTTCAAATAGTGACTTTGGGCCTCTATCAGAACAAAATATCATTATCCCCAGCTCTGGCTCTGACACCAGTTCTTTTGAGGCTGAAAGTTGCCCTGGGGTTGTAAGATCTTCCATGACCAATAACAGAAGTCAGTAGAGACTTTTAGGCACAGAGATGTGATAACATATTTAACATTTTGATAGCATTCCAGGCAGCAATAGAATAATGCCTTTGGCCAGGAAATCACAGATCCCTACCCACCCTGTTATGGTAGAACTGTGTCCCCTCAAATGATCCCCAGTAGCTGTGAATGTGATCTTGTTTGGAAATAGATTCTTTAGTAGATGATCGGGTTAAGGTTAAGTAAGGTCATTAGGGTGGGCCCTAATCCACTATGACTGAGCTTATTAAAAAAAATGTCTGGACACAGACATGTGTACAACACTGGGATAACATGTGAAGATGAAGGCAGAGATTGGGAGATGGAACTACAGGAACACCAAAGATGACTAATGTCCCACCAAAACTGAGAAGAGGGCATGGAACAGCCTCTCCCTCACAGCTGTCAGAAGGAACCAATCCTGCCAATATCTTGATTCCCAGAATTCTGACCTCCAGAACTGTGACACAAGAAATCTGTCAGTTTAAGCCAATAACTTTGAGGTACTTTGTTGCAGTAGCCCTAGGAAACCAGTACACCCCCCTTTCTCTCACTCTACCTTTCAGGAGAAGTGATACTATAGATTGCTCAAACTCAAGGGAACTCCGTAAGTTTTTCGGTGGAAACATGTGAAAAGGCTGATATGTAACCACTATGACCTTCAGAAGCGGCAGTTTCACAGGATGTAGTCAAATACATTTTCTGGTGGGTGGAGCTTTGTGTGAGACATAAATCAATCTCATTGGGTAGCTGTCTCAATTTCCACTTTCCCAGTTCAGTGTGGGTGGATGGGGAAGGTGTTTCCAACTGGGAGATATACAGGCTGCTTTTCTCATTGACTTTCCCTTATGCTTCTGGGACATTCTTCATTCTGTGTGGCCAGGGAACATGTAAACTGGAGACAGAACCCAAAAGCCTTCCCTCCCTAAAAAGACCCGAGGTGGGATGGCCAGTAGGAAAGGTGAGGACCTTGCTACAAAAATTTCAGAACCGAGAAAAGGAAGTATTTCTCCCCCAAAAATTCAATCTAAAAATTAATATTTAACTTCAATATCTAAAATATAACGTGTCCACTAGCCAGATCAGCTGATAGTAGAGTATATTAAGTTTATTTAATATTGTATATTATGTATAATATAAGATGTGGGTGGGGTCTCCAAAAGTAAGGGTGCCAAAGGTCTGAAACAGCTTTGGGCATTGAAGCAAATGGTCTTTCCTCTGGCTACCATTGTCTTGTACTTAAACCTTCTTCCTGACTGGTGTGCTCTTTGACATTCCAAAATAGTAAGATTAGAGACCTAGTGTGAGGTTTGGGACAGAACAGGTAGTAAAGCAATCCCTTACCCTGCTTCATCCCTGGTTATATGTCGATCTTAGAAAAACAAGAGTGCTCTAGACAGTGGGTGAGAAGATTCAAGTACCTCTTCGTCCCTGACAATATGCTCTCGTATCTTTTGTAAGAGTACACAGTTTAAATTTCTAAAAATTCGTTGCAATAAAAAGCAAAACAATCCCTCATAGATTTATAATCAAAGTAATGTACCACTTAGAAAAGACTTGAAATAAATGCAAATACCTAGTACAATGTTTTATCTTTTTAATGACACTTCAATAAAACTAATTACTTAACTTTTATTTTTCCAAGCAAAGCAAGTGGGAAGAAAAATGTAAAGTGTTTCTTCATACACTGCAAGTTTATGAAATTCAAGAGGTAGATAATGCAGCAGGGTTTTGAAGAAGGGCCTTTTAAATGAATGTGAGGCTTGGCTATCCCCACACTTGGGATGTGGGTCTTCTAAATGGATGTGAGTCTTGGTTATACCTTAAAGTTTGTGAAAGTCAGCAAATCCTTCCCCAGTAGGCTTTAACTCTCTTAGTTAAAAACAAAAACAAAAAAAAAAAACAAAAAAACACTAGGCTGAATGGGCCATTTATATCATCTAGTACGATGGCTCGTATGTATGTACTTCCATCCTGGGATGAAAATCCTTAATGAAGGATTTGCAGATTAGGTTAAGAGGGTTATCATTATCTAATTACACAAGAAATCCATTCATCTGGCAAATACTTAGTGAATGTCTACTAAGTGCCAGGCACAATGCTAAACAAACTGGTCCAAAACAGCCACATGATAGCAGGGGCACGATAACAGTCCCTGTTATCATGGAGCTCAGTTGAGTAGGAGGTATCTATAATTTCATGTGAGGATGAGGGCAGTGCAAGGTGCTGAGGGGAGCACTAGCATCTTCATCCATTCAGGTTGCTAGAACGAACTGCCACAGTCTGGGTGGCTTGTAAACAATAGAAATTCATTGCTGGCTGGGCACAGTGGCTCACGACTGTAATCCCAGCACTTTGGGAGGCTGAGGTGGGTGGATCACGAGGTCAAGAGTTCAAGACTATCCCCACCAACTTGGTGAAACCCTGTCTCTACTAAAAACACAAAAATTAGCTGGGGATGGTGGCGCACCCCTGTAGTCCCAGCTACTCAGGAGACTGAGGCAGAAGAATCACTTGAACCTGGGAGGCAGAGGTTGCAGCGAGCTGAGATCACACCACTGCACTCCAGCCTGGTGACAGAGGGAGACTCCATCTTAAAAAAAAAAAAAAATTGATTGCCCACAGTTCTCGAGGCTGGGATGTCCAAGATGAAAGCACCAGCAGATTCAGTGTCTAATGAGGGTCGGTTTGCCCATTTCATAAATGGCACCTCCTCGCTGCATCCTCACAAGGGGGAAGGGCCAAGGCAGCTCTCTAGGGCCGCTTTGATAAAGGCTCTAATCTCATTCCTGAGAGCTCTGCCTTCATAATTTAACCACCTCTCAAAGCACTCACCTCCAAATAATCACATTGATGATTACATTTCTACCTGTGAATTTTGGGGAGACGCATTCAGACCGTAGTAAGTAGGGAGGGGCATTTGACTTGAATTTGAGAACTGATCAAAAAGGCTTTCTGTAGAAAGTGATAGCTGAGGCCTCAAAAACAGGAAGGGCTTATCCAGACAAATGAAATAAACGCCCTGGAGGCAAGAAAGCACAGCAAGTAAGAGCTGAAAGTAATTTGACAGGAGGTAAGGATCCTGCAGAGAGGAGCCTGGAGAGGGAGGCAGCAGCCACATCTTGAAGGGCCTTGCAAGACACATGGAGAAGATTTACCTCTTCCCTGAGGGCAATAAGAAGCTACTAAATGACTTTGAGCAGAGAATGGAAATCTTCAGATGACGGCCTGACTGTGTGGTGGAAGGATTAGAGGGAAACTGGACCAGTAAAGAGGCTGCTGCAGTAAGCAAGGTGAGAAATGAGAAACAGTGCCACTGGGGACAAAAGTGGGGGACTCCTAAGATAGTGGCAGGGAGCATCAGCAGGATTTAGTGATTGTTTGGGTGGAGGTGCAAGTAAGCAAATGAAGGTTAAGAGTTTAGCTTTGTAGAGTGGTACCTCCCAGTGGAGCTTGAGAACTCAGAGAAGCAAGTTTTGCCGAGAAAGTGACGACTGAGTTTTAGACATACTGATTTGGATATACATACAGTATATCCAAGCAGAGCTGCTTGGAAAACAGGTACCTGAATCTGACGACCCCTCACTCAGACAGCTCTCGGGTAGGGGATTCCAGGAAGGAGTACTGAGCTGCCTTGAAGGCTGAAGAGTAGTGGGAGGGGATGTGGTAGGAAATGCTTAGAAGCTGGGGAATGATGGTGAGACTAAAATGCCATGAGGAACTGCAGGTAGCACAGAGGGGTGTGGATGGAAGGCCGGGAATAATTCTTGATGGGTTCTGCCTGTCATGTTTTGTGCCTAAGGAATGAGACAGAGCTAATACAATATTTCAGACAGGCGAGAAACCTGATCATATTTGGGTTTTAGAAATTAGACTGGCACTGGCATGAGTGTGAACTGGAAATGGGAATAAATCAGACCAGTTAAAATAATCTAGTTTTATGCCTCTCAAAAGATCAGGTCCTAATCTAAGGCTGAACAGAGAGGGTGAGGAAGAAGGAATGAATTTCAGGGATATTGAGGTGGCAGAAATGACAGCTATAGCCATGGACTAAATGTAGGAGGTGAGGAAGACGGCAAGGATGATATTCGGGGTTCTGGCTTGGTTGATGGTGGACCATTTGGTGAGATGGGCACTACCCATCTCAGAGGTGGAATGGCAAGGTACAGGTCTGAGAAAAGCAGGGCAGATGCGCCATAAACCCTGATCTTACAATTGACTGAAAAATCATGAGTCACTAAGACATTCGAATTCTTGATTCCTGCAAGAAACAGCAATTTTAATTACTTTCACCTGCAGTGAAGACTTTGGCATCACTTTACACTTTTTTTCAATATCAAGGCTTGGGAATTAGTTCTGTTTGCAAAACTACTTTAATGTTTGAAAGAAACATATTCAACGTGTTAAAAATTGACAAAATATAACTGGTATTTGCAGGGATCTCTCTTTCCCAAATAATGAGATACTTAAAATCTGCTGCTGACAGGAAGTATCTATAATTTGCCCAAGCCCTCAAGATGCTATCACATGGCTGATTCTGCTCATTCTTCAAGTTTCAGCTGAGATAAAAATGGTCAGAAAAGCATTCCCTGAATACCTTCTCCAAACAGGTCCTGTTATTACTATCATGGGCACTATGTCCTGTCATCCATACCACTTCATCAGCTTAAAAGTATATTTTTATTTACATATTTATTCTTCTCCTCCCACTATGATTATAAGGTCCTTGAGGGTTGATATGGTCTGGATCTGTGTCCCTGCTCAATCTCCTCTCGAATTATAATCCCCAGTGTGGAGGTGGGGCTGGTGGGAGGTGATTGGATCATGGGGGTGATTTCTGATGGTTTAGCACCATCCCCCTAGTGCTGTTTCTTGAGGGAGTTATCAGGAGATCAGGTTGTTTACCAGTGTGTAGCACCTCCCTCGCCTTCCTCCTGCTCTGGGTCATGTAATTCATGCCTACTTCCCCTTCTGCCATGAGTGAAAGTTTCCTGAGGCTTCCCCAGAAGCCGCTATGCTTCCTGTACAGCCTGCAGAACCATGAGCCAATTAAACTTCTTTTCTTCATAAATTACTTAGCCGCAGGTATTTCTTTATGGCAATGCAAGAATGGACCGATACAAGGTGAAGATTGTGCTTGCTTCTACCCAGGTATAGCCAGTGGCAGCTTTATGCCCTGGCATATCATCACCATCCTATAAATACTAATTAAGTTCATAGCTAGAGAACAGTCGAGATTCCTGTTCTCAAGGCTCTTTTTAGCCAGTATCATATTTATGGCTATGTTGGTTGGTAAAATTCAAACTCCTTCTATACTTAAATCAATAACCTCTGCTCAGAGCCCTGGAAGTCCCCCAGCCCTTACTTATTCTTCTATTTGCCCTTTTCAGGGAATTCTCAGTTTTCCTCAACCCACAACTTAAGGCCTAACACCTGGCCGAGTGTGCACTAGCTCTGGTACTGAGGCCTGTGTTTGTTCACCTTGGTTGGTGTCTGTGCTGTACAGGTTGGTAAATATTTTGAAGGTCATACCTGCCTAGACTTCTAAATCAAACCCAGAGTCTACTTTCTGTTGCTATAGAATACATGGAAACATTCATAATAATGACATAGAGTAACACAGGAAAAGATCCCTATGGCTAATTATGAACAAGTTCAGTTCATATTAAAGTAAAACCATAGCCTCAGGTAGGGTAAACAGATGGGGAGGTCTGTGTGAATATGTTTGTGTCAGGGTTAGGAGTTAGGGAGGTCTGTGGCAAGAGGATTGCAGAACAATCACCTTTATGTTCTTTTGGATTGAAGACAAAGTTTTATCTCTTCCAAGGCGAGAGAAGAGCTTTATTGAAAAAAGTCAAACTTCAACTGCGAATATATTTCTTAAGTGGAGAGATCCTGGGTGAGCCTCCATCCAGAAGCTGGCTTAATTGGACTCCAACTGGGCAGAATGAATTCTTAATCAGAACATTTTATTTGCTTAAAATGAATATTATAGCAGTTACCCCCGATTTATCAACAAAGTGGCCATTAACAGCCATCAGTGGCTGACCTTGACAGATTCCATTGCTGAAATAATGAAATTTGATGGGTTACTATTAAGATTTGCTAATGGTTTTACACTGCAGAGCTTGAGACCAGCGAAACAGAGCTGTTTACTCAGCCAGGTTGACCACAGGGAAAAGGTGAGGGAGAGAGTAATGAAAAGCACAGGGAGCTTGATGAAAAATGAATGGCTCCCAGGCAGAATTTTCACAAATGAAATGCAAATTCAGATATATATCTCTTAATCACCATACTGAAAAGGTTGATTACTTAAAATTAGACTCACCAGATGTTTTTGTTGTAGGCAGGAATGGAAAGCTGACTAAGTGGGAAAATATAAATTTATTCTTTGAAGGTCCTAGTTATCTCATAATAGGTGGTAGGAAATTGAACTGAAATCATAAATGGAAAGCAGGTAGGTTCAGAGGGGAATGAGGAGAAAAGCTCAGAGGCAAGAACAGGAGAAGAAATAAGACAATTCTATTGTTAGCTTTCCTGATATTTGTAAACTTGGACTGAAGTGCAAAAGAAGTGATTTACTTTTTTCCTCCTAAAAATTCATTGGTTAGCAGCTTTCTTCTCACATAATTTTAGATTGTAAGCATTCTACTTCCCTTATCCTGAAAGCCATTATGAATGTCCATTACCTTCAGACATGACCCAGCAACAAGAAACACCAACCCAATTTCATTTGAGTGGAACCAGCTGTGGGCAAAGGAGTACAGTTGCTTGTGGGATACCGTTTGGGAGACATTGGAAAGGCCTGTTCTTAGATTGTTTCCCTCACCTTCCTGGTTTTCCCATCAAATATTTGTTTCTTTGGATCTGTCAAGCATTTTGAACTTACTGGCTTCTGTTTAAAATGCAAACACTTCCGAACAGGCAATAACTGAGAACCCATTAGGCTGATCAACTAATACCTTTGCCTAAATAGAGATTCTGTCAGGACAGAAGTTTTGAGGAGTGGATTATTTCAGAGCAGTTAGTGTTTGGGAGAGGGAAAATGGCACTCCCATTTTGGAAGAGATCATTTTTGCCTATCTTAGTTTCCAAGAGGACGGCCCTTCTGTGGCTTAACTAACCTTTACTGCCAAAACTTTTTGGATCAATAACTCCCAAACTAAAGTCAGTTTTGGTTTCCTCACGCCTCTCTCTATTGCAAAAGAACCCTAGATAATGAGGAATATTGGAGGCACATGGAGATAACCACCTTGTTTATAAAACAGAAACAGATTCTGTCTTGCTATTGCCTGTCCTTCAGTTTCTGGGCCAGTGGTCCAGGATCCCGTTAATTTCTTACATAAGAAATTAGCTGTGGACCTCAATAACCTCTGTCCAACTTTGTAAAATAGAGAACCAGATATGAGTAAGTTCCTTGGCAGATCTATTGTAATTAAGTTACTGTAACTTCTGTAAGTGTACTTAACCCCAACAGTCAGTACACAGCATATAGGAAACGCGTATGTGATTTTGAATCAATCAGCTTAAGTGTATTATACGTTAAAGGAGATAGTTCAAAGCATGTAATTCCTTTTAAAATGTTTTTTATATACATCACATTCATCACTGAGAGCTTACTGTGTGGTAGGTATCACAGTCCAGGCGTGCAAAGGTAAGAACTGTGTAACATAAGGGTCTATTCTATGGAAATGAATGTATTAGGGAATCTGTTATATTTTGCTATCAAGTTTAATAAAACAAAAACAAGAGTTAGCCAGGGGGGACGGGTATTATATAATCCATTTTGGGATAGATAAAAGGTGACGTTGGGGAACATAGAGCCCCTCCTGCCCCATAAGAAACTCTAGAAACAGAAAAGAGAAACAGGAAAACCAAAACTGGCTGACCACTCACTTGGGAGATCGCATTTGTTAGTGGCTTCTGCTAAACGAGCTCTGTGAGACAACTTATAACTTACATTGGGTCAGGTAGCTCTAGAAGTGCCCTCTAGTTGGTAATAAATAGCTTGTAATATGTCTGGTTCATATAATAAAACTTTATTTGAATGCCACTATTGTCAGAACGTGTAGAAAGATACTATATTTGCACTACCTTTAAAATGCGATTTGTTCTACAATGGCATACAATTATAGGGAGATAATTAAAATGTGTAGACTTTTCAGGCACTTGCCAGTCATTTCTGTGTAAATGACTTAAATCACTAATTGTAAAACAATTTAATCCTCAAGATACCTCAAGGACCTCCACCTGCTGATATTCTTTCTGGTATAACGCTAGTTACCATGTGCATTGGAGAATCAAAATTGATCTGAAATAAACTGCAATTTTGACTCTTTAATTCAGACTTATTTTCTCAACAATTAGTCAAAATTAGTTAAATAAGGTGAAAGTATAAATGGTTATATAAAACTCATTTCTTATGAAGACTATAAGGGCCTGAAAAATAAAAGGCTAACTCTGTCTTTTAAAAATAAGAGAACCCAGTGTGATAGCTCTGATGCTCAAAAAATACAAAGAGAATAAGAAGAAAAGTTATCTTAGAGCATTTTTCTTTGTGAACTTGTAATTGGCTTGGTGTGGTGGCTCACACCTATAAATTTCAGCACTTTAGGAGGCTGAGGTGGAAGGATTGCTTGAGCCCAGGAGTTCAAGACCACTCTGGGCAACAGAGTAGCACCTCATCTCTACAAAAAATACAAAAATTAGCAGGAGTTCAAGGCTGCCGTGAGCTATGCAGTAAGCTGCCACTGTACTCCAGCCTGGGCAACAGAGTGAGACTCCCTCAAGATGGAAAAAAAAGACAATCATATGAAAAAACTCAACATCACTGATCATTTGAAAATCAAAACCACAATGAGATACCATCTCATGCCAATCAGAATGGTGATTATTAAGAAGTAAATAACACGCTGGCAAGGTTGTGGAGAAAAAGGAACACTTACACACTGTTGGGTGGGAGTGTAAATTAGTTCAACCATTGTGGAAGTCAGTGTGGTGGTTCCTCAAAGATCTAGAGGCAGAAATATCATTTGACCCAGCAATCACATTACTGGATCTATACCCAAAGGAATATAAATTTTTCTGTTATAAAGACACATGCACACCTATGTTCACTGCAGCACTATTTACAATAGTAAAGACATGGAATCCACATAAATGCCCATCACTGATGGACTGGATAAAGAAAATGTCGTACATATGTACCATAGTACTATGCAGTCATAAAAATGAGATCATGTCCTTTGCGGGGACATGGATGGGGCCTGGAGGCCATTATCCTTAGCAAACTAAACCATATACATGTTGTCCCATGTAAGTGGGAGCTAAATGATGAGAACACATGGACACATAGGGGAACAACACACACCTAGGGCCTGTCGGAGGGTGGGGCCTGGGAGGAAGTTAGATGATCAGGAAAAATAAGGAATGGGTACTAGACTTAATACTTGGGTGAGGAAATAATCTGTACAATAAACTTGTGCCATGACACAAGTTTACCTACGTTGACAAACCTGCACAGGTACCCCTGAACTTAAAAGTTCATAAAACCCTTCTAATTAGAAATTCTTTCTTTGGCTCTTTGAGATGAAAAATATTTTAAATATTTTAAAAGGCCCTTGCAGGTCTTACAAGCCAGGAGTGTCGTTTTCTAGGACCAAGGAGCCATCTCTCTGACACAAAGGAGACAACACTCCTATCTTGAGGCTTCGTTAAGTAGGTAGGAGCCTAAATTTCCAAGGAGCCACTTCCTCCAAGTTGCAAAACTACTTCTTGTCATTAAGATACGAGAAGTTTGTTTTTCCTTTATATGACACTAATTAGCTAACACAGATGGTCACCCCAATTACCAGGTATAGTTAGGATGAACTATGTGAAGCACATGATGCTGTCAAATTCTTATTTGAGGACCGGCTAGTTGTTTATCTAGAGAATGCCTGTGTAATAGGATGCATCTGTTTGGCTGTATAAACGAGTGAGATTTGTCTTGCAATCCCTCAGTGGATTCCCTGTATGTGTATCACATTCTGTTTTGTATTTATTCAATAATAAAGCTACTTTCTTTCTCTACTATATAGAGGGTTTTTTTTAGGTTGGAAGATGATTTTGTCTTTAAATTTACCCAACCTAACCTCATATTGATTTTAGCTATATTTCACACGCTCTTAAAATACGTCCCTAAAACCCCAGCAGATGTTGACATTAGCTTTACTGCCTAAGGCTTAGCCATTCATGTCAAAACTGATTCTCCTCCCTCCAGATCTTGCTGAGTCACGCTAGAACATGTTTTGCCACCCCTCCTCACTCACTTCCTGGGATTATCACTGATAATGCTCTGCAGTTTTAATTTAAATTACAGGATTTTTGGTATCTCAAATAATGAGATAACAGCAAGTAGACTATCTTAAACTTCACGTGTCAGCTAGCTGAGAAAGACTGCAAATGATAGGAAAGAGGCTGAGCTGTTGAGGATTTAAGGTCAGTGAGTATATAACAAAAAATGAAATATTACATGCCTAGAAAGGCAGGATGAAATGAAGCGATGGCTCAAAGTTCATCAACAGAAAAGAAGCAATATAAGAGATTTCAGCCTTAAGTTCTAGCAACAGACTGCAATACAAAACAATTCTGGCTCTTCTAAGTAAAGATGCTGACCTAAACCAGTCCTGTGTCACCTGGACTGTACCTGGAGCAGCAATGTCTGCTGGAACTTTCTGTGGTGGAAGGGTTCTGTATCTACTGCCCAATGCACTAGCCACCAGCCATGTGTGTACTGACCACTGAAAATGTGGCTGGTGTGACAGAGGAGTTGAATGTTAAATTTAAGGTGATAAAACAAAAATGAAATGGCAATGTATATGGCTAGTGGCTACTCTATTGCACAGCATAGAACTATATGATTCAAGGCAAGATGATTTTTGGGGTCATTTACTTAAATATTACAAGGCCTGTGCTATTTGGAGAGAAATCTCATGTGTCAGATACTGATCAGCATTTATCACTGATTGGAAGATGTACAGATACTACAGTTGAAGTGGTCCTAGATGTTGTTGGCAGTGATGGAAACATTTGGGTGCTTGAGACGAGGTACCCTTTTCTGGGTTCTCTCCAGCCATCTCCTGAGACTTCTTGCTGTATTTTTCACATATTTCATTATTTTCAAGTTCTGCTATCTTTATCTTGCTCACATCCTGGGAATCATAAGAGGATTAATTCTTGAGTTTCATAAATTGTTTTATAGATTAAAATTCCCTATTAAAGTGTCCACTACTATCTGCAGTCCTGACTTGGAGAGATTAGACTTCTGACAATTCCCATTTATAGGATTTGGAGCAATGCATCTGTGCTATTAGCCCAGGAGGCAGGCCCACACAGATTCAGTTAGATTAAACAATAAGCTTCCCGATAGGCTTACCGAGAAAGCTGACTCGCCCTTCAGACTAAGCCTGGCCTCATGGTTCCTCCCTTCTCTACCTGCTTCCTGTCCTAGGGTCTATCAGCCCCTTTGCAGAGCTAGCCTGTACTGCCTGAGGGGCTGTGCAATCAACTCAGGCCTGAGGGGAGAGAAAGCAGCTGAGGAATGTAAGTGGTACACAGTGTAAGTAGTAATTCACTTGAAGTCACAAGACCTGGCTTTGAGTCCCAGACTTGCCTTGTTAATTATGAAATTCTGACTAAGTACTTAGTCTCTCTGAAACTTAGTTTTCTCATTCCCATTCATTTAACAAATATTGAGCTAGATACTGTGTTAGGAACTGGAGAGTCATCAGTGAACTAGACTAAAAATCTCTACCCTCATGGAATTTACATTTTCAGCAAGAGGAACTGAAAATAAAACATAAATGCATTATATAACACATCAGAAGGTAATAAGTAGGCTGGGCGTGGTGGCTCATGCCAGTAATCCCAGAACTTTGGGAGGCCAAGGTGGGTGGATCACCTGAGATCAGGAGTTCAAGACCAGCCTGGCCAACATGGTGAAACATGGTGAAACATGGTCTCTACTAAAAATATAAAAATTAGCTGGGTGTGGTGGTATGCGCCTGTAATCCCAGCTACTTGGGCAGCTGAGGCAGGAGAATCACTTGACCTGGGAGGCAGAGGTTGCAGTGAGTCGAGATTGCACCACTGCACTCCAGCCTGGATGACAAGAGCGAAACTCTGTCTCAAAAAGTGGTAAGTGAGGGAGATAAATAAAGCTTGGTAAACTGGATGGGGAATAGATGGGAGAGAACATGGTTTCTGTGGGGGAATCGGGATAAGCCTCACTGAGAAATAGACATTTGGGCAAAGGCTTGAAGGAAATAAGGCATGCACCTATCTGTGAAGAAGCCTGCAAGTTTAAGTCCAGAAATAAGACAGAGAAACCTGAAAATAAAAATTGGTTGTTGACCCTTACCTAGAGATAAGTTACCCATAAAATGCCTACTGTATGCTAGGTGCCAAATACTTATTTACATTTAAAGGCTGATGCTGACTGACTTCCTTCATCATGGAAAATGAAGGTTATCCCAAATATCTTGACAAGTTAAAAGCATCTCAGGAAAGGGATCATTTTCAATTTGAATCTGTCTTGTTCCACCATTTACTATGAATTTGTAGCAATATTATGAGATAGGTTGGTGCATACGTGTATGTAATATACAAAACTATTAGCCAATTCTACATGGAAATCTGAGGTGCTAATTTCTCCAGAATCTCACTTCAAGGATTTTCGAACAGTGAATAATCTTTCAAGATGGAGATAGTGTCTCCATCTGGAGCGAAGTTCAGGTTTGCTTCCTGCTCATTATGAAGATTTGGGTTTGTTCAGCTCAGTTTTCTTTCCTGTAATACAATCCACTGTGTCTGTGGTTGCCATGTGGCCCTTTTTACATAACCCTGTGAAAATTGGGACTTGGACAACCAGTGCAAGAAAGTGGCGATACTCTGGCTATTGTACTGTGGTGAATCTCTGATCCAAGAGTCTCATGTCTTCTGCCAGCAGCCATGAAACTGCAGCAAGATAATGTGTTAGCCTGCAACGAGAATAAAATCCGAAACCTGCCTTTAAGTCTTGACATCTATGATTTGAGATAGAGATTTTTTAAAGAGAATATTTAATCTAAGAACTGATAATAAACCATATAGACATCCGTTATGGTAGGATTTCCTGAAATCTAGAACTTTTTGTCCTGAGTGAAGTACAGAATACCCAGATTATAAAGCAGAAAATAGAATGGTTCATCAATTGTCCCAGCACCACTGCAAAGAGATAGTTAGTTCTTAAGTAGCTGGTTTCCTTAGGCAACTGGAAATCTAGATAATATTGTGAATTTAATTGACCACTAATGGACGTTCTCTATTTTTAAACATTTTTCTTTCCATCTTTCTGAAGTGATGGGAATACCTTCTCCCTAGAAAGGTCAGCCTTCAGGAAGCACATAATATTTAAATAATCTGAAAGCTCAGCATCCCTGGATGTGCAAAACTGCCAGAGCTGGGTCAGAGGGTCAAGCTGAATGGAATTACTGAAGGCAGCTATATGGCTGGAAATGCAGTCTGAAGATGAAGTGGAAAGCTAAGCTCTAACAGCTTGGTATTGAGATTTAACATTTGTACAAGGTTGTTGAGGATAAAGGCAATTGCCAAGAACAAGTAAAACTATTCAGAAGTTCATAGATTTGAGGGGGTCATTCATAGGACCAAAGGAAATCTCCACCTGAAGGAACTGTGTATTACCTGTGTCTAATATTTCCCCAAAATACCGCTAACTTTTTTTCTCCAAAATTAGGGAATTAGCACTCTTACAGATGTATCATTTTTACTATTAAACGGAGTTCTTTGAAAGAACCTACTCACAGGGGGTATATATGAAATTCCCTATGTTCAGCTGAGTTCCTATTTTATCCTGTATGCAGCATTTCCATTATTTGTCCTTGGGTAATTCCCGAAGGAAGTCTAGGGCAGTCTTTCATCCTTGAAGCATCTAAACGTGCTCTATAAACTCTATTCTATATTCACCAGTTACTTATACAGTGTCATTTCTAAATGTGGAGCAAGAAAGTTATTTACTGCCACTATTGGCACACAAATTCAATATGTATTAAAATATTCTTAAGAAGTGTTAGAAAAATAAAACTTCATGAACATCTTTTAAAATTTCCAGATACATTATTAAATAATAAGCAATCAATGACTAGACTCATAGTGATAAAGTAGCTTAAGGAATCTGAAGAGACTAAAAAGGGAAATTAGATTAAAGGAATACAAAGTGATTGAAGTAGATACGTCACCAAAAGCCCAAGCAAAAAAACAAATAAATAAACTGGACTTCATCATTATTAAACACCTTTGTGCATCAAAGGATATTACCAAGACAGTGAAAAGACAACCTACAGAATGAGAAAAAATATTTGCAAGTCATATGTTTGATAAGGGTTTAACATTCAGAACATAAAGAATTTCTGAAACTCAACAAAAAGATAAAACAGCCCAATTAAAAATTGGGCAAAGAATTTGAACAGAGATTTCTTCAAAGAAGATATACAAATGACCAACAAGCACATGAAATGATCAACCTTGGTAGTCATTAGGGAAATGCAAATCAAAATCACAATGAGATAACCACTTCTCACATGCTATGATGGCTATAATAAACCAAAGGAAAATATTGTTGAGGACTTGGAGAAATCAGAACCCTTGTATGTTGATGGTGGGAGTGTAAAATCGTACAGATGCTGTAGAAAAGTTTGATAGTTCATTAAAAAGTTAAAGGTAGAACTATCATATGACCCAGTAATTCTACTCCTAGGTGTATATCCCAAAGAATTAAAAACAAGGACTCAGTTATTAATATGCCAAAGCTCTGAATGGTAACATTATTCAGAATAGTCAAAAGCAGAAACAATCCATATATCCAACAGATGAATCAATAAAATGAGGTACATATATATAATGAAATATTATTCAGCCATTAAAAAAGTTCTGATATGTACTATACTACAGACCCTGAAAACAGTATGGTAAGTTAAATAAGCCAGATAGAAAGAACACATGTTGTATAATCGCACTTGTATAAAATATTTAGAACAGATGAATTAAGAGACAGCAGATTAGAGGTTACCAGGGAGTTGAGTTGGAAGGAGTGGGGAGTTATTGCTTAATGGTTACAGAATTTGTGAAGGTGAAAAAATTTGGAAATAGATAGTGGTGATGGTAGCACAATATTGTGAATGTAATTTATGCCACTAAACCATTATACTTAGAAATGGTTAAAATGGCAAATTCTCTATTATATATTTTACTGCACAAAGTATATGCCTTTATTTGTGACTTTTAAAAATATGAAGTCTAAATTGGGCAAATGTATATAAAGGATTTTTTAAAACAAAAAAGTGAAGAAATTATTGGGGTCTAGGTAAACATACCTGAGATAATTACAGGCAAGTGAAACTAAAAGGACAGATATAGACTACTGTAGGGGTAGAAGAAATCAGATCAAATGCTTAACTACTGTCTTGAAAGTGCTACTTTATTTTTAATGGTCAAGACTAGAAACAGAATTGGAAGAGTAGTTAGCAGATTGTGGTATGCCAATATGCGAGAATAACTTGCAGGCATTAAAGTCACTACAAAGCCCATGTAGAAAAGCAAATACGTTGACAATACAATGTTATGTGAAAGGATTAGAATATAAAACAGTATATGACATTATTGCAACTTTGCTAAGATACGTTGTATGTGGTAGACAAAATATGAGAACAGTTGTGCTAGGATTAAAACATTTCTACTACTGTTGCTTTATTGTTAATTCAGGTTTTTAGAAAAAAGGATACGTGAAAACATTGGTTTAATACCTTGCATCTCTATTAGTAATTATCTATTGTGCAAAATAACTTTGGAGATTCAGGCTAGCTTCTCTTTATTCTAGAGTTGTATCCATTATATACTGTTTTGCCATGCAGATTTGTTATGTCTAAATTGGGCTATGATTAGTGATATTACAGCTAAGCCAGGGATTTAAAGAAGTTAAAAGCTAAAGAAATTCCACAATGAGTTTTGCTTGGGATCTCACTAAATATTCTTATTTAACTCCAATATTTCAAGGTTCAACATATATAACTAAGATTATATAGTTTGAAATTAGCTTAGGAATTCAGTAGTCCAAGTTCTTTTAACAAAGGAAAAAACTGAGATATACAGCCCATGTGCTGACAAAAGCCAGACAGTAGCCAAGGTTGCCTAAGTCTTAATACTCTGCTCATACTATTATGCCAGAGCAATTTCTTATCTATCCTCAAACTCTACATTACCATGTAGTATAGACACGTGCCTGCATGAGCTTGGTGCTGGAAGTCATAACTTCAAAAGGATGCTAACTTATTGCTGTTTACTTGTACTAAATTAACTGAACCCATTATCCCTTCTGACATTGAGAATTACTTCAACTTAGCAGTCGTTGGACTTCAGCACATGCTAGAAGCTTAATGTGGAAGTGCAAACGCAACCTGATTCAGATTTCTTATTCCATCCTTGTGAAAAAGCTATTCCAAATCCATAAATTCAGTGGGTCAATTTTGACCTGAAAAAGTGAAATCAGTAATGAAAACATTGCCCCCTTTTATGATTATTCAATTCTACTTGAAGCAAGAGACTGGATGGAAAAACCACCTCTTTTGGTCCATCAGTTCTCTTTTGGTCTTATTTTATTGCCTAACTATTATAGGCTGCTGAGCCACTGATCAGGCTGCTAACTAAACAATTTTCTATCCTATACTTATCCTTAATGGAAAAAGAAAATAAGCAATTTGGAAAATACATTATTTAGCATTACTCTTTCAATAGGGTCTAGGATTTAGTTTATTACACAAACAGCCAACCCAATTTCAAAATAATTACAAAGTGTTAGTAAGTAAACTCTCCAGGTAGGCACACAGAGACATGAGTTGCAGATAACACTGCGTATATTGGTCAGGCCAGGAAGAGGTTTCAGTATTTTTCCCTGCATTTTTGACACCCAATTGGCTCGGAGTATGGCTCTGTGGGTCATGTGGAAACTTAGAAGTAGAATCTTTGGCCAACAGAACAAAAGCATCTTTGTTCAGAGGCTTGCTGACAATTTTAGGTGTTGAAATGCAACAGTAGAAAATGGAATTATAGAGCTGGAAAGGATTATCAAAATGTAATTTAATTCTAGACAAATCCCGCATAAGACATGATTTTCTGAACTGTTTCAGAAGACCGCCATGGAAATTACTTTAGTCATATCTTTTATTTTTCCTCTTTAAATTCGGATAAATATCTTATTAATGGACAGTGATATCTTTAAAATACCATGGTGTTCTTTCGAATCTGAGAAGGTACTTTTTTACTCTGACCAATTTGGAATGAAAACTACACTTAAGTGTAGACTTTAAATCAAAGATAATGTGAGAGAAAATTATCAAAGTGATGTGCACCTGCTTAAGGAAATCAGAATTGGTTATCAATGGCCAGTTTTAACACTTATTAAGCACCTGTTTTGCTAGTGGTGAGGAACTCAAAGACAAATAAGACATAGCCCCTATCCTTGAGAAGTTAAAAATCTAGCATGCTGTATTGCATGGTTTATTTGACCACTCTATACTACTAATGGAAGTGCTAACATTAACAAGTGTACATACAAAATACACATGAAAACATTGGTCTAATACCTTGCATCTCTATTAGTTTAATACCTTGCATCTCTATATAAAAAAGCCCTGAAATTTAAAAAAGTGTACACGCAGTATAATTCATGAGTAGATGTTAAAAGTCTGCTCCAATCCTAAACTGATAGTTTAGGCAGTGCTTCTCAGAGTGTCCCAATTTTTGGGCTTCCCATTAGTTCCTACTCAGATTCTCTGGGAATGGGCCCTGAGAATATGTATTTCCCAGTAATTATTATTATTGTTATTATTATTTTGAGATGGAGTTTTGCTCTCGTTGCCCAGGCTGGAGTGCAATGGCGTGATCTCAGCTCATTGAAACCTCTACCTCCCAGGTTCCAGTGATTCTCCTGCCTCAGTAGCTGGAATTACAGGTGGCTGCCACCATGCCCAGCTAATTTTTTATATTTTTAGAAGAGACAGCGTTTCCTTATGTTGGCCAGGCTGGTTGCGAACTCCTGACCTCAGGTGATCCACCTGCCTCTGGCTCCCAAAGTGCTGGGATTACAGGCATGAGCCACTGCACCCGGCCGCTGCCATTGTTTCCTGACTTTGCCTAGAAAAGTTAGCCTTCAGAGACAAATTCTCATTCAAAGGTGAAATGATCTTCAGTTATGAGTGATTATTTTTGCATCTATTTTACTTTCAAACTTGTCTGAGAACGGTCAGTCTGGATGTTCAGAAACACTTCACTTTCACAATTCAGTCATATTCTTGTCTTTCATTCAAATGTCCCCAAACATAGGCAGGTGAGCAAGTGCTGGCTAAGGCAGTTCACTGAGGAAAGGGCTAGGGGGAGAGTTCTGAAGGCCATAACCAGAATCTAAAAGAAGTTCATTCCCCTGAGGAAAATTCCCTATTAACACTGTTCCCATAATTGCTTTCACTTTTATGAGAAATGTAAACAGTCAAAAATGAAACTCCATTAATATAATGAAAATATTTCTTGCTGGAATTAATAAAACTCTCTCCTGCTGAGTTTAAAGCACCAAGTTATTGAAAAGACAAAAGTGCGACTTTCAGCTTTTGCCTGACAATTGGAACGTGGAATTCTCGTGGTATGTCTCTTATTCTTAGCTTCTGTCTACAACCAGCCTTGCCAAAACTATTTCCATGGAAACAGACATCAAATCTGAAAATATTGAAAAAGCTACCACGGGGATGATCATCTAGACTCATTTGCTATACTTTGCCAAGTGAGGTCGCGGGTGTAAAAAGGCGAACACAGGCTGGCATCCTAGTATAAAAATGACTTTGCTATCAGGGAGAAACCACAAGGGCCTCTCAGGGAACCATGTTTCTTCCTTCTATTTCCCTATCCCTCTTTTGTTTCTTTTTCCCTGCCTTCTCATTTATTCATTCGTTCCTTCACCCAATATAATCGAGTTCCTATTTATGGTTAAATATATGTACACATACTTGTTTTCTCCCATGTAGGTCAGGAACTCTGATGCATGGTTTTCAGAGAGAAACCAATAGATACTCTCTGACATTCTATCTAGGAAGCATCTCTGTTTAAACCGATACAAACAATGGAAGGGTAAGGTTGGTGCCTTGTCATCCCTGGCATCTAACACAAAATGGCTCCATAAACATTAGGAATCCTGATGCCTGAACAGAATGGTTGGAGCTACAGTAGAACTCTTGAGGACTGGTATAGGAAATGTGTTGGAGAGTTAGAGTAGCTGAGAAACACAAAAGGAACCTCTTTTCCTTTGAGTGAAGAAGTCACAGGTGTGTAGTTGGGGAATTCAGAAGCCTGCGCCTAAGGTGGAAATAGTAGACATAAAACCACAGTGCTTGAAGCACAGCCAATAAATGAGGATCAACTCTCTTGATACCAGACAGGATTGAATATCTTTTCTCAGATGAAACAACTTTAATACATAACTGCCCTTATCAAAGACAGATGGATTAATTGGTCTATTAGAAAAAGAAAGAACACCCCTGAGTAGACAGACCTTTGATTTCTGTAACAACTGGGTTATCTCCAAAAGTTATTAAATGTATAATCTGAGTGGTTTCCTTGAATCATATGTACAGTGGGAATTAATTGCACAATGTATAAATTATGGGAATGTAGCCTGCAAATGTCACTCAAATAAACAACTGTTCATTTGGGATTTTAAAAAGTTTGAAATATGGAAAGGAATCATGAATCCACCCCCACAGAAAATAAGGAAAGGTAGGAGAAAAATCAATTCCCATTTTTAAAGACCTTTTAAAAAGCAGAGAATGGCAAGCATTCATGATTGTTACCCTAAAGGTTCTTATTGACGCATGCTAATATAAATTGAGCAAAAGGTTTTGTTCATCTTTACATGTCACCATAGCTAATGGTCCTAACTCATGAAATCAGTTATTAATAATTAAAGTTAATTTTAAAAGACAGCAGATAACTGGCTTTGAAGACATCACTTTTTAAAGTGCCACTATACTTCATGTTTCTCAGCTCCTCCTGGTTAAAACAAAAGCTATTATAGACCCTTAAACAGGGCCCTAGAATTCAAGGAAAGGTCAGAAAAATGCTGCGTTCTGAAATGAGAGCCAAGGAGGATCATCATAAAATGGATGAAAATGTTCACCTACAGAAATCTTGCTAGAAGTGACTCTTCAGAAGAAAGGTTTTGAAAATGTTTCTGATTAAAAACGTAGCTCCCTGTTCATCCAGGACTCCAAAATGGCTCTCCAAAAGTAATCAAAAACAAATACCCACAGCACAACTAGAGAAAGCAGGTGCTAATTTTGGAACTGTAATAGTAATGTATGTTATAACAATTTTGATGATTGACAAGACATACTGAAAAAGATGAGTATAACAGCTAAAAAGTCTTCAGCATTCTTTCCAGGGGAGAAGACATTCTGATTTTAGAAAACCGATCTTGCTTATCTAATCACAAATATCCCTAGAGTGGAAAATGGTGATTCATCAATGTTATAGAGTTACAAAAATATCCTTTAAAGAACATCTAAGTTCATATATCTCAGTCTGTTGTTTATCAAGCCATATCATAATGTCTTTTTCCCATATTCTATCTTCAGAAGTTCTGGCCTATTCTCCATTTTCACTGTTGAAATTCTGCCCATCCTTCAAGGTTCAACTCAAGCATCTCCCTCTTGACACACCATCTCGGATCCCCAATTTTTGCGAGTTCTCTGCATTTTTATTATAATGGCAGATTCTGCTTTCTCTTACAGTTAGCAGTTTCTCCATTCAATTGCTAGCCATTTGCTGTGTGCTTGTATTTTGATTCATATTTTTAACAAAAGTTCATGAGAATGTATCTGTCAAACCCTTCTGCTAGATGCTTTTTGTTCACTGAATCCTCACTGTGTCCCCCATATGCTTGTATAGTCCGTTATCCACTGTGGACCCTTACTAATTTTGCATTGCCATTTAATATGACCAGCTGAGAAGATTCTTTTATCAGGAAGGTGTGTCCCTGCAAGTGAATGGATCCAGGAAAATGGGTTCCTATTACATTCATTTTAAATAAGTGAGTTTATTGTAATTTGAGTCATATAAGCCAACTTCCCAGAGTGCAGTCATCTCTGGATGAAGGGGAAAACATAGTAATCTAAACTTAAGTTGATGCCTAAACTGTGAAATGTGGGGACTCCACTAATGAGTAGCCATTATGGTGAGACCCATGAGGCCCCTAGAAGCTATATTATACCCCTTCTTGTATATATTTTCCAAAAGCATCAAATTTAAAGAACAAAAAAACTGCCCTGAGATATGTGTATTCCTCTATGGCAGAACTCAGATGAGAACGATTCTTGCAAGCTTCCCAAAGAAATCTCAATCTGAAACTAAAGCTCACCAGCTTGGTGGAGCAGGCGGAGTTGGGGAGAAATTCAAACTAAATCAACAGCTCAACAGCTTTTTTTTTTTTTTTTTTAAACAGACCTTACTAACTAGGCTTTTCTAATTACAACTTGATGGTATTAAGTAGACAAACAAAAGTAGTTTATTCTTATATAAAGGTTAGGCTTTTATTTAAAGTACCGTATGGGGAAAGTAATCTAAAACTTTTGAAACCAAGGGCATAAGGAAACAAAAAAAATTTTTTTTAAAGTGCTTGCAGAGTCAGACTCCAGAAACTAATTTTTGTATGCAGGCGAACCTGGATAGGCATTTTCTATTATATAGTTTGTACTCAAGATGAAGTACATTTTCCGCTTTGCTTTCCATTCCTTGCTCTGAAAATTTGTGACCTAGTATGGGAATAAACTAATGATTATAATCGAACATGTGAAGAGAGAGAGAGATGGAGGCGTTTTGGAAGAATCAAAGCAGGCCAAGTACCTCCTTTACAGAGGGAAGGGGAAATGTGAAGGCTTCCTGGAAGGGGTGATACCAAAATCACAGGAAAGGAGAAAAGTAGAAGGCAGCTCGGCAAGAGGATGAGAAGACTTTTCAAGTAGAAGATTAAAAAATGAAAGTGTAGGAGTGAAATGACATGAGAATGATGGGAAATTTATTGTAGCTGGAGAATAAAAGGTGAGGCAATACATGGTAAGAGATGAAATAGAGGTATGGACCAGGACCTGATTTATGGGGACTTCATGCCTTTCATTTAAGGATCCGTACTTTATGGGGCAAGAGAGACACTGAAGAGTTTCAATCAGGAGAGTGATTTAGTTAAACCTGTTTCATATGGCTCACTTCACTGGCAAGATAGAGAATGAGAGCAACCATCCCATGGACAGGGAAATGTTTGCAGTAGCACCAGAGAGAGATGATGAGGGCTGACTGGGAGGAGAAAACTGATCTAGGGAACAGTGAATAAGTTAAAAACAAAAGAACCACTCAACTGCTTGCATGTGGAGGTGAGGAAGAGGAGAGGAATTCTGTGAGTCTAATGGGCTGAGTAGATGTTGATGGCCGATGCTAAGACAGACTTCAGGAGAAGAAACAGGTAGACAATGAGTAGAGATTTTCACCTGAGAAGTCTGGGGGAGTTCTGGCTACAAGTGTCCATCAAGTAGTTGGATGCAGGGGGTTGAAGCCCTAGGAAGCACTTCATGCTAGGATGCGGATTAAGCAGTTTGTCAGTGTTCTAATAGCTGAACCCATGAAAAGAAAAGGACCCAGCAGAAGCAAGAATAAAAAATGAGAAGGTAGAGAATGGGTCCCTGGAGGATATTACCATTTAAGGAAGAGAAGAAAAGGAGTCTGCAAAAGCCACAGAGGAGGAAGATCTAGGGAGTGGGAAGGAGCTGAGGAAGTAGCTAGATGTGAAGACATCAATCCACAGAATCAAAAAATTGTATTAAACAGTAACAGTAGATGATTGTGTGCATATATGTGTATGTATACACATACGATTCTGTTTTTGTAGACCAAGATAGTATCTGAGCACAGGTTTATACTACCTCACCCCTAAAATTCTGTTTAATGATACAAAAGAATAAAAACAGAATTCCCAAAAAGAAAATGTCATTTTATTAGTATTTTTTAAATGATGGAAGAATTTCTGGAAGAGAGCAGATGGGATCTGGTTTAGAGGGAAACAGAACTTGAAGAAAGGACAAAAATAAATATAAGAAACTGCAGTAAATGTCAGCAGGGTTTTGAGGAATTGGCATGAAATGCAGGATCAAAGGATATACAGAGGGATGGGAATTAAGGGGCATTCTCCAAGGGCTGAAATCTGAGGGAGCTTTGCTTGGCAGTGCTCCTCTCCTGCCTATGCTCTGTGCTGGGGAGGAACAGCATAGTTCAAGGTTAATGCAAGAGCTGTGGGTGCTGATCCAGAGAGGCAGAGAGGGATGAAGGATAACTTCATTTTTATTCTCTATAGTCCTGAGCTGTTTGATTCTGTCATGTTGAGAATGTATTTGTGTATTACCTGAATAAATTATTAACATAGAAATAGTCTTTTGGATTGAATTGGAAATGGACAAGGCCTTGGTGATCTTGACAAGAACAATAAAAGGGAAGGAGGCTGCAGACAATGTTGCTTTAAGACAGGAATGAGAGGTGACAAAATGAAAAAGCAAGGGTAAAATCTTGAGGAAATTAACATAAATTGAAGAGAAATGGAGAATCAAATTCTTGGGAAGGACAGGAGGTAGAGACAGGAAGTACAGAAGATCAGGGGTACAATTGGATGATGGGAGTAGAAAAAAACAATTGTGCATGATGGTCTTTTCTTGGGGAAGAATGGGAAATGGTTATCTGCCTTAGACAGTGGCAATCAAAGGCTGTAAAAAGGATCTAAGTAGAAAAATCTTAAAAAATCCACTACCTGGCACAGTGGCTCATGCCTGTAATCCCAGCACTTTGAGAGACTGAGGTGGGAAGATTGCTTGAGCCTAGGAGTTCAAGATCAGCCTGGGCAACACATTGAAAGCCCATTTCTACAAAAAATACAAAAATTAGCCAGGTGTGGTGATGTGCACCTATATTCCCAGCTACTGGGAAGGCTGAGATGGGAGTATCACTTGAGCATGGGAGACTGAGGCTGCAGGAAACCATACTCACACCCCTGCACTCCAGCCTAGGTGACAGGTAAGACCCTGTATCAAAAAGAAAAAAAATCCAAGAACAAATTCAGGACTGACAGCAATGAAGAAGAGGTTCTAGCTGAGATTGAAAACCACAGATAGGTGTGTGCCCAATTCATGAAGTGGAATTTTCTCCAGCAGGTCTGAGTTACTCAAGTATAGCAACAGTAAAGGCTGGTTTGTCAGAGCCATCCAGGTTGGGATTTGGTTAGGCCAATGAAGGAGTAGGATACTAGGACACAGAGGATGCTGGTGATAATAAACTGATCGGAGGATCCACCTTAGCTCCTCGCATGGTGACGATTCCTATCTTTTAGCCCAGAAAAGACTTATCTGGAGAGAGTGGAAGCCTCCAGAGCATACAGGCTCCTGACGCAGCCCAAGGGCAGTGAGTGGGCATGAAGGGGCAGCATGCAGATGTTGTTCCTCTGCTTTAAATAGCCAGAAGCAACACAAATCCCCTGTCCCTTCTCTTCTTCTTAGAAAGAATATTTAGCAAATGAATAAATAAATTCATAGTCCATAAGCCAGGCCAAATCAACAGACTAACAAAGAATAAAGCACTTCTGGCCGGGCATGGTGGCTCATGCCTATAATCCTTGCACTTTTTGAGGTCAAAAGATTGAGACTAGCCTGACCAACATGGTGAAATCCCGTCTCCAATAAAAATACAAAAATTAGCTGGGTGTGGTGGCGGGTGCCTGTAATCCCAGCTACTCAGGAGGCTGAGGCAGGAGAATCACTTGATCCTGGGAGGCGGAGGTTACAGTGAGCCAAGATGGCACCACTGCTCTCCAGCCTGGGTGACAGAGTGAGACTTCATCTCAAAAAAAAAAAAAAAAAAAAAGGCTCTTCTTTCTTTCTTATGATCTGATCGTTTCTTAATTATTCGCACCAGTTTCCAGTGGCTATGGAGTGTCTACGCTGTGCTAAGTGCTGTTTTATTGAGCGTGTTTTCCCAAAGCTGTAGTTGAAGTCTGCCGTGCAGAGAGAAGTCAGCTGCCACTCTGGCAGGCTTTGAGCTGCCTGGGTCATTAAATGACTTCTTACCCATGGGCTAATGTCCTGAAGGACAGCCAAGGACATGTCTTTCAAGAGCAGAGGTTTTTGTGATATTTTACCATATTGTACTTCTAAGTATGAGACAACTGGCCAGGCAAGGAGATGTCCCTAAATTCTCCTGCATATGTGGGCAGAGGAGAGGAAGGGTCACTGCACTCAGGGACAAGAGAACGGGTGGGCCAAGTGGTGGCCCTGCGGATCCTTTGTTTCAGGGTGGTGACAGGCATGGATGGCCACTTGACACTTGACAGCTCTCCAGCACTGCCATACTCTAGAGACAGCAGCACTTTCTCTCAACATGGCTGTGAACATCTCTGTTCCTGAATGCCAAGCCACTCAGCTGCAGGCTGGGGCACTGCCTGGATCTCTTCCTGGACCTCTGGGGAGGGTAACGAAGCATGGCAGGGGCAAAAATAAAGGTACAACAAATGGAGGCAATTTCACTTCTTCCCCCCAGGAGAGAAAGTGAGAAGACAGAGAAACCAAAGGAGACTTGGACGAATTCAAGTTTCCGTTTGTATTCTGGTAGATGCTAACTTACAACATGATCTCCCAGCAGTGGAAGCGAGGACAGGTAACCCAAAGCCCTTTCTGTCCTGGTTGCCTGAATAGTCTCTGACGAATCTCTGTGTAAAGGAGTTGGGCATAAACCTGGAGGGTCCCAGGAGAGACAATCTCAAGTGGATTCTTCAGATCGTTTGTTTCAGGCTGTGGGGCTGGGAATGTCCTCCAGTGTAAAGGCTGACAGAACACCATCTGGTTTTGAGTCTGGTTTCCTCAGTTGATTAATTTTTTCAAGAATTTTTTTTCCCAGAAGATATGGCATCATGGGAAAATATATTTCACTGTCATTCCTCTTGGACCTAAATGAGCATGCTATTTTTTCAACCTAAGTGCTTAGATTTTATGTTGTTACATTTGCTTATATACATTCACTTCATTCCATATAGAACTTGAGGTTGCTCATAAAAAAGAAATAAAAAATAAGACCAAAAAAGTGCAAAAAGTACGCCAGCCAAAAGGTCTAGAAAGTAGATATATAAAGTTACATGCAATTCCAAGTATAGTAGTTTATGGGAAATTAGAGGCTGAGTTTTGAAACCCATAAGCAAATGAAAATGATCAGGGAAGTTTAAAAATGAGAAACTAATAAATCAGACAATAAAAAAAAATCCTTAATTAAAAGTATGCTCTGGTGAATGAGTAGACAGATCAGTAGAAACAGTCAATAAACATACCTAAATACACATGGAATGCAGTAGATGACAAAGGTGGTATATGAAATCAATGGGGAAACAAATGATGCGGGGACAGTAGGTGGCCATGCAGAAAAAGATAAAATTAGATCACAGGTTAATTTCTAAATGGTTTAAAGACTTAAATTTATAAAACAAAACCATAAAAGTAATGGGAGAAAACATTTAACTTTGTAGTGGAAAAGGCTTTTGTAGTAATGATTCAAAATTCAGAAGCTATAAGAGAAAGGAACATTTATAAATGAGACTCCTAAATCCATGTAGGAAAAAAACAAGTAATGTCAAGTGACAAGTGACAAACTGGGAATATACAAGAAAGCTGTGATAACACAAAGCGCTTAATCCCCTAATTTACCAATTAGGAAAAGGCCAAGAACTTTATAGACAAGAGTTCAAATTATACTGAAAACTTAACACTTATATGACAAGCATTACATTTACTCAATCTTTAAAATAACCTCATAAAGCCAAAATAAATCGGCATCTATTATCTTTTCTCACATGGCATTAGCATATGAAATAGAATCCAAGAGAGATCCATCTTGCAAACAGACCATAATATAGGTACTGTTACCATCACCATTTTATCACCAGGAACCCGAGACACAAGTGAAGTAACTTGCCCAAGGCCACACAGCTTAGGAGGAACAGAGCCAGAATTCACATCCAGATAGTGTGGCTCCAGACATTTTGCTTATATTCTCTAAGTCCTACAGTAAAAACCATGGACAGCCAATCATAGAAAACAAAACATAAACATAACATGAAACGATGTTAAACATGAATAAACTGGAAACGATGCTAAAACCCCCATATACTAAATCAACACAAAACTACAATGAGAGCTTATTTTCACTGTCCTTCAAAGATTCCTGAAACATCTGCACTGTCTAGGAAGGTAGGATTTGAGCTGCATGAAGGCAAGAGGTTAGGTCCGGTGACCTCAGTCTTCAGGTTAAGATTCTATGTAAGGTGTCACGGCTTGAGGGGAATGGCCTCAAATAAATGTAACACAGCTTGCCTTTCCTCCCATTACAAAAGTAATAATGCAGAAAATACATGGTCATGTTTATCCTTGAGGGAAAAAAAATCTATTTAGACCGACGGTACTTCAAAATTACCCCATAAACTGCAAATATATTTCTGAAATGAAATAATGTCTGGAAAAGGAATTTAAAGTGGTATCTTTGGTTGCCTGTCAGAATATGACAATGTGAAAATAGTCATTTTCACCTTTTCTGAGATACATCTTTGCTAAAGACAGGAAATAAAGTAGCTTCTATTTTCTCTTCTCATGGCATTGGCATATGGAAAAAGGATACATCATGAAGCGTCCATTATGAGAAAGGAAACCATCCTGAGGAAAGGGTTTGCTCGTTTTATAGGTTGCGGTGAAGTCACAGTTACTGCTGATCATGGGAGGTAGGTTTATGAAGGGAAAATGAAACCCATAGAGAACACCAGGATCCCTCCCTCCCCACCCCCTAGGATTATTCTTAATCCAATGCTTCAATCTCCTGTCATTGCTGCTTTAGTCAGAAGCTCCCACACAGAAAACACAATTGATTTGCGATGATGTTCCTTTTCCTCAGAATTAGATGGAATCCTTGGCAGGCAGTGAAGTGACCACACTGATAATGGTGAGCAAGGGAAAAGCAGCAGTACATTTCAGGAGTACTGAGTGCAGGAAAACCTGACTAATCTATGATGTGGTTACCACGGTGAAAATGTGTCAGATCCTTGCTAACTTTGAAAGTAGGCCGCCTCATCCAAGAAGCTGTCTTTGACCCGTGATGCAGGTATAACAGCTGCATTCTGGATCATCTGAAACACTTTGGAATAAAAATATTTGTGACAGGCTGGGTGCAGTGCCTCAGGCCTGTAATCCCAGCACTTTGGGAGGCCGAGGCAGGTGGATCACAAAGTCAGGAGATTTGAGACCATCCTGGCTAACACGGTGAAACCTCGTCTCTACTAAAAACGAAAAAAAAATTAGCTGGGCATGGTGGCGGGCGCCTGTAGTCCCAGCTACTCAGGAGGCTGAGCCAGGAGAATGGAGTGAACCCAGAAGGCAGAGCTTGCAGTGAGCCGAGGTCGCACCACTGTACTCCAGCCTGGGCGACAGACCAAGACTCTGTCTTAAGAAAAAACACAAAACTATATAGAAATGCATAAGGAAAAAGATAACAATCCTACCATTCTTTCTAATTTAATCATCTTGATAAGTGTGAAATCTTTTGACAGATTCTCAGCACTTGTGTGTGTATTTGTGTGTGTCTATATACATATATCTATATCCCCACATATTATCCTATATTATTAGTTTACCAGAATGAGCTCACACCATGCATACCACCCCAAAACTTGCTGCTTGCATTTAATATCATGAACATTCCTTCACTTAAATATCAAATACAGTGGTCCCCCTTATCTGAGGGCCATACATTCCAAGACCCCCAGTAGATGCCCAAAACCAAGGATACTAAACTTTATATAGACTTTTCTCCTGTACATGCATACCTATGATAAAGGTTAATTTATAAATAAGGCACAGTAAGAGCTTAGCAGTAAGAATTAAAGTATTAGTAAATGATTGAGTAAAATAAAGATGACTTCAAGCACTATGATGTCATGGCGGTTGGTCTGATAACTGAGATGGCTACCAAGTGACTCACAGGTGGATAGCATCTGCAGTGCGGATATGCTGGACAAAGGGAACATTCACATTCTGGGTAATATGAGGCAGGATGGTGGGAGAGTTTATCCCTCTACTTGGTATGGAGGGCAATTTAAAACTTTCAAATTGTCTATTTCTTGAAATTTCCACTTAACAGTTTCAGAGTGTGGTTAACTGGGTAAATAAAACCATGGAAAGGGAAACTGTGGATAAATGGAAACAACTGTAGTCTCAGTATTTTAAAGATGATCTAAATATTCTGCAATTTAGAGAAAAGTGATGTATCTCAACATAATCCAGCCTTTCCATTTCTTCCATTCTGAAGAAATTGCTGCATTAAAGATCATTACATGTACTCTTGTTTTTCTATAGAATAGATTCTCTCAAGTAGAACTGGTAGGTCAAGTTTGAATAGCTTTTGCTAGATAGTCCAAGAATAAATAATTCACATTTCCACAAGCAGGGTTTTGAGAGAGCGCATGTGGTACCATATTCAGGGCAGCGCTGGCTGTTTTCACTAACTTCATTTTGCCAGTTGGATAAGTGAAACATGTTACTGCATTGTTTCAGATTATATTGCCATGATTGTTAAAGAGGCTCAACATGTTTAATAAGTTTTATTGTCCATTTCATGTTATGTTTCTGTGAATTGCCTGAAATTTTAGTTTGCTTATTCTCTTGTTGTTAGATTGTTTCCTTTTCCTCCTTTTCAATCTGTTGCTATTTGTATCTTAAGGTTATTAATCCTTGGTCTGCCGATCATATACATTGAAATACTTTGCTTACACTGATTTTTGCCACATCAAACTTATATAACTGTTTATATATTTTTCTTTATGGCTTCTGCATTTTTTGACTTGCTTTAAAAGATCTGCTCTGCCACTAGGTTATTTAGAAATTATTGGAAAACCTGGGACTTGGGACTCAGGGTAATGAGGAAATAACTTAATGAGATTATTTACTTTAGATATATTAATAGAAATAACGTGATGATTTGCAATGGAACTGTAATCATGAGAGCAATGGAAGAGGCCCACAACAATTCAAACTAACTGGGATGGAGAAGGAAATGGAGACATTGTACAAGTCAGTGAATGAAATAGTTCATTTAAAAAATGAGCTATTAAAATATGAATATAAGATGGAAGGGCTAAAACTGGTGTTGATGGTCACAAATGTGGGCAGGTCAAATTTCAGTATTAAAAAGGCAAAGACTCACAGATTTTGTTAAAAATAAATCTGTCCCTATGTTACTTGTGAAAATGCACATAAAGCAAAGCTACAAAAAACATATTAAAAATGAAAAGATGAGAAAATAGCTTGGGGAGAGTCAAACAAAAAAGGTGGAGTAATATTAGTACCACATAAAGCAGAATTCGAGGTCCCAAACCTGTCCTTGGGATCAGGGAGATAAAAAGCAGTTGGTGAGAGGGTACCAAGGTAGCCAGGATGTTAAGAAGTTAAGATTGTGGAGTGAAGGGAAGAGCAAGAAAGCAAGATAACACTATGAGCTACCTTTCTACTCAGGCACTTGCCAGTTTGTTAATCGAACAGATTGAGAGACCGAATAGCTAAAGAGAGTTAGCCGTAGTCTTACGATGTTGAGGATATAAAACTTGAAGTTCAGGACTCCTCAAAATGGAGAACACGTCAGGCTTTCATCTGGGATCATGAAAAAATACATCCTAGGTGTAAAGGCAAACTGGAAATAGACTGGTTTTTATAAGAACCTTGCCTTAAATAAACTCAATCCCTTATTGGATTAAGGGGACCTATGCTTACTTTAACTGCTGCTAATGCTAAAGACAGTATCAACAAAGCATCCAAACATTTTATTCCAGTGTCCAGTATTCAATTAAAAAGAATTACCAGGCATACACAGTACTCAATTTTAAAAAATTACCAGACATACCAACAGACAGAATGAAGAAAAAAAAACCACAACTCAGAAAAGAGAAGTCCCTAGGTCATCCCACAACCCAGAAAATAGATATCCAGATATTTGTGATTAATATTTAAGAAAATAGATGAAGACATGAAGAATTATTCTAAAAACCTGGAATCTATAAAGGATTAAATGAAAAAATCTAGAACTAAAAGTGTAGGAATTAAAATTAAGAAAACAAGAGATGGGTCTTAAGCAGATTAGAAGTAGCTGATGAGAGGACTAGAAACAGAAGAAGAAAAGTCAGTAAAACTAAAGAAATAAGAGAAGAAAAATGTAGAAAATGTGGAAGTGTTTAACACTGTATGTTTTTACTAATATGTGGGAGCTGAATGATGAGAACACATGGACACATGGTGGGGATCAACACACACTGGGGCCAGTTGGGGTGGCGGGGAGGTGGGAAGGTTAGCATCAGGAAGAATAGCTAATGGAGGCTGGGCTTAACACCTGGGTAATGGGATGATCTGTGCAGCAAACCACCATGGCACATGTTTGCCTATGTAACAAAATCCTGCACATGTACCCCTGAACTTAAAAGTTGGAGAAAAAAGAAAAAAAAAAAGTAGAAGTGTTTGAGTTATAAAGAACTTGGGTAAAAGGTTTAGCATACATGAAATTGGAGTCCCATACCTGAGGAAGAGAGAGAATGCAGCAGAAGCAATATTTGAAAAGATGATGGCCAGTGTTTTCTCAAAGTGGCCAAAGTCACAAGTTTAAGAATCAATATATACACTATACAGGATAAAAACAGAAACTAATTCACAATTAAGTACATCATGGTAAAGCTGCTAAAATAGAGACTGAATATTCTGAAGCAGCAGGGTGTGGCACAAGGCAATGCTTCTGAAGGAATAACAATAAGACTGATAGCTGGGTTCTTATAAACAAAAAATATAAGCCTGAAATGTTGGATTTGCCACCTATGAAGTGCTGAAAAAAAGATGACTGTCAACCTAGAATTCTATACTGAGCGAAAATGTGTTTGAAATGAAAGCAAAATAAAGGTGCCTAGGATAAGAAAAACAGAAAAAACTACATGATATTCTAGAGGAAATTCTTCAGGAATGAGGAACCCAGGCAAAATCACGAAAATGAAGAAAACAATAAACAGCAACAGGGGTTAATATGTGAGAAACACTGAATAGAATGGCTATAATGATGTCTTACGGGTTTAAAAAAAAGACATTTAGTAAACAGGGAAAAACCTAAAAGACAACAGGGATAGATGGAGTTAAAAGGTTCTAAAGTTTTTGCACTAACCAAGAAGTGTTACAAGTAATAATTTGTTTTAGACTCGAAGGTCAATAAGGAATGTTGTAATCATTAACGTAATTTAAAACAATGGATGAAAGCTCATAAAGGGGAATGATGGATTGACAATTCGTGATTAGTCCAAAAGAAGGTAAGAATGAAAAGAAACTAGAATATAGAACAAAAAAGAAAATAGAAAGCAAATTGTAAGATAACAGATTTAAACCCAAATATGAGTTAACATTATATGTAAAAGGACTAAATACTCCAACTAAAAGACAAAGATTGGGTTAAAAACAAAACTTTATATGCTGTTTATAGGCTAACACTTTAAAGTCACAAAAGGTTTGAAAGTAATAGGATGAAATAAGATATATCCAAAAATGATAATCAAAAGAAAATTAACTATACTAAGATCAAATAGATAATAAGTCAAGAAGCATCACTAGATATAAAGTGGGACATTTAATGATAAAAGAATCAATTGTCTTCTACATTACTGTGAGAGATCTTTGAATGCATATCTTCTTCATCTTGGTCTATGCATTGCCAAGCACATAATAGATGTACATTACAAGAGGCCAAATGTGGGCGCAGTAATCCCAGCACTTTGGGAGGCCAAGGTGGGTGGATCACCTGAGGTCAGGAGTTTGAGACTAGCCTGACCAACATGGAGAAACTTTCTCTCTACTAAAAATGCAAAATTAGCTGAGTGTGGTGGCACATGCCTGTAATCCCAGCTACTCAGGAGGCTGAGGCAGGAGAATCGCTTGAACCTCAGAGGCGGAGGTTGTGGTGAGCCGAGATAGTGCCATTGCACTCCAGCCTGGGCAACAAGAGTGAAACTCCGTCTCAAAAAGACTGGCCAAATGAATGGATGAATGATCCTTGCCCAGCACCACCACAGCCATTCCAGCCTGCCTGCCTCCTGTGGTGATAGTCTGCCTCTGGCTCTTTCTGGCTATCTTTTGGGCAGTGGAAAGAGCATGGGCTTTGGACTCCAATTGACCCATATTGACTCCTGATTATAAGCAATATCATCCTGTGCAACTGAGTTCTCTGCAGCTGATTTTCTTTAAGGGGTTTTGTATACTACTGGGTCTGTACTCAGTGCTCAGAAACTGTTACCTTAATATTGTTATCATGAAGCTTGAATGAGATGGGGGAGTCAGTGTGGCTGAGAAAAAGATGGTTGACCTTCTCAGCATTTGTCTCACCAGTGGCACAGTATATTAGGGTAAGACTACGGACAGTGTATCAGGGTAAAAATAAATAGCTTCATTTGCTCCCTTTGCATTATATTCTTGATTCTCCTACTTATCACACTGACCACCCTGAAAACCTGTCTCAGTGGTCTTCAACTCTGACTGCTCCTTAGAATCACCTGGCCTCACCCTAGGCCATTAAATCGGAATGTTCCCCAGGAGTATTTTATGTGTAACTGGGAATGAGTGGTTACTGGCCCTTCACTGTCTTGCTCCTAGTAGAATGAGTCCAACTTGCACAGTCCCAGAAACTACAAGCATTTTCTAGGAGCAAAAACTGTTTCCTAAGGACGGTGCAGAAAGAACAGGGCTTGGTGCTGGAAGTTTAGGGTCCTAGTCTTGCTGCATGTTGGAGATATGACCCAATAAACCACAATACCTCTGTACTCTGGTTCCCTCATTTATCAAATAAGCACCATAGAATCTTCTGTCTCAAACTGTAATGGGAAATTTAAAACAGAATGTAGGTAAGACTTCTTAAACATTTGAAAGCGACACAAGTGTGATTTGTTAGTGTTTCCATCAGATGTTCCCATCAGAATTCAACAGAATCCTCATTGTGCTGCTTACTGGCTGTGGGGCTTTGGACGGCTCATTTTGCTTTTTGAATCCCAGTTTTTCCTCTTCTATAAGATGGAGCTACCTGCTCTTCAAATTGCATAATAGTTCCCATTGCTAGCAGCAAAGTAAACAATGGGAACTAAAAAACACAAGATATTGTATCATTGTGTTGGTTCTTATTATTGGTACTATTATCCAATGCTGTGGATAAGCTCACTCAAGCCCTTGATTTCTAGCGCCGGAATCCCATAGTCTCTCATATTAGCAGATGCTGGCACCAGCGTGGCCATAAGCAGGTGCAGCACTCCTGCCTGACAGGCTTTTGGATTTTAAAATGAATGTCAGAGAATCTTTGGTTACCAACCAAGCCGCTGAGGTTGACAGATACAATGCACTTCACTGCCTGAGACCTGCCCCCTTAGCTTCCCTTCCCTTGGCTTTTCTCACTGTTAGGTGTGTGACAGAAGATCAATACTGGCAACAGATGAATGTATGTGATCAACTTAACAGAAGCGGGTTGAAATCCTTTGGTGTGTGGTATCATAAAAGGAGGAAGGTCATTAAGGACACCAGGGCAGACTGAGAAGCAGCCTTGCCCCAAAGCAAATCCTGGCACTTTCCTCTGGCCCACCTTTCCCCTCCAAGCTTCAGCACATGGTACCTTTCTCTAGAGCCCAGAGGCTTTATGTTCTCTAACACAGTGGTCTGCATCTTTACGTTGACCGTAAGTCCAGTGATTATAAAAGTTGAGGTCTTTGGGAAACCCAATAATTAGAGTCGTGGATTGGAAAGTAAGAAATAGGGAAAACACAGTTATTTCTGATTTTTTTTTGGCTCTACTGTTTATAGTCTTGCCTGTGCAAAGCAATACAAATTGATGTTGTCAGCCAGTGACATAAACAGATTTTTCTTTCCTGAAGCGAATCTGATAATTACGATGTTGTAACGTATCTTGTACCACCCAAAACAGTAGATTGAGGATGTCAGGTTTCAGTACAACAAAATGGAACAAGTCTTTTCAGAAAGCACGAACTGTCATTTCAAATGAGACTCTGAAATATGTTCCCACTTACCTACTGATATGGTCCAAACAGCAATGATTTTCAGAAATGCCTTAGTTCTGGAGTTGAAGCGGCTGTGGTGGATGGGATTCTGGATGGCGACGTAGCGGTCCAGCGAGATGGCGCAGAGGTGCATGATGGAGGCCGTGGAGAAGAGCACGTCTAGGTAAATCCAGACCGCGCAAAGCTTGCTGGGCAGAGGCCACCGGTACCCTACAAGGCAGAAGGTTGGTGTCAGTGAGCAACCTTGTGCCTCCTAGAGCATGCGGATCCCTACCCTATGACAATTTCCAGCTCTGGGACAGGCACAGGTGATGGCAAAGGACAGCACAATATATTTTTAGTATTTGAAAAAAAGCCCACTGGCGACTGTACTTAAATATGATAAGCTAGCACTGGCTGATGAATGCAGGGTTTGAAAATTTCTAGCGTCTGGAGTTATGTGAGTGTGGCATGGAAACTCAGATTGTCTCTATTTGGGGGTTCTCTTTCTTCCCCCTTACACCTGGCAAAACTTTTCTTAATGGCTTATGTCAAAAGTTGTGTTTTGGCTCCTCTTCTGGAGCACCTCTCACCCTGTACTGTCAGGATTTAGTCACAGATTCTCTGGATTGTATTTCCCTGAGGTTAATCTCACCTCTTAGTCATTATTATAACCATCCAGTCCCATACAGTGATGGCAATAAATTGCATTGGTGCAAATGACTAAATGATTAAAAATTCAGATTGTGAATATGTCTATTTGTAAAAATGAAAAATAATGATCTAATAATGCTTTGGGTGCCAAACTCAAATTTAGGGTATGTGTAGGGAGAGGTGAAGACAAGGGTGAAGAAAAATAAAGGAAGGTGTCCTTGCTCTGAGCTTTGTTTTAGGGAAGCATTTCTCAAACTTTAGTGAGCATCAGACTCTGCCACGCCTCTTACTGCTGGATCTCCCTCCAGAGGTGCTGATGCAGTTAGTCTGGAGCAGGCTGTAGAATTTGCATTTGAATTAGCAAGCTCCAGGGTGATGGCGGATGCTGCTGGTCCAGGGACCACGCTATGTGAACAGCTGCTTTAGGGTGGTGGCTCTCAATCCTGGCTGCACATCAGAATCAGCTGGAGAGCTTTAGAGAAGGTCCTGATGCCTGTGCCAAATCCAGCCCAATTAAATCATCTTTGGAGGGTGGGCTGAGGTGGACATCAAATGTCAAAGCGTTTGCAAAGCCTTTTCCCAGCTCCCCAGACAATTCCAATGTAAGAGACACTGCAGGTCACCTGCTGTATGAGGAAGGTTAGAGTGTGCCTTATGGACATAAACAAAGTGTCCTGGTTTTGTGTTTTGGAGGTAGATCAAGCAGTTATATAAACTTTAATTAGTTTTGATCACAGCATAAGCAGTGGAGTTAGATCTGCCTGCATGTGAGAAGGAAAATATGAAAGTCCACTTTTCTTATTACAGACCCACAAAGCTGAACAAACTCCAACGCAAACGTACACTCTCTACCAAAATGCCACAGGAGATACTTAGATAAGTAAAGAGCGTACGTACAAGCCTAATTTACATCCATTCACTTAGATTATTTGCAAAGAGCTTGAGCTGAAATGAAAGCCTTTTCCTTTGCAGCGCCTGATGGGGGAAACCACACTCTCTCTGTTCGAAACAGATGGCCCTCGGAGGGGTTTTCTCCGCAAGCAGGCAGCCCAGGCCTCAGTCCGTGTTTCCGATGCGGGATAAGGAGGGGGCATTTCCTTGTGGGAGAAGCCTCATGCCCCACGCCCCGTGGACTGGGCGAGGCGGGAGGAGCAGCTCAGGGAGGGGCGGGGCTCCGGAGGGAACAGGCTGCGCTCAGAGCGGCGGCCGCCAGGGGGCGCCCTTGCTCCCCAAGCGGGTGACGCCTGGGGTCACCCCACCCTCCAGCTGCTGTTTTGGTTCCTGCTCTGTCACTCCTCCTACCCCCACTGGAGTTTGCCCCCTAGGGGAGGGGGTTTGGGAAGGGGAGAATCTTCCCCAGGATGCCGGGGAAAGGACAGGCAAATTTAATGAAATCATTCTGGTGTGGCATTTAAATGGTCAAGCGAAGGCTGGACTTGCAATGAGAATTACCAGCTTTGTGCAAACTGGCGCCTGCTCGCCCTTGCCTACCGCCTGCCTTCTTCACACTCTCCAGGGCTGGGTTGATTTTTTTTTAAATCTTAGCCCCTAAGACTTGGCCAGAAAATTTCCCCTTAAAGATAGCTATCATAACCTGTCTCTAAGCTCTGGGGTGACTGCTGCTCGTGCCTGTGTCAGCAGTCACAATAGTCTCTCTCTCCTTTAAGGAGGTATCTGGCTGTATTACTCATAATTTGGAAAGAATATCACATTCTGGTCCCTTGCTGAGAGGTTTGACTGTTTCAAACTCTGTTGAGAAGAAAGCAAGATTAATCCCTTCCCATTTGTTTCCCACCCTCCTCCAAACCAGACGGGAGGAGTGTATGCATACGCATTTTTAAAGAGTTGATATAATTCAAAGGCACATTTCCAAATTAGCTTCTCTGGGCAGGGAACAATTAAAACTGGAGTAATTCATTTATTCTAATGGAGACTCTGCATATTTTAACATAAAACCTACTGCACCACTAATGTCCTCCCTGCAAATATTCAAGGTAATTGGGAAGGCTTTATCACTCCATTAGAAGTGCCGAAAACTGTGTGACAAAGATGAAACTATTCTGTCCTGAAGGCTGGAATATTGGTTGGGAATATAAAGGAGCAAAAATCAAGTAGATTCAGAATGACGGGTAAGTTACTGGTTTATGACTGCATCGGGGTAATTTATAAAAATGTCTACATTAAATGTACAGGGTTTAAAGCACAAAACTTTCCAATGATCATTTTTACACAGGATGTACATGTTTTAAAGCACGAAACTCTCCAATGATCACAGGTCATAGACTGTCTGATTTTTATGTGAAATCCCATTTTAAGAGTAAAATATAAGTAACATAGTAGACCCTAGTCTATAAATAAAGCCTTCTATTTATCATTTGTTTGCCTCCTGAGCCCCATCTCATCTGCTGATGGCATGCACATGCTCTTTATTACCAGTGCGAGTACAGCTGGGAAACTAATGCCACTCACCATACAGGATGGTTAACATGGACACGGGCATGACAAGGAAACCCAGCAGCATATCAGCTATGGCAAGTGACATCAGGAAATAGTTGGTGGCATTCTGCAGCTTTTTCTCTAGGGACACTGCCATGATGACGAGTATGTTTCCAGCAATGGTTAGAATAATCACTACAGCTGTCAATAAAGCAGACCAGTTTTTTTCCTGGAGATGAAGTAAGGAGAGACACGATGGTGAGAGGCACCCTTCACAGGAAAGGTTGGTTCGATTTTCAGAGTCGACTGTCCAGTTAAATGCATCAGAAGTGTTAGCTTCTCCGGAGTTAAAGTCATTACCGTAGAGCCTGGTGTCTTCATTTAATTGCATTAAGGAGTTCGTAGTTGAGCTCAAAGAAGTATTTTCTTCACAAAGAATATCCATGTCTAAGCCAGAACTTGTAGCAGATGAGGTGTGGAAGGACTAACACGTTATAGCCTCTGCTCACCATTCACCTTGATGTCCCCATGCTCTGTAACACTGAGACTGGTGTACATGCTGGTCTCCCGGGGCTGGATTTTTGTCTTCCATTATTACAATTATTACAATGATAAAGAACCGAACTGTGGTGGCTCTAAGTTTTCTTCATTCACAATTTTAGGAGAGTCCACGGTTTGATGATTTTATTATTTTCTCGGCAAAGCGAGGACAAAAAAGCAGAATGAACTTTTAGCATAGAGGTTGCAGGTTTTTTTGAGCATTCGGGGAGATAAATGTCCTGGACAAAGAAGAAAAGTTTTATAACTACTGGGACTCTTGTTTATATCTCATTTTGTTGGTTATGCCGATAGTACTAGTTTAGCCACAGTATTATTAAAATAGCATGCAATCAGAAACAGCGGGGATGTACACATTCTACATTAAGAAAGTCAATTAAAAATACATCCAGTGTTAATCTCATAGTAATTGGATGTACTTTGGGTTACAGTTCTCAGCCATTCTTAGGCTGAATTGCCACAGCTGCCGTCAGGAATTTCAGCTCCCACAATGTTGCTTAGCTGATAAAAGGAAAACAAAAAAAGTCTTAAGTAAAGATTAGCAGACAACTTTGCTCACTAGAAATTCTCATTGAAATGATTACATGTTGGCCAAGCATGATTTCAAACCGGAAAGAAAATTACATAGCAATAAAATATAGCGGCACGAGAACTTACATTTGTCTTCAGGGTCCACACAGGAGATGCAGCGAGTCACAGAATAACAAGTGTATCTCTCACAGTAATTAAACTGGTGTAGAGTCCCCTCTTCTTGAGCTTCCACCAGCATAATATGATAGTAATTTGGTTTCTGTTTTGCTGACTTCAAAAACTGCATGCAAGAGCCGAGCCAGCTCCCGCACTGCTAGGATCCTGTTGGCTTCCTCTGGCACGGCTCGGCTGGGTTCCTCCCTCCCTGTGCGGCTCGCCTCAGCAGGCACACATTTAGAAATCATTCACGAGCCCCTCAAAGTCACACAAAAGAACTGCACGGGAAAGTAGGAAGAGCTGTCTGCACCAAGGGACTCCTGGTTTCCACGGGAATGGAGTAGCTCTCTGGCTGCCTCGTTCACTTCATCAGACCTCCCTCTATGTGTATGTCATAAGCTGCAAGGTAGCAACAGCCAGGAGGGCGGACCAAATAGGCTTTTTCTTCTCCCTCTTTTTGCTACATATTAATATTGGGGAGTTTTCCTTTGCTTTTGAGAGAGAGAAACTGGAGAAATGGCCTTTCGTGCAGATTCCCATTAAGGTGGGTAAGTGGCACTGTGGTCATTTTTTAGGCTGAAGGGTGAAGAGAGAACATAAATAAGGCTGAAAAACAGTACGTCCTGGGAGTGCTGTGAGCGTCCGGCACTTCCATCCAAAGCCAACAGTGTTTGTGTCCAGAGTGGAATTACTGACGTTGGCCACATGGGCTCAGGGTGGCCAGGCACATCTATGGTGATAACTCTGATACACTATTAGCACTATTTTTGTTTAAGAGAGATGCCATTGAACTGGCTTATTTTCTTCAGCAGAAGTATGCCACCCAGATGTTATTCAAAACCTCACATGTGGTAGGAAATAAGTTGGTTTTGCAGTACCAACTTTTTCCCCCACCGGTAATGACAACTTGCCTTACTTGTAAAGAAAGCCCTTTCCCAAGTAGGTTTCTCAAGGAAGCAGTTCGATCTCTCTATTTTTGCAGGCATGAAAATATTTTCCTCAGTAGTTGGGTTTTTCTAGAGTTCCATCACCTTCTGTTCTTCACGTTCTCCCTAGACAAATTCAGTGACTCTCATGGCTTCAATGTGTTTGTGGCCAAGTCTGTACCTTCATAGCTGATTATTTCCCTCAGTTCCAGACTTAAATCTCCAGCTGCCCATTGGCTCCTTCCATGGTAGCCGATGAGACCTCAACCTCAGCATCTTCCCTCACTCTCCATCCCCCTGCCCTGCTCTCAGTGCTTGTTCCTACCCATTCACTTGCGTGATGGAATCACCACCTCTTCAGACAGCTGCTGTTATCTATAACTCTTCATTCTGGCTGCCAGATCCCAGCGTAGTCTCCAGCGCTACCTCTGTATGCATATTTCTCACATGTCCTCTCCTGCAGCCTGCAGCTCGCACCCTGTGGTTGAGACCTGGGCCATCCATTTCCTGGGTGGGTGCCTTAGTGTCCCCCTCACTGCCCTGCCTGCCACCCTCCTACCCCTCCATGTCAAATGTGCACACTGGCGAGCAGGCAGCGGAGAACACAGACCTTAGAGTTCCTTGGTTTTGAATCCTAGCTCTGTAACTCATAAACAGTAGAACCTGTCATCATCTAGTTGCTCCCTTTAAAGCTCAGTCTTCTCACTTGTAAAATGGGATAATGGTGGTACTTTCCTCATAAGATTGTAGTGAAGCTAAAATGAGATAATGTGTGTGAGTATTTGGCTCATGTCTGGCTTACAGGGAGTTCTCAAGGAATGTCAGTCACTTTCATTCTTACTGATATTCTTACTGATACTATTTAATGACAGAATTGGCATCACTCCCATGCCTGCACTCCTGCAGTCCCTTCCATGTGGGGCACATGACACTTCTCTTCATCTACCTGTACCCTGCTTGCCCCACTTTGTGGGCCTGGACTCTGGTTACTCTCCCAGTCAGCCTATATGCAGACTGAACTTACATGTTTCTGACCATTTTTATGTCTCTGTACTTGTACTTCCCTGTGCCTGGAGTGCTCTTATCATTCCGTGTGTGTGTGTGTGTGTTTGTGTGTGTGTGTGTGTCCAGCTGACAAATTCCTGCTCAGTTCCAGAGCAGCTCTGGATCCCAGGCCTATCACTCATCACCTGCGTGACCTTGATTAAGCTACTTAATCTCTGTGTTTAAGTCTCCTCATCTGCAAGTAGGGAATATTAATAATTAAAAGACCTCAGAGGATTGATGTGAAAGCCAAATAAATTTACATATGTGCCTGGCACATTTTAAGCACTCAGTAAAGGCTAGTTGCTATTATTCTTACTAAGTTTACTGTTCCTAAGCTTTCCTTAGCCCTCTTTCCCAGTGGAGGCAAAGACTATAGCATCTTCTGCAGCCTTCTATTTTAACACATCACATCTCATGTAAGCCTCATAAAGGCAAGAACTGTGTCTATCTTGTTCACAGCTGGGCACATAGTGCTTAAGTATGTTTGTTGAATGAATGCATGACAGACATCTGTGTAAATGTCTTCTCTATTAGATGTTGAACTTCATTTCTATGCCCTTAATATAGATGTAATGTCTATTACAACTATATTATACTATTATCCACCCAGATGCAATTCATAAACCTCACATGTGGTATCTAAGCATGGTATCTCATAATGGAAGGTCCTCAATAGATGTGTTCTGATTGAATTGTTATTAGCATAAATTAAGATGAATGGATTGTTAAAAAGGAGAACCAGGGAGAAACCTAGAACCTCTCATTCTTTCTTGTTACTTTATTGGGATACCAATTTAATTTTATTAAAGAGAACAAAGGGAAATGTGATACAAGAAGTACTCCAGTGTGCGGAAGTTATTCAAAAGTTTTCTGAGGTTAAATTTTACAGATTTTCTTGTTAATTCTGACGATCTCAGTCCATTATGTCTCATGAAGAACAGCTAGGCTTCTAGTCATGTCAAAACTAATCAGTGTTTCTTATGTGGTTTACACTGGGAAATACTTTTTTGGCAACCATGTAAGATTATTTGTAGTTTTTGTTGCAATTTTATGAATACTTGTTATGGACAAAGTAGTAGGGGCACAATCTAGGCTTCTGATTCTTTTACAGAGCTTCTTGGTTAATAGCATGAGAGTTAGATTAGGTAGGAATGGTTTCTTGCTGGGCAGATGCCCCTTGTGAGTTTGGTGAAACGAGTGTGTGTTGGCTGCTGTAGTGTGCGCTGTGATGTATCGCCCAGCTTCTGCTTCAGACCTGGGACACTCAGGCTCCCTGCTGCTGAAGGATTGGCAGCTGGCTCTCCATTCTTTCTGTGAAGACTCCCCTCAGCCAAGGAGGCCAACTTGCCAGTGGTCATGCCCCTTCTCTGTGATGGCCAGCATGCAGACAATGGTCTGCTGTGAGGAGAGGATATAAAGGGCTGGCCCTCTTGCCTGATGGCTGAATAACTTTGGTTCCAGTGCTCTATGGGATCCACTGAGGCCTTTGTTGTGCCAAATCCAGGTTAAATTTCCCCCCTTGTCCAGTCTGGCTTCTCTTGCTCCCTTGTCGGTGTTGATCTGAGAGCTCTCCCCACACAAACCTCTTGCACACACATCAGTCACAGAGTCAGCTTCCTGGGGAGCTCAACCTGTGACCTATCATCTTTAGCTGTGTTTTAATGCCTTGGATAACATCTCTGGCTGAGTTGGATGTCTTACACAAAATAGGTAAGTGTTGTCTATATAATGATGAATGATGCTTCCTTGCCATAAGCTTAGAGTTCTTCAATATACATCTGGCTTTGTTATCTAATTACTGCCAGAAGGAATTTAAGGTCAACAATTTCAGAACTATAGTTATTATCTTGGGCAGAATTTCTCTAGTCCTTAATTGGACCTTATATGGGAATACATTTTATAACTAGTTCATTCTGGAAGGTTCACCACAAAGTCATTGCTTAAAATTAGATGTTAATTTTTTTCTTAATGACTTCAGTGGTATTTGTAGCCCTTGTTTGAATTTTTTCCAGGCTAAAGTTATTGGGTTTCTGAAACTGTAGTGCCTTATAGATGTCAATGTATATGAGGAAAAAAAGTTCTTTGACCAAGTAAGTCTGGAACATTACTGTATCGTATAGTCTCCTCTTAGAAATATACAGTGCATAATTGCATATTAAAAGCTGTGAAAGATCCTGCAGTAAGGAAATTTGTTTATATTTATCTATTTCATTCCTCCTCTTCCAGAACACACACTGAAGGACACTTGTTTTGTCTAAATTGAGTTATATTTTAAATTTATTATAATGCTCTTAAGTATACAATTCACTGAGTTTTGACAAATACATACACCCATGTAACCATCACTCAAATTAAGATATCCATCATTTTCATCATTTTTGAAAGTACCCTCCTATTTTTTGACTTTAACTTAAATGGAAACATGTGACCCTCCTTCCTAATGGAGGCAAAGACTAGCATCTTCTGCAGTCTTCTATGTCTGGCTTCTTTCACTTAACAGTGTATCTGTGAGTTCATCCATGTCGCTGTGATTAAATTATTATTTAATGGATAGTAGTCTGAGAAACTGAAATGGCGTGGACATTTGGGATATCAACATTTATTTTTTTTTCTTGTTCAAAGGAACTTAGACTCGGTCCCTTTTCTTTGTTACATCTGTCCTTTTTAAGCTGCTTAATTTTTCAAGACAGTGCTAACCTTAACCTTCACTCAATTGATTATACCTGATTTTGTTATGAATTTGCAGCATAGAATTATTTTACTCTATGATATTTAAGAATGTCTCTAAGATTCCTGCTGCTCAAACATTACTAATGGCCTGAGAATGAGGGAAAAAAATATTAACAGAGGTTTTACTGACTGACATTTAATCTATCACTTCCTTTCGGTGCTCTGATTCTCAGGTTTGGAACAAGCCAGACCATCTGACCAACGTATACTTGGAAAACAATATCATGAACTGCCTTCTGTTATGGCACTGGCTTGTATTTAAAAAAAAAAAACTAATTGAAATTAGCTAATGACTGTCATCTATCTTTTTAATTTTCTCTCAGTGGCATTGAGTTGCACAATTTTCATTAATAGTTGATAATTGACTGCTGTGTCAAGCAGTATTTTAGGTGCTGAGTATAACCATGAAGATGAGCATAGTTCCTGCCTTCATTTGTTCAAGAAATAGTTGGCAGTAGCATGGAAGAGTACAGAGTTTAGAGAAGAGACATCAAGTAGCCAATGGCATATTGGTATTTAAGGTATGATACTAGGTGAAATCATCTAAAGAGCGAGTGGAGATAAAGAAGGGAAGAGGTCTGAGAACTGAGCCATGGATCACTCCAATATTTTAGGTCAGAGAGTATGGAGGAACCTGTCAAGTAGACTGAAAAGGGGCACCCAGCAAGTTAGGAGAGACACAAAGAGAAACTGTAATCCTTAAGTAAAAGAAAGACCGTCAAGGAGAATGAGTGTGCAACTGGGTGAAATGCCTCCTGATCGGCTGAGTATAATAAGGACTGAGAAATCACCTTAAAATTTGTCAAAATGGTAGTCTTTGGCGGCCTTGATAAGAGCTGTTCCAGTGGAGTAGTTGGAATAACAGCCCAACTGAATGGGTTCAAGAGGGGAGGGGGAGGATAGAAGCAAGAACATCAGTTTCAGGTGAGAGATGGTGTGACTTGCACTAGGGTAGTACTAGTGGGTTTGTGAGAAATGGTCAGATTCTGCGTAAGTTTTAAAGGTAGAGCCAACAGAACTTGATGACAGGTAATGATAGGATATGGGACGTGAGAGAAAGAAGAGAACTGCGTCACTTTGAAGGTTTTAGATCTGAGCAACTAGAAGGATGGGGCATTGTCCTTAACAGAAATAGGCAAGGCTTCAGTGGGAGCTTATTTGGGGTGATTATCAGACCAGTCTTGGATATGCTAACTTGAGGTCTGTATAAGACAAATAACTATGTCTATAAGACATTGAACATAAGAGTCTGAAATAGAGCACAGAGGTCCAGGATGCAGATATAAATTTGGAAATTGTCAGTATATACATGATTTTGAAAGCTGTGAGGTAGAATGTGATTCCCTAAATATCCGAGTAGAGGAAGAAGCAGTTTAAAGACTGAATCTGGAGCTTCTTCAACACCTAAGGTAAGGGAGATAAGAAAGATGTGGCAGAGGAGATTGGGGGTTGGTGAGGAAGGAGGAAAAGTGAAGAATGTGGTGTTCTAGGAGCCAAGATAAGAAAATATCTCGAGGAGAGAGACCGAATGAAATATGGTGAAGCTGCTAAGAGTCATAATACTTGAAGAGCATTTCATTATGTGGGAAATCATGCACAAGCTAATGTTAAATAAGAATGAGCTCTATAGTCCATATTCTCAGCTTTAAAAAACCATGGATACATGGTTCTAAACTAGAAGGAAGTACATTCAAATGTTGACAGTGATATCTTCTGGGTCAAGGAGTTGTGATTTTTTTTTTATTTCAATGCTGATTTTGAATTTTGTAAATATTCTGAAGCATGCATGTGTTTATAAACATAATTATTTCAAAAATATTTAAAATAAGTTCAGGTAAAAGGGTTAGAGATGACCTTATACTTTAATCATGACTGAGACAGACTGGCTTTAAGTTAAAATTTTTAAACCGCTTGTTTTTGTTAGGTGTGGCAGTTGTTTTATTCAGGATTATTATAGACAAATGGCAGACATCCAAGTCGAAAAGGATCAAGGGAGATGTGCAAGTAATTGACAAGTCCCAGGTGGGACTAACTTAAGGCATGGCTGGATCTAGTGGCTGAAAGGACCTTATTAGGACTACGTTGCTACCTCTAGAATCTGCTTCCCTTTCACTGACCTGATTCTCTTCTATAGATGGCTTCTTTCATGTAACTGGAAAAGGTGGTGGTTGGCAGTTCTGATTTTACATAATTGCAGCCTGTGAAACAGGATTTAACTCTGCAAGAGAGTATTTTTCACTTGCAGACAAGACGCTGGTTAGACCCACATGCCCATCCCTGAAATGATCATGATAGCTAGGGGAATAGAGTACTCAAGTTAGCCAATCTGGGTCACCCTGCTGTCCCTGTGGGCAGGGAGTCAGAGCAACACGACTTACCAGCTTCACTGACACTATAGGAAATGGACCCTTTCCCAAATAAACGTGTTTTGCCCAGGCCCGTAAAATAATGACTACCTATTAGCGGAAGGTACTCTTCACCTTGTCTATTTTTTGTTGTGTTTTTACTCAGCCACATTGGCTCTGGTGTCTGAGTCATACTTGGTTGTTTCACGAGGCATCACATTTTTTTTGAGGTCACAGGGAGGTCATTTTTTACATTTTTACTCTGGAGGTAAATAGCACTTCAGCCAGTCAGTGATCTAAAAGTGTGTTTCCCAAAATATCTAATTTACTACCAGGCATCACCTAGGTTTTGGGAGAAATGAATATATTATCACTTAGATCATCATAGAGCAAGATGATTACTTTTCTTATAAGAAAAGCGTAGAACTATTTGAGGCAAAAGATTTTTGCTAGTCCCAAAGAATTACCCTCACTGATTTTTGCAGATGCCTGTTGGTTGAAACTTAAGCTATTTGGCCAGGATCCCAAATTTTGTTGCGGCACCAACTGTCAGGTGTTTGTGATTGAATGGATATTCGAGGTACATTTACCTCTTACTCTTAAAGAGGGCATGTAGTGAACCAGACAGGACCATTTGGGTTGTAAGGGTTCTGTTTTCCTGGTCAGGGTCTGGCTAGCAGCCTGTTAGATCTGTCCTCTGAGCCCATGCCTGTTCCCACTTGATGCTGAGAGGGATGGGGAGAGACTGATGGTTCAGGTACTTCCCATGGAAAAGAGGAGCCTTTTGGACCAATGTTATCAAACCAGCTATATGAGAAAAGCAGCCTATGGGAGGAAGAAGACACACCTAAAATGAAAATAACGAGAGTTCTCTACTCAGAGGATAGATTTTTAACCTCTTTGCTGCTTTCAATGATCCGTTAACAATATGGCCTAATGGTGTCCCTGGTCTTGACTCACGCTGGTGCTCTCCTTCCTTTGTGGTGAGTGGCAGTTTGGGAGAATGGAAGTCTTGAATTTTGACTTCCGGGTAGAATGGGTCAAGCAGATTCTTGCTTTCTCTGTATTCCAATGGCTTCAGCAGCCACAGGTCAGTCAGTATGAATATGAAATGCTGCCTTCTTTGGGAACTTCCCAGTATATCAGAAAAGTCAAGTTCTCGCCTTCATGAAGATACTTTTAAAAACCAAATTATTGTTCCTTCTGTCCACCCGATAGTGATGATTTAGGCACTTAATCCCCTCAGAGCGTTTTACCAATATCTCAGATGGGGTCCTAGAAACCACTGAAATGGATCAGAACATTATCTCAATTTAGTTGAAATTACTCTTCCTGTTCTATTTTCTATCTCAAATTATGCTTGATGGTGTTGTCCAGGATAAGGCTGTACATTCTATTTCAATATGTCTGGTAAGACATGCTCCATAATTTTGGAGTAAAAAAGATGGTTACATACTTTATTTGTAAAAATTAATCATTTGAGCTCCTCTCTGCCCTTAAAACAAGATGTCTAGTATCTCCCTTTTGAAGCCCGTTACTATCCCCACTTTCCCCCAAATTGATGAAGGACTCTGGAGTCTCTGACGAAAGAGGTCAGTCCTACACCAAACCTCATGTGGGGAGGGGAGGTAACTGATCAGTCCTCTACTGCCATTGCTTCTTGCTGCCACATAGTGTCTCTGTTGCAGCCTTTTCTGCCCTTTTCAAGAAAAGCTGATTTGTCATGGAAGCACCCTTGCTCCTTGGCATTCTGCAGTGGTTAGGTGGCCAGTACAATTCTTCATTCCTACTCACATGGTGGCCATTGGCCCTGGAGTACAAGACTATAATAGGGTGACTTGGTTGTGGGATATTCCTGCCAGAACCACAAATACTTAGGCACCAGGAGGTTGTGAATTCTCAGAACAGAAAGGTTGAAGAAGACTGGACAACTATATTTTTAGAATCTCTGGAGAAGAAATATACATAGAGTGAGTTGGCTTTGATGTCCTTGTAGGTCCTTTCCAACCCTAATGTTTGATTCTGTGATCTAAAAAAAAATTTAAACATTGGTACTGTATCATAAATTTGATCTTTATTTCATTTTTAACTATAAAAATGCATAGTGTAAAAAAGTCAAACCATGTTGAAAGAACTCTTTCATACTCATATTTTATATCCTTTCAGATATTTTCTTTGCATATACAAGTGTTTACATATATGATTATATGTATTATATATAAAATACATATGACTTAAAAATGTATAGATTGGTAATAGAATTCTCATGAATATACCATAATTTAACTGGTCTTTCTTTGAACACGTTAAATAAATTATTAGGATTGCAAGTGCTAAATTTCAAAGATCTCACCAAATAGCTGTCTAAAATAATATGCTAATTTATATACCCACCAACAATGTATTAGTGTTTTCTTCACATCTAACATGGAGTTTTAAACTGCCAACTCTAACACCTTTATATCTTATGAAATGCCAGTCACTCTATTAGAACTTCTCGTTGTAAAACAAAATTCTTAGTTTTTCTAATAAAGATATTTATGAAAAATTTCACAAATATATAAATGTTCAAGGCCTAAAAATATAGCAATATTTTTGGAAGTCACAATCTTCATAAGTCAAAAAAGTGACCATATCCTCATATAATATCTTCTTCCCACAGTTTGAGATTCCCTGCTTTTACCATTTCCATCAGTGTTTATTTTATCTGCATTTCAGTAACTTGTTTCTAGAACATTTCTCTACAAAGCTTAAGTACTTCTCTTTACATCATTTGCCATAAAGAAAATCCAAAGGCTATAATGTGTTTGGAGAAAATATTTCACCTATTAATGCACTGTGGAAATTCATCATAGCCTTGTGCAGAGCTGTGACTCATCAAGGTCTTTACGAATCGTCTGACTCTTAAGCATATGTATGCCTTGACTGCTTGATTTGCCAGCTTTAGCTAATATCTATAAAAGAAGGAAAAACCATCATACATATTTTCTTTCTTGTCTTTCCAGTTTTGTTCATTATATAATTTCTAAACATTTCTAGGGCTTATAATGTTAAATCCTGTTTTAGGAACACAATTCCCACATCTGCCCTGGTCTTAGTCCTATAGTTTAATGGGATGAATATTCCCCACCCTCCATTTTGCTATAGTTGTCCAGTTAGCTCATGGTTGGTTAAAGATTGTTTGCTAGTAGTTTCCTCAAAAATGAGTCATGGAAAAGTATTTCCTGAGTGATGTAAAGTTCAACACCAGTTCTACATTGTCTTTATCCTTGAATAACATTTGATCGGTGTAAAATTCTTGTCACATTTTCATTCCTTGAACATTGTAAGTATTAACTGTTTTCTGTGGTTGAATATGGCTGCAGAGAGGTGTGAGTTCAGTGACTTTCTTCCCCCATTTAGGTGCCTTAAGCTTTTTGTCTGGATGCTCAAATAACTCTTTTATTCGTTTTGAGCTTTTGATGTCTAGTAAGTTTTCTAGAATACCTATTACTGTTGGTGGTTTTGTGTCAGGTTTTCCTGGAACATTGTACGCCCTTTTCATCTGCAGATAAAATTCTTGAATGTCTCTGAAATTTTCTTTGTCTCCCCTTCCTCTTCCCCTTTACCTTCCCTCCCCTCTCCTTCCCTCCTCCTCTTTTTGACAGAGTCTCCCTCTAGTACCCAGGCTGGAGTGCCGTGGCATGATCTTGGCGCACTGCAACCTCTGCCTCCTGGGTTCAAATGGTTCTCCTGTCTCACCCTCCCAAGTAGCTTGGATTACAGGCATGTACCACCACACCTGGCTAATTTTTGTACTTTTTAGTAGAGGCAGGGTTTTGTCATGTTGTCCAGGCTGGTGTTGAACTCCTGGCCTCAAGTGATTCACCTGCCTTGGCCTCCCAAAGTGCTGGGATTTCAGGCGTGAGGCACTGTGCCTGGCCGAATGTCTCTAAAATGTTCTTGACTGCATTTTTATATATCTTTTTGCTATCTTGATTAAACTGTCTTCCTTAGGGGCACCAATAGTGAGTATATGTTGCCTTTATTCACTTTTATTTATCTTAGTCACTTTTCACAATCCTGTCCCCTTTGTCTCTTACTGTGTTTTAGCAGTGTCTATTCTTCTTGCTGCTTTCAACATGGTCTACGTTCCTGTGACTGCTTTTTGTTTTCCTTCATGAGCCAGCTCCTGTTATGTTTCCTTCCGATGGTCACTTTTTAGGAGGGGAGAATATTCTTGGTCTGCCATTTTTTTTTTTTTTTTTCCTGCTCTCTTCTGTTCTGTTCTGTTCTTTTTCTTAGGGAATTTCTCCATAGGTCCTATAGAACTAGAGCCTAGTCTTAGTGGATTTATGGCTGGTTTGGTCAAGCTTCTTATCCCACTGTGTGTGTGTGTGTGTGTTTCTATTTTTATAGACTTAGAGAAGGTACAAGCGCTGACTTGTTATGTGGATATATTGTGTAGTGGTGATGTCTGGGCTTTCCATGCAGCTATCACACAGATAGTTGTACATTGTACGCAATAGGTAAATTTCTCATCCCTCATTCTTCCACTTCTCAGATGAGTGGGAGAGGGATTCTAATCTTTTCCCTAGCCAGCAGAGATTGATGCTGCAGGACAGCAGTCAACGCAAACCATCTCCTGTAGTCAGCCTGTCCCACTCACTGATGACTGCTTCCTGACTTCTCATCCCTCCTGCCTTTTCTGTACCAGATGGGATTAGGGAAGCTCCTGCCATCAGTGCACCTACCCTAGTCTGTTACCAAAGAAGGAATTGTTGGTGTTCTCTCTCATAATTCGCCACCTCTTGGAAAAATGGATGTGGCTTGCTTTGTCTGATGTCTGTAGCCACAGGCATGCTCTCCTGACATCTTCCCACACGAATTCTTTTGACTTCCCCTGAATTTGGCAGCCCTTTCTCATATATGGTGGTTCAAGGCCACAGTAGGTTACCAATTTTGTTGAAGATAGAGCCTGCATTTGTTTCTAACTCTTACGTTTTTTTATAGTGTCACTGAAAGGAGAAAGCCAAATTGTCTTGCCTGCATACATCTTTATTTGTTAATTGTAATTATTTTATTTCAATAGCTTTAGGGATACAAGTGGTTTTTGGTTACATGGATGAATTGGATAGTGGTTAAGTACGGGATTTTAATGACCTGTTGCCTGAGTAGTGTACCTTGTACCCTATAGATAGTTTTTCATCCCTCACCCTCCTCCCACCCTCCTCACTTCTGACTCTCCAATATCTATTGTACCACTCTGTATGCCTTTGCGTGCCCATAGCTTGGCTCCCATTTATAAGTGAGAATGTGCAATGTTTGGTTCTTCATTCCTGAGTTACTTCACTTTTGATAATGACCTCCAGTTCCATCCAAGTTGCCGCAAAAGACATTTTTTTCATTCTTTTTTATTTGCCTGCATATTTTAGATTATAAGCCCTTGTTGCATCGGAATGAATCATGTTTGAATCACTCACATAGACTGGATTTTCTTCCCCTAAGAATTCTATTTTGTGTCAGGCATTTATCTTTTATTCATTTTAAGGTTTTGATATTATGCTTTCTAAGCTTATGAAAACAGGTGAAATATGTGCTTAAATATCAAGAAAGAAGGTCTTCTATTTTTTCTAAGTGTAAGAAGACTTAAAGAGGAAGCTAGTATCTTATGAGAATAAGTGCCCAAGCTTTTAATATGGCATTGAGGACTGATATCTTCTCATGGCTAGATTTATTAAAATGGGTGTTGGATATATTCCACTGAACAGAAAGGTGGTTTTAATAGTACTCTCTAGAGTAGGAGTGGGCAAATGATGATCCTAAGGCTAAATATTTGCTACCTGTTTTGAAAATAAACTTTTATGAGAATACAGCCATACTCCTTCACTTATATATTGTCTATGGCTTCTTTCATGCTGTTATGGCAGAACTTTGAGTAGTTGTGCCAGAAATCACGTGGCCTACAAATTGTAAGGTATTTATCTTTCCCTTTACGGAAACAAATTGCTGACCCCTGCTATAGAAGAGCAAATTCTCTGTCACCTTACAATTAATTCTTCGCTTCTATGGTTTTCCATTATAATCACTCTAAAAATAAATCAGAAACCTCCATCTCCCATTTCTGTCCTCTTAGTAGTTAGTATGTGAAAGTTTGGCATGTAAACAGACCTTTTAAATTGTTAGCCACAGACCTGACCCAATGTTTGTCTGCAATCAATTTACTTTTTGGAAGATGCCCGAAAATTAAGTTTTTAAAGATTTCAAGGTAAAGAGCAAAGTTATGATATTTTACTATTGTCTTTATCATCCTTTTTGATATTTAGAAGACCGTCATGTAATATATTGATCTTTCATGGCCGTATAACTGCCTCCAAATTTTCTTAGTATCTATTTTGGGGATGATCATGATCCATGACATTTAGAATCATTTGCAATAGACCCTAGTAGCCAAGACCATATTAGAAGATTGCGGAATATAAAACAACTTTATTCATTCAAACACTTCTTTTTCATCTACTTTTTCTTTTATTTCCAGGCATTTTTTTATTGCCACCAGAAATGATAGTTATTATTCCCTCACTGTATTTGTTGTTCTAAAAGCAAAATAGTCAAGAAGGCATCATTCTTGCCTGGGAAAGCAGTAATTGAACCAATATGCAGGGCATTAAAACCACACCATAAGGTTTATCACTTTTGGTTTTGTTGCCTATTTATTTCTGTTATTTTTCTTCATAAATCATTGATGTTTTGATTCAAACACAGTTAACGGTTGTTGAAGTGTCCCCAACTTTTCTCCCTGTGTGAAGAATGCTAGTTAATTTAACATTTTGCTTACTTGTCTTAGACTTCAACCTTTGCTACTCTCAGTCTTCTCCAAGTCTCATCTGCTCTGGAGCCCAGATGAGAACTGGGGGCGAGGGCAGATGTTCCATATACTATCAGAGCGCCGTGACAGACCATGCCAGCTCCCCTTGCAGCATCAGGTAACGGGCTGTCTTTTAAATGAGAACATACTAGTGCTTACTCCCATTCAGCTTGAAATCCTTCAGTACCCAGATGTTTTTTCTGTTGCATCTGGATTTGGCTGCTTGAGTTTTATCATCCTTTCCTCAATGACACAACAGATCCAGGTTGTTGAATGGTGTATCACTGCCTGTGTTTTCTTAGACATTACATTGTCCACCTCATGGATATGGATGCTGGAGAAGGTGTGTGTCTGGTAGCTCAGTCACTACCACCATTTGTGTTCTCACCGCAGAAAAGTATGCAAATTGGAAATGCCTAAAACATCCTCAGGGATTATGTAATTCTGAACTGATGTCAACGTTTTGTTGTATTCTGTACGCTCACACTGATATTGAGTTATACATTGGTTATATACCCTTACTTACTACATTTAAGAATATAGCAGTTGGCTTTCTATGAAACTTATTTTCATATTTTGCTTTAGAGTCAAGGAAGGAATGGAGATGAATGAGTGCTTATTGAACCAAGTGCCAAGTGTTATGCTTTACATACATATGTGACATAATCCTGGCAATGACTCTGCAAGAGAAGCAAAATAGAATCTATGACACAGATGGCCCTCGGGTCAAAAGATGCGCCTGAGTTTATCTCATGCTCTAGTGCCAGGATCTCAATGCCTACATCTGTTACTCCTTGCCTCCCTATTACGTCACCCTTTCCTTTACTATATATTTTAAATTTTATTATGTCTTGATTTTAAAATGTTCAACTGCCTGATAACTCCTGTTGATTTTGTTATGGACATTTTAGATATATTTTACTTTTTATTATATTGCTGTATAACATATTACAGTAAAATGCACATAGTGTTAAGTGTACAGCTCGATTTTTCTCCAGTGAACATACCCATGTTATTAGCACCCAGGTTGAGAAACAGAAAAATACCAGCATCCCAGAAGTGGTCTTTATTCTCCATTTTATTCCCCAAACTCCTCACTCCAAGAGTAACTGCTATCCTGACTTCTAGCTGCAAAAATTAGTTTTGTTAGTTCTTGAATTTTATGTTAATGGAATCATACACTATGTGCTCTTTTATATCTGGATACTTTTTCTCAATATTTCATTTATGAGATTCATCCTTACTGTTGCTTGTAGCTGTAGATTGCTTTATAACCTAATATTGTGTGAAGATTCTCATTTATCCATTCTTCTGTCTCTAGGCTTTTGGCTAGTTTCTAGTTTGGGGATATTATGAATAGTGCTGTTATCAGACTAGTATATGTCTTTTGATAAACATATATATGTTGGGTATATACCTAGGAGTGGAATTGCTGTCTTTTTTTTTTTTAAAGAACAATTTTAGTAGGGATACTAAGTCATTGGTTTATTCAACAAATATCTGTGGAGATTTTTAAACATTCCTATGTCTAATTCTACCTTAGCAACTTAAATTCAGGTCATCCGTCTGGAGTAATGATGCAGGACACAGGAGCCCTAAACTGGGGCTTAGCCTGGGAGGGTTCTTGGCTTTGCCTAGGAAAGAATTGCTCTGAAGTGCTATGGCTCTATGACTGCTTCTGCAGAGCAGAGCTACCCCACAGGCAATATGCTGGGCATAGCAGCTCAGAAGGAGTTCTGTAGTCATATTTCTACCTATTTCTAATTACATGCAGAATAAGGGGTAGTCTATGCAGAAATTTCTAGAAAAGGGGTGATAAATTTCAGGTCATTGGGTCTTTGCCATGAAAAGGTATGATAACTCTTGGGCATTGCCATGGCAATGGTAAACATGGTACATTGGTGGGCATGTCTAATTAGGGGATACTTCCAGACCTGGTTTTTAACTAGTCCTCAATTTGGTCCTGTGACAGAGCTCTGCCTCCAGATGTCCCACTTCCTACCTGATTAAGACTGTTATCTTCATTAAAAACAAAATTTCATGGAAATTCAGTTATGCAGCAGAAGTTGAGAATAACTGATCTTTTAAATGGCAAACCATGTTAAATATTCCTTAGATATATTTTTTACACTTCATATAAGGGTATGTGTATATGCATATATGTGTATATTATCTAATGATATTTTATAAGTGTAAACAAACACATTTCTATTTAGCTACTTTCAATCATTATCTTTCCTTTTTAAAATGAACAAGATATTCTAACCTGTTTCAGTTCTATCTAGTGTTTACTTAGTGCCTGTTGTGTGTTTAGCTTTCAAGGATTTGATATTTTCATATAGCAGGTGTTTTTCAGACCAAAGAATTACATTTTTTATTATAAAAGTAATTCATACTCTTTGTAAAAAAAAAAAAGAGACAGTAGAGAGAGATATAAAAATGAAAGTTCTGCTTGTTCACCCACCACCCCTCAGTCTCAAGTTTCCAGAGGCAACCACCATCTCCCTCCTCCATTTTCTAAGCATATGTGAGGTGTTTGACTTTTGTTTGGTGATATGGTACTCTCGTTTGTGACCTTAGGCTAGCCAGGTCATTCTGAGACTGTTTCCTCTTCTATAAAGGGGGGTGGCAATACCTCATAGGATTATTGTGAGGATGAATGTGACAACATCCAGAAAGTAGCAAATATAGTACCTGGCATGTGATAGGCACTTCATAAATGGAACAATTAGGGTTATAATTATGATACTGATAGTCTGCCTTCAGAACAAAGCACTTTAATGAGGTAAGAGGAAAGTGTTTTGTATTATACATTTAGGCAGTATTGCTTACCTTACAAAAATGTCTATTCCATTTTAATCCAATTTCCACATACACAGAAGCAGGTTGGAAGCTTGTGCCATTCACAGAAAATGTCAGAGACAATGTTCTTATAATTTGCTGAGTTACAAATATGCCAAGCTTCCTGAAGGTAAATTTTCTCGGATCCAGACATCTCTCACTGTCAGAAATATGACAAAGTTTCATGCTTATATTCACAGCTTGTGTGGCATAATGCATTTTTGTTACAATGCCTCTATTCAAATGCACTTTTATCATGGTACAAATACAAGATTCCTAATTGCTAAAATATTGTATTGCATTTTGGTTTCTTTCATTTTCCATGAAACTTGTTCCTGACACTTCACTAAAGGCTTACCTTTAGTTGGCACACCACAAGCTACAAGATGGTCCTCTTGGGCTCCTTGTTCAATTTCATGATGATGTTATTGGACTTACACACAACCCATAAATACAACCCCACTAGTTCTACTTTATTAATTGATTGACAGGGTTTGGCTGTGTTGCTCAGGCTAAAGTGTGGTGATGTGGTCAGAGCTCACTGCAACCCTGAACTCCTGAGCTCAAGTGATCCCTCTGCCTCAGCATCCCGAGTTGCTAGGATTATGGACATGTGCCACCATGCCCAGCTAATTTTATTTGTGTGTGTGTGTGTGTGTGTGTGTGTGTGTGTGAAGATGAGGTCTTGCTATGTTGCCCAGTCTGGTCATAGTTTTTCTTTAAATAGAATTATTTCTGCTGATTTCCTCTACATGTTGTAACACATGCTTGCTCATTTACAACTGTGAGATAGCATGCAATTAACAGGCCCACTACAGTTCTCACTGCTTGTGAGGATCTTAAGATATGCTGTTCTACTTTATAGATGTAGTCCAATGTGTAACAGTTTGAGTACCATAACTACTGAATAGAATAAGTATGTGGCTAAGTGCTCTTCACAATATGTAAGGAGGTATGTATATATGTAATAGATGTGTTCTGAAAGAATTGTTGCTAATTTTTGTAAACTTGAATTTTATTCACTTACTTATTTTTTAAACTTGAATTTTATTCAAGATGGAAAGATAATGGCTATTTCAAACAAACCTGAGATAAATGCTTTTGAGAAGATTTTTCTAAATGAACATTCCTCTGCTTTATAAGAAGGGATCAGAATTATCTTTTGCATTTAATTGGGGGCCATATGAAAAGCTAAGGATGATCATAAGCAGAAGAGCAAAAGAATTAGGTTTTACTGGAGGTTCATATAGCTCAGTAACATAAATTGATTCCCCCTCAAAGTATCCAGCTTGAAAAATAGATGTCCTCTAAGCAATCACATTGTTCTTAAACATTCTCTTTTTGTTTTTCTAAGTATTGAACATGATGACCTAATTTAAGGAAAGTAAGAGAAGCTTAAAATGGTTTGGTTCAACTACTAGAAAAACAATTTGAGATTCTCCCACTGAAAATAAGGCCTTTTAATCCAAAAGGTTAAATACAAGTCAATTGATCTGAGCAGGTGCTCTGGTTACAACTATAATCAATACTGGTAATATTATGCATATTTCCACAAATTAGCCATTTCATATTACCCTTAAAAAATGAGTGCCCTGGTGGAACCCAAAACAAAAGGAAATGTACCTCTGATGTATTCTATGCATCCTTTTTAAAAGGACTTTTAGAGCAGTCTTAGGTTCACAGCAAAATTGAGAGGAAGGTACAGGTTCCCATATATCCCCCTAACTCCCCATTAGCAACATCCCCACCAGAGTGGTACATTATTATAATCTATGAACCTACATTGATACATCATCCTCCCAAGTTCATAGCCTTACATTAGGGTCGTCTTCTGGTGTTGTATATTCTATGAGTTTGGACAAATGTATAATGACAGGTATCCATCATTGTAGTGTTAGTATATTTTTCACTGCCCTAAAAATCCCCTGTGCTCTGCCTGTTCATCCCTTCCTCCAGTCCCTGGCATCCATTGATCATTTCATTGTGTCTGTAGTATTGCCTTTTCCAGAATGTCATGTAGTTGAAATCATACTATAAATAGTCTTTCAGACAGTCATTTTTCACTTAGTAACATGATCTAAGGTTCCTCCATGCCTTTTAATGGCTTGACAGCCATTTCTTTTAGCACTGAATAACATTCCATTGTCTCGGTGTACCACAGTTTGTGTTAAACTTATGTGCTTTTGTCTTGGAGTATTTTGTGAAGATTTATTGGGAGTTTCTGCATAGTCATGTGATTTGCAAACAGGGCTACTTTTCTTTCCAATCTATGCCTTTTATGTCTTTTTATTATTGCGCTGGCTAGAACTTCTAGCACTGTGTTGAATTAGCATGGCAAGAGTGGACATCTTTGCCTTATTCCGGTCTTTCATCGTTAAGTATAATGTCAGCTGCAGGGTTTCAAGTATAACATTAAGTATAAAGTAAGCTATAAACTCTTTATTTTGTCAAGGAAGTTCTCCTCTATTCCTGTGTTTTGAGAGTTTTTATAATAGTTATTGAAGTGTGTCAAATGCTTTCTCTGTGTCCATTGATATGATCTTGATTCATTCTTTTTTAGCTTGTTAATAAGGTCGGTTACTTTTTTTTTTTTATATTAAACCAGCTTTGCATCCCTGGAGTAATCCCAACTTGGTCATGCTGTATACTTCGTTTTGTATTGCTGAGTTCTGTTTGTCAACATTTGGTTGAGAATTTTGTGTTGATGCTCATGAGGGATATTGGTCTGTAGTGGCTTTTATGATACTTTTTGGATTGGTATTGGTAATGCCAGTTTTATAAAATGAATTGGGAAGTGTTTTCCACCTCTTCTGTTTTCTGGAGGAGACTGTGTAATATTGATGTTAATTCTTCTTTAAACATTTGGCATAATCTACAGTGAAACCATCTGGGGCTAAAGATTTATTTTTTGGAAGTGTTGAAATTAAGAATTCAAATAACTTAATAGTTACAGGGCTATAAAACTAGTTATTTCACACTGAGCAAACTGTGGTAGTTTGTGTTTTTTTTTTTTTTTTTTTTTTTTTTTTTTTTTTTTTTTGAGACGGAGTCTCGCTCTGCCGCCCAGGCTGGAGTGCAGTGGCCGGATCTCAGCTCACTGCAAGCTCCGCCTCCCGGGTTCACGCCATTCTCCTGCCTCAGCCTCCCGAGTAGCTGGGACTACAGGCGCCCGCCACCTCGCCCGGCTAGTTTTTTGTACTTTTTAGTAGAGACGGGGTTTCACCGTGTTAGCCAGGATGGTCTCGATCTCCCGACCTCGTGATCCGCCCGTCTCGGCCTCCCAAAGTGCTGGGATTACAGGCTTGAGCCACCACGCCCGGCCGGTAGTTTGTGTTTTTTAAGGAAATGGTCCTTTTCATCTAAATTGTCAAATTTATACATGTAGAATTGTTCATAGTAATCTCTTATTCTTTTGATGTCTACAATGTTTTAGTGATAACCCGGGTTTAGTTCATGATGATGATTTGTGTCTTTTCTCTCTTTTTTGTCAGTCTTGACAAACCTCTAGATTTTTAATTTTTAAAAGTCTTTTCAAAGAACTAGATTTGTTTCATTCTTATTTCTTTTTAAAATCTCAAGTTTTATTTTTGATCCTGGGGGTACATGGGGGCAGGTTTCTTATTTTGGACTATTATGTGATGCTGAGGTTTGAGGTACAAAGCCCATCACCTAGGTAGTGAGCATAGTTCCCAATAGGTAGTTTTCTGACCAACCCCTCCCTCCTTTTTCTTCCGCCACCCTAGTAGCCTGTAGTGTCTATTGTTCCCATATTTATCTCCATATATGCTTAATGTTTAGCTCCCACTTATAAGTAAGAACATGCAGTATTTTTTTTTTTTTCCTGTTCATGCATTAATTTGCTTAGGATTATGGCCTCCAACTGCATTCAGGTTGCTGCAGAAGACATTCCATTCTTTTAATGGCCGAATAGTATTCCATGCTGTCTATGTACCACATTTTCTTTATTCACCATTAATGGGCACCTGACTTGATTCCATGTCTTTGCTATTGTGAATAGCACAGTGATGAACATACGAGTGCATGTCTTTTTGGTAGAATGATTCCTTTTCCTTTGAGTATATTCCAAGCAATGCGATTGCTGGGTCAAAAGGTAGCTCTGTTTTTAGTTATTGGAGAAGTCGCCAAACCGCTTTCCAAAATGGCTGGACAATTTACATTCCCACTAGCAGTGTATAAGCGTTCCCTTTTCTCCACAGCCTTGCCAGCATCTGTTGTTTGGCCTTTTAGTAGCCATTCTGATTGGAGGGAGATGGTATCTCATTGTGGTTTTGATTTGCATTTCTCCAATTAGTGATGCTGAGCAGTTTTTCATGTTTGTTGGTCACTTGTATGTCATCTCTTGAGATGCGTCTGTTTATGTTATGTGCCCATTTTTTAATGAAGTTGTTTTTTGCTTGTTGACTTAAGTTTCCCATAGATTCTGGATATTAGGCCTTTGTCAGATGCATAGGTTGTGAATCTTCTCCTATTCTGTAGGTTGTCTGCTTACTTTGTTGATAGTTTCTTTCACTGTGAAGAACCTCTTTAGTTTAATTAGGTCCTGCTTGTCTATCTCTGTTTTTGTTGCAATTGCTTTTGGGGACTTAGTCAAAAATTCTTTGCCATGACCGATGTTCAGAAATGTATTTCCTAGATTATCTTCTAGGATTTTATAGTTTGAGTTCTTATTTTTAAACTTTTGATCCATGTTGAGTTAATTTTTGTGCATGGTGAAAGGTAGGGATCCAGCTTCAATATTCTCCATTTAGCTAGCCAGTTATCTCAGCACCACGTACTGAATAAGTCCGTTCTCCATTGCTTTTTTTTGTTAGTTTGTCAAAGATCAGATGATTGTAGGCATGTGGCTTTATTTCTGAGTTTTCTATACTGTTTCATTGATGTATGTTTTTATTTTTGTGCCAGTATTATGATGTTTTGTTTTTTGTTTGTATTTTTTTTTTTGAGATGGAGTCTCACTCTGTCACCCAGGCTGGAGTGAAGTGGCATGATCTCAGTTCACTGCAAGCTCCACCTCTCAGATTCAGGCCATTCTCCCACCTCAGCCTCCCGAGTAGCTGGGACTACAGGCGCCCACTACCACGCCAGCTAATTTTTTGTATTTTTAGTAGAGATGGGGTTTCACCATATTAGCCAGGATGGTCTCAATCTCCCAACCTTGTGATCTGCCTGCCTCGGCCTCTCAAAGTGCTGGGATTACAGGCATGAGCTACTGCGCCAAACCTACCATGCCGTTTTGTTTATTGTAGCTTAGAGTTTGAATTTGGGTAATGTGATGCTTCTGGCTTTGTTCTTTATGCTTAGGATTGCTTTGGTTATTTGTGTTATTTTTGGTTCCATATACATTTTAGAATAGTTTTTCCTAATTCTGTGAAGAACGACATTGATAGTTTGATAAGAATAGCATTGAATCTGTAAATTACTTTGGGTATATGACCATTTTTATATTGATTCTTGTAATCTATGAGCATGGAATGTTTTTCCATTTGGTTTGCTAATATTTTATTGAGGATTTTTGTGTCTATGTTCATCAGGGATATTGGCCTGAAGTTTTAATTTTTGTGTGTGTGTCCCTGCTAGATCTGGGTATCAGGCTAATGCTAACTTCATAGAATTAGTTAGCAAGGAGACCCTCCTCCTCGATTTTTTTGAATAGTTTTAGTAAGATTGGCATAAGCTCTTCTTTATACATGTGGTAGGAGTCAGCTGTGAATCATCTGGTCCTCGGCTTTTTTGTGTGTGGTAGGTTCTTTATTACTAATTGAATTTCAGAAGTTGGTATTGGTCTGTTAAAGGTTCCAAAGTCTTCCTGATTCAATCTGGGGAGATTCTGTGCTTCTAGGAATGTATTCTTTTCCTCTAGATTTTCTAACTTATCTGCATGGAGTTGTTTATAGTAGTCTCTGAGAATCTTTTATATCTCTGTGGAATCAGTTGCAATAATATTTGCCTTTGTCATTTCTGATTGTGTTTATTTGGATCTTTGTTAATCTAGCTAGTGTTCTACTTATCTTAGTTTTTCAAAGAACCAACTGTTTATTTCCTCTTTTGTATGGATTTTTGCATCTCAAGTTCGTTACGTTCTTCTCTAATTTTAGTTATTTCTTTTCTGCTAGGTTTGACGTTGGTTGGTTCTTTTTTTTTCCCAGTTCCTTTAGGTGCAAATTTATATTGTTAATTTGACATCTTTCTAACTTCTTGATTATAAGTGATTTGATTAGAACTATAAACTTTCCTCAATACTGCTTTGGCTGCTTCTCAGAGATTTTGGTAAATTGTATCTCTCTTTTAATTTCAAAGAATTCTGTGATTTCTGCCTTAATTTTGATGTTTACTCAGAAGTTGTTCAAGAGTAAGTTGCTTAATTTCCATGTATTTGTGTAGTTCTTAGACATCTTCTTGATATTCATTTATATTTTTATTACATTGCAGTCCCAGAATGTGCTTGGTATAATTTCAGTTTTTTTCAATTTATTGAGACTTGCTTTATGATTGAGCATGTGATTGATTTTAGAATATATTCCATGTGCAGATGAGAAGAATGTATATTCTGTGGTTGTTGGGTGTTCTGTAGATATCTATTAGGTCCAATTGGTGAAGAGTCAAGTTTAAGTCCAGAGTTTGTTACCTTTTGATAATCTATCTGTCTAATGTTGTCAGTGGGAGTGTTGAAGTTTCCTATATTATTGTGTGGTTGTCTAAGTCTTTTAATTGGCCAAGAAGAACTTGTTTTCTGAATCTGGGTGCTCTAGTGTTGAATGCATATATATTAGGATATTTAAGCCTTCTTGTTGCATTGTACCCTTTATCATTATGTAATTCCCTTTATTATGTATTGATGCATGTCCTTCTTAAGTTTTATTGGTTTAAAGTATATATTAATGTCCTTCTTAATTTTTATTGATTTAAAGTCTGTTTTATCTGATACAAAGACAGTGATTCCTCCTCTTTGTTTTCCATTTGCATGGTAGATTTTTCTCCATTCTTTTACCTTGAGCCTGTGGGTGTTACATGTGAGATGGGTCTCTTGAAAACAACAGATAGTTGGGTTTTATCTTTTTATCTAGCCTGCCACTATGTGTCTTTTAAGTCAGGGGTCCCCCAACCCCTGGCCTGTACTGATCTGTGGCCTGTTGGGAATCGGGCTGCACAGCAAGAGATGAGTGGCGGGCAAGTGAGCAAAGAAGCTTCATCAGTATTTACAGCCACTCCTCCTTCTGCCAATAGCTATATTTTAATTGATATATTTAGATAATTTCTATTTAATGTATTTCTTAATTTGGAAGACTTAAGCCTTTCGTTTTATTTTTTTCTTTCTTTGTATTTTCTTATTCTTAGTTTTGTTTCTACCTTCCTGTGGGTTCCTGGAACTTTTTATTCTTTTTTGTGGACAGAATCTTGCTCTGTCATCCAGACTGGAGTGCAGTGGCCATGCCCAACTAATTTTTGTATTTTTTTTTAATAGACACAGAGTTTCTCCATGCTGCCCAGGTTGGTTAGTTGAACATTTTTTACAACTCTATTTTGATTTATTTATATTACTTGAAAAATATATCCATTTGAGCAGCTCTTTTAGTAGTTACTGTAGCTAATATATTATGTATATATAACTTGATACAGTCCATTGGTGTCATCATTTTACCAGTTCTAGTGAAGTATGAAAACCTTATTTCCCCTTGTCAATTTTCCCAACTTATAAATATTTTAAATAATTCCTCTACAGACATTTAGAACGTCATCAGTGTTGTTTTTGTTTTCACTATCAAACATAAGACAACTGAAAAGAAGAAAAGTCCATTGTATTTATCCATATTTTTTTGTCCTGTTGTTTCAGGGTTCCTTCTACTAGTATCATTGCCATTGGTTTGCCTTTAATGTTATAAGCTGCCCTCTCAGCATTGCTTTTGCTGCATCTCACAAATTTTGATATAGTTTATTTTCATTTTAATTCAGTTCAGGGTATCTTTTTTTGTAGTCCCTGAGACTTGCTCCTTAACCCATGAGTTACTTAGAAGTATGTGGCTTAGTTTGGAGAATTTCCTGTTGTCTTTTTCTTATTGATTTCTAGTTTGATTTCATTGTGGTTGCAATAATGTACTTTGTATGATTTCAGTTTTTAAAAATTTGTTGAGGTTTATTTTAGGGGCCAGGATATGGTCTTTCTTGCCATATGTTCGAGAGTGCTTGAACATAATTTGTGTTTTCAAATTATTATATGTTCAGTGGTGTGTTCTATAAGTGTCTGTTAGATCCTGTTGGATAATGGTGTTGAATTCTTTTATATCCTTGTTGATGTTCTAATTGTAGAGAATTTTGTTTAGCCATTTTTAAAATGGGTCTGCTGGCAACACTAGCTTTCTTTCACCTGAGAATGTCTTGTTTCTGCTTCATATTTGAAAAATATTCACATTTGAAAAATGTGCCATTTCCTTCTGGCACCCATGATTTTTGATGATAAATCCATTGTCATTTGAATTGTTTTTCCCTACAGATAAGATAGTATTTCTCTCTATGTTTTTAAGAACTTTGACTATGATGTATCTTGGTGTAGGCATGTTTGGGTTTATCCTGTTTGGGGCGTACTCAGCTTGCAGGTTTATGTCTTCTGTCAGATTTGGAAAATTTCTAACCATTATTTCTTTGAATACCTTTTCAGCATTTTTCTTTTTATCCTTTACTTCCCACCCTCCAATGGCTGAATATTAGATCTTTTGGTTCCACATGTCCCAGAGGCCCTGTTAATATATTTTTAGTATGTTTTCTCTCTGTTCAGGTTGGGTGATTTCTGTTGTTCTATCTTCCAGCTCACTGATCTCACTGATTGTTTTCTTCTGTCCTCAAATGGGCTCAATTCTGTTATTGAGCCCATTCACTGAGTTTTACATTTTTATTATTCTAGTTTTCAGTTGTTAATTCTATTGAGCCCATTCACTGAGTTTTAAATTTTGGTTATTGCGGTTTGTAGTTTTAAAATTTTCATTTCGTTCATTCTTATATCTTCTTTGATGAGACTCTATTTTTTTGTTTGAAGTATGTTTGCATTTGCTCCTTGGAGCATTTTTATAATGGCTGCTTTAAAGTAATTGTCAGAGTAATTCTAACATATCTGTCATCTGACTGTTGTTGCCTGTTGATTATTTTCATTCAGTTTGAGATGTTTCTGGAATTTTTTCATATGATCTTCACTTGAAAGCTGACATTTGTGTATTTTGTTATAAGATTCTGCATCTTATTTACACCTTCTGTTTTAGTTGGCTTTCTCTACAACTGCTTATTCAGGGGAAGGGATAATGCTGCTTGTTACTGCCGTGTGGGGATAGAAGTCCAGGTTTCTCACTTGGCCACTAATATGGTTTGGCTGTGTCCCCACACAAATCTCAACTTGAATTCCCACATGTTGTGGGAGGAACCCAGTGGGCGGTGGTTGAATTATGGGGGCAGGTCTTTCCTGTGCTGTTCTCGTGAGAGTAAATGAGTCTTAGGAGATCTGATGGTTTTAAAAATGGGAGTTTCCCGGCACAGCTCCCTTTTTTCCCCCTGCTGTATCCATGTAATATGTGACTTGTTCCTCCCTGCCTTCTGCCCTGATTGTGAGGCTTCCCCAGCCACGTGGAACTGTAAGTCCAGTAAACTTCTTTCTTTTGTAAATTGCCCAGTCTTAGACATGTCTTTATCAGGACCATGAAAATGGACTAATACAGCCATCATTGACAGCTGAGGGTAGGGCTCATTTTTACTGCTGAGTAGGATTTCTAGCTCCTCTCTAGGCCTCTACTGATTCCTCCTAGGCTGAAGTGACACCAGCACCTCATTACTTTCCCCCCCAGGGCCTCCAGTGACACCATGGGAAGGGGGTGGCCTCATTACACGCAGCAGTGAACATCCTGACTATCCACTGGACCACCTCTGACACTACCACACTGTGGGAGAGGAAAGGTACCTTGTTTCTGTTCCATGGGAGTAGAAGTCCAGGTTCCCCACGTGGCTTCCACTGACACTGAGTTGGGGTGACTTGTTATCACCCAGCAGGGGCAAACGTCCTGGCTACCTACTCAGCCTTCTCTGACACCATCTTGGTGTGGGGGCTTTCAGGGCCTCAGGACAGCCTCGCAAGTGTGGCAGTCAGGACTCTCCATTTAGCCTTCACTAGCTGGGGCCACATCTAATGTATTCTGTGGTATTTGACTTTAGTAGAGTAGTTATTATCTAAAAGTTTTCCATCTTTCTAGGCTGCCCCTTTCCTGGTTCTTTGGTTAGAAAGAGTCTTTTGTTGGGACTTTTCTTGTTTGTTCCTCTTGGTGTTTCCTAGTTGCCATTTTCTAAAGCACCCAGTTTAGGATATCTGAGATAAGACCCCACCTACCTTCCCCCCAAAAAACAAAGAAATTACTAATGTGTTGGTCCTTGGATTGTAAGGACCCAGTTGGCCTTCTATACCTTTTAGGGTTATCTTATTATTATTTTTTAAAATATGTACAGCATCCAAGGTTTTAGTTGTAGTTAGAGGGATAAGTAGGATAAAGTATGTCTACTCTGTATTCGTGGAAGTAGAGGTTCCTTTGCTGGAGCTTTTGAAGATTATCTCAGAATTATGGGCAGAGACCATCTCAATAGTCCATTTGGGGTTAATTGTCCATTCCTGTTCTATTTGTCTACAGGAAGGGCAATAATGCCATGGCTTGCTACCAACTCAGCTTGCAGAGTGGAAGCAGAGGCTTTGAAAAGAGAGTTTGAGCTGATATTCTAGGAAATGGTTACTATATACTCTTAAGGTTTTTAAGAACTGTGATGGTTAATATTGAGTGTCAACTTGAATGGATTGAAGGATGCAAAGTATTGTTACTGGGTGTGTCTGTGAGGGTGTTGCCAAAAGAGATGAACGTTTGAGTCAGTGGACTGGGAAAGGCAGACCCACCTTCAATCTGGGTGGGCACAATTTAATCAGCTGCCAACCTGGCCTGAATAAAAGCAGGCAGAAGAATATGGAAAGACTAGACTGACTGAGTCTTCTGGCCTCTATCTTTCTCCTGTGCTGGATACTTCCTGCCCTTGAACATCATACTCCACGATCTTCGGTTTTTGGACTCTTGGACTTATTTGCCAGGGGCTCTTGGGTCTTTGGCCACAGACTGAAGGCTGCACTATCGGCTTCCCTACTCTTGGCTCCTCAGCTTGCAGATAGCCTACGGAGGGACTTCATCTTGTGAATATATGAGTCAATTCTCCTAATAAACTGCCCTTCATATATACCTCTATCCTATTAGTTCTCTTCCTCTAGAGAACCATGACTAATACAAGAACTATTACCTTCTTCCTAAGTTGGGTTCCATTTGTGAGAAAAGATACTAATTATCTAGGTTAGCAATACCTGGACAGTTTGAAGATTGTGTATAAATGAACAAATTAAATACAAAAGGAGATGAGAACATAGAATGACTATTTCTCAAAAAATTGAGTCAAATTTTAAATTGTAAATAAATAATAAATATAAATAACTTTTAATAATAAATGAGAAATAGCACATAACATGAATTTACAAAGATAACTGGAAATGATCAAATTCCATATGCGATACTTAAGCATATTCCAAGATGCAACCTCTTAATCATAGCCTACTCAGTCATAAGACGTTCATTACATATTCTTGATGAATTTTAACTGTCATTTTCCTGTCAGAAGTTTGACATTCTCTGCAGTGTTTGCTGTGCTTTTTTAACAGTATTTAAAAATCAGTTAGATTCCTGCAAACATAATTAGGTTAGAGATGTTCTGTCTCTGATAAAAACTCTTTAATTGAACAGAGGGATGTTTTCTGTAACTTCTTTCAAATTCCAGTTACCCTGACAGTTCCTCATTTTTTTTCCAGTTTCTCTGAAACATCTTCTAGCATTTTCCTCACTCATTACTATTTATTAGGGGCCTGCTGTTACCCAGGTATTACTCTAGAGGCTGAGCATATGTAGATGTGAGTAGAGTGGAACTGTGCTTCTCCCTTACAGAGGTTCCTTTCTATCTGGGAAGACAGACTACAAAAAAAATACACAAAATGACACATAACATTTGGCCAAGTGGTGTGCATAGAAGAACAATGGTGCAGTGTAAGAGGATGGGGGTGATGAATGGTGAGGGGTGAGGAGTATTTTAAATAGAGTGGCTAGAAAAAATCTTTCTTAAGAGATAATATTGGAGCAGATATCTGAATAACAAGGAGATGAGACTTGGAGCAAGAACTTTCCAGGGGAGGAAAAAGCAAATGCAGAGACCTTTGATGTGTGATTAGCTTAGGATATTTACAGAACAATAAAGTACACGGTAGCTAGAGTAGAGGAAGTGAGGGGAAGAGTGAATGGTGGGACATGATGTTGGAGAAATAGGCAACCACCAGATTATGGAGAGCTGTGCAGGTCATAAAATTGGGACTTCAGAAGAGAAGAGTGCTTTAGCTGTTGGGTAGAAATTTGATTGTGGGAAGCAAGAGAAGTAGAAGGAATTCCAGTTGGAGGTTGTGGCAGTGGTCTACGCTTGGACTAGCTGGTATTGGTGAAAGTGATCTCTTCAGTTGGGGAATATATGAAGTAGGCAGACCTCAACAGGACTTGCTGATGCCCAGAATGTGGGGTGTGAGAGAGGGAGGGAAGTCAAGAGCAACTCTGGAGTTTTTGGCTTGAGCAATTAAGATGGAGTTGCCATTTAATGAGATATGAAAAATTATAGGAAAAATGTATTTCTGGTGGAGGGCAAAGATTAAACTCTATGTTAGACATGTTAAATTTGAGGTGTTTCTTAGACACTCAAATGGAGATGTTAAGTAAGTCATTGGATATATGGGTCTGGAATTGAGAGATTAGGGATAGAGTATAAAATTTGAGAGTATTTGGTACTTCGAAGCCATGTGATTGGAAAAAGTTGCTTAAGGAGTTTGTAGAGATGAAGAGAAGAAGATGACTGAGGAGTCCCTGGAATGTTCTAAAGTGTAAAAGAAGGAAGGTTAGCTTGGAAAAAAAAAAATACCAGAGATGCAGTCATTGAGGTAGGAGGAGACCTAGGAAAGCAAAATTCTGTGAAATCCAAGAGACCAGAGTTTTTCAAGTTGACCAGAGGGTGTCAAATGTTGCTAAACGATGAACAAGGAGAAGATGGAGAATTGACCATAAAAGTTACAAATTGATCTTGTTTTATGACCTTGTTGACAGAAATTTCAGGGAAGTGTAGGGACTGAAAGTTGTCTGATTAGGATAGATTTAAATAGAATGAGAGGTGAAAAAGAAGAAAGAAGATAGTGAATAGAGACCATTCTTGGGTTTTGCAGTAAAGAGCAGGAGAGAAGTCATGCGGTACTGGAGCTTGTTTCTGATGGAAAATGTTGCAAAATGTTTGTGTTGCTGGGAATGATTCCATAGTGAGGGGGATGGAAGTACTGAGACAGAAGAGATTGCTAGTTGTGTTAAATGTGAAATGGAATAAGATGAGGATTAAAATAGGATAGAAGAAAAATAAAGTACAACAAAATAAAAGCAGATTAGAATAACATACAACAAAATATTTTCATTTTAAATTGTTATTTTCTTTAAATTTTTTTTTAACCATCTTTTTTAACACATGCTTTTCAGGACTGGTCATGTGAAATGGACATGTATTACTTTTGTCTGTCTGGTTCCCTTCTCTAAGTGGGGGATCTGCTGTCTCCTGAGTTCAGAAGTTCTAATGGACCTGCTCTTGTTTCCTACTGACCTCTAGGGTGAGCACAGGACCTAGCCAGGCTGATTGGGAGACCTTATTCCTTTCACCACTGTGTTGGTCTAGGTGTGCACATAGGATATAAGAAGACTGAATTAGGGCCGGGCACAGCGGCTCACTCCTGTAATCCCAGCAGTTTGGGAGGCCCAGGCAGGCGGATCACGAGGTCAGGAATTCGAGACCAGCCTGGCCAACATAGTGAAACCCTGTCTCTACTGAAAACACAAAAAATTAGCTGAGTGGGATGGCTGGCGCCTGTAATCCCAGCTACTCGGGAGGCTGGGGCAGGAGAATGGCTTGAACCCGGGAGGCGGAGCTTGTAGTGAGACTCCATGTCAAAAAAAAAAAAGAAGACTGAATTGGAGTCCTGTGAGATTTTAAATACAGATGTGACAGGTAAGATTTTAAATACAGATGTTGAGAGGTAGGATGACTCTTTTTGTTTTGGAGAATAACCTGTAAACTTAAGGCAGGAAAGAATGAGGTAAATACACAGAGAAGCAAAGACAAGTGGAGCCCATTGGTGGAGAGACAGTGGGAGCAGCCTCATTCAGCTCTCCAGATTTATGCCCAAGTTGCATTCTCCCTTAAAATTTCCAGTTACCTGAGCCAGTAGTTTCCTCTTCTTGCTTGAGCTAGTTTGATTTAAGTTTCTATCAGTTGTATCTGAAAGAGTCCTAATGAAACCTTGCGTTATAGCACACAGTTAAAATTATATATTTAAAGGGCAAGGTTATTGGATGACAAGAATGCTAATCAAGAAAGAAAAATGGGATGGGCACGGTGGCTCACTCCTGTCATCCCAGCAATCTGGGAAGTGGGTGGATCACCTAAGGTCAGGAGTTGGAGACCAACCTGGCCAACATGGTGAAACCCTGTCTCTACTAAAAATACAAAAATTAGCCAGGTGTGGTGATGCATGTCTGTAATACTGGCTACTCAGGAGGCTGAGACATGAGAATTGCTTGAACCCAGGAGGCAGAGGTTGCAGTGAGCTGAGATTATACCACTGCACTCCAGCCTGGGTGACAGAGAGACTCTGCCTCAGGGAAAGAAAGAAAGAAAAATGTTTTGTCTGTTGGAAACAGTTTTTGTTTTTGTTTGGTACATGGTAGATATTCTATGAAGGGAAATTAGTGGAGAAGTGTGTTGACTACATCTTCCCCTGAGTTTCTTCCCTCAGATTGTTATGTCTGCCCACTTCCTAATAACGAAACTATGTTGTTATGCTGGCTTGCCAGCATGTGCTCAGATCGTAGTCACACTGCTGAGATGTACATAGAGTAATTGAGTCTGCGGGTCTGTGGAAGCAGGCCACGTCTGCTTAGTGAGTTTACCCACATTCATCTTAGGAGCCCACCATGGCGTTCTCATAAAGGAAGTCGCCTGCTGATAGGAAAAAAAAACCTCTTTATCACTAATATTCGGATGTAGTGTTTGAATACACACACTGACAATGTTGAAATATGGAGGAAAGTCACTAGGATTGCTTATTTCTGGTCATGATTTGTAGAAGTCCACATAGGGCCAGTTCTCCTGCCTTCTCAGCAAGAGAAGATTACCAAGGTAACTTGGATCTAAGCAATGACACCTGCACTTCCCCAGGAGGAAAAGGGGATCACAGACTAGGAGGAGAATTTATTCTCTAACTCATTCTCCACTTTCAAAGCTGTGAGGACTCCAGCCTTCTCTCTCTGAAACCCTGAGGTTGAGGGGTCCTTACATGTGTGAAGGGCTGTGGTGACCATGTGAGGTGACCATCCCCTACCTCTTCCAGGCTGTGATAGGGATTTTCTCTGCTGCTGTGAAGCAGAAGGGGAGGCCCAGGGTTCAGGTTACTTCTAGCCTCTTCTACATCTGACATTGGCAAGATGCTCCACGTTAGCTTGTGTTATGTTTTGCCTTAAAGCAGAGCTATTGGTCTCTTCGGTTTCCTAATGATATTCTATTATGTTCATTCTGCACTGTGGTCTCCTCTTCATAAAAAAATCAATCTGTGTGCCTGGGTAGTAGGGTAGTTTGAGTAGCATGTACTATATATATCTGGAGTTATCCTCCTCTGAAACACAAATAGCCTAGTGAGGATAAAACAAGTAGACAACCATCTGCAAACCAGGAAGTGGGGCTTCATGAGAGACCAGAGCAGGCCAGCACCCTGGTCTCGGACTTCCTAGTCTTCACAACCACAAGAAATAAATGTTTGTTGTTTAAGCCACCCAATCTCTGGTAATTTGTTATGGCTACCCAACTGACCGAGACAATACTTCTAAGTTATAAAATTTCCATTTGTTCTTCTTTGTGTCTTTTATTTATTTGTTCTTTTAAGAGTGTTTACAATTGCTTGCTGGAGCATTTTTATAACAGCAGCTTTAAAGTCTTTGTCAGATAATCCTAACAAATGTTTAATCTTTGATGTCTGTAGGTTGTCTTTCACCATGTGAATGGAGAAGTTCTTGGTTCTTCATATGCTAAGTGATTTTGGATTAAATCTGACACATATTAAATATTATGTTGTGAGACTCTGGGTCTTGTTTAATCCTGCAGTGAATATGAATAGTTTTGTTTTAGTAGTCTGATTAGTCAGACTGAAAGTTTAAAACTGCAGTGGTTCCAATGTCAAGTCAGTTTTAAAAGTCTTGCAATGTTTGGATCTACTCCATCTGTGCATCAGCTGTTGGTCAGTTTGGGATCACCAAACTGGGTGGAGATCTGTCTTTTAGTTCAATTATTTTATTTTATTAAATTTTATTTTACTGTGGTAAGAACTTTTAACATGTGCTATATACCTTTTTGACAGAGTTTTAAGTATACATTATTGTTGACTGTAGTTAAAAGTTTGTACAGAAGATCTCTAGAGCTTACTCATCTTGATTAATTGAAACTTAATGCCCCTTGATTAGAAACTCCCCATTTTCCTCCCCCCAACCCCACTGGCAACCACCATTCCACTCTTTGATTCTGTGAATTTGATCATTTTGGATATCTCATCTAAATGGAATCATGCAATATTTGTCTTTCTGTGACAGGCCTATCTAACTTAGGTTCATCTATGTCCTTAAGATTCATGTTGTCACATACTGCAGAATTTTCTTTTTAAAGTTTATATAATATTTCATTTTCTTTATATATCTGTCAATGGACGTTTAGATTGCTTTTACATCTCGGATATTGTGAATGTTGCAATGAACATGGAAGTGCTGATAGCTCTTTGAGATTCTGATTGCAGTTCTTTTGAATAAATACCCAGAAATGGGATTTCTGGATCATATGGTAGTTCTATTTTTTAATTTTTGAGGAAATTTAATACTATTTTCCATACAGGCTGCACTATTTTGCATTCCCCCATCAGTGTGGAAGAGTTTCAGTTTATTCACATCCTTACCAACACTTGTCTTTACTTATCTTGACAATTTCTACTCTGACAGGTGTTAAGTCATATCTCTTTGCGGTTTTGATTTGCATTTCTCTGATCAGTGATATTAAACTTTTTTCATATACTTTTTGGTCATTTGTATGGCTTCCTTGGAAAAACATCTATTCAAGTCTTTAGCATATTTTAAATGTTAAATTATTAGCCTTTTTTGCTACTAAGTTGTAGGAGTCTCATATATTTTGGATATTAATCTATTATCAGATAGATGGTTTGCAAATGTTTTTTCTCATCCTGTGGGCTGCTTTTTCACTATGATTCTTTTGCTATGCTAGAAGCCTTTTAATTGAATACAGTCCCACTGTTTGTTTTAGTTGACTGTAATTTTGGTGTCATATCCATGAAATCATTGCTTAGACCAATGTCGTAAAGCTTTCCCTCTGTTTTCTCTTAGAATTTTACAGTTTCAGGACTTACATTTAAGTCTTTAATTCATTTTGAGTTGCTCTTTGTGTGTTGGGAGAGAGCGGTTCAGTTTTCAATTTTTTATTTTTATTAAGATCTTATCCGCATGTGCACAGCTCCTGGATGAATCTAGGAGCTAACAATTTTAGTTCTTTAGCCAGACATATGGGGCTTCAGTTATCCTATTCTGCCCTGGACTTCTGCATCTGTACCCACCTGTGGGGCCAAGTGGTGGAAATTCTGACTAGAGGGATAAAAAATGGTAAATTCATCACTGATTTGTTGGTACTTTGAATTTTGATCTTTATTCCCAATTAATCTGCCACTATTTACTTTTCAGAATGTCCAAAAGCTTCTGCATGCAATCTGTCCAGGTTTTATAATTGAATTCAGTGAGAGACAGTGAGGAATGTGTTTACTCCATCTTGCCCAGATTCAGAAACTCTGGCTTAGAATTTAGATACTACCTTGAATTTTTTTCCCTAAAGGGCAAGATAGGAAATATTTTAGGTTAGTGGGTCATATGATTTCTGTTGCAACTACTCAATCCTGAGGTTATAGCATGAAATCAGGTGTAAACCATATATAAATGAATGGGTATGACTGTGTCCCATTAAAAATTTATTGATTAAAAACAGCTGGCTGGCCTGCAGACCATAGTTTGCCAACCTCTATTTTAGATAATGAGTGAATAATACTGAGCCAGGAGTATGGAATGACAATAGGAAATATTAAAAGGTTTTTCTCTTCACCTCACTGTGGAAATCTTGTTGGGGTGGCCAGACCCAACACCAGGTCGTGGGGGCAACGAAGTCTGGTGGAGTCAAAGGATTGAGAGAAGACAGTTTGAGAGAGAGAAGTGGGAACAGGGGGCCATTGCGATCATGGAGGCTGCAAAGGCCCTGAGTTCTGGAAGCCCTCACTATTTATTGGTAATCCAACAGAGAAACAGGTGGTGAGAATGTGGGGGTCAAAAGGGCAGGTGCATGATCTACAGCTGTGATGGTTTAGCATTTATATGGAACATGTTCTGCTACTTGAGATAATGGGAATAGGCGCCTAGGAGGGCTTAGAAGCAAGGAGCCAGCAAGTCTAGACACATTCCAGAGGACACTATGTCAGTCAGGCAAGCCCTGCCTCAGTTTTCTTCCCAACCCTCAGCTTTTTTTGCCAACAAATCTCGTGTAGATAATGAGAACTCTCAAAGGTAACCGTTTATTTTATTATGTTTCATTTAAACAATGTGATAATCCTATCTTTTGCAACATACCATATTGGACATTTAAGTGGTAAGGGTTTACTTCTTGAATTATAGGCTAATTATGGTCTTTTACTCTTCCTGCCAATTGTTACTTTATCGTTCTTCAGAGCTACTTCTCAACTAAGATTTAGTTACCTGTCTTTTATCACTGTTGATTTTTGACAGGGATAGGGTGGGACAGCTAATTGGCTCATTATCTGAGCTGGATTCGTGAGCATACATGAAGGTGGTGCTGTCTCTTCATATGTCAGCCAAGATGGCAAGCAGTAATAATACTTTAATTATAGAAGGCTGACATGTCTAACCAATTCATGTGGGCATATGAGCACAATATTTTCTATTCACAACAGAAAAGATTGCTGATATTAGTCCTGGTTAAACAGAAGCATTGTTTGTCACATTGTCCCCAGGCCATGCAAACCAACTAGAAGCACATCTTGACAAGAGAAATTTAGTCAGTCTACCAATGTGGAAACAAATGTTTGTAGGAGGTCTTTTGGGATGGTTACTTCTCAGGCTTAGATGTTATCCCAATGACTCAATTTTTTTGCCCCATGGAATCATAAAAAAATGTTTTCTAAGACCCCTAAGAACCAAGTAGAATTGGCAGAGATGTGTTATCTTGATTTCAAGAAGAGATCTGTAAGAAGAAGTGTTTTGCAATTTTTAATTTTATACTCCATGTTGAAGTCTGGTCACTCTTGTACAAAACAGGCATCCCTTGAGGCTCTGTGACTTCCATCTGCCTAAGATTTAACATCTGGTAGAAGCTGATATGAGGCTATTTTCTGGAGTTCTCATTGAATTGTTCGATGAACTTCTCACCTAGCCCCACTTTCCGCAATTCTCATTGAAAAACAATACATTTTGTCATAATCTTTTTTTGAGGAGCTGATAATGAGGAAATAATAAAGAAGAGAAGGAAAAAAGGGAGGAAAAAAGAATGAAGAGGGAGGAAATTAGAAACCAACACTACTTGAAAGAAGAATAGCTTAATACTTTTGTATATATGATATAATTTAATATTTACAACTGTTGACAGAAAAGCCAAATTCTGTAAAAGCATATTGAAAGAGGTTTATTCTGAGAAGAGGCAGAACAAGATGATTGAATAGAAGCCTTCATTAATCATCATCCTGCAAGAACTTCAAATTTAGCTGACCACACATAAAAGCACCTTCATAAGAACCAAAAACCAAGTGAGCAACCACAGTACCTGGTTTTAACTTCATATCACTGAAAGACATTGAAGAGGGTAGGAAAGACAGTCTTGAACTGCCTATGCCACCCCTTCCCTATTCTCTTGCAGCATCCATGTGGCAGAGAGAGAGAATCCATGTGCTTGGGGGAGACAGAACACAGTGATTGTAAGACTTTTCACTAGAGCTCAGTGTTGCCCTATCATAGTGGAAAGCAACACCAGGCAGGACTCAGCCAGCAGCCACAGAAGGAACATTCAGATCAGCCTGAGCTAGAGAAGAATCACCCATTCCAGCAGCTGGAAACTGAGTTCCACTAGGTGCTGCCACTGTGGGCTAAAGTGCCATGGAGTCCTAAACTTGGAACGTAGTCTAGGCTACAAGGACTGTAATTCCTGGGCAAGTCCTGGTGCTTTGCTGGACATGGGTCCAGTGGACTTGTGAGGGGCATGTGAGCTAGTGAGACACCAGCTGGAGCAGTCAAGGGAGGGCTTGTACCACCCTCCCTGAACCCCAGGCAGCACAGCTCACAGCTCCAAAAGGGACTCCTTCCCTCTGCTTGAGAGGGGAGGGAAGAGTAAAGAGCACTTTATCTTGCAACATGGTTACCAGCTCAGCCACAATAGGACTGGGCACTGGGAGAAGTCCTGAAGCTCCATTTTAGGTCCTAGCTCCCAGATGACAGTTCTTTTTTTTTTTGAGACAGAGTCTTGCTCTGTCACCCAGCATCTTGCTCTGTCACCCATGCTGGAGTGCAGTGGCGTCATCTAGGCTCACTGCAAGCTCCGCCTCCCAGGTTCTCCCAGAGTCCTGCCTCAGCCTCTCCAGTAGCTAGGACTACAGGCGCCCACCACTACACCTGGCTAACTTTTTTGAATTTTTATCAGAGATGGGGTTTCACCATGTTAGCCAGGATGGTCTTGATCTCCTGACCTAGTGATCCACCGGTCTTGGCCTCCCAAAGTGCTGGGATTACAGGCGTGAGCCGCTGCGCCCAGCCCTGGATGACATTTCTATGCACAACCTGGACCAGAAATAATCAACTGCCTTGAAAGAAAGGACCCAGTTCTGGAAGGATTAGTCACCAGCTAACTAAAGAGCCCTTAGACACTGAATAGGCAGCAGTGGTAGACAGGTAGCACTTGCTGTGGACCTTGGGTGAAACTCAGAGACATGCTGGTTTCAGGTGTAACAGCATATTCCCAGCTGTAGCTGTTATGAGGAGAGACTCCTTCTGCTTGAGAAAAGGAGAGGGAAGAGTCTGTGGGATTTTGTCTTGCAGCTTAGGTACCAGTTTAGACACAGTAGGGTAGAACACCAAGAGGGTTGTTGGAGTTCCTGATTCCAGGCCTTGACTCTAGGATGGCATTTGTGGACCTGCCCTGGGACAGAGGGAGTCCCAGGCCTGGCAGCATTCACCACAAGCTGAAGAGCCCTTGGGCCTTGAGTAAACATTGGCACTAGCCAGGCAGTACTCACCACAGGCCTGGGGCAGTGGTGGTGAAGGGGAGAGAAGAGTGGGAAGGGCTTTGTCTTGTGGCCTGGGTTCTAGCTCAGCAACAGTAGAGTAGTGTACCAGGTAGATTCCTAGGGTTTCTAGCTCCTGAACAGCATCTCTGGACATGCCTGGAGCTGGGGGAACTTGCTAACCTGAAGGGAAGGACACAAGCCTGGCTGGTTTGCCACCTGTTGATTGTAGAGCTCTAGGACCTTGAAAAAAACATAGGCAGTAGCCATAGTGGTTACCACGGGCCTTGAGTGAGACTCAGTACCATGCTGGCTTCAGGTCTGACCCAGCACAGCTTCAGTGGTGGTGGCCACAGGAGTGCTTGTGCCACCCCTATCTAGCTCCAGGCTAATCAGCACAGAGACTACATTTGTTTGGGAGAAAGTAAGGGAAGAGAACAAGAGTCTCTGCCTGATGATCCAGAGAATTGTCCTGGATCTTATACAAGACCACTAAGGCAGTACCTCCATAAGTCTGCAAGAGCTACATTGTTACTTAGTTTGGGGTGCCCCCCAAGGCAGATACTTGGAAAGTATTTCCAAGAAGGGCAGGTACAAACAAACCCAGACTGCGAAGACTACAAAAGATATTTAACTCTTCAATGCCCAGACACTGACAAATATCCATAAACATTAAGACCATCTAGGAAAACATGACCTCACCAAACTAAGGAACCAGAAACCAATCCTAGAGAGACAGAGATTTGGTTTCTCAGACAGATAATACAAAATACCCCCCCTTTTTCTTAAGGAAACTTAAAAATTCAAGATAATACAGAGAAGGAATTCAGAATTTTATCAGATAAATTGAAAAGAGATTGAAATAATTTTTAAAAATCAAGCAGACAATCTGGAGTTGAAAAATGCAATTGACATACTGAAGAATGCATCAGAGTCTCTTACCAGCAGAACTGATCAAGCAGAAGAAAGAATTAGTGAGTTTGAAGACTGGATATTTGAAAATACAGTCAGGGGAGAAAAAAGAAAAAGAATGAGAAAGAATGAAGCATGCCTACAACATCTAGGAAATAACCTCAAAAGGCCAAATCTAAGTTATTCATCTTAAAGAAGATGTGTGTGTGTGGTGGAGGGGAGGGGACGGGTGTGGGAAAGGAGGTTGGTATTCAAAGGGACAATAAAAGAGAACTCCCCAAACTTAAAGATACCGAATTTCAAACACAAGAATGTTATGGAACACCAAGAAGATTTAACCCAAATAAGACTATTTCAATACACTTAGTAATCAAACTAATCAAACTCCCAAATGTCAAGGATATAAACAAAGGATTCTAAACACAAGTAGAGAAAAGAAAGCAAGAACATACAATGGAGCTCCAAAACATCGGGCAGTAGACTTTCCAGTGGAAACCTTACAGGCCAGGAGGGAGTGGCATGACATATTTAAAATGCCAAAGGGGAAAAAAACAAAAAAATAAAAAAAACTTTTATCTTAGAATAGCATATCCAGTGAAAATATCCTTCAAATGCAGAGAGAGAAACAATTTACCAGACAAACAAAAGGGGAGGGATTTCATCAACACTGAACCAGGCCTACAAGAAATGCTAAAAGGAGTTCTTCAATCTGAAAGAAAAGGACATTAACGAGCAATAAGAAATCATCTGAAGGTGTAAAACTCACTGGCAATAGTAAGTATACAGAAAAACACAGAATATTATAATACTGTAATTGTATGTAATCTCATATCTTGAATTACAATAGAGTAAAAGAGTAATAAAAAATAAGTACAACATTTCAAGACATTCAATAAGATATAAATAGAAACAACAAAGTTAAAAAGCAGGGGGACAAAGTTAAAGTGTAGTTTGTATTTTCTCTGTGCTTGTTTGTGTAATCAATATCAAGTTGTCATGACTTTAATGGATTATGTTATTCACAAGCCGCATGGTAACCTCAAATCAAAAAACATACAATGGATACACCAAAAATAAAAGCAAGAAATTAAAACATACTATTGAAAAAATCATCTTCACTAAAAAGAAGAAAGAAGGAAAGAGAGAAGATCACAAAACACCAGAAAAATAAACCAAAATGGCAGGAGTATGTCCCTACTTATCAATAATGAGATTGAATGTAAATGAACTAAATGCTCCAATAAAAAGACATAGACTGGTTAAATGGTTGAAAAAGCAAGACCCAATTCCCTGTTGCCTATTAGAAACACACTTCAACTATGAAAATACTCCATGCCAGTGGAAACCAAAAAAGAGTAGGAATAGCTATGCTAATATTAGAGAAAATAGATTTCAAGACAAAAACTGTAAAAAGAAAGAAAGTCATTATATAATGATAAAGGGGTGGATTCAGCAGGAGGACATAACAGTTGTAAACATGTATGCACCAACACTGGAGCACCAGAGATATAAAGCAAATATTCCTAGACCTAAAGAGAGAGAGAGACCTCTGTACAATAATAGCTGGACACTTCATCACCCCACTTTCAGAATTGTACAGGTCATTCAGGCGAAAATCAACAAAAACATTGGACTTAATGTGAACTAAAGACTAAATGGACCTGATATTTACAGAATATTTCATTCAATGGCTGTAGCATACACAGTCTTCTCAACATACGGATCATTCTCAAGGACAGATCATATGTTAGGGCATAAAACAAGCCTTAAAAAATTAGAAAAAACCAGCCTGGCCAACATGGTGAAACCCTGTCTCTACTAAAAATACAAAAAAAAAATAAATAAATAAAAATAAAAACAAAAGTTAGCTGGGTATGGTGGCACGTGCCTGTAATCCCAGCCACTCGGGAGGCTGGGGCACAAGAATTGCTTAAAACAGGAGGGCAGAGGTTGCAACAAGCCAAGATTGCACCACTGCACTCCAGCCTGGGTGACAGAGTGAGACTCTATCTCTCTCTCTCACACACACACACACACACACACACACACACACACACACACAAATATATATATGTGTGTGTGTATATATGTGTGTATATATAAAAATATATATAATATATAAATATATACAAATATATATATAAAATATATGTATAAATATATATATTAAATATATATATAAATAAAGTATTCTCTGGCCACAATGGAATAAAACTAGAAATAAATAACAGGGAATTTTGAAATTATACGAACACCTGGAAATTAAACAATATGCTCTTTAGTGACCAGTGGGTCAATGAAGAAATTAAGAAGGAAACTGAAAAATTTCCTGAAACGAATGATACTGGAAACATACCAAAATCTATGATATATAGTGAAAGCAGTACTAAGAGGAAAGTTTATAGCTATAAGTGAATACATGAAAAAAATTGAAAAACTTCAAAGAAACAACGTAACAGTACATATTACAGGACTAGAAAAGCAAGAGCATGCCAAACCTAAAATTAGTAGAAGGAAAGAAATAATAAAGATCAGAGCAGAAGTAAATAAAATTGAAAGGAAAAGAACAATACATAAGATCAATGAAATAAAAACTTGTGTTTTAAAAAGATAAATAAAATTGATAAAAACCTTTAGCTAGACTAACAAAAAAATGAGAGAAGATCCAATAAATCAGAGATGAAAAAACAAGACATTACAACTGATACCACAGAAATTGAATAGATCATTAGAGTGTACTATGAGCAATTATATGCCAGTAAATTGGAAAACCTGGAATAAATGGGTAAATTCCTAGACACAACCTACTAAGATTGAACCACAAAGAAATCCAAAACCTGAATAGATCAATAAGTGACAAAATTGAAGCTGTAATAAAAAGTCTCCCAGCAACAAAAAGAAAAAACAAATGCCCAGTGCCTGAGAGCTTCACTGCTGAATTCTGAATTTTGCCAAGCATTTAGAGAACTAATGCCAATTCTACTCAAACTGTTGCAAAAAAACATGGAAGGGAATATTTCAAAACTTGTTATATGAGACCAATATTACCCTAATACCAAATTAGAACAACACATCAAAAAAAAAAAAAAACAAAAAACACACAACACACACACACACACACACACACACACACACAAACCCTACAGCTCAGTGTTTCTGATGGACATTGATGTAAAAATTCTCAACAATATATTAGCAAACTGACCTCAACAATACATTAAAAAGATCACCATTTTCAAGTGGGACTCATCCCAGGGAAGCAGGGATAGTTCAACATATGTAAATCAATTATTGTGATACATTGTATCAAAAAAATGAAGGACAAAAATCATATTTCAACTGATGTTGAAAAAGCATTTGACAAAATTCTACATCACTTTATGATTAAAAACTCTTAAATGACTGAGTGTAGAAAGAACATACCTCAAAATAAAAAAAGTTATATGTGACAGTATGGAGCTATACTGAATGGGGTATCATACTGAATGCGAAAAACTGAAAATCTTATAAGATCTAGAATATGACAAGGATGCCCAATTTCACCACTGCTATTCAAAATGGTACTAGAAGTCCTAGATAGAGCAATCAGACAAGAGTAAGAAAGGACATCCATATTGAAAGGAAAAAGTCAAATTATCCTTGTTTGTAGATTATATGGTTTTATATTTAGAAAAACCTAAGGACTTCACTAAAAAGCTATTTGAACGGTAAAATTCAGTAAAGTTGCAGGATATAAAATCAATACACAGAATTAGTAGAATTTCTATGTGCCAATGGCAAACAATCTTAAGAAATAATCCTGTTTACAATAGGTACAAATAAAACAAAATACCTAGGAATTCACTTAACCAAAGGAGTGAAAGATGTCTACAGTGAAAACTATAAAATGTTGAAAGAAATTGAAGAGGACTCAAAAGTTGGAAAGGTATTGTATGTTCATGGATTGGAAGAACCAGTATTGTTAAAATGTCCATACTACCCAAAACAATCTACAGATTCAATGCAATTCCTATGAAAATGCCAATGACATTCTTCATAGAAATAAAAAAAAAATTCTAAAATGTATATGAAACCACAGAATATTCAGAACAACCAAAGCTACTCTGAGCAAAAAGAACAAAACTGGAGGAATCACATCACATGACTTCAAGTTATACTACAAAGCTATAGTAGTAAACAAAATAGCATGGTAATGGCATAAAAAGCAGATAGATGGAGCAATGGAACATAATAGAGAATCCAGAAACCAATCCATACATCTACAGTGAACTCATTTTTGACAAAGTTGCCTAATCATTAGGGAAAGGGTAGTCTCTTCAATAAATGGTGCTAGGAAAATTGGATATCTGTGTGCAAAAGCATGAAACTAGACCCCTATTTTGTTCCATACACAAAAATCAAATCAAAATGGAGTAAAGACTTAAATCTAATACCTCAAACTATGAAACTACTACAAGAAAACATCAAGAAAACTCTCCAGAACACTGAAGTGGGCACTTTTTTTTTTTTTTTGAGACGGAGCCTCACTCTGTCACCCAGGCTGTCAATTTCGGCTCACTGCAACCTCTGCCTCCTGGGTTCAAGCAATTCTCCTGTCTCAGCCTCCCAAGTAGCTGTGACTACAGGGACATGCCACCATGCATGGCTAATTTTTTGTATTTTAGTAGAGATGGGGTTTCACTGTGTTGCCTAGGCTGGTCTCGAACTCCTGAGCTCAGGCAATCCGCCTGCCTTGGCCTCCCAAAGTGCTGGGATTACAGGTGTGAGCCATCACAACTGGCTGGGCAAATATTTTTTGAGTAATATCTTGCAAGCATAGGTAAACAAAGCCAAAATGGGCTAATGGGATCATACCAAGTTAAAAAGCTTCTGTGTGGAAAAGGAAACCATCCACAAAGTGAAGAGAAAACCCACAGAATGGGAGAAAATGTCTGCAAATTATCCATCTGACAAGGGATTAATAACCAGAATATATAAGGAGCTCAAACAGCTCTATAGGAAAATAAATCTAATAATAATCCAATCTAAAGATGAACAAAAGATCTGAACAGTAATTTTTCAAAAGATGACACTAATGGCAAACAGGCATTTAAAAAAGTGCTCAACATCATTGATCATCTGAGAAATGCAAATCAAAACTACAATGATATATCATGTCACCCCAGTTAAAATGGGTTTAATCCAAAAGACAGGCAATAACAAACGCTGGTGAGATGTGGATAAAAGGGAACCCTCACACACTGTTGGTGGGAAAGTAAATTAACCACTATGGAGAACAGTTTGGAGGTTCCTCCAAAAATGGAAAGTAAAGCTACCGCATGAAATCCATAAAAGCTACCACATATATCCCACTGCTGGGCATATATGGTGAAGAAATGAAATCAATACACTAAAGAGATAGCTGTACTCCTACGTTTATTGCAGCACTGTTTATAATAGCCAACATTTGGAAGCAACCTAACTGTCCATGAACGGGATGAATGGATAAAGAAAATGTGACACATATGCACAACGGAGTACTATATAGCCATAAAAAAGAATACTATCCTGTCATTTGCAACAACATGGATGGAACTGGAAGTCATTATGTTAAGTGAAATAAGCCTTGCAAAGAAAGGCAAACTTTGCATGTTCTGACTTACTTTTTGGAGCTAAAATTTAAAATTTAGCTAAAATTAAAACAATTGAACTTAGTGAGTAGAAGGGTCATTACCAGAGGCAGGAAAGGTATTTAGAGGAAGAGGGAATGTTTAAAAATATAGTTTGATTGACTATACTACAAGGCTACAGTAACCAAAACAGGATGGTACTGGTACCAAAACAGATATATAGACCAATGAAGCAGAACAGAGGCCTCAGAAATAATGCTACACATCCACAACAATCTGATCTTTGGCAAACCTCACAAAAAGAATGGGGAAAGGATTTCCTATTTAATAAATGGTGTTGGGAAAACTGGCTAGCCATATGCAGAAAACCGAAACTGGACCCCTTCCTTACACCTTATACAAAAATTAACTCAAGATGGATTAAAGACTTAAGCATAGGACCTAAAACCATAAAATCCCTAGAAGAAAACCTAGGCAATACCATTCAGGACATAGGCATGGGCAAAGACTTCATGACTAAAACACCAAAAGTAATGGCAACAAAAGCCAAAATTGACAAATGGAATGTAATTAAAGAGCCTCTGCACAGCAAAAGAAACTATCATCAGAGTGAACAGGAAGCCTACAGAATGGGAGAAAATTTTTGCAATCTATCCATCTGACAAAGGTCTAATATTCAGAATATACAAAGAACTTAAACAAATTTACAAGAAAAAAAAATAAACCCATCAAAAAGTGGGTGAAGGAAATGAACAGACACTTCTCAAAATAAGACTTTTATGCACCCAACAAACACATGAAAAAAGGCTCATCATCATTGGTCATTAGAGAAATGCAAATCAAAACAACAATGAGATACCATGTCATGCCAGTTAGAATGGACATCATTAAAAAATCAGGTGCTGTAGAGGATGGGGAGAAATAGGAATACAACAGATGCTGTAGAGGATGGGGAGAAATAGGAATGCTTTTAAACTTTTTGTGGGAGTGTAAATTAGATCAACCATTGTCGATGCAGTGTAGGAATTCCTCAAGGATCTGGAACCACAAATACCATTTGACCCACAAACCCATTACTGGGTATATATACCCAAAGGATTATAAGCCATTTTACTATAAAGGCACATGCACAAGTATGTTTATTGGAGCACTGTTCACAATAGCAAAGACTTGGAACCAACCCAAATGCCCATCAGTGATAGACTGAATAAAGAAAATGTGGTGCATATACACCATGCAATATTATACAGCCATAAAAAGGATGAGTTAATATCGTTTGCAGGAATATGGATGAAGCTGGAAACCATCATTATCAGCAAACTAACACAGGAACAGAAAACCAAACACGGCATGTTCTCACTCATAAGTGGGGGTTGAACATTGAGAACACAGGGAGGGTAACATCACACACCAGGGCCTGTGAGGGGGTGGGGGGCTAGGGGAGGGATAGCATTAGGAGAAATACCTAATGTAGATGACGGGTTGATGGGTGCAGCAAACCGCCATGGCATGTGTATACCTACGTAACCTGCGTGTTCTGCACATGTATCCCAGAAATTAAAGTATAATTTAAAAAATGGATCACAGAGACAAATATAAAAATAAAATTGTACAACTTCTAGAAGGAAAAAATACAGTTTGTGTAAGTTCTAGTATGTGACAGCACAACAGGGTGACTAGGGTCAACAATCATTTATTGTACATTTTAAAATAACTGAGTTTAATGGGATCATTTGTAACATAAAGGAAAAATACTTGAGGTGATTGAAACCCCACTTACCCTGATGTGATAATTTCACATTATATTACTCTATCAACATGTCATGTAACTCACAAATATGTATACCTACTATGTTCCTACAAAATTTAAAAATAAAAAACTTTACAGAAAATTCAACCCTTTTCTTATCTCCAGGAATACTTTGCCAGTGGTGCTTGTGGCTCTGGCATTTATTCCAAGATAATTTTGCCATATCTCTCCTTTATTATTATTTTAGCATTATTCTAGTATATTGACTTTGGAACAAAGTACTTCATTCTATTTATAGCACTCTGTTTTTTATTAGTGGTATTTCCATTTATAAAATATAGTAATTCTTGATTGCTAAAAATGTAAAATCCTAGAAAACATAGCATTTCTACACATGATGTTAACATTGTTCTCAAAGAGTTGTTGGCCAAATGTATTAGACCATTTTCATGCTGCCGATAAAGACATACCTGAGACTGGGTAATTTATAAAGAAAAAGGTTTAGTGGACTCATAGTTTCACGTGACTGGGGAGGCCTCACAATCATGGCGGAAGGTGGAAGGCACGTCTTACATAGCGGCAGACAAGATAGAATGAGAGCCAAGCGAAAGGGAAACTCCTTATAAAACCATCGGATCTCATGAGACTTATTTACTACCATGAGAACAGTATGGGGGAACCACCTCCATGATACAATTTGTCTCCCACTGTGTTCCTCCAACAACATGTCGAAATTATGGGAGCTATAATTCAAGATGAGATTTGTGTGGGGTCACAGCCAAACCATATCATTCCACTCCAGCCCCTCCCAAATCTCATGTCCTCATATTTCAAAACAAATCAAGCCTTCCTAATAGTCCCCGGAAGTCTTAACCCATTTTAGCATTAACTCAAAAGTCCACAGTCCAAAGTCTCATCTGAGACAAGGCAAGTCCCTTCTACCTATGAGCCTATAAAATCAAAAGCAAGTTAGTTCCTTCCTAGATACAATGAAGGTACAGGTGTTGGATAAACATACACATTCCAATGGGAGAAACTGGCCAAAATGAAGGGGCTAAAGGCCCCATGCAAGCCTGTGATCCAATGGGGCAGTCAAATCTTAAAGCTCCAAAATAATTTCCTTTGACTTCATGTCTCAGATCTAGGTTATACTAATGTAAGAGGTGGGTTCCCATGGTCTTGGGCAGCTCTACCCCTGTGGCTTTTCAGGGTACAGTTTCCCTCCTGGCTGCTTTTGCAGGTTGGCATTGAGTGTCTGTGGCTTTTCCAGGTGCACAGTGCAAGCTATAAGCGGACTTACCATTCTGGCATCTGGAAGATGGTGACCCACTTCTCACAGCTCCACTAGGCAGTAGTGGCGCAGTAGAGACCCAGTGTGGGGCATCCAACCCCACATTTCCCTTCCACCCTGCCCTAGCAGATGTTCTCCATGAGGGCCCTGCCCCTGTAGCACACTTCTGCCTGGGCATTCAGGCATTTCTGTACATCCTCTGAAATCTAGGTGGAGGTTTCTAAACCTCATTTCTTGACTTCTGTCCACCTACAAGCTCAATACCATGTGGAATCTGCCTTCTTGAGGCTTGTACCCTTTGAAGCCATGGCCTGAGCTGTTCCTTGGCCCCTTTTAGCCATGGCTAGAACAGCTGGGACACAGTCCCTAGGCTTCACAGGTCCATGAAACCATATTTTCCTCCTAGGCCTCCGGGCCTATGATGCGAGGGGTTGCTGCGAAGTTCTCTGACATGCCCTGGAGACATTTTCCCTATGGTTTTGGTGATGAACATTTGACTACATGTTACTTATGCAAATTTCCACAGCCATCTTGGATTTCTCCTCAGAAAATGGATTTTTCTTTTCTACTTCATCATCACGCTGCACATTTTCCAAACTTGTATGCTCTGTTTCCTTTTTAAAACTGAATACTTTTAACAGCACCCAAGTCACCTTTTGAATGCTTTGCTGATTAGAAATTTCTTCTGCCGGATACCTTAAATCATCTCGGTCAAGTTCAGAGTTCCACAAATCTCTGGGGCAGGAGCAAAATGCCACCAGTCTCTTTGCTAAAACATGGCAAGAGTCACCTTTACTCCAGTTCCCAAGTTCCTCATCTCCATCTGAGACCATCTCAGCCTGAATTTCATTGTCCATATCATTGTCAGCATTTTGGGCAAAACCATTTAACAAGTCTCAGGAAGTTCCAAACTTTCCCACATCTTTCTGTCTTCTGAGCCCTCCAAGTCTCTGGAGAAAGTCCATACTTTCTCAGGTTTTTCTGTCTTCTGAGCTCTCCAAACAATTCCAACCTCTGCCTGTTACCCAGTTCCAAAGTCGCTTCCACATTTTCAGGTATCTTTACAGCAGCACCCCACTACCTGGTACCAATTTAATGTATTAGTCCATTTTCATGCTGCTTATAAAGACATACTTGAGACTGGGTAATTTATAAAGAAAACAAGGTTAATGGACTCAGTTCCATATGGCTGGGGAGGCCTCACAATCATGGCAGAAGGTGGAAGGCACATTTTACATGGGGGCAGACGAGAGAATAAGAACCAAGCAAAAAGGAAAAGCCTGTATAACCATCAGATCTCTTGAGATTTACTACTATGAGAACAGTATGGGGGAACTACCCGTATGATTCAATTATCTCCCACCGAGTCCCTTCCACAACACATGGGAATTATGGAAGCTACAATTCAAGATGAGATTTGGGTGGGGACACAGCCAAACCATATCACCAAGGTTCATTTGATGAATCTGATCTTTCTGAAATAGATGATTCTGATGATTCAGATGATTCTGATGTTCTGTTTAGAAATAACTCTAAGGACAATTTTTATGTTTTATTTTTACATTGAAAATCAGCCAGATTTGCTTCAGAGTGTGTTTATGTAAAATTAAATGACTGCTGGCAGTGAGCTGTACTTTTGTTTTTGTAAACAAGAAAAGGGTTAAAAAAAAAAGGTTTATTCTGAACCAATATGAATTACCATGGCTTGGGGTTACACAGTTTCAAGAGGTCCTGAGGAAGTGCCCCTGAGGTGATCAGGATACAGTTTCATTTTATACATGTAAACCAAAAATAAAATTTAAAGGCCCTCTTCAACCATCTGAATGAACTCCATTCTTGGCCAGGGCACTCTAAAATTTAATGTGAAAGACTGGTTAAGGCCATGATGGGAACTGGGGATTGGACATGCCTCATTATACCCCTCCAGCATTAACATCAGCACAAACCTTAAGTCTCATAAGACATATTTACTGTTTATTCTCTAAAGCCTGCTACTTGGAGGCTTCATCTGCATGATAAAACCTAGGTCTCCATAACCCCTTGGCATAAACCAGACATTCCTTTCTACTATAACTCTCAACCAATTGCCAATCAGAATATGTTTTAATCTACCTATGACCTAGAAGCCCCTGCTTTGAGTTGTCCTGCACTTCCAGATGAAACCAATGTGAATCTTACATGTATTGATGTGTATGTCTCCCTAAATTGTATAAAAGCAAGCTGTACCCCAGCCACTTTGGGTACATGTCATCAGAATCTCCTGAGGCTGTGTCATGGGCACATCCTTAACCTTGGCAAGATAAACTTTCTAAGTTGATTGAGACTTCTCTCACATCTTTGGTTTACATACATTTCAAGGAGACAGGTATTATAGGTAAAATAATAAATCAATACATGGAAGCTATACATTGGTTTGAATGGAAAAGGCGGGGCATTTCAAAGCAAGGTCTTACAAGTCATAAATGGGAATCCTTCAGTTGACAATTGGTTGAGACAGTTGAGTTATCTAAAGACCTGAAGTCGGCAGAAAAGTGTGCTTGATTTGAGTTAATGGAATTATAGGGTCCTTTGGCCCTCTGAACATTTGTTGAAAATCACTGACATGAGATAGATTGATTAAATAAATTTGTATGCCTTTTTTTCCTATTAATGTGTACACAGCCTTCAGAATGAAAACACCACCTGTCAATGAGGTTCAAAAGCTTATATATCATCCTGAGGTTACAGAAGAAATGCAAGCTCACATCATGACCCAAAACAGGTTTTAGCGGCAAGAAGAGTTATGGGAAGGAGAAAGGAAGAGGCTTGGCTAGCAAAGGTGGCCTTGTTATGTAGATGAATCCTCACAGGGAGCAGCCCTCAGAGAGAACAGATGGTGAATGTCTCTTTTCAGACATTGAAAGGTGTCAGACTCAATCTCCCCTGGATCTAGGAAAGGCCTAGTAAGGTTTCCCTCACAAAAGACAGGTTTGCAAGCCCATTTCAGTCTGTTGGCCTGGAGGCAACCATTTGAAAATGAATAATCAGGAACAAATAATCAAAAGAATAATCAGGGTCTTTATTTGTGGTGTGATGTTACATCAGAGTCAGATTGCAAAGTAAGTCAGTAAGATTGGGTTCATTAAAAAAAAAAAAACCTATCTAATGAGATTTTTATGGTTTGTAGGGTATAGTCCTCTAGGCTCCTTCAATGGGAATCTGGGCAAGAGAAAACAAGCCTGAGTTTCCTTCTTACAACTACTCGGTAGAATATGGAAGATTTAATTGGCTTGCAAGTGTAACGATCCCCATAGTAGAACCTGGTCTACTACCTTAGTGGTTAGGAGCTTGGATTCTGCTGCCAGACTGCCAGGATTTGAACCTTGCCTCCCCTACTCACTACCTGTGTTACTTTGGACAAGTTACTTAACTAAATTGTGTCTCATTTTACTTATCTGGAAAATAGAGAAAATAATGGTGCCTACCTCAAAGGACTGTTGTAACGTAGCAGGACGAGCCGCAGACAAAACCTCTTAGACACCGAGTTGTAGAAGGAAGGGCTTTATTCAGCTGGGAGGATCAGCAAGCTACTGCCTTAAAATCCGAGCTCTCTGAGTGCACAATTTCTGTCCCTTTTAAAGGCTCACAACACTAAAGATTTCACATGAAAGGGTTGTGATTGATTTGAGCAAGCAGTGGGTACGTGACAGGGGCTGCATGTACCGGTGGTCGGAGTGAAACAGAACAGGGCAGGGAGTATCACAATGCTCTTCTATACAATGTCAGCAACATCAGTTTCTAAGTCATGAGTTGATTTTTAACTACTGGATTTAGGCCAGGCAGACCCAAGCCTGGTTCCGTGCCTGGCGCTGGGCTGCGTGTCTTTGGTTTTACTTCATTGTTTTTTCTTAAAACAGGTACTGAGCATAAAACAATATGAGAGGGTCTCTCTTTCCTCATTAAGTGTTGATTTGGTATCAGTAAAACATTGGGTACAGTGCCTGGCATATAGTAGACACTATTTAAGTTTTAGCTACACTTAAAAAAAAAAAAAGAAATGCCCGAGGATACTCATGGGCAGCATGCAGGGCTGTTTCAACCAAGAAGGATAGGCCTAGATAGGCAAAGAGCTTGTCATAAGGTGGATGGAGTCAGGACGTATAAGTCTGGTTTATAGTCATTTGGTGGGAATTTGAAGGGGAAAATGTAGAACACATGATGTATGATTTCTTAATAAATCATCTTCCAGAAAAATTCCTGCTAGGGAAATCAGACCAGGTTCCTGGGGTGGGGCTGTATTGGGTCTCTAGTGAGCCATGTTAATGAGCCATGTATAGCGTTAAGGCCATGTTGGTATCCAGGAGCCCGATAATGCTCTATGCTATAGCTTAATAGTGGATTTCAGCACAAATAGGGGATCATATTTCCCCTTTCAGTGCACTACAGGTAAGAGGAAGTTGAAAAGTGACAATCATGGTATGATAAAATAAGCCAAAATATTTGATCTTTGTCCCCACAAAGCTCTTATTAAAACCTTTAATTTCCTGAGCAATAAGGGAGATAGGAGCGCCTTCTGTTATTCACTATAAGTCCATTTCAACCGTACCTGAATTTATGCTAATGAATAAATTAGCATTTATTCATTATTTATTCAGCTCCTGGTAGGCTTCTAATTAGCTTCCGGATGGGGTTGGTCACCAGGAAGAACAAAAATTGATTTGAAGCTTGGAAGTTTCAGCCCCACCTCCTAACCTCTAGGAAGGGGAGAGGGTCTGGGTAATGAGCTTGATCAACAATGGCCAACGTTTTAATTATGCCTACATAATGAAACTTCCATAAAATCCTTTAAATAGTGAGGTCTGGGGAGCTTCCAGGTAGGTGAAGACATTGAAATTCTGGAAGAATGGTATAACTGGGAAGGACGTGGAAGCACTGTGCCTGCCTCCCCATACCTCGCCCTGTGCATCTCTTCCGTTTGGTTGTTCCTGAGTGTTTCTTTATAATAAAGGGGTAATAATAAAGTGCTTACCTGAGTTCTGTGAGTCATTACAGCATATTATCACACCTGAGAGGAAGGTTGTGGGAACCCTCAAACTTACAGTTGACTGAGCGGAAATATGAGTTGCAGTCTGGCATGATTGAGCTCTTAATTCATGGGGTCTGAACTACAGGAGTTGATATCAGAACTGAATTGTTAGATGCTCAGTTGGAGTCGGAGAATTAGAATTGTTTGGTGTGGGAAAACTTCCACATATTTGGTGTTAGAACATGTCACATGGCCAAATGAGAAATATCCACAGTGCTAAGATGAGCCGTATCTGTGCTCAGGAGGGGAGCTATATTTGGCCAGGACGTGGGTTTCTTGGGAGCTTCAGAGAGAGGTACAATTGCCCAAAGGAGGTGCTTGGATATTATAATATAGATATTGTAAGGAAGAGAATCAATGTTATTTGACATTTATGTAAGAAAAGCCTGAGGATTCCCAGACTAAGTCAGAAGTGACTTCTGGACTGAGTTTTTCATGACTGCATTGATTATTAATTTTTTAATTCATTTATTCAGTAAAGATATATTGATTTTCTGTTATGTGCTAAGCATTTGAAATATAGCAGTGCGAAGTCCTCTTCTTGAGATAGGCTATTATTTAGTTAAAGAGAAAAGACATTGAACCAATAATTAAATAAATGAAGAGCTGATGAGCGCTGAAGACTACTGTTTTATTTTTTAAACTTTGCTATGCCAGAAACTCTCAGGAATATGTAAGAGGGAGACTCAATTTAGAATTAAAAAACCTTCTGGAATTACTTAACTACCCTGCACTTTGTGATATTCTTTCCTCCAAGAAAACATGACATTCTTTAATACCACTCATACAAAAAAAACATGGAAGAGGATAGAGATAAGGAAGTTTAAAACTCTTAGTGGAGATACATGATGCCCTGAGACAGACCATAATTCCCCAGTTTCTAATGGAGTACCCTGTGGTAGTGACATCCCTATTCAGGATGTTCCTCTGAGGAAGATCTTCCTCTTCAATAAAATGAGATGATAAAGAGTAATGATGCATCATCTACTTCTAGTACATACTTTGAATATCACATAGTACTACTATGTAGTATATTATTAGAATAGCGTATTTGATTTTCTGAACAGAACACAGAGCATTGTCCGTTTTAGGAATTGGCCTGTCTTCAGGATCCATTCCCTTATTTCAATCATTCTTAAATTTCATCCAAGGACTGTTGGTTTTCTACCTTCATTTCATAATCCCTATAAATTGTTTCCTATTAGCAAGTATTTACTCCATTCTTCAAATTTGACTAAAGCAACAAAAATAAGTACTTACAGCATACTGCAGTAGGCCATCCTACTGATCAGTAGGCCATCTCTGATTTCTGTAGTGTTTCAACCATCGGATCTCCCTTGGAACAGATGACCTGGGATCAGAAAAGAGAGGTGCTCATTATTTATGCGGGCAGTTGGTGATTTCACACATCTTTAACTCTTAAAATTACCCTTCCAAAACTTGTACATCTCTGAGGAGACATTTCTGGTGATGGGACCCCCATTTTGACTAAAGCTTTTGTTGAAATCAGAGGGGCAGGACTATAACTGCCCAGCCAAATTCTTGATTCGATGCAAAATACAAGTAGGTTGGGTTCTTCTGCCTGAGCCTGTAGAAAACTCTACATACCATGTCTTCATTTAATGAAATTGGTCTTCTCCTTGAATGCAGTTTTTAAGCTGCTGAATTCTGCACCTGCAGCAATTTCTGGCTTATTTTCAAGACAGGTCCCAGGGAATCGCAAATTATAGAGCTATATGCCTTGCACAAAAGCTTAACAACATGGCCCCATGTAGTCTTTGCATTAAACACATCAGAAATTAAGGGAAATTAAACACATCAGAAATTAAGGGAAAAGAAGATAAACAGCAAATATTAAAATTTGGTTGCACTCAGCATGTATGAAAGTAGGGGTTGTACAGTCATTTGCTTAGTGTTTCCATGGCCCAAATTAGCCTACTTTTAGTTATTTCCTGTAGCTTTCTAAAATCCTAACACTATGTGTCAGGAGTAATGAGCCTCTATTTTTAAAAAATTGTGTTTATCCATATTAAATCCAATAATGAAGTCTATGCAAATAATTCAGACAGCAGTGCTGTTAATCAGTAAAGCTTTTTCAAGAAGAACGAATTGTCCTGTGAGATGGTGCAGCAGGCTTTGTAGAAAGTTGAACATTTGTATGATCTCTAGCCAAATTTCCAGTGTCTTCCTAGATTTATGGCTTTCAATCTCATTGAAGTTTTGTACTCTCATATGACACTATTTGTATTCATATCTATTGACTGATGACATATCAGCTAATAAGTACAGAAATATAAGTAATGTTAGAAAATCACAGCCGGGTGCGGTGACTCATGCCTGTAATCCTGTACTTTGGGAGGCCGAGGTGGGTGAATCACCTGAGGTTAGGAGTTGGAGATTATCCTGGCCAACATGGTGAAACCCCATCTCTACTAAAAATACAAAAATTAACTGGGCATGGTGGTGGGCACCCGTAATCCCAGATACTCCAGAGGCTGCGGCAGGAGAATCGCTTGAACCCTGGAGGCGGAGATTGCAGTGAGCTGAGACCGCGCTATTGCACTCCAGCCTGGGCGACAAGAGCAAAACTGTCTCAAAAAAAAAAAAAAAAAAAAAAGAAAAGAAAAAAAAAATCACTATCTTGTAACCCCCAGGGGAATAACATTAATAGATACTAAAACTAATGGGCAAAGGTGCAAAAGTTTTGGGGAACAGGAAATTCACATGGTCTTAAAGTATCACCCTATAGATTACTTGCTATTTACAAAAGGAAAAATGAAACTTTGGAGACATGTGCCCATGATCATCTTAACCAGGTGACCAACTTAGCATCCCTAATAGTAGGACAACTGGCTTTATGTGTCTCTTGATTCCAATGCCATGAGAAGTACACAGTATCACCTCTGAAATATTCTTGCAAAAAATATTTAAGATGAATCTGTTAATGAAGCATCAGACAAATCCATTATGTGGGGTATTCTACAAGACCACTGACCTGGCCTCTTCTGAAAAATTAATGTCATAAAAAATGAAAATGAGTGAGGGGACTATTCTGTATTAAAAGAGACTCAAGAAAAAACAACTGAAGACCTTCTTTGAATCTCATTTAGATCCTAGGTCAGAAAAAAAACCCAAGCTTTAAAAGTTGTTTTTAGGACAATTGGTGAAATTTGAATATGGTCAGTTTCTCTTTGTTTCTGTCTGTTATTGTTATGTTAGTAGGTATGAGAGTCACACTGTGGTTGTGTTGGTACATTCCCTTAATTTTAATTTTAGATAATGCTCAGGTAAGGGGTAAAGACAAATGATATCTGGAATTTACTTAAAAAAGTACCAGCAAAATAAAAGCATTGAGGAAGCTCACAAGGAAGAGAGCAAGAGAAAATGGACACACACTGCTAATAATGTTAAGAATTGATGAAACTAGATGGAGAGCCTGTGGGTGTCCACATGCTGTTCTTCCAACTCCTCTGTACCTTTGAAAATGTTCAAAATAAAAAGTTGGGAGAAAATCTGGTTATTGAATCTAAATGTACACAGGACTCTCTTAGATGTCAAACTGAGTTAAATAATATTTTTAAATTAATTGGAATCATATTAAATATAAAAACACCTCCTTATATTTGAACCATCATAGAACATTTTATGTGGATGACACATTCAGTCGTACTTACAGATTCCCAGAGCTCTTGAAGTAACTCACACCCAGCTCTCTTGGGGATCTGCCGCCTAGGGAGGGAGCGCTCTCTGTTCTACAGAGAATTGCTTCCTGGTAATCAAAGTTAGTCTGATAGATCTCTCTGCCTAATGTCAAGCTACTTTTCATTTCATAAATAAAAATTATTCTAGGTGCAACTTCTTTGGAAGATAATGTTCATTCTTGGGCTTTAACAATGATTGTATCTGCCTTGCTGGAATGGTGGCTCCGTCTGATTGCTGTCCTATAAGCATTTCTAGTTCCAAGGAGAAGAACACATTTTCCTTAAGGCTGTCTCAAAATTAGTTTATCTTTCTATGAATATTCTGTTTGCTCTCAGTTGACAAATTTCTAGATCTCTTACTCTATTGGCAGCACATTTTACTTTGTTTCGTAACCACTTCCTGAGTCCCTGTTCTGTGCACTATTCTAAGCATATGACTGTAAATATAGTAACTTTTTAAATAAAATTGTGACTTTGAAAAGGGAAGTTCATATTAAGTATGCTCACAAATTCAGAATAACAAGAAAAAGGCCTGAAATATAAAGTACTTAAAATATATTTTACTGGCAGGACGTGGTGGCTCATGCCTGTAATCCCAGCACTTTTAGAGGACGAGGTGGGCGTATCACGAGATCAGGAGTTTGAGACCAGCCTGGCCAATATGGTGAAACCCTGTCTCTACTAAAAATACAAAAATTAGCCAGGGGTGGTGGCACGTGCCTGTAGTCCCAGCTACTCGGGAGGCTGATGCAGAAGAATCTCCTGAACCCAGGAGGCGGAGGTTACAGTGAGCTGAGATTGCGCCACTGCACTCCAGCCTGGGTGACACAGCAAGACTCCAAAAAAAAAAAAAAGAGGATTATATACACATATATATACACACACATATACATATACATATGCATATACATATATATCATAACTAAAACCCCTTTATTGTAAAATTAAACAGATACAAAGAATTGTATAAAATAAATATATAACATGAATTATAAGGCAAATGGCTTTGTAGCTATCACCCAAATTAAAAAAATAGAACTTTGTTAGTCACCTTTGAAGACCCCGCAACTTTGTATTTGTAATTCCCCATTCTCTTTCCACTTTTTCTAAAAGTGACCACTATCCTGACTGTAATCACTATTTTTCACTCTTTATCACCAAAGTGTGCAACCTTGAATACTCTGGTTTCCTCCCTCCCTTTCTTCTTTTCATATATATATAATATATATGTATATACATGTATATATGTATGTATGTATCTCTACATGTATATATATGTATATATGTATACACACACATATTTTAGTGCCCATGTGGCGAAGAATAGTTCCTTTATAGTCTCTTTAATGTACAGGTGTTCCTTCCATCTTCCCTTTCTCCCTTGCAATTTATTGTTGAAAAAGCCGAGATCTTTGATCCGAGATTCCCCCAGTCTGGATTATATTTTGCATTCTCAGCATATGGCTTAGCATATTCCTCTGTCCCCTTTATTTCCTGTATATTTGTATCTGGATATGAAAACTTAGATAAGAATTTTTTTGCGAAACCATTTCATAGGTGGTATGTGTCCTTTACTGCTGATGTTAGTAGCCATTGCCACTGAAAGGTTAGATCCAGTAATTCATTAAGATTGCCATGTGATGATACTCTAATTCTTTCTCCCTCTGTCATTTGAAATCTTCTACAAGAAACTTAAGCTCATCTACTGTTTGGCTACTCTTATGTATAGCTATAATTGAAAAGACAAGATAAATGTATTTTATTCTTTATTTACCAATTTTAAAATAATAAGTTGGTCACTATCATCTTATACTGCTGATCAATTAGGGTACCACTTTTAAGAAATACCATTATGAACTTATGGTTTAAACATTAGTATGTAGTTGTAATCCTTATTAAGACTTAATTTGACTGTGTTTGTCTGAGAGGCCTCCTTAATCTGGCCTCTGGATCTTTTGCATATGCCCCCAGTCGTCTTTGATGGCTTTCTTGCTCTCTGGTAGGACATGTTCTGGCTTATCTTGTACATTTCTTATTCCTGTAATCAGCCATTTGCCAAGGATCACTGACGTCTTTTAGTGGAAATGGTTTCTGAAGACCGTAAGCTAGGAGCTACTGGTGTATACTGGTACTGGGTTGGACATTGTTTTTTTTTTTAGGCCTGCAGTGGACAGTATTTAGGAGGAAAAATGTTACCTAAAATCTACAAAGATATTTTATACTGAGAAATAATACTTAAAAGTCAAACTTATAATACAGGATTTCTTTTTAATAGACTCTGTCTTACATATAAATCTTCTTTTTCCACATCAGGAATCCTGATTCTCAAATACATGGGATGATTAAAATATCATATAATTATTCACTTATATTATGCCACATTACTTATGCAACAGACTCAGAATTATACACTAATACTACCACCATTAATATAAAAACAGTTAATATTTCTTTATGCACATGCTCTTCTGATTCTTCCCCACTAAAAAAAAGTTACAGAATCTCCTTATTGTCATAGCATATAGCTGTGGAATACTATATCATAATTTTTAACATTATTGAGTCTTAGTTTTTACTTTTCTATTTAATGCTCATTACCCATACTTTTGTCAGTTTTTCTTTAATCATTTTGGTTATCTGAAACTTGTTCTCTAGTAGATTCTGCAGGAAAGTAATGTGAAAATATTCCCTAAGTTATTGCATGTTGATATTTGTTTCATGTCATATTTACATGTCAGTTTGATTGGGTATAAAACTCTTGCTTTACATTTACTTTTTTGATATCTTAAATGCTGCTTTATTTTCCTTTGGTGTAAAGCATTGCTGTTGAAAAGTCTGATAAAAATGTAATTTCTTTGTAAATGATGTGGCTTTTTTGCTTTGATACTCAAAGTTTATCTTTTCTTAAATCCCACTAATTTTAGTAGACTATTTCTTTGTGTTGGTAATTTCTAGTTCTAATTTTTCAGGTATACTACATGTTTCAGGATTTGCTTTCAGTGTGTAGTTTTGAGTTTTTTAATTACAGAATTTTAAAAATCAAATCATGTTTTTTGGTATTCTGTTTTCTCAATTTGATTTCCTCTTTGGACATTCATATTTACGTATGAGCTTTAACAATGATTGTGTCTGCCTTGCTGGAATGGTGGCTCCTCTACCGACTTTTCAGTATTTGTTACTTATTCTCAAGTTATTTTTATCTGTTTCTTCATAGTTTTTCTTAAGAAATTTTATTTTTTAGAGCAGTTTTAGGTTCATAGCAAATTGAGCATAACGTATAGAGAGGTTTTCATATATCCCTCGTCTTCTCCTCCACATATACCTCCCCCAACTATTGACATCCCCCACCAGAGTGGTGCATTTGTTCTAACCTACATTGACACATCATCATTGTCCAAAGTCTGTAGTTTACATCAGGATTCACTCTTGGTGTTGTATATCCTCTGAGTTTGGAAAAATGTGTAATGACATGTGTCCACCCTTACAGTATCATACAGAAGAGTTTCACTGCCCTAAAGATCCTTCATGCTTTGCCATTTTTGGGGAAGCCTTTGGGACCACTAGCAACAACGGATCTTTTACTGTCTTTATAGTTTTACCTTCTCCATAATATCATATATTTGGAATCATGCAGTATGTAGCTTTTTTAGATTGGCTGTTTTAACTCAGTAATATGCATTCACGTCTCTTTTTATGTCTTTTAATGAGTTAAAAGCTCATTTCCTTTGTGCTGAAAATATTCTATTGTCTGAACGTACCACAGTTTATTCATTCACTTACTGGAAGGCATCTCAGTTGCTTCCAAGTTGAGGCATTTATGAATAAAGCTATGAACAAAGGAGTATGATTGCTGGATTCTGTGGTGAGCATGTTTAGTTTTGTAAGAAACTGAGCAGCTGTCTTCCAAAGTGGCTGTGCCGTTTTGCATTTCCACCAGCAATAAATGAGAGTTCTTGCTGTTCAACAACCTCGCCAGCATTTGGGGTTGTCAGTGTTTTGGATTTTCTCCCTCTAATAGCTGTGTGGTGGTATTTCATTGTTTTGACTTCATATCTTTTTGAGAGTTTGTTTGGAATTTCTAGTAGGGGAGTACAACTACTCATATACCCTTGACCAAAGAATGGTCTTCCTCTATTGAGGAAGGTCATCCTCTTTTCAGCCCAATCAACTCTGGCCATCAATGGGGTGATAGATGTTGCAGCCAGATTGCCCTCAAATCCCTTTATACGTCTGTGATTTTTAAAATTTCTCTCCCTTTTACCTTCTGCATCTTTTATGTCTACTTTCTATTCTTCTTTCTAGTTTAATGTTCTTTTCTGAAATAATTCTTTTATTTCCATGTCTGTTCTGAATTTTATCATCTCATTTTAGTTTTTCCCATTCTGATTTGTATTGAACTTTATGACTTCTATCATTTTTTTCCTAAAGAATTCAGCTCATTTTGAAATATTAGATTCTATTTTTCATGTATTTTTGAGCATGCCTTTATGGCATGCATTTATTTTAGCAATTCAAGCAATGTGATCTAGAAAAAGTCTTGCTCTCTGTAAGCCTCAGTTTTCCCAGTTATAAAATGGTGAGAATAATTCTTAATTCATTTATGATCAACTCCAAATGCCTGACCAAATTTTAAAGTTATGTAGATGTGTAAAGCACTCTACGTGTATAACACATTATTTCTACATCTGCAATTTCAAAAGTGTATTAACTGTCTTCCTGACAATCAACATTCCTTATGTCTCACTTGACAAATCCTCAGTTGGTGCTTCCTGGTCATATTGACCTTAGTGCTACAGATTGTGTATGTTCATTTTCCCCTTTTTCTTCTATTAACTTAGTATAGCATTAGCCTCATGTCTTTTCTGTTTTTTTTTTTTAATGAAATTTGTATTCTTACCCTTTAGAAGGAGGAGTTAAGATAACTTTTATAACTTTACACTCTAAAGCAAATTCTTCTGTTTTGTGTAGTATTAAAAAATGTGGCCATTTACTTTCCTTGATCTCCTGGTTCTGTTCTCATCCCCATTTTTAAAAATATGTATTCATTTAAATGTTCTCATCCCCTCATTTTTTTTAAATGGAGGGATGAGAATGGAGCTCTTTCCTTTTTCTCTGATAGTCTCATGTTTCCCAATTTTGATTTTATTCCCAACACTTCATCCTTAGTGTTGGGCTTCAGCCGGGAAAGGAGCTTTGGAGATTAGTTTTGACAGTTCATGGGGGAACAGACTGTTCCAGTCTCTGTAGAAATTACTGGACTCACCCACCCCTGGACGATGCAAAACCCACCCAGTTTCAGCTGTGATTCTCACAATGTTCCTCTGAAATTTCCAGTGAATTCTTGTTGGCTGTTTTTGGGCTCTAAAGGCCGTAGGATGCCTCCTTGATCCCCAATCCTTTCCCGGGCACACAGGCTGTGCCTCTCTTATAGCTAGTGAAGGTTTGTCCACATCTGCCTGTATTTTGGAATGGGTGAGGATACCTTGTCACCTCAGTTTGTTAAAGATGTTGCACAACTGGTTTTGTCTTCTTTTCTAGTTGTCTGTTTATTTTTTTTGTGGAATTTAAATAAATTCAAAAACGATGCTGCCACTGCTTCCAATTCATTGTATAAAATTTTATGATGTTTAAGAATATTTAATGAGGCCGGGCATGGTGGCTCATGCCTGTAATTCCAGCAATTTGGGAGGCCATGGTGGGTGGATCACCTGAGGTCAGGAGTTTGGGACCAGCCTGGCCAATACAGTGAAACCCCATCTCCACTGAAAATATAAAAATTAGTTGGGTGTGGTGGCACATGCCTGTAGTCCCAGCTACTTGAGAGGCTGAGGTAGGAGGATGGCTTGAACCTGGGAGGCAGAGGTTGCACTGAGCTGAGATCTCGCCATTGCACTACAGCCTGGGCGACTAAGCAAGACTCAGTCTCAAAAAAAAAAAAAAATATATATATATATATATATACACACACACACACACACACACAGAGACACACACACACACATATATTTATAATAGCACATAGTTGAGTCATTCATGGAACTAAACTAGTTTCAACCAACAGATGGTTTTGTAATAAGTATTTTTGTAATATATGAGTACTTAGAAATTGGCTTTAAGTAGGACTGATTTACCTAGCACAGTTATCTATGGTCTCATAAAACTGGCTTAGTTTCATGAAATACTTTGTTTTCTCTCTAGTCAGTCCTTCAACCTCTAGTGCCTTACATTTTTTCAAAGAAGTAAGTGTGGCAATTCTCTGTCTAGGAGCATAGACATCAATGCCCCACAATTACAGTAATCCTCCTATCCAAAATCATGAACCATACTTTATTTTCTAATTCTCTTAACTTTTGTGGTATAATTTTGCTTTTTAAACCCTTCTAACACTACTTTTAGTTTGCTGTGTGTAAATATTCTTTGGATGTAAAAACAATATTGAATTCTAAACTTTTACTCTCTTTTGAAGGTCTCTGCTGAGCTTTTGACATCTTAGTGTCAATGTAGGAGAAAATTCTAGGGGTTGATGAAATGTTAAAAGTAAGAGAATAAAAACATAGTAAGTTGGAAAAATTAGTTGAAAGTCCTACTTTTAAATACACATTTTTCTAGCTCAGATATTATGAAAGAAGTCCAAGAGCACTCTTTATGTCATTTGCCCATCATACTTTTCTTTGTGTGTCCTTAGGGCTCAGATTTTGTTTGGTCTCTAATTTTGTTCTCTACATAAAAGGGACCAAGTCTCATTGGAGGTATTTGACTTCCTGCCTTAGGGTGTGAAAACAAATCAAGATATTTGATTATGATTTCAATTATCCTGTTATCAGGAGGCAAGAATACTTTCAAAAATGTAAGGGGCAGTAAAAAACAAAAAGTGAGTAAGTCTGCTTTAGGGACTTCCTGGCCAGGCATGGTGGCTCATGCCAGTAATCCCAACATTTTGGGAGGCCAATGTGGGAGGATCGCTTGAGGCCAGGAGTTTGGAACCAGCCTGGGCAACATGACAAGACCCCATCTCTATTTAAGAGGGAAAAGAAAAAGGAGACTATAAGCATCAAATAATAATAACAATACTTATAAATTTGCATCTGCATAAAGTCACGAATTGATACTACAAGTAAAACAGTCACTATTAGGTATATAAATGGTAGTTATTCTCTACCATAAACTTGTATATACTTGGATATTTAAAAATTTTTACTGAATTTATAGCAGAAGTAATATTGTATGTTGGTATTCTGGTTCTTCTATTAATCTATTTTAACAAAGTATAGATATACTTTTATTTGTGTAAGCAAGAAAAAATTTCTGTACAAAGCAGGAACTCTATTAAGAGCAGGGAGTACTGATTAGCTCTGGCGATCATCTACAATAACCTAGTAAATGGGTGAAAAATTAATCAGGCCTGTTGATGGAGAAGATGGAGATTTTTAAATTTTTATCTACAGTAAGTAAATCAGCCTAATCTAAAGAAATTAGCTGTTCATAGAGATTAAACTCTAGATCAAGCCTGTCCAACCCACTGCCCAGGATGGCTTTGAATGTGGCCCACAAAAATTCATAAACTTTCTTAAAACATTATGAGACTTTTTTGCAATTTTTTGTAAAGCCCATGAGCTATCTTTAGTGTTAGTGTAGTTTATGTGTGGCTCAAGACAATTCTTCTTGTTCTTCCAGGGAAGCCAAAAGTTTAGAGATGCCCTAGATGGCTCCAGTAATTAGACTAAAAAGGTCTGGTAAGAAATATATACTCTTTTTTTTTTTTTTTTTTTTTTTATACTTTAAGTTCTAGGGTACATGTTCACAACGTGCAAGTTTGTTCCATATGTATACATGTGCCATGTTGGTGTGCTACACCCATTCACTCGTCATTTACATTATGTATATCTCCTAATGCTATCCCTCCCCACTCCCCCACCCCCCAACAGGCCCCGGTGTGTGATGTTCCCCTTCCTGTGTCCAAGTGTTCTCATTGTTCAACTCCCACCTATGAGTGAGAGCATGCGGTGTTTGGTTTTTTGTCCTTTTGATAGTTTGCTGAGAATGATGTTTTCCAGCTTCATCCATGTCCCTACAAAGGACATGAACTCATCCTTTTTTTATGGCTGCATAGTACTCCATGGTGTATATGTACCACATTTTCTTAATCCAGTCTATCATTGATGGACATTTGGGTTGGTTCCAAGTCTTTGCTATTGTGAATGGTGCTGCAATAAACATACGTGTGCATGTGTCTTTATAGCAGCATGATTTATAATCCTTTGGGTATATCCCCAGTAATGGGATGGCTGGGTCAAATGGTATTTCTAGTTCTAGATCCTTGAGGAATCGCCACACTCTCTTCCACAATGGTTGAACTAGTTTATAGTCCCACCAACAGTGTAAAAGTGTTCCTATTTCTCCACATCCTCTCCAGCACCTGTTGTTTCCTGGCTTTTTAATGATCGCCATTCTAACTGGTGTGAGATGGTATCTCATTGTGGTTTTGATTTGAATTTCTCTGATGGTCAGTGATGATGAGCATTTTTTCATGTGTCTGTTGGCTGTATAAATGTCTTCTTTTGAGAAGTGTCTGTTCATATCCTTTGCCCACTTTTTGATGGGGTTGTTTGTTTTTTTCTTGTAAATTTGTTTGAGTTCTTTGTATATTCTGGATATTAGCCCTTTGTCAGATGAGTAGATTGCAAAAATTTTCTCCCATTCTGTAGGTTGCCTGTTCACTCTGATGGTAGTTTCTTTTGCTGTGCAGAAGCTCTTTAGTTTAATTAGAAATATATACTGTTAAGGCTGGGCGTGGTGGCTCACACATGTATCCCAGCACTTTGGGAGGCTGAGGCGGGTGGATCACCTGAGTCCAGGAGCTCAAAGACCAGCCTGGCCAACTGGTGAAACTCTGTCTCTACTAAAAATACAAAAATTAGCTGGGCGTGATGGCGGGCGGCTGTAATCCCAGCTACTCGGGAGACTGAGGCAGGAGAATCACTTGAACCCGGGAGGTGGAGTTTGCATTGAGCTGAGATCACGCCACTGCACTCCAGCCTGGGTGACAGAGTGAGACTCCATAACAACAACAACAGTAACAACAATAAAAGAAATATATACTCTTAAAATAATGTCAGGAGACTAGGCCCGTATATCATAGTGTCAGACAATAGATCAGGGACCAGACATCCAAAAATTTAAAAATACATAATTTTCAAAAAAAGATGTCAATTTTCATAAACTTGTAAACTAAAACATTTATTATATAAAGGGATTCATCCTGTGATGCTCAGTGTCATTTGTTTGAATCACCATAGCCTTTATAATCACACCCAAGATACAGACCCAGGGTCCCGTAGCCAATAATTTAGAATCTGCACCTTTGACTTGTGTGAGACCATTATTCTTCCTCTGGGTCTGGCAAGATCAACAGAACTCTAAGAACAACTGAAAATAGGAGCACTAGCAATGTGTCAAAATAAGCCTAAAAATATGAAGCACAGTTAAACCCATTTTACAATTTTGATAACTAGCTTTAATGTAAAGGTATTAAGTTTTGTACTGACTGTTTTTGTACAGGAATTGCTGTTTAACATGCTCAATATATTCAGAAGAATCAACCATACTAAGTTTGTAATTATGGTTAAAAATATTTGAGGGAATTTAATTAATGAAATTTGTAATCAGTGTCTGAGCAAAAATTGGTTTTCAAAGCTTTTATCAGATATATGAATTTAATAAATTGAACTTTAAACCAAATACCATAATAATATATATTTATCTCCTTGAATAAAAACCCCTTTGTCGTAATTGTTGTTGGTTCTCTAGAAAGAAGATGTTAAACTTAAAACCAACATCTACTCATAACATTTAACTTGCTTTTCAAATCCTTTTTCTTCTGGTTTTTAAGAGGCTGCAGCAGTGAAATCCAACCAGCATTATGACTCATCACACTGTGACTCCTTATCGTGTCCACCACCATTCCTTGGTTATGTAATTTCAGTCACTGCTGAAATGAAAGCAGAGGACCTCAAGCACAGTGAACAAGTTGGCTGTGCAGGAGCAGAATTGTCTTTTTCAGTATTAGACTTGCAAACTTGCCCCTCTACTTTGTTCACAGGATCTTAGATAATGGCCCGAAGCAAAAAAAAAAAAAAAAAAAAAAAAAAAAAAAAGGCATAAAATGAAACTTTTGAAATATTGTTCATGGATATTTGTTGTTTTGTCTTTCTTTGCCCCTTCTTTTGTGGTAACTCTTCTTTCTTCTATTTCATCTGTGTGCTTTTTGTGGGAGCTACACTTATAGCTCCTTACTTCTCCCCTCCAGGAGTGGGCCTGTGTCATGTGAGGCACCACAGTTGCGCACCCTCTTGGTCACAAAAATTCATTGAAGGAGGGAGGGCTGCTATGCACAATGAAGTTGTAGGAGAAGTTTTCCTCCCAATCCCCAACCTCCACATGGTCTTGATGATTGAAAAGTGTGATCCTGGATGATGACAATGTGCATGATCTCTGACTCATGCAGAAGCTGATCCATGGTGGAATAAAGGTGATGCAGACAGAAGTAAGGTGAGGGCTGGAGAAGCAGGATGCTGTCAGTATTTCAGTCTCTGCTCCTAGCTCCTGAACTCTCAGGAGCTGTCCTGGTTCTTCTAGCACTATTCCAGTTTGGGGAGTGTGCTAGCTCTTATGTCTCGTATCTAAACCCACCCATCCCATCCTATTTTGTCCTACTTTGTGATAATGGATCTGGACTTTTCAGAATAGATTTTTTCTTTGCCAGGTGGCTTGATGTTAGTCTCTGCCAATAGGTGGTGCTAAAGGGAGATACCAAGATTGGGGAAGGAAGAAGGGGCTTTTCTTCTCCCTCTTCCTGTTGCCCTTCTAACAACAATATAGGGTGGGTACTGTTATTCCCATTGTGTGCATGGGAAAGTAAATCTAAGAACAATGAAATAAGTTGCTCATGCACACAATAGTAAATGGTGAAGGATTCTTTAACCCAAATATTCCTGACATTGTTTAGCTTTTTGCCATTTAGCTGTACTGTTTCCATGGGCAATGAAAGCTTACTGGGAAGATTTTTATTTGTATATATTGTATACAAATGTATTGTATTACTTGTATATATTGTCCATTGCACCCCAAGTGGGTGGTGTGCTACAGCTGACTTGTATAAGTTCATAAGAGACACTTTTCCATACCTTTTCCCAGTTTTGATCAGTGATGTATTGTTGGTAGCTTGAAATTAGCTGGAGCAGGAGTATTTATACTTTGAAAATGGGCAAACACTATAAATCAGTTTTCTTCTCTGTAAAACTGGCTGTTAACATATACCAATACACCACTGCTCCAAACTCTTGGATTTTTTAATGTACTTAAATATATGGATCAATTATTTTTTCCCCACTCATTTTGCTTTTTTGTAAATTGAATCTTTTTTCATTTTTGATTCAATACTTGAAAACTCTTCCAGAATAAATTGTGTGAATTCACATGGTATTCTTATAGATAAGCCAATTTTTTTAAGGAAAATAAAGTCAAAATATTCATCAAGAGCCATATTTTCTCTTTAAGTACAGTTTCATTGCTATTATTTGTTTTGATTCAATTATAAATCATCCTTACTAGTTATATATGAATTTTATATCATTTTTCCTTAGGTTTGTTAGATAAATTCAGATTTATCTGGATTGCTGTTGCTATCCTTTCTCTTTTTTGCTTTAAGTATGTATGTATATACTTATTTTTAGTGACTAGGATTACATTTACTTTTCCTCACTAATTTATTGTTTAAGCTTATTAAGTATATAGTTCCTACTTTCTCTAATGAGGCTCATGTTCACTCTGGCATTCTTTATTGGCTTATTATATGTTTTGTTTGAGGATTTATTTATTGTCAGGAAAGAAGTCTTAGGCTCATAATGGACATCAAGGAGTAAACCTTCTGCAACTCCTTAAATGCCAAAGCTAGACAATAATCTGAGTGAGACAGTTTGTTATTTACAGCACAGCAAGAGCATCAACAAGGCAGTACCAATTTCTTTGGCACCAAATCCCACAGGCCACGCAATGAGCCCAGTGGGCAGTGGTTGGTGTTGCAGGAGATGAACACAGAGCCAAGGACTCAGCACCTTTTATAGCAAGCAGGAAGCGAGCCAGATCCTTCTCCCACTTGGGGAGCAACAAGACACAACATAATCACATTGTGGTTGCCTTGACTACTTTATTTGCCTGTGATTAACTATGGAAACTGCTCAACATTAGAGGACAGCGAGGCCTTGGCACAGTAGGCAAGGACGTGAAGAGACTCTCAGGGCCCATGGTAGCCTGCCTTTCTCAACAGTCTACCCATTGGCCTTATATATTCTGGCCAAACTCAAATTTTTCACATTAGAGATACTATCAACAAAATATTGGTCAGCAGGATGAGGCCCATCTGCTGTATTGGCCTTAGCCATATGCATAGCATCCCTGGCTCAGCCTACTTAATAAGCCCCAGCGGGGACAAGCAGGTCTCATTTCAGATAACCGTTTAGCTCCGTTTCCTATGACGTAGAGTGTTCTATATGACTCACGTTAATCCAAACACAACACAGGTGTAGGTGACTATGCACACTCTTCCATATTCAGCAAGGATGCAGTCTAAGGGTGGTCTCTTATCCATTATGATCCATACAAGGGAGTTTAGATTGGCCTGCTGATCTTCTAGGGTTTGTGCTGTTTCATTAGCTATAGTAGCTGAGTTTAAGGATGGGTTCCTGTTTACTGCCTCTCTGAATTTCACTACTAGGGAACAGTATCTATACTGCTGTATGGAATGAGGAGTCAGTATGTTCCTGGTATAGCAGCCCTCTTTATTCTGTGTCTTCATAAAATAAATGTAGAGCAAGGGGTGGTGTCAGTGCCAATAATTACAGAAGACAATAAATGGGACAAAAATTAACCTCTTTCTCCAGTGGCAGATGTTCCATGGTCTACTCTCCTTCACATGTAAACATATGACTCATAAAGGCACAGGTCACTCCAATTCAGGATTTGTTTTTTAACTTGACTGGGATCACCGTTACATGGGTTTGGTTAAGCCTAATAGGCACTGTCACGAAGTAGTTACAGACTGGATTGCCGTATGTGGCATAACCCAAAGTTGCTTGGGCCTTAGGAGACACATGTGAGTTCTTATCAGTCATATTGAAATGAGGTGTGACAGTCCATGTGTTTGTCATTTGGGAGAGAAGAGGTCCACATTTGGAGTTGTTGACAAAAGTGTCAAACACAGCAAAAAAATTATTGGATAGTTATGCCCACATGAATTTTTCTGTTCTCATAGCATGTGGAAGATGACAATAAATCCAGCAGCGAGTCATATTGCTGGCATAGCTGCTGCTTGACTCAAGAGGACCATATGATTGTTTTGCCAGGTGGGGCTAGATCTAGGGGACAAGTGGGGGGCATTAAATGTTCTTTCCTCTCAACATTTCTGAGGGTCTAAGATCTTCCCTCCTTAGGTGCCAGAGTTGTTTTTCTTTCCTCCCTGATAGTCACACAGTTTGTCCTACTGAAATAGCTGCAAATTCTTCCTTTGTTCAGTCCAGTGGGTTGGGTGTCATCAGGGCTGGGGAAATGTAATGGAACTTGTAATGACCTGTGATGTCCCTATCATTGTCCAAGTGGGCCAATGGAGGGGTAATGTAGGGTTTACACATTCTGTCAGCTGCTTATGCTCAGAGTCTGTGAGCTGTCATACCCAATAACTGAAACCAGGTGTAGTTCAGGCAACCGGTTGGAATCACCCACTTCATATTGTTTAATTGCCACCTTAAAATAAAACTTATTGGGCCCCCAGACACTAGAATCAATGGGAAAAAAGAAGTTGGGTATTCTCAGAATCACAGATACGGATATCTGGTCTCTGCATTCCATTTCCTGTCTTCCCTTTAGTCCTGATTTTCCTAAGCAATAATTTCAAAGGGCTTATTTCTTTGTCAGAAACAGCTGCACTTAATGTCCTTACTGTCTAAGTTGTTGTTTACAATGCTGACAACATGTTCTGTCAAGCAATCTTTTTCAGTCAACTATTTAAATGTCTGTTTTATCTCTTGATGATGCCAGCAGCCTCAGGATTGTAAGGGTCTGAAATGTGTATGGAATACCATGTCCATTTGCCCACTCTTAGATGCCTTCTGTTGTGAGGATGCCATTGTCTTGTTGTGAATATCTTGGCTCTCCCAAAACATGGCATAGCTTTGTCTCCAATGCCACTCTGGTGTGACCACAGCTGGAGAACTGTCAATAGGCTATTATACACCAGTGGAGGCAGTGAGTTAGCAGCAGAGTAACTGTGAGTCTATTGCAATGAGTGGACAGGAGCCTTGAGCTATGTACCCTCACTGGGGTGTTAGACTTTTGATCCTCTTGGGGACAGAGAGACCGGACTCATCCCGAGTCTTCCTTCTCTTAAAACTCTATCAAATCAGACTTCAGGAGCGCAGGCTCAGGCAGTGGAGGTACTGAAGGAATAGGTGGTTCTAAGGAAGTCACCCCACTTTTTGACTTCCTCTAGTAGAGTATCATTGATCTCCATGGAGGAAGTCACTCTATACAGGCCTTTTTCACTTCATTGGCCTTGTGGGAGGTCGCCATATGTGGGCCACAGCATAGTCATTAAACAGAATTCCAAAGTAGGAAGCCTTACTGTAGAATAAGATTCTTTCTCGGCTGGGCACTGTGGCTCATGCCTGTAATCCCAGCACTTTGGGAGGCCGACGCGGGCGGATCACAAGGTCAGGAGATCGAGACCATCCTGACTAACATGGTGAAACCCTGTCTCTACTGAAAATACAAAAAAATTAGCCGGGTGTGGTGGCGGACGCCTGTAGTCCCAACTGCTCGGGAGGCCAAGGCAGGAGAATGGCATGAACCCGGGAGGTGGAGCTTGCAGTGAGCTGAGATTGCGCCACTGCACTCCAGCCTGGGCGACAGAGTGAGACTCTGTCTCAAAACACAAAAATAAAAACAAACAAAAAAGAGTAAGATTCTTTCTCAACTGAGTAGTCTCCAGAGGCTGGAGGCATGGGGTCAAGTATGAGCTGGTCTAGTTGCTGCCATTTATCTTCTAAGAGCATAATCTGTTTTGCTTCCTCATCACACAGATGTGCTAGCTGTGTGTCTGACAGATCCTCAGTCCACTGATCAAACTGGCCTTGGATTTCCCTCCTCTCCTTTTTGCTGTAGGTGGATATCTTAGTAATCTGTACTGGGGTGTGATGCACTCTAGAGCTTGTTCTAGTTTCAGATGGTAAAACAGGGAGCAGTTGTGCTCTCCTCCCTGACAGTCCAGGGCGCTTTCCTAGGCCACTGTTCCACAGGAGATCAAGAACATCATGGTACTCTTTGGGCAGCTTGTTTTGATCCTACCACTCAGCCTCTATTCAGTGACTCAACTCCTGTTTGTTAATGAATAAAAAAGGAGTGGGATTGTTTATTCTCCCCACCTCTTGGCCCATCACTTGGATGAGAGCATTTGCTACTGGCTTCTCGGGAGTTTTCTTATGTACCTGAGCCTGGCCCATAAGGCCCTTGCCTTTTTTTTTTTTTTTTCAGAATATCATTGTCTATCTTGACACCCAACTTGCTATTTGAGAAGAGTTCCAACCTCATAGAAGATAGCAAAGCCATCACTCCATAAATACAAGAATAGACAAGACACTGTGGATCAGAGAAAGACAGCTTATTACTCACAGTAGAGCAAACAGCAGGCACATCAACATGGTAGTGCCAGGTTCCCAGTCTCTGAGTCTCATAGGGCATCGTGATGGGCCCAAGCAAGGGCTAGGCATGCAGTAGATTATGACACAAGAGGAACATGGGTCAAAGGCTCAGCACCTTTCGTAGGAAGCAGCAAAAAAATCAGTTTCCCTCCTTTCATGAGCTCGTGGTCTCACAGTGGTCACACTCTGGTCACCCTGACCTACTTGATTGCCTGTGCGACTAGTTAGAGTGGTTGCTCTGGGGATAGTCAGGCCTTGCAGTTCAGCACACTTAGCAAGACTGCTTGGGGCACTCAGGGCCCACAGCACGTTGCCTGTCCCTAACACTTACACATCCATATTTTTGAAAACATGGAATTACTGACAATTGAAAAAAATATCAAATTTCAGAAGGCTTTTTGTATGACAAATATAGAGAGTGAATCTGCGTGTGATTGTCCCCAGACCAGGTACCAAGAGCAGCACCCATATTGATGAGCAGGTAGGACAGAGTAGGTAAGAGATGTTCTTAAAAGGAACTCTTACTATCTTTTTTTATATTCTCTTACCATCTTTCCCACCTGCTGGATGACAAATGTGGAAAAGTTATCTGATTTTTTTTTTTTAATCCTAGGGAGCTTAGAAGCCTTGTTACAGTTATGCCATTGCTTACTTGGACTATTGCAATATCACTTGGCTAACGTTTTTCTACACCTGCTGCACACAAACTCTGGTTTTATTTTCCCTAGGCACTTCTATCAGCCACTCTCCCATAGGTTGATTTCCTGTTGTCTTCAGGGGAACCATCCCAAACCTGAACCTTCAGTGTCCACTATGAAGCTAATCAACAACTCTAGCTTCTCTTTAGAACAACAGGAGAGAAACATTCATTATTCCCAATAGGTTTCTATTTCAGTTTATTGAATTAACTAGAAATTAATTGCACTTACCTTGTTTTCACTTCCTCAAATTATAATTACCTTCTAAGGCCCAGCACAGACTTCACTTTGTGAGCATTTCCACAACTAACATGAAAACTCACTTTTCTAAGTTACTCTCCTAGATGATGCTTAACATAACTTTGCAACTCTATCGCTCCACTTGCCAAGTAGATGGCAAAATTCCCGCAGATTGTGTATTCTGTTTACCAGTGAACCATCTAAGTGTGTATTCACTGTTGAATGGATATTTTTTCTTTAAATATTTGAAGAGTTTCTGATGAGATTATCACAGTTATTTCTTGGTGATGTCAGTTTCATTTAAAAACAAAAGCAAATTCTATCTCACTTTAAGTCGGGTATGTTAAGACAATTTTTGATGTTTGATTTAGTGGATTTGCATATGTTAATTCTCTCTAGGATAGCTGCCTTATAGCACCCTAAATTTTCCCCACATATCTTCTCTGAGGATTAAATCCCCAGTCATTCCAAACTAGGTTCATCTGTTCTTTAATGATTTAATTAATTATGTCATACTCATTCTTGCTTTAGGAGTGACTCTCAAAACTGATAGGTACAGCAAAAAGGAAAAGAGATGAGCTGTGGGAAGAACTCCAAAACAGAATTTTTTTTTTTTTTTAGTGAGACAGAGTCTCACTCTGTTGCCCAGGTTGGAGTGCAGTGGTGTGACCTTGGCTCACTGCAAGCTCCGCCTCCCAGGTTCAAGCGATTCTCTTGCCTCAGCCTCCTGAGTAGCTGGGACTACAGGGGCCCACCACCATGCCCAGCTAATTTTTATATTTTTGTATTTTTATTTTTTATTTTTTTTAGTAGAGACAGGCTTTCACCACATTGGCTAGGCTGGTCTCGAGTGCCTGACCTCGTGATCTGCCTGCCTTGGCCTCCCAAAGTGCTGGGCTTACAGGCGTGAGCCACTGTGCCCGGCCCCAAAACTGAATTGAACGTCACTAAATTAAGATTGTATATTGCAGTAGCTACACGAGTAGTGATTATCATGCTGTGCAATAACCCTGCCTCATTGATTACTTTGACCAAACAATATTTTTGAAAAAATATGTTCAGTATGAACACCCTATGTGCATTGTTGTAAATGAAATGCAGAGAAAGAATATTTTTTCTTTTGTCAAGATTAGGTACCCTTAAGTGTTTACTTCAGAGAGAGAAAAATAGCTTGTTCATGGAGTTCAGAGTTGTCTGATCCCTCAGGGGCCCTGACATTTTTTTTAAAATGATCTTTCAATGTCCTAATGTCTCTAGGACAACAGTAAAAAATATAGACTCTGCATCACCAACAAATCAAAAAATATTTATAGATACTCTGTCCCCACACAGGAGAGAAGAAAAAGGCTATCTGTGGAGATTAAGATTTACTAAAGTGAAGATGAGGAGTGGAGTGTCAAGGAAAGAGATCCTGCCAGTTTGCAATATCTCAGGGAACAAGAATAGGCACCTGCGTGGAGTGCTGAGGGGAGGTGGGGTAAGGGCTGGGGTGTATTTCATGGCAACTTCTAAGACATTTCTAGCCCCAGAAGAGGCTGGAATGATCAGAAGAGGGTGAATTGGCTGAAATCAGGTCATCCTTCCTTAAATGTTATAGTACCAATACTATTACATTAATATAAGTTAAATGTTAAAACTGAATTAATTTATATAAATGTCATAACTTATATAAATGCCTCTCACCTCAAGGTGTCAAAGTATTTAAGCAATAAGTAAAACATGACCATTGACCAATCAGGTCCTTGCTTGTGGTGCAGTTAGGTGTTAAGCTTGGAGTTTTGGGATCCTGGAGATGTCAGAGTAGTTGCAAGGGAGGGGAATGGGGATACTTAGAGGGTAGTGGACAGTGGCTCTTTATTAACTTTCATGAGTACATTTCAATATATTATAACACCATACAACTGTACTAGTGTACACTGGCTGAATATTAATAATGTCTGAATCCAAAATTCTCTCTCCAGGATTTTTTTTTTTAGGTGAAACGAGCCCAAATATTGAAAAAGGTGATAATGGTGATAGTTACTATCATAGCAACAGTGAGAACAATGTATATATTCCATAAGGGATGCCTTAAGTTTTGATATATTTAATCAATAGACTATAATGGAGCCGGGCACGATGCTCACACCTGTAATCCCAGCACTTTGGGAGGCCGAGGCAGGTGGATCACCTGAGGTCATGAGTTCAAGACCAACCTGACCAACATGGCAAATCCCTGTCTCTACTAAAAATACAAAATTAGCTGGGCATCGTGGCTTGCACCTGTAGGTACCAGTAACTTGGGAGGCTGAGGCAGGAGAATTGCTTGAACCCAGGAGGCAGAGGTTGCAGAGAGCTGAGATCATGCCACTGTACTCCAGCCTGGGTGACACAGCGAGACTCCATATTAAAAAAAAAAAATATATATATATGCATATATATATTTGTGTATATATATATTTGTATATATATATGTGTATATATGTATATATATAAAATGCAGCTATTAAAATAGTGGTTATAAAGACTTTGTGATAACACACAAGTGCTTATAATTGTTGAGTTATAACACTGCACATACAGCATGTATTTATTTGAATATGCATATGTAAAAAGAGATACACTAAAGTAGAAATAGTTATGTTACCATTTAGTACCTTTGCTTCCTTTATTTTTCAATGTTTTTTAGTGTGGCCATGTTAATTTAAGAACAAACAATCTAAATTTAAAACGTAAACTAAAACAATCAAACCCAAACTTAAGTTCACCTTTACTTTCAAACAGATATGCTCTTTTATTTATTCGACATAGTTATGACATTACTGCTGCCATGGACCTCCAACTTGAAAAAACACTAGTTTTGGAGTTGTGGCTCTTTACATAAATGGAGTTATTATGAACACACACACACAGATAGATAGACAGATAGATAGATAGATAGATAGATAGATAGATAGATAGATAGATAATTTTAAGAAATCGACCCAGGTGCTTGTGGGAACTAGCAAATCTGAAACCAGCGGCTAGAAACTCAGGCATGAATTGATGTTATATTCTTGAACCCAAATTTCCTCTCCAGGAAACCTCTGTTTTTGCTGTTAAGTTCTTCAAGTGACTGTGTGAGGCCCACCTGCATGACAAGGATAGCTTCCTTTACTTAAGTCAACTGATTGTAGATGTTAACCATATCTACAAAGTTCCTTCACTGCAGCACCTGGATTAGTGTTTGCTTAAATAACCAGTACTATAGCCTAGCCAGGTTGACACATAAAATCAGCCATCATAAGCACTGACCACTGTCTGTATTTTCAGTTCCTGTACTTATATTTCTGGGATCAAACAACAATTGGAAAAATCCTTGGGATTTAGGATTTAATCGCCTTTCTCAGTTCTATACATGGTTGCTATCACTATCACCATCATTTTCCTCCTTAAAATTCACCAATGACTCTCTATGTCCCTTAGAATAAAATGTAGGCTTCTTGTCAATGAGTCCATGCAGCATGTCTTAACTGGCTCCGGTCTTCCTCTTTATCCTCATCTTTACTGTTCTCCCCTTACACATTATGCTTCTTCAGCCAATCTCCCCACTTTTCCCCACTAAGGCATATCAAGCTTATCTTCTCTCCAGACATGTGCCCAAATTACTTGTATGAAATGCTTTGTCCTCAGCACTTTCGACCATGTAATTCAGGCTTTAAAGTCTAGTTGGTATTTCTACATTTGTTAAAATTTGTTGGCATTTTGTATGTAGGACCCATCACATTCTGACAAATGTTATGAAATATCTATATTTTTATTTTGGCAGAAAATAAATGGAAGAAATCATGTGGAAAAAACAGTCTCATTGCCTTGATATGTACATATCTTTCCTCATAAATTGCTTTTGTGGCTTCTCATTTTAGGAACAGTTGGAGGGTAAGAAATAATTTGTTTTCTGAGCATCATGGTTATATTTGGCCACAAGCATTTACTACTGAACTTTAAGCTGTTTAAAATGGGGTTAAACTGTGTATGTAATAGGAAAGGGAAGATAAATGAATTATTTGCAGCTGCTTGAAGTTTCACGTTGATGAACTTCCAGCAGAAAGAGCTTGAGGCATGTACTCTCGTGACTGAGAAGCTGCCACAATGATGGGTATAGTAGAAATTGGAACAAGGTAATGGATACATTTTTACATTTTCATCTCTGGTCGAATATCTTTAATCTAAATGTGTGCGGCATTGTCATATTGCTATTGTTTTAGAAATCCATTTATCTAGAAGGCAGTCCTAGTTGGTCCAGAATTGAGTAGCATTCATTAATAGTTTAGTTTGGCTTGTGTTATATAAGATTCTAAGCCAGTCCTGTCTAATCAACATTGTAGCCGTAACTGTTATCATTTTTTATTACTAATCATATAATTATTACATTTCTAATGATAATGTTTTACATAAAAGTTATTTTTAAGGTTCAGAGATATAACATAGATAATTTGTATGTAAAGGTTGAAAGACACTTTAAAAGGTGAGGCATATTTAATTCTGATGAAAAAAGACTTATGGGATATATTTTTAGTTTGTCATGCCCATAAAACTCTAAATGACAGTGTGTTTTGCAATATACATTCACCTTCTTCATTGTGATGTCTCTTTTTTGCCTCTGCTTTTTAATTTTTTCTCATATTATTAATCTCTAAATTTGTGTGCTGTTGGATTTTGTAGGAAATTGAAGTTATTTAGTATAGGCCTAAATTTCAGAGGTGAAAAAATTGCAGTTTGAGGAGAGTGTAGGATCATATCAACATCTGTTAAAAATACATAGTTTAGAACTGGTCAGCAAGATGGTGGAATAGGAAGCTCCAGACCCTCTTCCTTCCTGTGAAGACATAAACTCAACAATAATACATGGACCAGTTCTCTTTGTGAGCAATCCAGAAACAACAGGCTCCTGTGTTCCAGGTGATCTTGAAACCAGTGGCATCATAACTGACAGAAACATTTGTGGCTCTCACTTGCTATAGTTCCTCCCCCTGGCTCACTGTGGCACAACTTGGAGAAAGTTTTCAATTCCCAGCTTCTTCTTGGTGAGGAAGATAGAAGACTGCATTGTACTAGTCAATGTTCAGAGTTTTCCAGAGGCTGCCTGAGGGTGTGATTTCTGTCTTGTATGAATCTCAGTGCAGACAGGAAAGAGCATCAGATTGGAGCCACTGAGAACAAAGGCAGTGGTGTGGAGCACTCACTCACCATACTACCTACTCCTGGCTTAGTGCAGAATATAAGCAGGAGAAATCCCTGATCTCTTGGCTTCTCTCCGGGGAATGAAAGCATTCTAGCATACATCCAATGTTCTGACTTTTCAGAAGGCTCCCTGATGGACTGGTTTCTGTCTTACCTGACTTGGAGCATTTATGGGATCTGGCACGTTCTAGAAGCCTGTAGTAATGAGAAAGCTAGGTACATGCAGCATTCCCAGAAAACCTGCAGTACCACAGACAGACACCAGAGGGAACAAGAGGCTATGAGCTCCTGAAAAAGGAAACAAATTCCTCTAGTATGGAATTTATACATGCAAGTCCATAGGAGGCACATCCACAGAAAATCTTTGAAAGGCCCTCAGAATCTCTAACCAGGATGATAGGTGAAGGTCTTTCCCTGTAAGAAGCCAGATTGTAAAAAATGGAAGAAGTAACTTTTTTTTGAAATGTGTGGATTCCAGCACAAAGTTACAAGGCACAGAAAGAAACAGGGAAACATGGCTCAATGAAAGGAAAAAAATCTTCAGAAACTGATTTTAAAGAAATGGAAGGGCCGGGCGTGGTGGCTCATGCCTGTAATCCCAGCACTTTGGGAGGCTGAGGTGGGCGGATCATGAGGTCAGGAGATGGAGACCATCCTGGCCAACACAGTGAAACCCGTCTCTACTAAAAATACAAAAAATTAGCCAGGTGTGGTGGTAGGCACCTGTAATCACAGCTACTCGGGAGGCTGAGGCAGGAGACTGACGTCAACCCAGGAGGTGGAGCTTGAAGTGGGCTGAGATCGCACCACTGCACTCCAGCCTGGGCAACAGAGCAAAACTCCGTCTCAGAAGAAAAAAGAAATGGAAGTATACAAGTTAACTGACAAAGAATTAAAACTGCCATAGAGATGCTCAATGAGCTCAGGAAAATGACGCATCAGCAAATTTACATTATCTTATTAACAGAGAAAGAGAATGTAAATAACCAAACAAAAATCTTAGAGCTGAAAATTATAACTGAATTGAATTATTCTATAGAGGGGTTCAATAGCAAACTTGAACAGATAATGAATTTGAAGACACATCATTTGAAATTATCCAGTTAGAGAGACACACAAAAAAAATGAAAATGAGTTAAAGCCTAAGGGACTTGTGAGACACCATCAAGCAGACCAATATATGCAATGTGGAAGTCCAAGGAGATGTGAGAGAGAGAAGGGAAGAAAATGTTTTTGAAGAGATAATGGCCAAAGACTTTCCAAATCTAGAAAAGGAAATGAACATTCAAATTCAAGAAGCCCAAGTAGGAGGCACTCTCCAAATTCGACACCAAGACACATTAGAAATATAAAAAGTGACAGAAAAGGGGGGCAATTTGAAATTTTGAAAACAGAAAGAGAAAACTGACTCATTACATACCAAAGAGCCTCTTAGAAGACTACCAGAAAAATTTTCAGTAGAAACCTTGCAATTGAGAATGGGATGACACATTAAAAGTCTGAAAGAAAACAACTGCCAACCAAGAATACTTTATTCAGCAAGAGTATTATTTAAAAATGAAGTAATAGAGACTTTCCCACATAAACAAAAGCAGAGGGAATTCATTATCATTAGACCTGTCTTATAAGAAATACTAAAGGGAGTCTTTCAAGTTGAAATGAAAAGATACTAGACAGCAACATGATAGCATATTAAAATATAAGGCTCTTTGGTAAAAGTAAATATATAGGGAGCTGAACAATGAGAACACATGGACACGGGGAGGGGAACAACACACCCTGGGGCCTGCTGGAGGTGCAGAGGATGGGGGAGGCAGAGCATTAGGATAAATAGGTAATGCATGTGGGGCTTAATACCTAGGTGATTGATGGGTTGATAGGTGAGCAAATCACGACTCATGTTTACCTGTGTAACGAACCTGCACATCTTGCACATGTATCCCAGAACTTAAAATAAAATGGAATTTAATTAAAAAAAAAACACCTCAGAATACTATAATGCTATAATAGGGGTGCCTAAATCACTGAACTCTGATAGAGAAAAGTATAAAAATATGACATTATATTAATAGATACACAATATGAAGCAATGTAATTTGTCACATCAATAACATAGAATGGTAGAGGCGGGAGAGAAAAGCTGAGCATGTTTGTATGCAGTTGGATATGATTTGGCTGTGTGTCCCTACCCAAAACTCATCTTGAATTGTAATCCCCACACGTCGAGGGAGGGACCTGGTAGAAAGTGATTGGATCAGGGGAGCAGTTTCCCCCATGCTGTTCTTGTGAATAGAGAGTTCTCACAAGAGCTGATAGTTTTTAAAGTGTTTGGCAGTTCTCCCTTCACTTGCTTGCTCACTCTCTCCTGCACCTTGTGAAGCAGGTGCTTGCTTCCTCTTCACCTTCTGCCATGACAGTACGTTCCTCAGGCTTCCCCAGCCATGCAGAAGTGTGAGACAATTAAACCTCTTTTGTTTATAAATTACCCAGTCTTGGGTAGTATCTTTACAGCAGTGTGAGAGCAGACTAATATACAGTTGAGGTTAAATTGTTATCATGTTAAGACAGCTTCTTATGATCATAAAATGTTTTGTTAGTCTCATGGTAAGACATAAAAAATACCTGTAGAATATAAAAGAATATAATGGAGTCAAAGCATATCACTGTAAACAAATCAAAACACAAAAGGAAGAGAGCAAGAGAAGAAGAAAAGAACCAAAAAGCTACAAGACAGAGAGAAAACAACAAAATGGCAATAGCAAATTTTCTTTATCGGTAATTGCTTTAAACAGTTTAATAAATTCCTCAAAGGACATGAAGTCAATAATTTGAAAAATTCAACTGTATGCTACAAGAGCCTCACCTTAGATGTAGGAATGCACATATGCTGAAAGGGATGGAAAAAGGTACTCCATGCAAATGGTACCAAAAAACAGCATATTTTTAATGCATATTTATGAACTACAACATGGTGTTTTGATATATGTATACATTGTGGAATTATTAAATCAGGCTAATTTAATTCTGTCACCTCATGTACTTATATTTTTGTGGTAAGAACATTTAAAATCTCTTAACAATTTCCAAGTGTACAGTACATTATCATTAATTATAGTCACCCTGCTGTGTAGAAGATTTCTAGAACTATTCCTTCTAACTGGAACTTAGTGCCGTTTATCATCATCTCCCCATTCCCGGCCCCTCTTCCCTTGCACTTGGTATTCATCATTCTACTGTCTGCTTCTATAAGTTTGATTTTTTTTTTTTTTTGCATTCCACCTATGAGATTATGCAGTATGTGTTTTTTCTGTGCCTAGCTTATTTCACTCAGCATACGCCCTTTAGGTTAATCCATGTTGTTGCAAAGGACAGAATTTTCTTCTTCTTAAAGGCTTCTTCTTAAAGGCTGAATGTTGTTCCATTGTGTATATATACTATATTTTCTTTATTCATCTTTTGGTGGACACTGGTTCCTTATCTTACCTACTGTGTAGATAATGTTGCAATGAACAGGTGTGTGCACATATCTCTTCAACATACTGATTTCAGTTTCTTCGAATATATTCCCAGTTGGGAATATTGAATCATATGATCTGTTTTTAATTGTTGCAGGGATATCCATACCATTTTCCATCATGGCTGCACTAATTTACATTCTCATAAACAGTATGCCTTTTTCCATATCTTCATCAACACTTGTTTGTCTTTTTGATAAAATCACTCTAACTGGTGTGACTGATAGATTATTGTGGTTTTAATTTGCGTTTCCCTGATGACTAGTGATGTTGAACATATTTTCATATACCTTTTGGCCATTCTATATGTCCTTTTGAAAAATGTCTATTCAGGTCCTTTGCCTATTCTTAAATTGTGTTGTTTTCTTGCTATTTGGATTGTTTGATCCCTTACACATTTTGGATATTAATCCCTTATCAGATGTATGGTTTACAAATATTTTCTCCCATTCCATAAAAACAACACTCTTGAGCAACCAGTGGACCAAAGATGAAATCAAAAGAGAAATTAGAAAATATCTTGACACAAACAAAATGAAACACAATATACCAAAGCTTATTAAACGCAGAGAATAAGTACTATGATGGAAGTTTATAGTGATAAATGTCTGTACTAAAAAGATGATAGATCTCAATAAACAATCTAATCTTATAGTGCAAGGAAGTAGAACACAAAGAACAAGCTAAGCCCAAAATTAACAGAAGGGATAAAAAGATTGGAGAAGAAATAAATAGGGAATAGGAAAGCAATAGACAAAAATGGATAAAACTAAAAGTTGTTGTTTTGAAAAGATCAACAAAATTGAGAAATCCTTAGCTGGAGTAAGAAAAAAAGAAGACTCAAAATCAGAAATGAAAGAGGAGATGTTAACAACTGATACCACAGAAATAAAAAGGATTATGTATTAGTCTGTTCTCATGCTGCTAATAAAGACATACCCAAGACTGGATAAGGAAGGAGGTTTAATTGACTCACAGTTCTGCATTGCTGGGGAGGCTTCAGTATACTTATAATCATTGCAAAAGGGGAAGCAAACTTGTCTTTCTTCACATGGTGGCAGCAAGGAGAAGTGCTGAGCAAAAGTGGGAAAAGCCCCTTATAAAACCATCAGATCTCATGAGAAACCACTCACTATCATAAGAACAGCATGAGGGTAACTGTCCCCATGATTAAATTACCTCCCACTAAGTCCCTCCTATGAAACATGGGGATTATAAGAACTACAATTCAGGATGAGATTTGGGTGGAGATATAGCCAAACCATATCAGATTACAGATTACAATTTGGTGGAACAATTATGTACCACCAAATTGTATAATCCAGGAGAAATGGATAAATTCCTAGGAATATAAAACTGTCAAGACTGGGCTATGAAGAAATAGAAAATCTGAATAAATCTATAATTTGTAAGGAGGTTGAATCAGTAATCTTCCAACAAAACAAAGCACAGAACCAGTTGACTTTACTGAATAATTATATCAATCCTTCTCAAACTCTTCCAAAAATTATAGAGGATAGAATATTTCCAAATACACTTTTCAAAGGCCAGGATTATCCTGATACCAAAGTCAGGCAAAGACACTACAAGAAATGAAAACTCCAGGCTACTGTCTCTGATGAACATAGATGTAAAAATCCTCATAAAAATTCTAGCAAGCTGAATTCAATAGTACATCAAAAGGATCATGTACCATGACCAAGTGGGATTTTTCCCTGAGATGAAAGGATGGTTCAACATTTAAAAATCAGTCAATATGGTACACCACATGAGCAGAACTAATAATAAAAATTACATGATAATCTCAATGGATGCAGTAAAAACATTTGAAAATATTCAACACCTTTACAAGATTAATAAAAACATTTGACAAAATAGGAATAAAAGTTACCTCAGCATAATAAAGGCAATATATGACAAACAACAGACATATTCAATAGTGAAAAACTAGCAGCTTTTTCTCTAAGATGAGGAAGAAGAAAGGAATGCCCATCCTCGCTATTTCTATTTAACATAGTACTGGAAGTCTTAGCTAAACAAAAGAGATAAAAGGCACCTAAATCTGAAAGGAAGATGTAATATTCATTATTTCTCTTCACAGATGATGTCTTATAGTCTTATACGTAGAAACAACTCTGCATACACACACAAACTGTTTAATAAATTCAAAGTTGTAAGATATAAAATCAACATATAAAATAAGCTCTTTTTATATGCTGACATGAACAATCTGAAAAAGGTAAGAAAATAATTCCACTTGCAATATCAAAGAATGATCAGGACTAAACTTGACCAAGGATTGAAATACGTATCCACTGAAAAATTAAAAAACATGGCTGGAAGAAATTAAAGATACAAACACATGGAAAGATATCCTGTGTTCATAGATTGAAAGACTTAATATTGTTAAAACACTCATCCTGCCCAAAGTAATCTATAGAATTAATGCATTCCGTATCAAAATTCCAGTGTTTTTTTTTTTTTTTCCAGAAATAGGAAAAAAATCCTAAAATTCATATGGGACTCCAAAGGGTCCCAGATAGCCAAAACAATCTTGAGAAAGAACAAAACTGGAGGCCTCATACTTCCTGACTTCAAAATATATTAGAAAGCTATAGTATCAGAACAGTATGCTACTTCCAGAAAAACAGACATATAGAGCAATGGAACAGAATCAAGAGCCCAGAAATAAACACATCCATATACGGTCAAATGATCTTTGACAAGTGTGCTAAAATCACCAACGGAGAAAGATAGTCTCTTCAACATAGTGTTGAGAAAACTGGATATCCATGTTGAAAAGAATGAAATTGATGGATATGTTAATTAGCTTGGTATAATCTTTCTACAATGTATATATAGATTAAAACATCACTTTGTACCCCATGAATATACACTATTGTTATTTGTCAATCAGAAATGAATAAAATTGGACCCTTACACCATATACAAAATATAGATTCAAAATGGAGTAAAGATGGAAACATAAGTCCTAAAAGTATAAAACTCCTAGAAGAAAACATAGGAAAAAGCTTTATGACATTGGTCTTGGCAAGGATTTCTTGAATGTGACACCAAATATGAATGTGACACAAAAAGCCCAAGATACAGCACCAAAATGGACAAGTGAGACTACATCAAACTGAAAAGCTTTATGGCAAAGGAAACAGTCCACAGAGTGAAAAGGCAACCTATGGAATGTGAGAAAATATTTGCAAATCATATGTTTAATAAGGAATTAATAATCCAAAATATATAATAAACTCCTAAAACTCAATGTTTAACATCCCTAAGGAATGAAAATCAAAGCTACAAGATACCACCTCACACCTAAGATGGTCATTATAAAAAAGCAAATAACAAATACCAGGATATGGAGAAATTGAAACCCTTGTGTGCTTTTGGGAATGTAAAATTGTGTAGCTTCTATAAAAAGTGGTGGGGTCTTTCCTCAAAAAAGACTAGGACTACCATACGATCCAGTCATCCCACTCCAGGTATTCACATAATTCAGAACAAGGCCGCAAATAGATATTTGCACTCCCGTGCTTACTGCAACACTATTCACAATGACCAAGAGGTAGAAACCACCTACATGTTTGTAAGTGGATGGATGGATTAAGAATATGTGACATAGAATCACATAATACAATATTATTTAGTCTTCAGGAAATTCTGTCTCACGCTATATGGATGAACCTTGTGGATATTATGCTGTGTGAAATAAGCCACAAAAGGCCAAATACTGCATGATTCCACTTAGATGAGGTTTCTAGAATAGTCAAACTGATAGAAGCAGGAAGTAGAGTGATGGTTGCCAGGGGTGGAGAGAATGGGGAATTGCTGTTCAATGGATACAGAGTTTCAATCATCTAAAAGGAATCAAGAGGACTGCTGTACAACAATGTGCACATAGTAAACAACACTGTTTTGTCTGTACACTGAAATTTGTTAAAAGGATAGATTTTATGTTAAGTATTTTTTACTACTTTCTTTTAAAAAAAGAATATAGTAGGGGCGGAGCAAGATGGCCGAATAGGAACAGCTCCAGTCTCCAACTCCCAGCGCGAGCGACACAGAAGACCGGTGATTTCTGCATTTTCAACTGAGGTACTGGGTTCATCTCACTGGGGAGTGCCGGACGATCGGTGCTGGTCAGCTGCGGCAGCCCGACCAGCGAGAGCTGAAGCAGGGCGAGGCATTGCCTCACCTGGGAAGCGCAAGGGGGAAGGGAATCCCTTTTCCTAGCCAGGGGAACTGAGACACACAACACCTGGAAAATCAGGTAACTCCCACCCCAATACTGCGCTTTAAGCAAACAGGCACACCAGGAGATCATATCCCACACCTGGCCGGGAGGGTCCCACACCCACGGAGCCTCCCTCATTGCTAGCACAGCAGTCTGTGATCTACCGGCAAGGCAGTAGCTAGGCTGGGGGAGGGGCGCCCGCCATTGCTGAGGCTTAAGTAGGTAAACAAAGCTGCTGGGAGGCTCGAACTGGGTGGAGCTCACAGCAGCTCAAGGAAACCTGCCTGTCCCTGTAGACTCCACCTCTGGGGACAGGGCACAGTAAACAATAACAAACTCAGCCGAAACCTCTGCAAACGCAAACGACTCTGTCTGACAGCTTTGAAGAGAGCAGTGGATCTCCCAACACAGAGGTTGAGATCTGAGAGGGACAGACTCCCTGCTCAAGTGGGTCCCTGACCCCTGAGTAGCCTAACTGGGAGACATCCCCCACTAGGGGCAGTCTGACACCCCACACCTCACAGGGTGGAGTACACCCCTGAGAGGAAGCTTCCAAAGCAAGAATCAGACAGGTACACTCGCTGTTCAGAAATATTCTATCTTCTGCAGCCTCTGCTGCTGATACCCAGGCAAACAGGGTCTGGAGTGGACCTCAAGCAATCTCCAACAGACCTACAGCTGAGGGTCCTGACTGTTAGAAGGAAAACTATCAAACAGGAAGGACACCTACACCAAAACCCCATCAGTACATCACCATCATCAAAGACCAGAGGCAGATAAAACCACAAAGATGGGGAAAAAGCAGGGCAGAAAAGCTGGAAATTCAAAAAATAAGAGCGCATGTCCCCCGGCAAAGGAGCGCAGCTCATCGCCAGCAACGGATCAAAGCTGGACGGAGAATGACTTTGACGAGATGAGAGAAGAAGGCTTCAGTCCATCAAATTTCTCAGAGCTGAAGGAGGAATTACGTACCCAGCGCAAAGAAACTAAAAATCTTGAAAAAAAAGTGGAAGAATTGATGGCTAGAGTAATTAATGCAGAGAAGGTCATAAACGAAATGAAAGAGATGAAAACCATGACACGAGAAATATGTGACAAATGCACAAGCTTCAGTAACCGACTCGATCAACTGGAAGAAAGAGTATCTGCGATTGAGGATCAAATGAATGAAATGAAGCGAGAAGAGAAACCAAAAGAAAAAAGAAGAAAAAGAAATGAACAAAGCCTGCAAGAAGTATGGGATTATGTAAAAAGACCAAATCTACGTCTGATTGGGGTGCCTGAAAGTGAGGGGGAAAATGGAACCAAGTTGGAAAACACTCTTCAGGATATCATCCAGGAGAACTTCCCCAACCTAGTAGGGCAGGCCAACATTCAAATCCAGGAAATACAGAGAACGCCACAAAGATACTCCTCGAGAAGAGCAACTCCAAGACACATAATTGCCAGATTCACCAAAGTTGAAATGAAGGAAAAAATCTTAAGGGCAGCCAGAGAGAAAGGTCGGGTTACCCACAAAGGGAAGCCCATCAGACTAACAGCAGATCTCTCGGCAGAAACTCTCCAAGCCAGAAGAGAGTGGGGACCAATATTCAACATTCTTAAAGAAAAGAATTTTAAACGCAGAATTTCATATCCAGCCAAACTAAGTTTCATAAGTGAAGGAGAAATAAAATCCTTTACAGATAAGCAAATGCTTAGAGATTTTGTCACCACTAGGCCTGCCTTACAAGAGACCCTGAAGGAAGCACTAAACATGGAAAGGAACAACCGGTACCAGCCATTGCAAAAACATGCCAAAATGTAAAGACCATCGAGGCTAGGAAGAAACTGCATCAACTAACGAGCAAAATAATCAGTTAATATCATAATGGCAGGATCAAGTTCACACATAACAATCTTAACCTTAAATGTAAATGGGACTAAATGCTCCAATGAAAAGACACAGACTGGCAAACTGGATAAAGAGTCAAGACCCATCAGTCTGCTGTATTCAAGAGACCCATCTCACACGCAGGGACCTACATAGGCTCAAAATAAAGGGATGGAGGAAGATTTACCAAGCAAATGGAGAACAAAAAAAAGCGGGGGTTGCAATACTAGTCTCTGATAAAACAGACTTTAAACCATCAAAGATCAAAAGAGACAAAGAAGGCCATTACATAATGGTAAAGGGATCAATTCAACAGGAAGAGCTAACTATCCTAAATATATATGCACCCAATACAGGAGCACCCAGATTCATCAAGCAAGTCCTTAGAGACTTACAAAGAGACATAGACTCCCATACAATAATAATGGGAGACTTCAACACTCCACTGTCAACATTAGACAGATCAACGGGACAGAAAGTTAACAAGGATATGCAGGAATTGAACTCTTCTCTGCAGCAAGCAGACCTAATAGACATCTATAGAACTCTCCACCCCAAATCGACAGAATATACATTCTTCTCAGCACCACATCGTACTTACTCCAAAATTGACCACGTAATTGGAAGTAAAGCACTCCTCAGCAAATGTACAAGAACAAATTATAACAAACTGTCGCTCAGACCACAGTGCAATCAAACTAGAACTCAGGACTAAGAAATGCAATCAAAACCGCTCAACTACATGGAAACTGAACAACCTGCTCCTGAATGACTACTGGGTACATAACGAAATGAAGGCAGAAATAAAGATGTTCTTTGAAACCAATGAGAACAAAGATACAACATACCAGAATCTCTGGGACACATTTAAAGCAGTGTGTAGAGGGAAATTTATAACACTAAATGCCCACAAGGGAAAGCAGGAAAGATCTAAAATTGACACTCTAACATCGCAATTAAAAGAACTAGAGAAGCAAGAGCAAACACATTCGAAAGCTAGCAGAAGGCAAGAAATAACTAAGATCAGAGCAGAACTGAAGGAGATAGAGACACAAAAAACCCTCCAAAAAATCAATGAATCCAGGAGTTGGTTTTTTGAAAAGATCAACAAAATTGACAGACCACTAGCAAGACTAATAAAGAAGAAAAGAGAGAAGAATCAAATCGACGCAATTAAAAATGATAAAGGGGGTATCACCATCGACCCCACAGAAATACAAACTACCATCAGAGAATACTGTAAACACCTCTACGCAAATAAACTGGAAAATCTAGAAGAAATGGATAACTTCCTGGACACTTGCACTCTTCCAAGACTAAACCAGGAAGAAGTTGAATCCCTGAATAGACCAATAGCAGGCTCTGAAATTGAGGCAACAATTAATAGCCTACCAACGAAAAAAAGTCCAGGACCAGATGGATTCACAGCTGAATTCTACCAGAGGTACAAGGAGGAGTTGGTACCATTCCTTCTGAAACTATTCCAATCAATAGAAAAAGAGGGAATCCTCCCTAACTCATTTTATGAGACCAACATCATCCTGATACCAAAGCCTGGCAGAGACACAACAAAAAAAGAGAATTTTAGACCAATATCCCTGATGAACATCGATGCAAAAATCCTCAATAAAATACTGGCAAACCGGATTCAGCAACACATCAAAAAGCTTATCCACCATGATCAAGTGGGCTTCATCCCTGGGATGCAAGGCTGGTTCAACATTCGCAAATCAATAAACATAATCCAGCATATAAACAGAACCAAAGACAAGAACCACATGATTATCTCAATAGATGCAGAAAAGGCTTTTGACAAAATTCAACAGCCCTTCATGCTAAAAACGCTCAATAAATTCAGTATTGATGGAACGTACCTCAAAATAATAAGAGCTATTTATGACAAACCCACAGCCAATATCATACTGAATGGGCAAACACTGGAAAAATTCCCTTTGAAAACTGGCACAAGACAGGGATGCCCTCTCTCACCACTCCTATTCAACATAGTGTTGGACGTTCTGGCTAGGGCAATTAGGCAAGAGAAAGAAATCAAGGGTATTCAGTTAGGAAAAGAAGAAGTCAAATTGTCCCTGTTTGCAGATGACATGATTATATATTTAGAAAACCCTATTGTCTCAGCCCAAAATCTCCTTAAGCTGATAAGCAACTTCAGCAAAGTCTCAGGATACAAAATTAATGTGCAAAAATCACAAGCATTCTTATACACCAGTAACAGACAAACAGAGAGCCAAATAATGAATGAACTTCCATTCACAATTGCTTCAAAGAGAATAAAATACCTAGGAATCCAACTTACAAGGGATGTCAAGGACCTCTTCAAGGAGAACTACAAACCACTGCTCAGTGAAATCAAAGAGGACACAAACAAATGGAAGAACATACCATGCTCATGGATAGGAAGAATCAATATCGTGAAAATGGCCATACTGCCCAAGGTAATTTGTAGATTCAATGCCATCCCCATCAAGCTACCAATGAGTTTCTTCACAGAATTGGAAAAAACTGCTTTAAAGTTCATATGGAACCAAAAAAGAGCCCGCATCTCCAAGACAATCCTAAGTCAAAAGAACAAAGCTGGAGGCATCACGCTACCTGACTTCAAACTATACTACAAGGCTACAGTAACCAAAACAGCATGGTACTGGTACCAAAACAGAGATATAGACCAATGGAACAGAACAGAGTCCTCAGAAATAATACCACACATCTACAGCCATCTGATCTTTGACAAACCTGAGAGAAACAAGAAATGGGGAAAGGATTCCCTATTTAATAAATGGTGCTGGGAAAATTGGCTAGCCATAAGTAGAAAGCTGAAACTGGATCCTTTCCTTACTCCTTATACGAAAATTAATTCAAGATGGATTAGAGACTTAAATGTTAGACCTAATACCATAAAAATCCTGGAGGAAAACCTAGGTAGTACCATTCAGGACATAGGCATGGGCAAAGACTTCATGTCTAAAACACCAAAAGCAACAGCAGCAAAAGCCAAAATTGACAAATGGGATCTCATTAAACTAAAGAGCTTCTGCACAGCAAAAGAAACTACCATCAGAGTGAACAGGCAACCTACAGAATGGGAGAACATTTTTGCAATCTACTCATCTGACAAAGGGCTAATATCCAGAACCTACAAGGAACTCAAACAAATTTACAAGAAAAAAAACAAACAACCCCATCAAAAAGTGGGCAAAGGATATGAACAGACATTTCTCAAAAGAAGACATTCATACAGCCAACAGACACATGAAAAAATGCTCATCATCTCTGGCCATCAGAGAAATGCAAATCAAAACCACAATGAGATACCATCTCACACCAGTTAGAATGGCGATCATTAAAAAGTCAGGAAACAACAGGTGTTGGAGAGGATGTGGAGAAATAGGAACACTTTTACACTGTTGGTGGGATTGTAAACTAGTTCAACCATTATGGAAAACAGTACGGCGATTCCTCAAGGATCTAGAACTAGATGTACCATATGACCCAGCCATCCCATTACTGGGTATATACCCAAGGGATTATAAACTATGCTGCTATAAAGACACATGCACACGTATGTTTATTGCAGCACTATTCACAATAGCAAAGACTTGGAATCAACCCAAATGTCCATCAGTGACAGACTGGATTAAGAAAATGTGGCACATATACACCATGGAATACTATGCAGCCATAAAAAAGGATGAGTTTGTGTCCTTTGTAGGGACATGGATGCAGCTGGAAACCATCATTCTTAGCAAACTATCACAAGAACAGAAAACCAAACACCGCATGTTCTCACTCATAGGTGGGAACTGAACAATGAGATCACTTGGACTCAGGAAGGGGAACATCACACACCGGGGCCTATCATGGGGAGGGGGGAGGGATTGCATTGGGAGTTATACCTGATGTAAATGACGAGTTGATGGGTGCAGCACACCAACGTGGCACAAGTGTACATATGTTACAAACCTGCACGTTATGCACATGTACCCTACAACTTAAAGTATAATAATAATAAATAAAAAAAAAAAAAAAAGAAATTGAATAGTTAGAGATGTGCTCCCACACAGTTTCTTATCGGCAGTTGTTTTTAATAATGTATTTGTCATTCGTGGGTCCTTTAACCCAGAGGTCCTCAACCCCCTCCCCTAGCCCCCAAGTCCAGGGAGGTGAGCTGCAGGTAAGCCAGCATTACCTCCTGATTAGATTCTCATAAGAGTGTGAACCATGCTGTGAACTCTGCATGTGAGGGATCTAGGTTGTACGCTCCTTATAGAATCTAATGCCTGATGCTCTTGATTTGGAACATTAATACCATCCCCCTTGTCCCATCCATGGAAAAATTATCTTCCACAAAACCGGTCCCTGGTGCCAAAAAGGTTGGTGACGGCTGCTTAAACCAAAGTATATTTATTTATTTAAATCTTTTTATACCTTGTAAACCAAAAATAAAATTCTAAGCCCCCAACTAATTGAATGGACCCCCGTCTTGGCAAAGGGGATTCCAAAGAAACCTGAAAAACTAGTTTATACCATGATGGGAAGGGAGTCTCAGACATGCCTCACTGAACTCGCCTCCCTTTGGAGTTCGGGCACAACTGACCAGCAGTAACATTAAAAGAGAGATCTTAAGACTGACAACACAGACTGTAGCAATGATACCAAATTCCAACCTGACTCTAGTGTAGCGTCACATGACAGATAGCAGGCCTTGAAAGAAATCAAAATATTATATCCCAAAATACATTTCTTTGACATGTTTTGAAATGGTCCTGCAAAGCTGTCTTTTGTGGAAGAAATTCACATTCTGTAGAGAATCCCTTTCCCTTTCCAGGTCTTTTTCTGATCTTGAAGAGATTAGCTGAGAGTCTAGCACCTTTTAAAGGTCTGAATAGGAAACATGGCCATCTATTGCCTCTAAGACTGGCCATCTACGAGACTTCTTCTACATACTAAGAACCTCTGTCTCCATAATTTTTTCTATTGATTACAGGCCTTTAGGTAATAACTTTTATAACCAATTGCCAATCAGAAAATCTTTGAATCCACCTATGACCTGGAAGGCCCCCCATCTACCGCTTAGTGATGTCCTGCCTTTCTGGACCCAAGAAATGCTTACCTCACATGTATTGATTGATATCTTGTGTCTCCCTAAAACATATATGGTGAAGCTGTAACCCAACCACCTTGGGCACATGCTCTCAGGAGCTCTTGGGGCTGTGTCACCGGTCATAATCCTTAACCTTGACAAAATAAACTTGTAAATTGGTTGAAACCTGTCTCATATACTTTATAGTTCACAACTTTATAGAGGAAGTAAACTCTTTGAACATTAAAAAAAAAAAAAAAAAAAAAAAGAATATAGTATCCGATGGAACTGTCATCATCTATTGCTCCTTCCACCTATCTGTACCAAATTCCTGTGAAAAGTAGAAAATAAATGAACCATGTTAAATTTTGGACCTGAAGATTGCTATGTTAAGTGTGAACTGATTTATTGAAGCTCCTGGTTTAGGAAAACCTGTGATTTATTCAGTGATTCATGATATTAGTGTTCATAATGTTGATGATTTTTTTTCAAGCAGTTTTAGATTTACAGCAATAATGAGAAGAAGGTACAAGGATATCCCATATACCCACTGCCCTCCCCTGCCAGCCTTCTCCATTATCAACACCCCCCACCCGCGTGGTACATTTGTTACAATTAATGAACATACATTGACATATCGCTATCATCACTCAAAGTTCACAGTTTATATTAGGGCTCACTCTTGGTGTTGTACATTCTACGGGTTTGAATAAATGTATAATGTCATGTGTTCACCATTAAAGTATCGTACAGAGTATTTTCACTGCCCTAAAAATCCTCTGTGCTCTGCCTATTCATTCTTCCCTATCCCCAAATCCCAGCTACCTCTGAGCTTTTTTACTGTCTCCATAGTTTTGCCTTTTTAAAACAAATTATCTTTGCTTTTGAAGAGACATAGAATATTAATTACAACGTTATATATAGATGTGTATTTATGCAATATAGGCTTTCCCTGGGGCAAGGCAGTAAGAAGTGGTGAGTAAAAGAATAGAGGGAGCTAGGTCTGATAATAGAAATAGGTGCCCTTCCCTTTTACTTGGATGGAGGAAGGGTGATTGGTTTTGGAACAGGAAGTGGGAAGCTTCACTAGAACTTGCCTTAGCCCTTAGCATCCCTGTCCAGGTGTGTTCACTAACCCTTGTTCTGAGGAACAGCAGTGTGGCAGAACAGATGTTGGCACTGGCCCCTGGTAGGTAGGGTTCTTGTCCCTCTTTTACTGGCTGGTGGAGGCATGTGGGAATAGTTCTCAAATATGGTTTTCCTGTCTGTAAAGTTAGGAAACTGATTAATCAGGCCTAGATTGATTGCCTGGACTTTTCATCACAGTCTCGATCTCAAATCTGAGGTTCCCTTCTCTGACTGCACATCGATTTTGGCTTTGTATATGTGACCATCGAACTTCTCAGGTCTGTCCCAGACTGAGTCTTTGATCGTTTTTCACTTCTGTAAAATCCAGGAAGCCTTTTCTTTGTTGTGGTCCCTGTGATGCAAGCTCGGTCAAAAGAAGAAAAGAGCAGAGCTGTAATAAGCTAATTTTAGCAGCAGTGCTCCATTTAGCACCAGGCTGTGTGTCCCCCATGAATAGCACATCCCACTGGGTGCTGGTGGCAGGAATGGCCTTTTTCAGAGAAGACCGAGTGGGTCCGAACGAGAAGGGATTTTCCCATTTTGAACTCCTCTCTTCTGCTGAATTTTCACTGGGGTATAATTTGTTAGTATCTGGCATTGATCCCCCTGCAGGTCATCATACCCATTCCTTTCAGAATGTGTCTGGTGGTCATGGGCAGGGAGAGAGGGACCTTGTATGGAGTTTTGCAAACAGGGCTTCTGATCCCTATACTGTAAAATCATTAAAAAACCACCTATCATGCACATGCTGTAAGATAGGCATTGTGCAAGATGTTTTTCCATACATTCACTCCTTTATTTTGGTCATTAAACTGCATGTTCATTAATTATCTTTTCAACCACAGCTTTTGCCCAACATTATAATGTTGAGACCTATGGCCTATCCTATACTGTTTGTTTCCATCTTCCAGATTCCGAGTCCAGCTACCAACTCACTCCATCTCTGCTGTCCTGCAGTACTTGTATCTCTAAGACACCTGTGAGACCTTTTCTGTGCTTTCAGTTTTATGTGATGGCTTGACATGCAAGCACAAGTATCTCTAGGAAGGCATTCAGGCCTTGAGGACCCTTTAGGGTGTAGTAACAGGAATTTCCTATTGTGAGTCATGCCTTTCATGTAAGAGCAGTCCTGTTAAGAGCACATTATTGACCTCTGCACCTATTCATCAGTCAGAAAGTGTTTATTTACTGAGTATATCCTTAGGCACTGAGATCATTGTCATTGTAGTGTTATTTTGGATTAAATATACATTTGTATTTTTGAAAATTCTGGCATAGTTTACTTTCCCCTGGAAAGAATAACATCAATAACACTGACTAGCTGATTTAGGAACCTGTTGACTAGTTTGTCATATAATAGCTTATTTTTCCCCCTTTGAAACTGAAATAGTTGAATTTCTGTAATCTATGGTATTTTTCTTGGGGATCATAAATGTAAAGACTAAAGGTGAAACTAAGTTTAGTTTGTACTTTAGATTTAATTAGTATGAAATTAATTTTAATGTTCTTTTTTTTGAGATAGTCTCACTCTATTGCCTCAATTATTCCAAATTAATTTTCATCAGAACGTCAATAAACATTTTTTTTTTTGAGGCAAGAGTCTTGCTCTGTCTCCCAGGCTGGAGTGCAGTGGCATGATCTCAGCTCACTGCAACCTCTGCCTCCCAGGTTTAAGAGATTCTCCTGCCTCAGCCTCCCGAGTAGCTGTAATTACAGGTGCGTGCCACCAAGCCTGGATAATTTTTGTATTTTTAGTAGAGAGGGGATTTTGCTATGTTGGCCAGGCTGGTCTCGAACTCCTGATCTCAAGTGAACTCCCTGTCTTGGCCTCCCAAAGTGCTGAGATTACAGGTGTGAGCCACCATGCCTGGCACTGACAGTCTTTTGAGAGAAATGTGTTTGTTCATTAAATGTAGTTCAGCCAATTCTGTTTCCTCTCAAAAACACTGAATAATTTGGGGAGAAAAACTAACAGATATGTAACTGTTAGAGAAGTATTAAGTGTGTTGTGTGTGAATTTAAATATCATAGAGAAAGAAAGGTCAGTATAGGTTGAATGAATCTCATTACATTATAAACAGCCTATTCCTGCTCTGGTTGGTTTTATAAAAAATGTATTAGTTGAATTTCCCTATACTCAGACCATAGTGCTGATAGCTCACCAATCTTTGATTTATAAGAATGGCAGAGGTTGTTCCTGGATTCTCCAGATACAAAACATGTCTGTAGCTAATCACATTTGGTTGATAACTCACGTTTCTGGTTTTTTTAAATGAATTTATGGAATAAAAATTACCAGGAGAAACACCGAGAATAAAAAATTGTCTTACTATTAGGAACAAACATAAATAGTTCCACTTGCATTTGGTTATTCTGTTTTCATTTGCATTCTTCATGACAATGAGTTCTCCCCCAGTGAACCACTTAAACATCTTGAAATTTATTATGTTTTCCATCAGTTTCTTGATGGCAAAGCTTTATTACCTGAAGTTATACCATCCACTCTCTATGGGAAATGTGGGCAGTGGGAGGACAATTCAAACTCAGAATTAGCTAAATTTTGCATTAGGAAAAATGGAAACCCATTTATGATGTTTTTACTTGAACTTCATTCTGTTAGTAAGCCTTCTCTGAGCCTCTTTATTACACAACAATCATGCAACTCACTACAGCTCAAAGGTTAGAAGCACGATGGAGTCCTACAAAGGCCTCAGATATGTTATTCTGGGTATAAATGTACGTTACACTGATTGTGAATGCAATGCTTATGTGCTTATTTGATATCTTAAACTAGCATCTTAAAGGTTTATTATGTGGAGCCTTGTCATTTTATACAGAACCGAGGTCAGCAATTCTCAAACCTGGACACAGGATAAACTTAGATTCCTGGGCCCCAATCTCTAAAGATTCTGAGTCAGTGGAGCTGGATGGAGCCTGGGGATCTGCATTTTTAACAAGTACTTCAGATTCTTCCAATACAATTGATTCACACTCCTTGAGAAATATTGGCTTAGATTCATGAAAATTTTGAGAGTTGAAATGATTTATTGTAATTTTTTTTTTCTTTTGAGATGGAGTCTTGCCTTATCACCTAGGCTGGAGTGCAGTGGCATGATCTTGGCTCACCACAACCTCCACCTCCTGGGTACAAGCAATTCTCCTGCATCAGCCTCCCGAGTAGCTGGAATTCTAAGTGTGTGCCACCATGCCTCACTATTTTTTTTTTTAATTAATTTATTATTATTATACTTTAAGTTGTAGGGTACATGTGCATAACGTGCAGGTTTGTTACATATGTATACTTGTGCCATGTTGGTGTGCTGCACCCATCACCTCGTCATTTACATCAGGTATAAATCCCAATGCAATCCCTCCCCCCTCCCCCCTCCCCCCTCCCCATGATAAGCCCCGGTGTGTGATGTTCCCCTTCCTGAGTCCAAGTGATCTCATTGTTCAGTTCCCACCTATGAGTGAGAACATGCGGTGTTTGGTTTTCTGTTCTTGTGATAGTTTGCTAAGAATGATGGTTTCCAGCTGCATCCATGTCCCTACAAAGGACACAAACTCATCCTTTTTTATGGCTGAATAGTATTCCATGGTGTATATGTGCCACATTTTCTTAATCCAATCTGTCACTGATGGACATTTGGGTAGATTCCAAGTCTTTGAACAAAGCTGGAGGCATCACGCTACCTGACTTAAAACTATACTACAAGGCTACAGTAACCAAAACAGCATGGTACTGGTACCAAAACAGAGATATAGACCAGTGGAACAGAACAGAGTCCTCAGAAATAATACCACACATCTACAGCCATCTGATCTTTGACAAACCTGAGAGAAACAAGAAATGGGGAAAGGATTCCCTATTTAATAAATGGTGCTGGGAAAATTGGCTAGCCATAAGTAGAAAGCTGAAACTGGATCCTTTCCTTACTCCTTATACGAAAATTAATTCAAGATGGATTAGAGACTTAAATGTTAGACCTAATACCATAAAAACCCTAGAGGAAAACCTAGGTAGTACCATTCAGGACATAGGCATGGGCAAAGACTTCATGTCTAAAACACCAAAAGCAACAGCAGCAAAAGCCAAAATTGACAAATGGGATCTCATTAAACTAAAGAGCTTCTGCACAGCAAAAGAAACTACCATCAGAGTGAACAGGCAACCTACAGAATGGGAGAACATTTTTGCAATCTACTCATCTGACAAAGGGCTAATATCCAGAACCTACAAAGAACTCAAACAAATTTACAAGAAAAAACAAACAACCCCATCAAAAAGTGGGCAAAGGATATGAACAGACATTTCTCAAAAGAAGACATTCATACAGCCAACAGACACATGAAAAAATGCTCATCATCACTGGCCATCAGAGAAATGCAAATCAAAACCACAATGAGATACCATCTCACACCAGTTAGAATGGCAATCATTCCAAAGTCAGGAAACAACAGGTGCTGGAGAGGATGTGGAGAAATAGGAACACTTTTACACTGTTGGTGGGATTGTAAACTAGCTCAACCATTTTGGAAAACAGTATGGCGATTCCTCAAGGATCTAGAACTAGATGTACCATATGACCCAGCCATCCCATTACTGGGTATATACCCAAAGGATTATAAATTATGCTGCTATAAAGACACATGCACACGTATGTTTATTGCGGCACTATTCATAATTTTTGTATTTTTAGTAGAGATGGGGTTTCGCCATGTCAGCCAAGGTGGTCTCCTGACCTCAGGTGATTCACCTGCCTCGGCCTCCCAAAGTGCTGGGATTACAGGCTTGAGACATCATGGCTGGCCGACTCACTGTAATTTATATAAAAGCAAATGACGACTTATTGGGGCTAAGTGAGCCCATATTTTTGTGATACATTAAAGATCAAGTTTAGTTCAAGTGCTTTTTATTTTTCAGCTTTGAAGTATAGTAAACAAAATAAGAATTAAGATATACAATATGATGTTTTGATGTATACACAGTGTGAAGTGATTATAAAAATCAAACTAATCAACATTTCTGTAGCATCTTATAGTTACTGTGTATGTGTGTGTGTGTGTGAGACAATATTTAAGATCTACTCACTTAGCAAATTTCAAGTATACAATGCAGAATTATATAAATATAGTTACCATGCTGTACCTTAGCTCTTCAAAACTTATCCATCCAACATAGGTTAAAAAGAGAGTTATGAAAGTTTTTTTTGAAAATATGGACTATATTAATTTTCAGAGCCCTTTCACTTTGAAAGCTATACTGTTACACTACTTATAACTTTTTTTGTATTCAAGTACTCCCGAACTAAAAATTAGATGCTATCATGTGAGCTTTGCCTATTACAAATTCACATACGTTGTTTTTCCTTCTTTGTGAGGTTATTTTGTCAATTAAGTGATTTATTAGTGCTGTGTGTGTTATAATAGGGTAGGTTATATTTCAGTAACAGCCCTCAAATCTTTTTTTTTTTTTAAGAACCTATATGCATTTGTTCCCTCCATGTCTTTTCATGGTTTCGTAGCTCATTTCTTTAGTGCTGAATAGTATTTAATTACATGGGTGTTCTGCAGTTGATCCATCTACCTACTGAAGAAAATCTTGGTTGCTTCAGCAATTATGATTAAAGCTGTTATAAACACTTGCATGCTTGTTTTTGTGTAGAAGTGCATTTTCACCTTCTTTGAGTATATGCCAAGGAACACAATTCCTGGATTATATGGTAAGAGTAAAATCTTTTACTTTTAAAGCAATTTCTCACTCAGGAACTCAGTTGCATGGGTGTCTCTCAGCTTACCATGAGTTTCCATGATCAGCATAGTGGGAGAAACAGGAAAAGACCTTCAGAGGGTCTTACACCAGCAATCCAGTACTTAGCCTGGAAATGAGCACATCACTTTTGCTCACTGGTATCATGGCCCTACGTTCACAAAAAAGAGCCAGGAAATTGTTTTCCATTTGCCTAGAAGAAATGGTAATTGGATATCAGCAGCACCAGTAACTTTTGCATTTTGCCATATTTTTAAATAATTTTGCTTGCTCTCCTACCTGTATATGAGGTCCAGTCACCCCTCCCTGAGGATCACAGCCCAAAAGTCCCGTTTAGTCATGGCCTCAGGCTCGAAATCTGAGCTCTCTTGAATGATGCGTAGTAGTCTCCAGCCAGAGGTCAGGGATGGCAATGGCCTGTACATCAGGTGTGGGCGTAAATCTAGAGATAGAGGCTATTACTGATTATACTTCCTGGGTGCAGCTTCCACTCTATTCATCCCCATAGCCCTTAGCTTTACCCTCTGGAGATTCTTGTTGTTCTAATATCCATATGGTTCCATATGAAGTAGGCATTGGGTGATGTAGTCTCTTATGCTCTTAGTAGCTTTCTCAGCTCACTTCTTGCCTGTAGATGTTTGGGACTTCTAAGTTCTTTATAAGTTTCATAGTCTTTGATTTTTTTTTTTTTTTTTTTTGCAATTCAGTTCTCTCAATAACTTAGCTTTGTATTTATTTTATTTCAGACACCAACATGTGCCAGTAGCCACACCAATAGTTCTTTTCTAGACATTTTTCTAGATTTGTTATACATGTCTGCTTTTGTACCCCATTCTTCTCTGTTACTTAATTGTGGCTACTCTGGGCTTATCAGGCATCTTTGGCAGAACCATTCATTTAGTGTGTTTTTTGCTGCACCATTTTTTTCCCAACTGACAAAATTTCTGGCTGCCAGTGAAATCCATTCAGAGATTTTTGACAGTGGGTGAGGCAGCTAATCCCTTCATTTAATTCTTGCTCTCTGGTGAGAGTTTTAATTGGCGTTTGTTACTCAAAACATTTCTTTACTCTTTGGGCTTGGAAGGCGTCTGTCTCTTCCTAACTTAGAAGCTCCTGCATTTGTGGACTCTATTCCCTTACATTTTTGCTTGCAGTGTGGCTAACTCGTTCCCAGTTCCATCTCTTTCTTGCAATGTCAAGTGTCACAGGTTGAATTATCCTCCCAAAAAAGGTATGTTGAAGTCCTAACTCCTAGTACTTCAGAGTTGGACCTTATTTGGAGATAGATATTTACAGAGGTAATCAATGTTAAGTGAGATTATTAGGATGGGTCCTAATCTAATATGGCTGTTATTCTTTTTTTTTTTTTTTTTTTTTTTTTTTTTTTTGAGGCAGAGTCTCATTCTGTCACCAGGCTGGAGTGCAGTGGTGTGATCTCGGCTCACTGCAGTCTCCGCCTCCACGGTTCAAGTGATTCTCCTGCCTCAGCCTCCCAAGTAGCTGGGACTACAGGTGCACGCCACTACGCCCAGCTAATTTTTGTATTTTTAGTGGAGACAGGGTTTCACCATGTTGGCCAGGATGGTCTTGTTCTCTTGGCCTTGTGATCAGCCTGCCTCAGCCTCCCGAAGTGCTAGGATTACAGGCGTGAGCCACCGCGCCCAGTCTATGGCTGGTATTCTTATAAAAATGGGGAAAGTTGGACGCAGAGACAGGCATGTGCACAGACAGAACACCATGTGAAGACAAAGGTAGAGGAAGAGGTGATGCATCTACAAGCCAAGGAATCCCAAATACTGTCAGCAAACCACCGGGAGGTAGGATAGAGGCATGGAACAGATTCTCCTCCACAGACCTCAGAAGGAACCAACACTGCAGACACCTTGATCCCAGACTGCTAACCTCCAGACCCATGAGACAATAAATTTCTGTTGTTTAAGCCACCCAGCTTGTGGTAGTTTGTTATGGCAGCTCTAGGAAACTAACACACCTTGTCAAATGAAGCCAATAGCAGTGATCACATATGACTCTTCTGATTCCAAACTACTTCTAGAGATAAAAGTTCACTAAGTATATTATCTGCTTTCCAAATTATCATAGGTAAATAATTTTTATCAAGTGTATCACCACTGTATAATATGGATTACCATCTTCCTAGTAACATTTTCTGCTTCATTCAGGATCGGCTAGGTTATGTTGCTGCAACAATGCTAAATTCTCATCGCTCAAAAAGTAATGGCCTATTTCTCACCTACGTTGCCTGGAGTTTCTGCTCTCTGCTATCCTCACTCAATGACTAAAGCTCTGATAGCTCTTTTCAACACATAATTCCAGAATCACTACAGGAATCAAAAAGATAAAAGAATACTTAGTCTTCACTGATAATTTAAATGCTGTACCCATTTATAAGATATGGCTAGAACTAGCCACATGTCATAATCTAACCACAAGAACAGCACAATGTGCTCAGAGTGTGTCTTAGCTCAGGCTGCTGCACCAAATACCACAGGCTGGGTCACTTCAACATTTTTTTCTTGGAGTTCTGGAGACCAAGGAGTCCAAGATCAGGATGCCTGTGTGATTGGGTTCTGGTGAGATCCCAGTTCTTGGCTTGCAGATGGCCATTTTCTCACTGTGTCTTTATATGGCAGAGAGAGTGAGCAAGCTTCTGTGTGTTGTCTTATGAGGGCACTAATCCCATTCACGAGAACTCTACCCTCATGACCCAAGTATCTCCCAAAGGCCCATCTTCTATCAATAATACCATCACACTGGTGGTTAGGATTTAATACATGAATTTTGGGGAGACATAAACATTCAGTCCATGAAAAAAGGAAAGGAGAACAATATATCAGTAACACTGAAAACTACCACCAAAATACTCCCAAAATGTTGGTCTGGAAACTACTAGTGTTTCAGTTTATTCATTCATTTAACAAGCACTTTGTTTCCAACACTGATAAGCGCAGGGGATAAATGAGTACAGTGGAACTCCTCTATTCTCAGGGAGTGTATAGACTGGTAGAAGAGGTGAATATTCATCAAATAATGTTACATGAAATTGCAACAATGGTGATTACTACAAAGAAGAGAGATAAGATATTGGCATGCTTATAAGGAAAGGATTTGACCTACTTGGTGGAATCTAGAAAACCTGAGGGATGAAGAAGTGAAGAGGAGTAAGAAGAGTTTCCAGAAAGAAGGAAACTCATACACAAAGGTCCTGGGCAAGAAGGAGCATCAGGTGGCGTTGAAGCAAAGGGGGTAGGGACAGAACCTTTAGAGATGAGGTTGGAGCGAGAGCTAGATGACATATTTGATAAGGACTTCCAGGCCACAAGAAGGAATTTTGTCTTCATCTCAATATAAAATGGAATCAATTGCAGGGCTTTATCAGGAGTTTAGCATGAGGTGGTTCTCTGCAGTTGATAGCTGATGGCTGTACCCTCAGCAGCTAGGTGGCAAGGCTTTCCTTGAAGGAGAACTGGGCAGTTCATCTCCAAGTCTCCCACACTCAGAGAGTATGTGGCAGAGCCAGGACTGGAATCAGACTTGCTGAGCCCAACTTCAGTGCTTGCTTCAACTCACCCCCCGGAAATCTGGGGGTCAAAGCACCAAGGTCAGAGGTGGAAGATACCACAAAGTATAGTGAAGGATTGTGAAGAATAAGATAATAAGGGAGATGAATACAGTCAACTCTTTTTCCCCAAAACAATATCTTTGACAAATGAACTTTTTTTTTTTCCTCCAGGGCTTTTTCCCCCTCTATATTCTCAGTGTCTGCCCTTTGAGCTAAAATAGAGTAAACTTTCGTGCAAGAACATTTGATTTTTTTCTTCAATCTGACTATTCATAACCTATTTAAAATTGATTTATAGTCTTACTGCCTTCAAATTAATTCTAGGCATAAGCCAGGAGAAGGTCATCTTCCTCACGAATTTTGCAGTTTGCCAGAGGTTTTTTACTGCCTGGTTTAAAGGGCCAGCTTCAATTTCACTACTTTGTAGCCCCGCCTCTATGCGTGACTTTGGGCTAATTGCCCTGACCTGGATTACTGTGTACCTTGTCTTGTAGGTGATCATCTACCCTGGATGCCATCCATGCCTTGAAAGCAAAGATGTATAGCCACTGGCTCAGTGTTACACCACTGAGAGAGTTGCAGGTGGGAGCCAGATTTACAGAGCCCTCATACGAGATATTTCCGTTTACAGCTTCAGCCTCATTGCTCCTGGCAGAAAGAAACACGATTAAAACATTGCCTTGCCCCTGTGCTGAGCACCACATCCCTGGAATGACTTGATTTGCCATGAAGAGATTCTGTGAACGGGTTGTCCTATCTCTCTGGGTCTATCTGCTACCTATCTGCTCCTCCTCACTCTGGTTCTTCAACCGTGATGAACTCTGGGGACTATCATCTTTATATTTTGCAAAACCTCTGGGTTTAGACAACACTGATGTGAAATTTCATTCTGCTTTGAGGTGTCTGCTGATTCACTATGGAGCTGATCTGCTATAATCTTGTGCCCTGTCTTTGTCTTTTTTCTTAGGTATTCCTTAGTCTTCCTAGATAATCAAGCATCTTGGATTTATGGCTATAAATCAATTTTAAATACGTTATGAATAGTCCGATTGAAGAAAAAAATCAAATGTTCTTGCATGAAAGTTTACTGTATTTTAGACCAAAGGGCAGACACTGAGAATATAGAGGGGGAAAAAGCCCTGAAGGAAATAAAAGTTCATTTATCGAAGATACTGTTTTGGGGAAAAAGAGTTGACTGTGTTCATCTCCCTTATTATCTTATTCTTCACAATCCTTCACTATACTTTGCGGTATTTTCCACCTCTGACCTTGGTGCTTTGAGGCCCTATCTTTTTGCCTAGAAATATTTATATTGTACCTAGTATTGACAGAAAATTTTTGAAAATTCTTTATATACTTCCATGTTTACTGTTTTAAGAGTATTGATTAAATAAATACTTTTGGTGATGATTGGGAGTGAGACTGAGATAATATATGCCAGTTCCCATAGCTTTCCTTATTTGGAGGACATAGAGATGAAAAATTAAGTATGAGCTCTAGAGCAAGATCACTTGTGTGTGAATCTTCATTCTACGACTTACTGATATCGTGGACAAGTTACTTACTTTTTCTAAGCCTCAGTTTTATCATCTGTAAAGTAGACATAACAGTAAACTATGATGCAGAATTGTCTTAGGATTTTATAAGATAAGGCATGTAAAATATTTAATATAGTTCCTGGAACATAGGAATATTAGTATGTACTGCTCTGAGCATACACCACATGCTGGGCATGATGTCTTGTGTACATTATCTCTCATCTGAAAACTTTCAGGCAGCTTTGCTAAAATGTCTATAACATACAGATGAGGAAACTGTATGTGAGTTACCTGCCCATGGTCACAAAGCTACTAATGTGCAGAGCTGAGGTTTGCATTTATATGTTTCAGACTCCAGGGGACCAGCCTGTTTCCCCCCGTGCTATAATGCCTCAAGAAGACTTTGTACGGTGCTATAAAATGGATCCTCTAAGGGTTTCTGAGATGTGTGAAGCTTGGCTTGCTTTCCAATGGGTGGAATGTGCTCTTTCACATGAGGTGTCTCATGTCAACTCCCTCAGGAACGTCCTTTTGTAACCTCTGCCACTGGATTCCTCATACCTCACTCTAGTCTCTTGTTGACTGCCCTTCTTGTTCTCTGTTACTCTGTACCAAGAACAATTATTTTGATAACCCATTAGGTAAGTTTCATTTCACATATGTTAAGCACCTACCAGGCATTTTTACATACTTTTTAATCATCAAAAGATCCATATTACTGTTTTCATTTTATTGGTGACAAACTTGCACCGGATAACAGAGCTGAGAAGTAGGAAGAATCAATATGCCAATCCTAGGTCAACTGAGTAATTGGTACCACGATTGTAGTTCCAGAAAATGGGAATCTGGAATTTGTAATCTGACATTCTTGGAGGCAACGAGGATCCCTTAGTAATTATAATAGAAGACACAGGTATACAGTGTGGAAATGGTTATTTATTTATTTTAAAAAATAATTTTAGATTTGGGGGGTATAAGTGTAGTTTTGTTACTTGGATATATTGCATAATGCTGAGGTTTGGGCTTCTACTGGACTAATTACCTAAATAGTGAACACAGTGCCCAATAGGTAGTCTTTCAACCCTCTCCCCCTTCCCACCTGTCAGAGTCCCCAGTGGTATCTATTGTTGTGTCCATGTGTATCCATTGTTCAGCTCCCACTTATAAGTGAGAACATGTGAGATTTGACTTTCTATTTCTGTGTCAATTCACTTAGGATAATGGCTTCCAGCTGCATCTGTGTTTCTGCAAAGGGCATGATTTCATTCTTTTTATGGTTGCATAGTATTCCATGGTGGATATGTACCACATTTTCTTTATTTAATCCACCATTGATGGGCACCTACATTGATTCCATGACTCTATTGGGAATAGTGCTGTGATGAACATAAGAGCATTGGCGTCTTTTTGGTAGAACAATTTATTTTCCATTGGGTAGATACCCAGTCATGGGATTGCTGGATTGAAATGGTAGTTCTGTTTTAAGTTCTTTGAGAAATCTCTGAACTGCTCTCCACAGTGGTTGAACCAATTTATATTCCCACCAACAGTGTATGAGCATTCCCTTTTCTCTGCAGCCTCATCAGCATCTGTTGTTTTTTTTTGAATTTTTAATAATAGCCATTCTGACTGGTATGAGATGGTTTTTTAAACAATCACTTAAGGTCATCTGGAATGAAGTGCCTATGAAAGCGTAGCTTGGATAGACTTGGACACAGCTCCCACAGCTCCCACAGCTCCCACGGTGCAGCGCAGATGCAGAAAGAATAGTGACTAGCTGCTTCCAGCTGGCTCTGGAGCTTAAGGGAAGATAACTACAAGCTCAAAGTTTTAGTTTCTATCATGCTTTCCCCTACTTTTACATTGGACACATACATAATATAGTCCATTGCTTATAGAATATCAAGGCAACATTGTGTCTGAAGTAGAGGAGGAATGCATGACACTCAGCGATAGGCACAAGGATTAAGATGACAACCACGAATCTCTCCTTTTTGGAAAGAGGTAAGAGAGTTTCCATTTGTGTAAGGCAAATTTGCATTAAATTAGAGTGCATTGTTTCACTTTGTTGTTTGGAAGTTCAATTGGGAGAAAGAAGGTGTGAAGGGAGGTTGGGTAGTTAAAGGAACAGATTGTGGCTGGTACTGAAGGTTGGCTCACTCAACACCCATTACTTTTCTTCTACTTTGCTTTCCTCTACCACAGAGGTTGGAAAGTTAAAAAATACCTTCTCAGATTTCTTAGATTGCTTTTCAGTTTACAATGCAGGCAAGTGGCTTAGGTTCTACCAAACCAATGAAGCAGTGTAAGACTTGAAGGCAGTTGTAAGCCATCAGTAGCTGTCGCCAAGGAGCAAGTGCATTGGGGAAGGTGTCTGAGTGCATAGGGTGCTGCAGCAGAGCTTCTCAAGTTGGTTCTCCAGCGAGACCACTCTGAATACAAGGTGGTGACACTGCACGAATTGCTAGCCCAGTTCGTCAGTGTTTGCTGCTCTCCTGGATGAGTGATGATGCGTTGTAATGTACGTAGGTGTGCAACCGGCAAGTCTGGTTCTCCAGCACCCATGCAGATTCTGCTAGTGACAAAATTCTGTCTTTTTCAGAATCCCCTTCTGCTTAAACTAACTGGCACGGGTTTTGTCGTTTTTGGCAAAACACTAGTTAATACATTATGTCTTCTTGTTCTCAATCCTGGTTTTTCCACTTTATTACAGCTTCTTCTTAAGGAGAAAATATATAGTCAAATGAGTTTGATTCATCACATAAGTCTTATTTGGAAAGCCAAATAGATTCTAAAGTGCATGCGGGCACTTTGTGACAACTGTTTTTTTCCAAGAATTTTTCACCCTGAGGGCTTTAAATTGATATGTAGAGTCAAGACAATTCTAGAGAATTGTAGCTACTAATTATTTGTATGATTCTATTGTAGAAACTAATAAACTACATTTCCGCAATGAAAAATTTGAGTTGTTTCTTCTTTTTTTTTTCTTTATAACCTTTTGCTCCTAGCTACACACCTGTATAGTATGTTACTACACTGAATGCTGTAGGTAATTGTAATGCAACGGTGTATCTGAACATAGAAAAGTTACAGTAAAAATACAGTATAAAAGATTTAAAAATGTTGCTAACCCTGAACAGAGCCTGCAGGACTGGAAGTTGCTGTGGTTGGGTCAGTGAGTAGGTGGTGAGTGAATGTGAAGGCCTAGAACATTACTACACACTACTGTATACTTTATAAACACTGTACACTTAGGCTACACTAAATTTATTTTTAATGTTCCCTTTTCAATAATAAATTACCCTTAGCTTACTGTAACTTTTTTTACTTTATAAACTTTTCAATTTTGACTTTTTGATGCTTTTGTAATAACACTTAGATTAGAACACACATTGTACAGCTATGCAAATTATTTTCTTTATATTTCATAAGCATTTTTCTTTTTTTATTATTATACTTTAAGTTCTGGGATACATGTGCAGAACGTGCAGGTTTGTTACATAGGCATACACCGGCCATGGCGGTTTGCTGCATGTTTCCTCTTTCATTAGCTAAAGTCTGCTTTGTTGTTTATTACATTTTGAAGATATTGAATTTATGGATTACTCAGGGATTTTAGAATTGCTAATTATTCCCAGGATTGTTACTAATGGTTTTAATTTTCTTAGTTAAAAAAATACTGATTACCTGACTGTTCCTAATGTCTTTGTGGCTACTTTTAGAATAAGCTAGAGTAATGGATATGTGGGTAGTGAAGTTTCTCTCTTTGCTGGAGAAACCCTGTGTTTGAGTTCCATGATGAATTAGTGTCATAATTCATGTGGGCTCCGTATTGAGGCCTACTGAGACCTCAGAAACAAAGACTCACAAGTAAGAGGAAGTAAGTTGGTCTACATGGGACATGAGCTACTTCCTAAGGGAGTAACAGAAGAGTATGGTCAAATCATTTTGGTTTTGACATCTAAGAATGTCTAATTTGGTAGATGGAGCCTGGAAGCCCCATCAGGTGGTAGGAAATACTTGAAATTCAGGTGGCTGGTGTGGTCTAGTTAGATTATGGGAAGACCTTAATTACTCCCCAGGATTATTTCGTGAAGGATCTAGCTCTTAAAGGAAGGGAATGATCAGAGACAGTTCAGGGCATAAAAGCCCTAACAGATGGGCTGAGGTTAGGGAAGAGTTAAAATATCAGACATAAACCAAAGTTCTGACTGGGGAAGCTGAGGCTGGTGGTCACAGGCAGTTATCAGGCCAGTTTGACAAGAGGGTGTGCGTGCACCCATGTGCAGAGGAGAATGGCAGAGGAGCGAGTGAAGGAGGAGATGAGTAGCAAAGCAAACTGTGATTTGCAAGTTTACCTTCGGCACATGAGACTAAACTTACGGCAGTGACACAGCCTCTAAACTCCTACTAATTAGTGCAAAGCTGTTGGTTTACTTCTTGCCACAACCATTATTAATTCAGGAACCAACAAAGCGAGTTATAGTAGCAGCGTACATGGACCTAGTAAGGGAGGCTATGCAGGAAGTGGCTGACAGATGGATAACAGAGGGAGTGGAAGACACTCTGAAATTGAAAACAATAAAATTAATTTGCGTGTCCTCTATGAGGGAGACATTAGCAGTCACTTTTGGGCCAATTTATGTTTGCCATCACATTTTAATCGTGGCAGCTACAGCCAATTTAATTAGTAAGTTTTTGGGAGTAATTTAACATTTCACTGAATGAAAGACCATTCTGAGGGGAAAAGAGGTATCCTTTCTAAATAACAGTCACAGCTTTGCAAAAGCAAATCAATTAGTAAACACTCAACAACAGAGAAATTGTTGCTCCATATTTTAAAGTGACAATTTAATTAGGTATTTAAAATGGAAAAATAGAAACACTGTTTACTATCAAGAGTGGTGATGAGTAAGTCAGGCTTAAATTTTGTCACTGTCTTTTATTCCTCCTTCTCAGCCGTTCTTCAGTTCCAGTTTGTTGTTATAGTTGATCTTTTTTCGCTCTTGTTTTTACTTGAGTTTTCCCTCCACCATCCCCATTCCCTATTTCCATGGTTGCCATTTTATCCAAAGCTCTCATCCCCTGGTTTCCCTTTTTTGTGAAATCATTTCTTTCTCCTACCAATCTACCCTACATAAAGCTGTCAATTTAAGCTTCAAGAAGAATTGTTTTGTTTTTGGTATTCCTTTATTTAAAAAAACACTCCTACTGAAACAGGAGAGTTCCCTGACGCCCTTCGCAGGATGTGCAACAGGGGTGTGGCTTGTCTGTTTGTCTGCTGAGTGCCCAAACCCCTTACATGAGGGGGATCACACAGATGGGCAGGTACAGGAGCCGGGGCAAGTGCTTTTGGGCTCCAGCCCATGGTAGCATCTAGGGGTGGGTGCCTATGTCTCCCCAGTGGATGTGCTGTAGTGCTCTTTTAGCTCTGCTATCACAGCTTAAGTGTTAACCAGCTTAGTACCCTCTTGGTACCCAGGTTCTTGTCTGGTATCCAGGAAGAATCAGGTCACACAGACAAATTTGAAGGATAGTAAACGCAGGGGATTTTGTTGGGCGGTGGAGGTGGCTCTCAGCAGGAGGGATGAGGAGCTGGAAAGAGGATGGTGTGGGAAGATGATCTTCCCCTGGAGTTCGGTCATCCCACGACCCATCCCCTCTCCAACTGTCCCCAGATGAACTCCTCTTGATGTTCAGATGCTCCTTTTCTTCCCTCCTCTGCTGCACCACTCTGCCACTCTTCTGCTCTTCTGTTCCTCTTCTCTTCTCTTTTGCTTGTCTGCTTGTGGAGCCTGGGGTTTGGGGTCTAGATGGGTACAGAATAGGGGAGCATGGCAGGCCAAACGGGAACATTTGGGTGCAAAAATAGTAACGTCTACTCCCGTTTAGGTCCATGAGTTTCCAGGCTTGAGGATGGGGCCTTTGCTAGGGAACTGCCCTCTTCTACGCAGTATTTCCCTGCCTCCTGTCCATATCAATACCTTTATTTAATTAGTCCCACATTTCTTAGGCTTGTATTTAAGGCCCTCCACAAGTCTGTTCTTTGCCTGTCTCTGTCTGAGTTGTCTTTCTTGTATCTGAGCCCTTTGTTCAAGGTTTACTCATTGTCTCCTGAAGATGCATATGTATCTTTCCATTTTCTCTGTAATTGGTCCACACCAGTCAACCTACCTAAGAACTTATTATTTATTCTTCTTGTTCATTTATATACATTTAAAGGAGATTCCTAGTTCAATCTCAGGACAAAGACTCTTAACATTCAGACAGAAGTTGGATGTTTGTTATGGACTGAGTTGTGTCCTGTAAAGATTCACATGTTGAAATCCTCACCCCCATGACTTCAGAATGTGACTGTATTTGGAGATAGTGTCTTTAAAGAGGCGATTCAGTTAAAATGAGATCATTAGGATGGACCCTAATCCAATATGACTGGTGTCCTTATACGAAGAGGAGGTTAGGACACAGGAGCAGAGGGAAGATGATGTGAAGGCACAGGAAGAAGGTCCCATCTGCAAGTCAAGATGAGAGGCCTCAGAAGAAAGCAACCCTGTTAGCACCTTGGTCTCAGACTCTCAATTCCAGGCTGTGAGAAATAAATTTCTGTTTTGTAAGCCACCCGGTCTGTAGTGTTAGCCATAGTAAATGAATCTACTATCCCTTTAGAAAGGCAGCGAGTCTACTCAACTCCAGGGTACACACTCCCGCCACTCCTTCAGCACCTGTGCACGGGGAGACTGAGGTCTTCCCCCCCACTTCCATGCTCAGGGCTTCTCACTAAAACTAAGTGACACCCTGAGTAAACTGTCTGCTTGTCACACTCACCATCTGTCCTGCTCCCGTCTTTCCATTGACTCAATGATGAACCTTAGACTAAAAAAGAAAAACAAGAAAACTTTTCTTTCTCAAACTTCCAAAGCCCAGTTCGAGGTACACCTTGGCCAGTGTGTTTCTGCGTGTATTAGTAACACCTATCACTTACAGAAATGAGGTGCCCCTTCTGCACACTCTCAGAATTCCCTGTTAATATCTCTACCGTTGTGTTTTACAACACCTTAGACCAGAATCCAAGTAAAGCAGGGAAGCTATGAGCAGCCTCAGATTTTACCCTGCATTTGTCATTGAGGCAAATTCAGTGCATCCCCTAAGCTGATCCAGCTCAACATTACATTAATGATAAGTGGATAATTTACTGTAGATTGGGCAGAGAACTGGAGTGTGAGTGAGGCCAACCTTGCAATGTTCCCATTCTGCATCTCTTCCTCTTTCCTGTTAGGTAACTGATGGCTCCTTACAAATCTCCTCTACTGAACACAGCAATAAAACTCTCGTTTCTAAGTTGCATGTTCCAGTCAAAAATAAAAGAATGACAACATAAAATTTTGAAGTGCTGGTTACTCTTTTGTTCACCAAAGAGTGATGTTGGGTTATCTATAATGAGGAGTACATTAGCTTCAAATACTGTGGGATTCCATAAATATCAGGAGAATTGTTTGTGATAAACATAAAAGAAAAAAACCTGTTTTGTATCTGTATTAGTTTCAAGTATGTAGCTAGACTGCCTTCTGCTATGTTAAAGTGATAGTATGTTATTTTATGACCCTAAAATATGTATATCCCAAGTTACAAGCTATGTTCAATTCCAGTGGGATTTCTGTTAAGGGAAGACAGAATATCGAATATTTTCTTTTTTTTTTTTAAGCTTTGGAAATTAACACCAGTATTAAACCACACAAAGATAGTGAATCATAGGGGTAAATAAGCAAGATACTGGTTGTATCCCTGTGTGTGTGTTCCCTAAATATTTCTGTGGCATTTTCAAACTTTAAAAAATTATTGTTAATTCGTATTAATTCTTCAAAAAGCATACTGCCTGAAATAATTTGCTTTGATTGTAGATGGATCAAGAAGTGTTCTTTTCCATGTTCAACCTAGAATAGGAGATTAGATCCTTCTGATCTGAAAAATTATGAGCAATCATACATATTATGTCTAGGTAGGAGAAAGGAAAATAAATCCCATAATTAAATCATTACAACACAAATGGTCTTAGTTCTTCTCCTACCTACATTAAGTGTAATTACTCAGCATAGTAACTTCAAGAGACACTTACCACATGGGGCAGGGAACTGCTTAGCAACATATTCATGAGTAATCGATTTTTTTTTTTTAGGTTTGTGCTTGAAAAGGAATAAAAAGGCAAAAGGACGCCAGGCTGCAGAAAATAGCTCTGAGAGCGGTCTGAAAGATGCTTTATGAATTCTGTGGTTTGTTTAGGGTGGCTAGTTTCTGTAGAATTTAAAATGAGTGAAAAGACAGAGCCATGGAGTCACCTAACCTAAGTCATTGCTACCCACATCATCTTTCCCACTTTGGTGATGAATGTCTCAAGAGTCACTTTTTTTTAAGGAGACTAGGCAATAGTTTAAAGACTATTACCTCTCAGAAGTTTCCAGCTCCTTGTAACCTGATTTCATAACCTTTATTAGACCCCTATATGATTCCTGGAAAATTATCTCTAGCCTCAGGGCTCCCTTTCCCCTCAGGCCATGTTTAAACCATTTGTATAATTATTTAGCTAATTTCTCTGAGGTTTTGTCCTCAAACACTTCTCTTCCTCCCCTTGCTTATTCCTTGTCATTTCTTGAATTCATATGTCCAATTAATATGGGTTGTACAGTGTAAAATGACATAAACTATACATTTCATCAATGATCCAGAATAACATCAGTTAAAACATATTGGGGGGACACATATTTAGGGGGCAGCTGGGGTGGCCAGTTGGTTGATGGTCCATCATGCAAAAGCTTTATAGTAATCAGGTCACCCTGGTCCAAGGACAAGTTCTTAGTATATGAGCAGGAAAGAATTGACGCATAGACACCCTGCCAAATATAGCTGTAAAAGTGACCTTTGCTGGGATGTGTGTCCGAGCCATGTATTTGTAGGTCTTTGAGTGCTCATGGTGATGATGGTGTGTCTGTCATGTTCCTGGACATAGGACATGTCTGTTGGTCATTTTAATACCTCTTTGCAACATTATGTTTCTGTTTCTGATTCAGAATTTGCTGCTTCAGTGTAATACTGGTCCAGTCATTTCTTAGTAACAGTGAGAGGGGTTGATAGGTGTGTTAACAAGGGCAAGTAACCTAAGTTCTTTAAGCCTCAGTTTTGTTGTCTGTATAATGGGCATTATGATGCCCATATCACTGTCATTTTACATCAACCAGACGTCAGTCAATCTCTCTCTCATCCTCAAATCTCTTTTTCTTCTCTCTTTGCAATAATTCCACATACCTCTCTCCTTAATCAATGCGCAGTGCTTTATATATGCATTATTTGAAGTCAGGGAAAAAGATCATTTTCCAAACCTTCTGAAGCTATTGTTATTCCTAGGGTGTGGGGGGCCTGTCTAAAAGTGATTTGAGTCACCCCAAATCAATGTGTCAAGCACTATTCTAGGGGCTCAATCTCAATCCTACAAAAGAAATACCTGGCCAGTCAGCCAGAGATCTGTTTCTTAGTCCCTCTTCCCTTCAAATGGGATTGGCCAAGATACCCCAGGATGACCCCAAAGGCACAAGTCCAGGGGCTTTTCAGGGTCTGTGGTCATCCTCCCATGAAGGGTAGAAGATTAGAGAGTGCCCTGAGCCGGGAGGAAATGATTTGGGGCCTGGAGTGCCCTGCCCTGTGTCTCTGCCTACCTACTCCAGACACCAGGGATTAACTTCGAAAATTTTAAGAGGCCAGGCAACATGGCTCATGCCTGTAATTAAACAGCACTTTGGGAGGCTGAGGTGGGCTGATCATTTCAGGTCAGGAGTTCGAAACCAGCCTGGCCAACATGATGAAACCCTGTCTCTACTAAAATACAATAAATAAATTAGCCCGGCATGGTGGTGGGCACCTGTAATCCCAGCTACTTGGGAGGCTGAAGCAGGAGAATTGCTTGAACCCGGGAGGCGGAGGTTGCAGTGAGCTGAGATCGCGCCACTCTACTCCAGCCTGGGTGACAGAATGAGACTCCGTCTCAAAAAAAAAAAAAAATAAATAAATAAATAAAAAAAAAAAAAAAAGAAAGACACTACAAATTGTGGGAATTTCTAATTTATGAGCCCTAGAGAAGGAGCCTCTTCTGCCATAGCTGAAGGGCAATTCTATACTGTCTGAATCTGAATCTATGGTAAATTTTAGATTTAAAAATTCTAGCCATCTTCCATCAGGAATTGAGAAAGCTCCCTGCCTGGGGACTGTGGCATTTTCAGACTAAACTCTCTCTATTCATTAATTGTACACCCAATATAAGTTACATGACAGGTGCTAGGAAATTATCCAAACCTGTACAAATCCATGAAATCCCAGAGAGAAGAAGTAAATCGAATTTCTTCATAACTAACGTAAGACTCAAAGCCTTTCTCTGTCCTACAAGGTTTTCCAACTTAGGAATTTATGAGTTTAACAATAGAAGTTCTTGTATTTGTCATGTCAGATCCTCCATAACTTGTATTGTCAAGAAGAGGTTTTATGGGGACACTTCTACAGGTACATAAAGCATCAGGCTATTTACAACATAAACAGATGCTGGCACCATCTGTTGGTTGATTGCTTATCACTCATAGAATGACCTGCTCTTTATTTTTTTTTCTCTCAATCATTTACTTTTCTAAAATTATCAACCAAAAATTAACAGAAAAACAACAATATTGTTTGATTAGGCATTTTCCTGTCATTCTCTTACCTCTCTCTTTAGGAACTTATGTTTCTTCTCATTTTGCTTTCTATCTTTTCCTCTTCCTTATTCTCAGTGAAATTGGCCATCCGTGTTTTTCTGTTTATCTGTCTATCAATCAATCAGTCATCTATCCATCTATACTTGAAATAGAATTAAGGGGCCTAAATGCTATTTTGTTACATGGATATACTGTGTAGTAGTGAAGTCTGGGCTTTTAGAGTAACCATCACCTAAATAATGTACGTTGTACCATTAAGTAATTTCTTATTCCTCACTTCCCTACTGCCTTCCCACTCTTCCTAGCCCCCCGTGTCTATTATTCCACTCTATGGGTCCACTGTACACATTGTTTAGCTCCCACTTATAAGTGAGAACATGTGGTATTTGAGTTTCTGTTTCTGAGTTATTTCACTTAACATAATTGGCCAGCCACGTTGATGATTTATAACATTTCTAGGGTATTTGATGTTTCCCCAAGTGTCAGCTCTCTTTATACCGGTGAATTGAAATACCACCATCTTAACCTTCAAGCAGTTAAAAAGCTCACAAAATCATTATTTCTATATAGGTGGGACTGATTTTTGGCTTCCTTGGCTTTTGGCTTTTACCTCAAAATTCTCTCTGATTTGGTGTTTTTGGAGTTGAGGCAGAAGTCTCAATTCCAACATGACTTACAAAGGTCTGCAATGAGACTGAATGCCAATATTAAGCTATTTCTATAATAAAGTTTATAAAGATCCTCTAATAATAAAATGCCAGCAACATAGAATTTTCCTAAATCTGAATGTTAAAGTCCCACATCAAATTCTTATGCCTTTGTGAGTTAAAAGTCTAAAATCTGTTTTTGAAAAATCATTCTTATAAAGGTCTTATTCTTCCTAGCCTACCACAGAAGTTCCTGAATATCTGGGAAGATACAATTTCTTCTGTATCTCCATCCTAATGATGTGCCTGCTTTGGCGTTGGTCTGGTTCCTTCAGGACCTCAGGAGTTGTATTGGTTCAATGAATGCTAAATGTCCCAGGAGCCTGACCTTTTAAGAGTTCAAAGAGTTCATGGGACACATATGGTTAGCCCAGCACTGATTATACCTATGAAATTAAGAAGCTTGTCCCTTGTCCCTAAAGCAATTGTCCCAGGTGTTAGTATGATCTCAGGACCCAGTACTTAGTCTTGCCAAAGATTATAGGAGCAGTTCAACAGTGCAGCAAGAAGGAGGAGCTCCCACCTCAGGATGTGTCCATCTTTTCCAGTTGTCTGCCAGTTGCCAGTTGTCTGACCTGTGAATAGAAACTTAACTGAGAGTACTCTCCATTCTTCCAACGGGCTGTCTGCCTGAAGCTGATAATGGATGATGATAGTCACTCAGATAAAGCTCCCAATAAATCTTCATTATCCTCATATCATTTGTTAATGTCTTGATGTGTGCCAGGAGCTTCTCTGAGTGCCTTACGTATACAAAGTTATATAATAACTGTCATTACACCAATACATAGCACTTTTCTTTTCAAACAATTTTAAGGAATTTGAGAAATAAAACCAAATGTAAAGATTAAGTCCAAAATATCACCTTTATTGAAAAAAAAAGAGAGAGAGAGAGAAAGACTAGTTTAGAGGAATGTACCTTAGTATGAAAATTGAGTGGACCTCCTTCCTGAATTCTGGAATTGGGGTGACACAGCAACCCAGTTCCAGGGGTGTGGTGTGAGGCAGACCTCTTCCCTTTGGGCAAGTCCCTGCAAATTAAAGCTTGGAGGATGTGTCAAGCGCTTGTCTTCCCTAGAGTAGGGAATTATGGGATGGAGCTGAATCAAGCATGTCCTGCTTTTCTGAAATTAACCAGTCACACTAATGGCTTCACTCCCTGAGGTGAAGTAAGTAAATGGAGTTATGCTAATTGAGCTCTCTTTATAAGATAGATGCATCAGGAATGGGCATGAAACATTCTCCATAGTATGATAAGTAAAAATTTTGGAAGTTTTTCTTTTATAATGCTTTTGTTTTGAATTATGTAAGTAAAGAGGGAAATCATTATGGAGTCTTAATGAGGGTCTTTTAGCAAGACAGTGACACGATGACTTGTCTTAGAAAGGTAATTTTGGTAGCTGTGGTAAAGATTTGAAAGGAAACACGAGCTGGAACAGCAATTTCAGAGTCTCTGAGAGGCCAGGTGTAATGGTTCACACTTGTAATCCCAGCACTTTGGGAAGCCAAGGTGGGAGGATTGCTTGTGGCTAGAAGCTTAAGACTACCTGAGCAACAGAGCAAGACTCTGTCTCTACCAAAAAAAAAAAAAAAATTCTGGGCATGATGGCATGCCTGTGGTCCCAGCTATTTGGGAAGCTGAGTGGAAGGATCTTGAGCTGAAGAGTTAAGGTTGCAGTGAGCTATGATCATGCCACTGCACTCCAGCCTGGGTGACACAGCAAGAACCTGTCTTAAAAAAAAAAAAAAAGAGAAAAAAAAAAAGAAACAAGAACAGTTTCATGAAAGGATATGATAGGACAGTGGCCACTGGGAGAATAAGAATACAGATGTGAGAATTTTTATACCATTGAGAATGCTAAAACTTGGCAGTAGTAATCAGTTGTAGTAGAGAAGATAATGGGATAGGCCAAAGTGGTTCTGAGATTTAGGACAGATATCAGGAGCATGTATGCTTTGGTCCTAGAACCATAATATTCTCTTACATGAAGACTCACTTTTGGTGAAGATAGAAATGATCCCTGTGAGGGGTGGGGTTGGGTTGTCTTGTTTTTATTCTATAGATGGGAAAACTGAACCATACTGTAGTTGCCTTTTCTGTTAAAATTCACAGTTGGATTCTAGCATTATCATCTAGAGTTTATCCAGTGCTTTCTCATTTTTCTAGAGTTTTTTGTACACAGAAGGGGACATGTTGCCTGCATTAAAATATTTCACTCTACTGGTCATATTGCTTTCATTGGGGGAGGTAGGGCTAGGATTTAATGTGGAAAAACCTGACTCATAGCCAACTGTATGCATAGGCCTTGCTCAGACTTCTTGCTAAGAATCATCCCTTTTTATCAAGTCCAAAAGTGACTCAGAGACCCTTGGCAGTTACAGGAAAAAATACTTTAGGGAAAATGAAATAGGATGATCCTCCCAACTCTAACTATGGCATCTCTTCTCCTCCCCTCTGCCCAGCCATTCTGGAATTTTCCATTGAAGAAAAGAAGCAGGGAGAAGAGAAGAATAGTCTAAAGTCATCTATACTGTAACAGAAGTGAATTCATTCATTCATTCACTCATTCATTCACCAAATATTTAGGTGCCTTCTGTGTATCAGACAGTGCTTTAGACATTGGGGGTATATCAGTGATCAAAACAAAGCTCCCCATTCTGATAAAACTTATGTTCTAGTAGGGAGAAACAGCAGGTTGCTAAGAATGGTTCTTCATTTATGCAAAAAGCCACAATCTGCAAACCTTGTCTTAAATTGTTTTTAAGACTGAAAATGAAAAAGTGGAACATTAATTTTTAAAATTACTTTTATTTTTGTTTAAGATGTGGGTCTCACTATGTTTGTTTCCCAGCCTGGTCTTGAACTCCTGAAGGGCTCAAGCGATGCTCCTGCCTCAGCCTCCAAAGTAGTTGGGATTACATGCATGCACCACCATGCCCAGGGGAACACTAATATTCAAAAACATTATTCTTGTTTAGATTGATCCCTTTAAATTGTAAGGTGACACTGTCTTTTAGTCACCTAGGGGGACACATCTTTTTAGAAAATGCTTGTGTTTTGTTACAAACATATCCCCAACAGTAGCTTTGGAGAGCAAATATAGTGAGAGAGGTATTTCCTCTTTTTTACCCTGTGGCTTTTATCCCTCCTTAGGAGATAAAACTAAATAATAAATGCCAGATAGTGGATATAATTCTATTGGCTGTGCTGTTGTTGTCACTACTCTGAGTTACAGAAGATAACAGTGCTTTTCGGGACCATCTCAATTCCAGCACCTAAACTTTTAGAGTGCATAGTCTCTAGATTTCAATCACAGATGTGAAATGTTTTCAGTCCTGCTCCTCAGTTAAACTCTCAGAAACACAGACAGTTCCTGACTTAAAATGGCTCAGTTTATGGTTTTTTGACTTTACAACGGTACTCATAGAACCATTCTGTTTTTCATTTTCAGTAGGGTATTCAAGAAATTACATAAGATATTCGACACTTTATTATAAGATAGGCTTTGTGTCAGATGATTTGGCCCAACTCTAGGCTAACGTTAAGTATTCTGAGCACTTTTAAGGTAGGTTAGGCTAAGCTGTAGTGTTCAGGAGGTTGGATGATTTTCATATATTTCAAAATTACAAAATTTTCAACTTAGAATGGGATTACTGGGGCATAACCTCATTGTAAGTTGAGGAACATCTGTAATGAAAGATGGGCAGATGCAGATAGGACAGCATCTGGAATTCTTGCTTTTCTTGTTTGTTCTCTCCTATACATGGATGGAGATAGTCAAAAGTATTTACGTACTGCCACATTAGTTAACCAATGAAACTAACTTATCTTGCAGAATTTGATGTTAATTATAAGCTTATTGATGTTAATTAAGGCTTATTGGAGGTCTCCTTTAACAGGAGCTTCATGTCATCTTTTTGGTCTGCACCGTCCATTCAATTTTCCTATTTGCCTGAAGATGGTGATAGGGGATGATAGTGATAACTCTGATAAGGCTCCTGATAAATCATCCTTAACTTCACAGTAGCCCTTATTGAATCCTTAATGCATACCAGGGACTTTTCTGAGCACCTTACTTGAGTAATAAATATTATTACAAACTTGAGAAATAAATATTATTACAAACTTGAGTAATAAATATTACCTCTATTTTAAAGATGAGAAAATATAACAATAGTTAAGCAAATTATTAAAGATCACCAAATTAAAAACTGAAGGAGCCAGGAGTTTTAGACATGGGATCTAGCTACAGAGCCCATTCTCTCTTAACATCTGTATTATATGGCTACTTGCTGAAAATTCAGAATCAGTATTAGAAATTATAATATTTTTAAATATATAAATTGGTAGCATAGTGGAGACACAAATTTGTTCACATTTCACTCAAATGTTCAGAGGAATAGTTTATTTTTTAATTAACAGATCTGCCGCCTTTTGTAGTGAGAAATATTTTCAGTTTGATATACTTGGATTCAATAACTTAAATAGTGTCTTTTCATATATTAACAGTTTCGATAAAATACTGATAATCTCAGAATTTTCTTTCTTTCCCTGCTTCTTTCAAGGCATCTGGGGATATGTGGAAGGGATATAGTTTAAGAAATCTTATGACGGACTTATTTCTGTTCTGGTGAACAAACTTGCAATAGACTTTTGCTTTCACCCTAAAAAACCAAAACAATCTAAGTAAGTTACATAATTATAATTAAAAAATATTAAAAAGCCAAGGGCACAAAGAAACCTAAATAAATTGGACTTCAGAAAGTGGCAAACCCTTCATAAGAAAGAATTGATTTACAGTGGCTCTTCATCCTGACTGAGACAGAGAGAGGAGGAGGAGGAGGGATCTGCCATAGAGAAGATAAGAATAAACAGACTAATTTTAACAAAATTTTAACAGCTGTGTGTGGGCTGGTGTGACAGATTAGAATCCAGAAAAGCCCCATATTCAGATGAGACTGAACTACCACCCCCTCCAACCCCACTCTTTCTCATTGGTCTTCACTGAGTGCTGTGAGTAGGTCTTCAAAACTGGGGACAGGGAGAGGTGCAAACAATACTGTGAGGTACTTCAGAATTTCAGGAAATCTGCAGAATGAGTATAAAGAAGGCAACACCTAGGTACATCATAGACCAACTGCTAGAAACCAAAGATAAAATGCAGATTTTAAAAGCAGCTATGAGGGAGAAAATATTTTGCAGACAGAGGGACAATTACTAGTGATTTCTCACCAGAAATAATACACATCAAAAGAAAAATAAATTGTACCTTTTACATACTGAAAAAACATCCTCTGTCAGCCTAAAATATTATATTCAGTGAAGTAATATTCAAATATGAAACTTAAAGTATTCATAGACAGGCAAAAGCTGAAAGAATTCATCTCCAGCACACATGCATTATAAGAAGTGCGAAAGAAGTATTTCAGACTGATGGGAAATGATTTCATATAGACAAGTCAGAATCCAGATCTGCAGGAAGGAATGAAAAGCATCAGAAAAAGTAAATACCTGGGTAATATAGTGGAACTATGTTTTAATTACTACCTTTTATATACATACAAAAATAAGTTTATTTTGAAAACTATTATTTAGGAAAAGTAAGGTATTGTGGAGTTTATAACATATAGAAGTAAAACATAAAACAAGATAGCACAAAGAGTGACAGAAGATAAATGGAATTATACTGTTGTAAGTTTACATTTTATATAAAGTTATATAATATATAATTTATTTGCAGGAAGACTATATAATTAAATTATTATTTAAACATTATTATTTGAAATTAGACTATATAAATTAAACAGGCTGTAATATCCAGAACTAATTTGTAAGATGCCATGAAAGAAGTGCTTAAAGGGCAAGTTATGGCAATTAAGTATTTATTTGGGAAACTCCATGAGACTAAAGCGTAAGTTCAATGGTCTAAGCTTCTACCTTAAAAAATTAAAAACAGTGGATAAACTAAACCCAAGCTAAATTCAAATGAAACAAAAAAATAAGAGCAGAAATCAATGAAATAGAAAATAGACAAACAATAGAAAAAACCTACATAGTCAAAGTTGAATATTAAAGATCAGTAAAATTAACAAACCTCTGGAAAAAATAAAGAATAGGAAAAAATATAAATTATCAATATTAAAACTGAAAGAGATATTACTACAGATTTCACTAATGTTAAAAACCAGAATATTTTGTGCAACTTTGTACCAATAAATTTGACAATGTAGATTAAAAAGGACAAATTCTTAAAAAACATGAATTACCAAAAACTGTTAAAAGAATAAATAGAAAAATCTTCAAAATTTCTGTATCATTTAAGAAATTAAATGTGCAATTGATAACCATTCTACAAAGAAAACTCCGGGCTGAGATATCATTATTAGTGAATTCTATCAAACTGTTAATGAAGAAACATACTACTGAGAAAATAAGTAGAAGAAAACACTTCCCAACTCATTTTGTAAAACAAGCATAATGCAGATAATAAAATCTGTCAAAAATAATACACCAAAAATAAAACAATATCTTGCATGAATCTACACAAACATCTTTATCAAAATATTAGCAAATTAAATCTAACAATGTTTTTAAAAGATAGTAAATAATCACCCAATGGGTTGATTCCAAGAAAGCGAGGCTGATTTTATGTTAAAAAAGAAATCAATGTAAATACCACATTAAACGAATAAATGAGAAAAATAGTAGTTATCTCAACAGATGCTGCAAAAGCATCTGACAAAATTCAATACTTCTGAGCACACTAGGAATTGAAAAAAATGTTCTGCAATCTGATAAAGGGCATCCTCCAAACAAAACAAAAGCACTAAAACCTAACATCACACTTAATTGACAGAACACTAAATTCATCCTTGCGTCTAAGCACAAGACAAGAATGTCAACTTTCCCTATTTAACATTATATTGGAGGCAAGAAAAATTAAAGCAAAAGGTGTAATGATTGGAAAAGATAAAGTAGGGACATAACTGCATACATAGAAAACACTAGGGGATTAAATCCTCTAAAACTGCTGAACTAATAAGTGAATTTAGCATAGTGAACGTGCTAAACTTTTTTATTCATGGGAAGCATGTGTACATAGTAAACACTAGGAATGAACAAAAATCCTATTAAGTGATTTTACAGAATGTTAGAATCATAAAATACAAGGTTAATATGGAAAAAATCAACAATTTGAAAATGACAATAATACAATTCATAATAGTATCCAAAGATATGAAATAGCTAGGAATATATTTATGACAGATGTGTAAGGCCTTCACATGGTACTTAAAAAACACTGCTTGAGTAGGCTGGGTGCAGTGGCTCACAGCTGTAATCCCAGCACTTTGGGAGGCCGAGATATGGGGATCACCTGAGGTCAGGAGTTCAAGACCAGCCTGGGTAACATGGTGAAACCCCGTCTCTACTAAAAATACAAAAATTAGCCAGGCTTGGTGGCATGTGTCTCTAATCCCAGCTACTTGTATGAGACTGAGGTGGGAGAATTGCTTAAACCTGGGAGGTGGAGGTTGCAGTGAGCTGAGATTGTGCCGCTTCACTCCAGCCTGGGTGACAGAGTGAGACTCTGTCTCAAAAACAAAACAAAACAAACAAACACTGCTGAGAGAAATAAGTACAAAATAAAAGGAAAACTATTCCATATTCATAAATTGAGTTGACTCAATATTATTCAAATACCCATTCTCCCTAAGCTAATGTATAGATTCAATGCAATCCCTTTCAGAATTCTAACACTATTTTTTTGTCTAATAAAATGTGACTTTAACGTTTATACAAAATATACAAAGAACATAGAATACCAACACAATTTTGAATAAAGAACAAAGTTGAAGTGCTTACACCATTTGATGTCACAACCTACCATACAGTAATCAAGTCAGTGCAGAGCTGGGCTCAGGGTAGTTAGTCTACCAATGGAATAGAATAGAAACTCCAGACCTAGGCCTACACATATGCAGTCAATTGATTCTTTATATGAAGTCAATTGATTCTTTATCAAAGTGCCCCATTCAATGGTGAAAGAAAAATCACTTCAATAAATGTTGCTGAAACAACTGAACATCTGCACAGAAAAGAAAAATCGCCTTCTATTTTATTCCATACGTAAAAATCATGATAGACCTAAACACAATCCTCTAATCATAAAACTTCTAGAAGAAAGTATAGGAGAATATCTTTGCAACTTTGGGGTAGGGAGAAATTGCTTGGATTGGAAACAAAAACACTAAGTATATTTTAAAATTTGATGCATTCTATTAAACACCCCCAGACTCTAGGGGAAACCACTTTCAGGTTCTTCTCTGCCAACCCCTAGTCTGCATCATGTGAACTGCAGTCACTTGTTCTTAAAGGCTTTAAGCACAGAGATCCTCTCAGCAGCTGTGGGCCCAGCCCTGCCATGGGCTATTGTCCCAGTCCTGCCATGGAGTGGGGTGAACAGGCACTGCCTACCAAGGCCAAGTCCAAAGCTCTGAGGGAGAGAGAGGAGCAGGAGAGAATGGAAAGGGAGAGACTATAAATTTGGAAAATAGAAAAAGATGAAACTTTCATTAAAAAGATGCTATTATGAACATGAATAGAAAAGCCACAGACTAAGAAAACTTTGGAGCACGTATCTGATGAAGGACTTGTATCCAGAATCTATAATAAACTATTAAAAGTGCTCAAAGAGATGACCATTCCAATTAAAAATGGGAAAAATGCTTGAGCAGACACTTCACAAAAGAAATATATGAATGGCCCATAAACACAGAAAAAGGTAAGACATATAGTTACCAGGGAATGCAAATTAAAATAACAATAAGAAACCGTTGCACACATGTTGAAGGGTTACAATAAAAAAAGACCAAGTGGTGAAGATGAAGAGTAACTGGTATGTAAAATGGTATAGTCACTGTGAAAAACTATGTTTATGAACTCAGCAATTCCAGACGTAGGCATTTAAGAGAATGAATACATGTGTTCACAAAAGACTTGTACAATAATGTTTATAGCAGTTTTATTCATAACCTCAAATCAGAAACAACATGCATGTCTATCAGCAGGAGAATGCGTAACTAAACTATGGTCTGTTTACACAATGGAATACTCCTCAGTAATGAAAAGAAATGAATTACTGAAACACACAATGTCATGGATGAACCTTAAAAACATTGTTAAGCAAAAACAGACCCCACTCATAGATGCTGTCATGATTCCCATTTATATGAGATATAAAATTAGACATATTAATCTGTCATGATAGAAAATAGAAAGTGGTTTATGGAAGCTGGGTGCAGGAATTGACTGGAAAAGGGGCACAGGGTAACTTTTTGGGATGTTGTAAATAGTTTTGCTTCAGGTAGTTGATGTATAGGTATATACAAAACTTACAAGTTATCAAACAGAATACCTAAGATCTATGCAATTTACTTTGGTTAATTAAACTTCAATTAGAAAAAGATAGATGAAAAGGGAAAGAATCGTCTCAATGGATGATCACGTAGGGTATGGTAGGAAAGAAAGGAAAAACCGTAGAAAATAGGTGATATGGAAGAGAAAGGTTATTGCAAGGGAAGAAAGGATAAGATGACGTTTTAAAATTTAAACCTCATTTTCTAATTTTCTAGGTTTCATTAAGATTGTAGTATTAATATATTTTCTGGAAATTCTAGTCCACAGGTTAACCACTGTCGTCTCCTCATCTTTCCTTTATTCGCTATGATGGATGTAGCTCATGGAACAGTGGTCGGGATGCCAACTTCTGGGGCCAAATCTATTCCCAAATTCAAACACCAAAGATGTTTGTGCATCAAGACTGTTTTGTGATTCATCCAACTTCAATTTTACCAATTCCATTAAGGGAAATATTAGTTCTTTCTGGATGTAGGTTTGAGTTTCTGTTGGGGGCTGATTTACTTACAGAATGAATATACTGTGCTCCTTATCTTGCACATGCACAGCCTATGATAATGTAAAGTTGTAGGATAGGAACGGAAGCCATAGCTGGGGGGGGGAAAAAAAGGTTGGTTCCTTATATAGCTCAGTAAAACTCTAAAGGGAAAATAAAAAATACTGTATCAGCTGGAGGAGATGGGGAGGAGAACGATGAAAAGGAGGATGGAAGAAAAGGAAGGAAAGAAGGAAGAGAGGGAGGAAGGGAGGGAAACAAAAGAAGCTGCCTGGTAGGTGGATGGTGATGGAGTCCTTGTGTTCCTAGACCAAACTGAGGGTCAGGCTGCTATTTCTTGTGGCCCAATAACAAGATCCAGATGAACTGGGGAGGAGGAGACTTTTATTTCTGCAACCAGCTGCAGGGAGAAGGCCTGGAAACTATCGCCAGACCAAGTCAAAATTACAAAGTTTTCCAGAGCTTACAACATACCTTCTAACCTATATGTTACCTATATTTCTACATTTAAGTGTGCATTCATCTAAAGACATAAGTGATTCACTTCTTTTCATCTATAACTGACGTCTGAGTCCTGAAGACCCTCCTCTGGAGCTTCAGTAAATTTACTTAATCTAAGTGGGTTCAGTTGCTGGAGTGATTAGCCTTATCTTGTCTCTTGCTAGATCACAAACGTTTCGGAAGTCCCTTCGGACACCAGATAAACTTGTTTGTGGAGGCCTGGGAAGTTTCTTCAGGCCCCCAGTAAAACTTGTTTAATCCTAAATGGGTCCTGTTAAGAATTCCTTCATTATTTTGTCATGCTTTAAGGCCCAGGAAAGGCCCAGGCAAAGCTCTTGGAGGGCTTTTGTTACATCCCAGCCTTTGTATAAGGGCACCGATTTTCAATATTTAACTCAACCACTCAGTCAGTTCTGAAACAGTTATGGAGGCCTGTGTTAGTGAGACCTGCCTCACTTGAACTGATGTCCTCTGGATCTTTACTGGACTCTTCGGATGAATGCCAGATCTGGGCTTCTCTTGGTGACCTTTGGACGCTGGTTCTACTTGGCTTTGTAGTGGTGTGACTCTGCAAAGCACATTTTTCTTTTTTTAATATGGGCAATAGAGGAAGACTGGAAGGCAGGAGAAGGAACTTACTCTTTCCTGCTTGCCTTGTGTCCTTGCCACAGTGCCCCAGGAATGGCCTCTAAACTGAGCAGTGGTAGGTAGTTCTGGTTGTGCATTTCTTTCCACACTTCCAGAACCAGTTGTATCAGTACCACTTCCCCGAGGTCAGGATCCTGGCTCCTGAGTTCCTCTTCGAGCTTCTAGTTCTAATCACTCCAGCATTTCCCCTTTATTCTCCCAGCCCTATGGGGGTAGCTGCTTCTCGTAGTTAATATCTTTGTGTGGCCTCTGTGTTTGTTCCCCCTTTGCCTTCTCAGATCTTTAATACCCATTCAGCCAACTTATCTCTGTTAAAATCTTTCTGTTTTAACAATAGTGTAGTTTATCTTCCTGACTAGATCTGGCTGAAAAGTTGCATATACATAAAAGCATTAGAGAAAATCACATTCATAGATTTGAAAATATGAAAATCATTTTAATATAGTACAGCTATAGAGGAAATTTGATTTACCAGAGTTCCTTTTGGTGATAGCATTTGGGGGAAAGAAATATACTGTAAAGTCTATTTGGCATGACAGGTTAAATCCTGAAGTAAATTTTGATGCTGAAGTTTGCTGATAAACTTTATTTTAATAATGATCGCTGCTGTTGATGAGAAGTCATTTTGTTTGATGATGACTCTGATGGATTTGCATGTGCATGAGGAGGATAGCTCTGTATATTGGGGAGGAAGAAGAGAAGAGTGGCCTTACTGAAGAGTCTTGGGATGGAAGAGGGAGGAGGAGGAACACCTAGATGGCAGCTGGGTGGCAAGTGACCTAGAAGCATAGAAACATCTAATGATAAATTTTGAGCTATTAGTTGAGGGATGTCTGTGTGACCTCCTTCCAAATTTTCTCAATGAAATTGCTAATGAAGTAGATACGGCCATCTGTCGCTTGTGTTTCAGAGTACTTTTTTGTGAGGAAACATCCAGTGCTAAACTCAACATCTAAATTTGCGGGGAGGCTGAACTGGAGAAAATGACAACTCAGTTGTTCTAGTCTGGAGCTCTGGCTGAAGCAGTGGCCAATGCTTGGACTGTGGATTTAATGACACAGCATTGATCCCAACTCGACCACTTATTAACTGTGTGGGTTGGGATATGTTGCCCAACCTCTGTGAGCCTCATTATTTTTTCTAATCTGTAAAATGGGATAATAATAATAATACCAAATTAATATGGTAGTTGTGTCACATAAAAGAAATACATGTACTGTAAAGTACTTGTTATAGTGCCTGACATATAATAAGTGCTCAAAAATATTATTCTGTATATAGTATTTTGAGCCCAACTTAAATGTCATTTCTTCAGTAAAGCCTTCTGTCACCTCCCTTCCCCCATCTCTGATCAAAATACTTGAGTCTTTGATTCATTTACTATCTATTATAGGTCTTTGTCACACTAAATTATAATTGCCATTTGTCTAACTGTTTTTCCTATAGACCCTGAGCCTCCTGTGGTCAAAATTCATGTATTTGTTCTCTTAACACCGACAATTAGTTCCTGTAATATAATGGAAAGGTTAAAGACTGTTCAGTGAATGGGTGAATTTTGAAGATTTGTTTCCTAGGAAAGTTTCTGAAAAAATAACCTTTACTTAGTCAAAGACTTGTTGATGACATCACACAGAAAGTGAGGAACCTCTTCTCCTTTAGTAAGGAGTAGCATGGACGTGCTCCACTGCTTTACATTCCCTCCCAAAGTCAGGGTAAGATGAGGAAATCTGGGAAGCTTCACGAAGCACGTGGCTATCGAAATAATTGCTACAAGATGAGAACTCTGACATCAGCATGGATACATATGGAATTCCAGGCAGTGACAACATTTAAGGCATGGAAAGGTAAAATTAGATGAGGTAGGTTGAAGATTGATAAGTAAATGGCTGTGATGGGATGTGATATGGTTTAGCTCTGTGTCCCCACCCAAATCTCACATTGAATTGTAATAATCAATGTCAAGCGTGGACCAGGTTGAAGTAATTGAATCATGGGGGCAGTTTCCGCCATGCTGTTCTCGTGATAGTGAGTTCTCACAAGATCTGATGGTTTTATAAACACCTGGCATTTCCCCTGCTGGCACTCTCCTGCTGCCCTGTGAAGAGGTGCCTTCTGCCATGATTGCAGTTTCCTGTGGCCTCCCCGGCCATGTGGAACTGTGAGTCAATTAAACTTCTTTTGTTATAAATTGCCCTTTCATGGGTATCTCTTCATAGCAGTGTGAGAACAGACTAATACAGAGTGACAGTGAGGAAGTGTCGTTATCATGGAAGATAGTGCTAGGAGTATAAGGGGCACCATATTCTGGAAAATTGTGAATGCCCACCCAAGAGGTTTGAATTTTATTTTCCAAGTTTCAGGGAGTTGCTGATTGCTTTCCAACAGGTCCATGCCATGATATAAAGTGTTTCAAAAAGACCACGTTGGGAGCAGTGTTTGGTATTGATCAGAAAAGGGACGGAAAGAAGAAAGGAGCTCATTCTCTGCCACAGGGGATGAGGAACGTGGGCAGGAGCTGAACCAGTAGCAAGGAGAGTGGAAAGGCCAGGGTGCATGCCTCCAAAACTAAAGAGGTTGAGATGGCAGGATTTGGAGGGGTTACAGAGAGGTACAAAGTGAAGATGACAGATTTTGGGTATGAGAAACTGGGAGGAGAATGGCACTTTTAGTAATAATAGGGAACACAGGAGGAAAAATAAACTAAACAAAGAAGAGAGTAACTTTCCCTTTGGATATGTTGCTCTTGTGCCATCAGTCATATACATACATGGTGAGGTCTTGCAAATTGTGGAAATGATTGAGTGTTTAGTCTGGCCATTTCACTTGGAGGACATGTACACTGATGGTTGAAACTGTGAGAATGGGTGACTGAAAATGGTGACGTTGGAACCTTGGTAAATAAAATCTGAAGTTTTTAAAATTAGATGAAAAAGCATGGAGAAATTTCTTGGGAAGAATTATTTCTGGATGACATCAGTGTTGTTGTTGTTGTTGTTTTTTTCCCCTGTAAGATGGAAGGAGAGGGTGGTTGGCTCAATTTCCTGTGCATATTGAGACATAATTTTCATTTTTCTTTCCTGTCCATGCAATAAAAGTTTTCATTAAGTAGCATTACTATCATCTTGATATTAAGTAGGAGAGAAGAGAAAGATACTTTGTTTTGAGATTTGAGAGAGAAAAAAGATATTGTAGAAAAACTGGGATTGGAGGGAATGTCTTAGAGGATTAGCCAGAACTATTTCTAAGTATTTATCAAAATAACTGTCAAACATTATTCTTTAATCCTGTGCAAAACCATCTTGTTTTCCTACAAAATGGCAGGAAAACATTTGTTTTTCTACAAAATGGTTACTGAACCATACTGTTTTCTCCAGGCAAACAATGACTAAAAATTTGTCATTGTTTTCACTGTTGATGCGGATCCATAGGAGATACCTCGCATGCTATTAGCAAGTCCCTGAGTATTTGTATTTGTTTCTTGATTCTTCCCCACCCATTGCTGTTTTCAAAGCCCGAAGTGCTGGAAGATAGTTGAACAGCTGTTGTCTTTAAAGTAATCTTACTGTTGTTCCTTTCACTCTGAGCTCTTGATTTCCTCACACGAATGTTTAAAAGGAAAGAACTTTCCTTTCCTTCATAATTAAAAATTAGTAGGTATGGCAGATACAACCTAATGTGGCCTCCAGTGAGTCATGCTTTTGTATAATTCCCTCCCTTGAGTACAGATGGAAGCTGTGACCTGCTTTTTAACCAATAGAATATGGCAAAGGTGATGGGAGGTCACTCCCATAATTATGTGATACTATGTAAAACTCCACCTTAAGCAGGCTGGAGAACACTTCCCTTGCTGGCCTTGAAGAAGCAAATAGCCATTGTGTGAACTGCCTAAGAGGAGGACCATGTTGCAGGGAACTGCAGCTGGCCTCCAGGAGCTAAGGGCCTCAGTCCTACAACCACAAGGAACTGAACCCTTCCAACAACCACAGAAGCTTGGAAGGACAATCAAAAGTTTCAGATGAGAATGTAGCCTGGCTGGCAACTTTATTGTAGCCTTGGAAGAACTGAGGAGAGGATCCAGTTAAGCCATGCCTGGATTCTCAACCTACAGAAATTGTGAGATAAAAATGTGTGTTGTTTAAAGCTACTAGGTCTATGGTGATTTGTTATGCAGCAATTGAAAACTAATGCAGCAGGGAAAGTACTGGTTTAGTGGTCAAGGCCCCCAGGTAAAATACTCCAATGTGTAACCAACTAGAGAATGAATCTGAAATATTTCTGTTATTTTAAAAAATAACTGAAATGTCCCATAGCTTATCACTCCAATCAGCATTACTTGGGGAACAATGAGTTTCTTCTGGTTGTACCCGCCCTACTGTGTGAAATGGGTGACTCATTGAAAGGAAACAAAAAGGTAGACGGGTCCTCTTCTTCTGTGTGTCTGATATTCTTGGCTGGTCTGAGATTCAACATGTATTCCCCCAGGCCTTCTCATATTCTGTTTCCAATAATGGGATCTTTTTATTTAGTGCCTGAAGATGGAGTAACACCAAATGAGGAAGGGCATCAGTCCCGCCTCCAACTCTTTCACCTTTCACTCTATTTCTTTTCATTTCTTGGAACTTTAACAGGCTTGGTTGTTGTATTCTAAGAACAGTCAGTGTTAATTGGTGGTATAAACATTAACTGCAGAACAGAAGCTCCAAAGCTCCACTACTCGTGAACATTCATTATATCTAATTATATTGACGATCATAAAGCTATGGGCCAGGACCAAAGAAGGTCACCTCTGCCACCACTAACAGATAACATTGGTTTCTTGGGAAGGGTCACTATGGAATTGGGAATAAATGGCCTCATAAACCTTGTGATTTGCCTGTTGGATTTAACTTCTTTTGGAGGTAGAAGGCATTCGTATTATCATACTTATTTTGCAGGTGAAGTTCTGAGGCCAAGAAAGGGTAGCTAATTTCTCCATTGGTGGTGAATCCAATGCCTTCTTCATCCACTAACTGTATTTGACTTGAGTAAACCATGTACTTCTGCTGGGTTTGTTGCTTTGTCTGCTAAGTGAACATAAGCAACTTTGCTTGCGAGAGATGAGATTTGGCCAGATGTTCTGTTGGCTCTTTCAAAGATGTAAGATCTACAATTCTAAATTGGAATCAACCACAGTTTCTCCAGTGGCTTAAAACTTCCAAAGAGTACCTAAAATAGAATCGTGTACATAAATAATTCTTAAAATTAATAGCAAAAGTCAATAACTGAACAACAAAAAACATAGTCCAATTAGAAAAATGAACAAGAAAACAGGAAAACCATTTCACCAAAGAGGATGTACAAATGCAAATCAGCTGAAAAGATGCTCAATGTCATTAGCCACCAGGGAAATGAAAACTATAACCACAATGAGATATCATTACATGCCTATCAGAATGACTAAAATAATAAAAAAAAGGACACCACCAGATGCTGGCAAAGGATGTGCAGAAACTGGATCACTCACACATTGCTGGTGGAAACTAAAAGTGGTACAACCACTCTACTCTGGTAAACACTTTGGCAGTTTCTTGTAAACTAAACATTCAATTACCATACAATTGAGTATCAGCCATAGTATTTTTGAGCATTCACTCTAGAAAAAAATCACTCAGCAATAAAATGGAATGACGTATTGAAACATGCAACCAATTGGATCAGTCTTGACGGAATTATGCCAATAAAGCCAATCCCAAAATGTTACATATTGTATAGTCCCATTTATGTAACATTCTTTGATAAAATTACAGCAATGGAGGACAGATTGGTAGTGGGAAAAAGTGGGGGTTAGGTGGGTGTGGCTTTAAAAGAGCAATACAGTGATCCCTCTGGTGATGGAACGATTCTGTGTCTTGACCAAGGTGGTGGCTTTATGAGCCTACATTTGTGATAAAATTGTATAGAACTTGATACACATACAAACACCCAATTGAGTTCAAAGAAAACTGAAAATCTGAGTAAGAATAGTAGTGTTAATTTCAACCTCCTGGTTACATTGTAGTTGTTGAAAGATCTTACCATTGATGAAAGCTGGGTACAGGGTACACCAAACTTCTTTGTATTATTTTCACAATTGCATGTAAATCTACACTTACAGGTTTAATTTAAAAGACTTAGCGTTGTATGAAACCATTGGGAAAAAGTGAAAGCATTAACAGACATTTAGTAAGCACTTACTATATGTCTCTTTGTTAACCACTGCCTCTGTCCTAAGGATATTTTCAGTTTGGTGATAGAATCATGGAACTGTCAAAGAATTTTATAAAATAATATAGTGCTTCGAGATAATGTCCTTTGACCAACTTGGCCAATTTGGACAACTGGAAGGAATAAATATTCCTTCATTGTCCTCAGTTAATGTAACAATGACAAATACTGGCTCAAATAATCTTTTGACATTTTATTGATGGCATAACTGGCTGAGCACCAGGGGAAAATATAATGGAGAATACTTCAATCTAATTAAAAAATTGACATCCTTAACAAAAAGTAGAAGAGAAACCCTTTTATAGTGCAATATTCCACCCCTCATATTTTCAGCCTGTGACTGTACCAAACCACATCTTACGATAGAGGGTGAAGGGCATATCTGAGAGACAGAAGCAGGCTGCACTGTCACCTTTGCTAGGAACTTGAACTGCTGGTTCTGGGAGGTCACCTGACCTTTTAAGCAACTTGATACATACACATTAAGATTTATGGAGATCTTAAAACAACAACAACAACAACATGTAGTTCTGTCTTCAGAAGTAGCATTTGATGAACATTTTGGATTGCTGAAACATGCTTTTAGAGTTTACATTTTTTCTTCTATTAGATGCTAATGAAATGTTCTAAACAAACTTCTGAAATGATCATTTCAATCTGATGATTAATAGAAGCATTCCTTTGTGCCAATATGTTATTCCCTGTTCAAAGAACTATGCTATTATTAACTATATCTAACACAATTTAGAGTCAACATTTGCTGAAAACAAAAATAATTGTGATGTACTTCGTGCTGCTTCACATTTTGCATAATAGTTGTCAAAATGGCAACACATTTCTCCTGAGAACAAATTTGCCGTGCACTTCATTTTCCCGGTGATTTTATCTTCAGAGATTTCTAAGGGTGTTTATCGTTTGACTATGGTAGCAACAGGTGTTGATGTTAAGGGCTTGGGCTTAGCTGACAGCCTCCACCATTGTATGTCATGCACTGGATAACTTAAGGAGTATTTTATTGCTTTTCTTAAAAAATGAGCTGTGAAAATTAGTTTGAGAATTGGTGCGCACAGGTACAGTGCTTTCGAGGCTATGTGTGCCCTCTCCACACAGTCTCATTTTTCATATCCAGCAAAATCAAGAATGATGACATTGTTGGCATCCACGGAGCACATTATATCCAGAAATCCCAAATTGCTTTCTTATCTGACCTTGCATAAATGCGGAATTTGGCACTGTTATGGCGCTTCTTTTGGACTGTCATGCCTTTAATCACTTTTTCTTATTTATACTTTGTTGTTTTTGTTGGGTTCTCTTTTTATTTGTATTACTAAAGGTCAGTGCTCCCTGGGTCCTTTATCTCCCACCACTTAAAACCTAGGGAATGGAATTTCTAGGATGGGACATATCTTGATAATTTTATTTGGATAATGAGGATGTGGGACGTTGAGGGTTAAATGAGGAATGCAGCTCAAAGTGCTGCTGATGTTTATAACTCAGACTTTTTTTTTGCCTCTCACAAAAGGTTGAATCCTGGGATGGATTGGCTTTCAGCCAGGTACTAGCAATTCATGCACCTTTCTTACTCCTTTTCACTCTTCCCCCCTGGGGTTAAGCTATTAAACATGGTGGCGCTTATTTTTTTCTGGCTTGATGCCTGGAGTTTTTTTCTGGAAGAGAAATTATCTCTTTGTCCAGTTGTTTCTTGCTTTTAGCTCAGGGACTTGGACAACTGGCACCCAGGAGCCTTTTTTTGGACTGCCAACTAATCAAAAAAGACGGTGCTGGGGAGGGGGGATGCCCCCTATCCCTGCTCCCCCTCTGTGTCCCACTTTGAATTGAGTGTCTGTTAGGTGTTGAAAGACATTATGGAAATATACTGCCTGACAAAGGAAGTAGATGGCCAGGAAGTAAATTTGGGAATGTTCAGTTATTTGGTGAATCAAATGAGCAACAGAACATCAAAAGCCCCAAGCAGGTGAAAGCACCTATGAATCAGAGCTGGGGAAGTTAAATTGCTTCTATTTCTCTGAAGAAGAGGAATAAAAGGAGCTCAAAACACCATCTCTTGTAGCGCAGAGCCAAGAACTAAAGCAATACTGCACAGAACAAATGAGACAGAAAAGGCATGGAACAAAAAGACACAGATTGTAGGTTCGTGGTTTGCAGAAAGAAGATAAGGGGAAGAGAAACCAGAATAAATTTCGACTTGTCAAAGGGAAAGAGCAAACCAAGAAAGGAGTTTGTATTTAGAAAGTTTCCAGGGAAAAGAGCTGCTGAGAAGCAACATTTACAAATGAGAAGATGGATGAGACTACGGGGGCTTAGATATCAAATTAATTTGTAAGTCAGGAAAGCATAAGGACTTATAAAATATGTATTGATAGAGTACAAAAGGACTCCCTTGGAAGCATCCGGCACTTAATTATTAAATCAAAAAGACATAAATCCAAGGATGCTGAAGAAATGAAAGAGATGTGATCTTTGTGTTCAAATTGACAAAAATCATTTTTTAACTAGCCTGTATGCACAGGCAATTTCAGAACAATGGGGAACAGCAGGTACAAAATGTTACAGGAAGAAAAGCAGCCCTGAGGACATATCACTTGTATTTTTAAATGAGGTTAAGAGGCCAAACCTTCAAATGATAGTAAAAAGTTCAGCACTGATAAGCTGATCAGGACAAACTAAGTTATGAATATAGCATCTTTATAATGTGCAAAGAAAATCTAGTATATTTTATCTTCATAGAATTATAAAATCTTCTGTTCATATAGTGACTCTGAGTAGGCATAGCTAAACTTAACATGATAATATTTAGTCTTATTCATCAAATTAGTATATATTTTCCTGGCCTTGGCCAGGCTCTGAAAAGTAGACAGTGAACTGAGTGCAAGCACATGATAAGAGTGAGTGTCTAACTCGCTTGCGGGAAGAGGTAGTTGTCACATTGATGAATTTCAGGTCTGTTCTCAGTAATTTCATTAATAATCTGGACAAAATAGAGTATGAGTTTTGGACAGACCTGAACTTTAGTGCAAGCATGGGCCCTGGCTAACCTTGGGGAAGTTATATAATGTCTCCGAGTCAGTCTCTTCATTACAAAGTAGAGATAATGATAGCTATCTGATAACACAGGCCACCATGAAATGTTCCAAATATAACAGAAGGACGTCAGTAAAATGCCTAATACAGTAGGCACTCCATGTGTACGCACACTTCCTCTTCTACCTGTTCTTCTGGGCTTGGCCTGCCCTTGCTGGGTGTGTCACTTTGTTTTTCTGTGTATTATTACTTTCTTCTCTTTATACAGGCTATCATGTCTTTGTTCATTGTCATCCCCAGCTGCTTCTCTGTTCCACCTAAACTGCCTGGAATATTAGTACAGTTCACTGCTCTTATATACGCATTTTGTGTATTCTTCAGGGTTAGTTTTATAACTGCCTGTCATTGAGCACCTCTGAAATGCATTCAAGAGTTTAGATGTGATATTAAGGCAGTGGTTCTCAACCCTGGCTGCACATCAGAATCAGCTGGGAGCTTTACAAAAATCCTGAAACCCAGGCTGTACTCCAGACCAATTATATGAGATTCTCGGGGTGTCAGTCCTAGGCATCAGGATTCTCTTACAACTCTCCGGGTGATTTCAACATACAGTTAAGGTTGAGACTTACTGTTCTAGTATGTTAGTGAGGTACTCTATGTAGATGCCATCTGCAAAATTAATGTGAATGCCTTTCATTTCATTACTGATTTGATTATGGGTCAAGATAGTATCTGGGTTTGTGCCAACCCTCATTGGGGGGAAATCTTAGGTCCAAACCCTGCACCCCCACATTAATTCTGCTTCACTCTTATCCCCCTACCATGCTAACGTAAAAGGAAAATCACTTTTATAATGCAAAAAATAAGGGAGAATCTAGTATTCTAAGTAGAAAATCTTACTAAAGTAGAAAATCTTCATTTTTGAGCTGAGGAAACTGAAGCACAAAGAGGAGAAGCAACCTACCTCAAACCCCAAGTTGTTATTGGAGCCAATATGCAAATAAGTGTTTTTATTTGGCATCAAGGGAGAAACTGTACATTGTCTAGGCATGTTTTGATTTGTAACAAATAGAGTAAGCTCTGTCTTTTATAATTTAAAACTTTGTAGCTTGATAATTATAGAGGTTTGCATTCAATGGTAGGTTGTATGTATAGATGTTTAATGGACACATTAATAAATGAAAGAATCCAGAAATAAGTCACTGAATTAATTTCAACAGCGAGTGAGTTTTAAAATTCCAAAGACAATGGAATTAAATTCCAATGGAATTAAAGCAGATGAGTTGGGCCCTGGGACCTGATATTGGTGGCAGAAGAGAGGACTTTGGCTTGCCATGTTTGCTTCTGAAAATAAGAAAGACCACTCAGCTTATCTACATTTTCCTGCAGGTAGTACCACTCGAAACTCAAACTCTGTCAAAGAAAAATTGCACTAGATAGGGTTAAACAGGCAAAGAAGACTTTATTCAGGACTGCAATCAGGGAGAGAGATTGAACTCAACTCAGCTGAAACAAAAGGCAGGTGAGTTTTTAAGCACTAGCCTGAGCTAGTGACAGCATAGCACAGCATTATTTGGGTGGAGGTTGGTCTACGCGATTAGGCCATATGTGTTTGCTAATTGGTGCTAATGGAAGTTAGGTTGCTACTCTCCCATAGAGCCTGGGAGATAGGGGTGCTGTCTTCCTTAATGATTGCATTTCAAAGGAATGGCTCTCAGATTTTTGAGAAAGAAGTTCCTGTGTTATAAAACCAGCAAGAGTTTGGGAGAAGATTTATGTCTCAAGGGGACAGAGAAAGAAAATACAATTACAAACTTTCTAAAGTAAATGTAGGAGAAGGCAGTTAGGGGTCTGCAGTCAGGGAAAAAAAACTGTCCAAAGTTTACTCAAGCTGAGAGGAAATGTCAAGGCTGTTTGGTCACCCCAGTGAGCCATCCTTTCTGATTATCTCCAGGGATGTGCTAAGTCCCGGTGGGTGAAAAGAGCCCGGTGCTTAGATCAACAGCCCGGCCCCAGCGTCCGCTAAAGCATCAGAAACTTTCTACCACAGAACTCATCACTGGGCCTGGAGATTCTGAGCCCTTTGCTACACATTAAAATCCTCTAGGGAAGGTTTAAACATTGTCACATTGTCACTGCTTGGGCCCCAGCTCTTGAGAGTAGGACCGTTGTTGATCTGGGATGGCTCAGATACTAGATTGTTTTAAAACTCTCCAAGCAATTACAGCTTGTAGTCAGGGTTGAAAACCAGAGATGGAGACGAAACCTCTCATTTAATCTGTGAGAGAGCACTGGGACCAGACAGATGGGGCTTTTTACCCACAGCCTTGTCATTCGTTACGGACATACACAGGACCAGGGCTCAGATCTCTACTTCTAGATTAGTGCTTGCCACTTCCATTTTCTTTGCATTTACTACATGTAGATGTGCAGTGAATACCAAAGTTTATTACATTTAATTTCCCTTTAATTTGTGTCAGATTAATAGTTTCAGAATAAAACCTTGGAGCACCTTTTAGTGGTGGGGGGTGTGAGAGGCAGGTTCTAAGGTGTTTGTGAGTAAGGTGCTTGGTTTCTGTGCCTCAGTTTCTCATTTTAAAACTGAGACTATATATATATAGAGAGAGAGAGTATATATATATAGAAAATATAAAAGACTGTCTTCTAGCATCCGATTTTGCTAATGAGAAGTCTGATGCTATTTTGATTACAAAATTTTTGTTGTTACCATTGTTCTATTGTTGAAAGTAATTTCCTATATTTCATATATATAATCACTATTTGATTTACAATTTGATTTACAATTTTCAGAGCAGAAATCTTGTTTGTTACTCAGCTCCCGGTCATGCTTCCGCCCATGGGGTAGCAGACAGGGCCTGCAAACAATGTCAGCAGGTCTCCACCTGAATGGTCTAGTTGTTTCTAGAGACAACATTGAGCAATGGGGAAGGGACAAAAGCAACGGTGTCTTTCTTCCTTAGGGATTTGTAGATATTCCTTGGAGAGAAGAGGATGCCTGGCTTTGTATGCAGTCTATTCTGGATAGTAATCTTTTTCCTTTTAAAGATGGTAGAGACATTGCTTCCCAGTTATCTTATTGATTGATTGACTGATTGAGTTGGAATTTTGCTCTTGTTGCCCAGGCTGGAGTACAATGGCACAATCTTGGCTCACTACGACCTCTACCTCCCGGCTTAAAGCGATTCTCCTGCCTCAGCCTCCCAAGTAGCTGGGATTACATGCATGTGCCACCACGCCCGGCTAATTTTTTATTTTTAGTAGAGATGGAGTTTCGCCATGTTGGTCAGGCTGGTCTGGAACTCCTGACCTCAGGTGACCCACCCACCTTGGCATCCCAAAGTGCTTGGATTACAGGTGTGAGCCACTGCGCCCATCTCCAATTGTCTTTTATCTTTTTGCATCATTTTCTTTGATAGAAGATTTAAATTTTGATGAGGCTAAATCTTCCTCTGTGGTTATCTATCTAGGCTTTGTGCCTCATGCTGGAAGGCTGTTCTTGCCTCAATACTATTAAGTGTTTTATATTTTCTTCTACAACTTTTATTTTAAAAAAGTTTAGCTCTTTTACTCATAATACATCTGGAATTTATTTGTATTCATGGTGTCAGGCAGCACTCTAACTTCATACTTTCCAAGTGGATAATGATAACCAGTATTCACCATAGTATTTATGCAGTCATTTCTCCTTTTATTTAAATATCACTTTTATCATAAACTAAATTTGCATTTGTATATGGTTTCTTTTTCTATTCTATGTGCTGTTCCATTTATGTCAGCTTATCTGGGACCAGTATGACATTGTTTTCCTTTGATAAATTCATAGGATATTTTGATATTTATTAATATAACTTCCCTCTCTTCACACTACATGCAGGATTCTTTAAAAAGTTTCTTATCCTTTCTTGCCTATTTTCTTTTCCATGTAGATTTTAGAATCAGCTTAAGTTCCTTAAATAATCCAGTTGTAATGTTTACTGAGGATTGCTTTGAATTTATAGTTTTAAGTGGAGATATTTTATAATTTGAAATATTGAAGCTCCTTGTCTAGGATCATGGCATGTTTTCCTGTTTAATTAGTTTGTTAAAGTCCTTATATACTTCACAATTTTTTCATTAGGTTATTACAATTTTTTATATGTATTTGATTTTGAAGATTTTGCTTCATTGTCTTCTAGCATCCAATTTTGCTAATGAGAAGTCTGATGCTATTTTGATTACAAAATTTTTGTTACAATTCTTCTATTGTTGAAAGTAATTTCCTTTTATTGTTTTTCATCACTCTTTCTGCATAAATACGTGCAGATGAGGGGTGATCTAATGTCCCAATGCATTCTCTAAATGCATTTCCTGAATTAAAATTGTGATGATTCATCCAGATGCCTTTCTTCTCCCCTTATTGCTTTTCATCGGACTTATCACATAATTCGTTAAAGCTGGACACACATATGACAGTTCGAGGGTCTTTTCCAGGTCTATAATTCATATACTGGCAACTGTGCACTAATGATTTGCCACAAAGAAGATAGATGGATCTCACAGTTGCTGGCATATCATGGATGAATAGCACATATTTTTTTAATGGAAGATTGAATGAGGTTGATAATATCTTTTAAATTAATTAATCAATGAATTATTTTTAAGAGACAAGGTCTCACTGCTGCCCAGGCTGGAGTGTAATGATGTGATCTTAGCTCACTGCAGCGTGGGCTCAAGCAATTCTCCTGCTTCAGCCTCCAGAGAGAGTATCTTTATAATTCAACAGGAGAGGGAATACTTTTGGCTGTCAGCTTATTTCTAAAATTCCCATTACTTTACATACAATTGTATTTTACATATAGTCATAGACATATGTAAAGGAAGGAACTTTAGTAATTACCGATAATACTGTAGGCAATCTGAGACTCGTTTCACTGTACTTTTCACTGTTAGGGAAACACACCCACAGAGCTTCAGTGATACTCTCTAATGGCACTAGTCCGTGTACCCAGGCATTGTGATGTTCAGTTCTGAGATTCATTCTACTCAGCGTTTAAGAATATCACATGCCTAGGTTTTCTGGATGCATGGGTTGGGACATTCACACAGGAAAAGGGGGATTCTCCCATTTCCTCTCTGCACTCTTATATTTAGCCTCATAATATTTAACTCATAATTGCCTGGAAATTGGACCATAAATTAAGGTCATTCACCTTAGTTGTGTTAACCCCCAACACAGCCTTAAAACATATTGTAGCTAATATATATTTATTATAAAATATTTTGAAAATCATTTTCATTGAAATATATTTTTTGTTATTTTCATAAAGCTATGAGAAATGTAGACTCTGAGATCAAGGTGACCTCATATTTCACATAGGCAGGTATCCTGATCAGTGATATTATCCATAGACCTTCCAAAAATATGTCACCAGCAATTTTCTCAGTTTCTTAAATAGATTATTTTAAAGGACTTACTTAGGATAGTAACTCTTTGCCCTTCCTAGTTTCTAAAATGCTAGGAAGGAAAGAGAAGAAAACTAATACATACTGGGTGCTTACTATGTGCCAGACATTATACTGGTGCTCTTATATATCTACTTATTCCCTATTTTACAAAAACTGTTTTCATTTCATTTTAATGCAGACATATTGTGAAGCATGTGAGCTCCCACATGAAGTCTGTTGTTCTTAGAATATTTCCAACTAGATTCTTTCTTCTAGTTCTCTATTCCCCACATCTCTCACTGCCCTTGGTGAGTGTACCTAAGCAGTGTTTATTTAAGTGTGTATTTTAAAAAAGGGAATGCATTTGGCATGTATCACTATAGGCTTATGCATAATTAATTCTGAATGAGCTGAAAATGGAGCTTAAGATGGATGAAACTTGTAACATTTGGAGTATTAGCTAAAATGGGTATTTTTAAAATTACGGCTTTTCATGAAGCCATACAAGCCTCTGAGTATAGAGTCATAGAAAGAAATGGACTTAGGAATCAGGCAGGGTTTTTATTTCCAGCTATCCTCGTAGCTGTGGGACTGGAGTTAACCTTTACAGCATTGGTTTTCTCATTTTTAAAAGGAGAATAATATTATTGTCATAGAGCTCTTTTGAGAATTAAGGAAAATAAGGTATGTAAATACCTAATACACACGGTTTGTCCTATTTGGACACTTTGAAAATGACTATTATTAAATGTTCCGTGGAACATCTTGAAGTTTTGTACTTGAGGCTATTGTCTTGAGCTCAAAATATTAAAATTGTTGCTTAGTAGTTCTGCTCTAAAGTTAAATGATATGTTTCCTCTTTTACTGATTTAGAACATCTTTTAATATTTCCTAGAGGCATGTTCCAGAGCTTGGCATTATAGTTAGATTTTTTTTTTTCCTCTGAGAGATATATCTTATATTAAAAAACAATCTGGAATTGTATCCTTGTCTATACAACTCAATTTCACTCATTTTAGAAAAAAAAAAATCTTCCCTTTCACTGTCTGCAAATACAGCACATTTAATAGAAAAATAGAGGCAATTAGGTAAGCACTCCTTCACCTTTCCAGCACCAGTTTTGCCAGCTCATCTTTTTCTGTTCTCACAGGGTGTACTTTCTTCTCTTTACAATGGGGGGAAGGGGGTTTGTTCTTGCTGTTCAGGCCAGCCTCTCCACAGCCCCTCCCTTCTTCTTCATGGATTTATTATTGCAGTGGTATCTGCTTCCTCTTCCATCACCAACTTCTGTCTATTTGATCCTTCCTATCAACATACAATTATGCTTCAGTAATATTTGTATTAATATTTTGACTCCACATCTTCCACCTGCAACTGCTTTCTTTCACCTCAAACTCCTCTGTAGAGTTGACTCTTCTTTTTCTGCTTGCCTTCTTCCACACATCATCCCAATGAGGCTTTTCCTTCCAGCTCTCCCTGAAACTGGCTATTGTGAAGGACACCAGCTATCTCAGCATGCCAAACCCCGTGGGTAATTCTCTGTCCTTATCCAACCTGGTGTCTCAGCAGCATTGACATTGTGGGCCATGACCTGCTTTTCAAAGCACTTTCTAACTACCTGTCCTTTTGTGACTCAACATTTTTCTATTTTCCTTCCAGCTTACTGGCTTCTTTCTCATTCTTTTTTACTACGTTTCTCTTTCTATATCAAACTACTAAAGTTTTGAATACTTCAGACATCTTTTTTTCCCCCATGACTCACATCTAGTGTCCAGACAACCACTTGTAGCTAGCCTCTCTTTTACTCTTAAAATCTCTCTCTCTCACCACTTCTGATTTCTCTTTCCTCTCTTTAAGCTAATGAGCTTTTATTGAGTACCTCTGTTTCTTCCTGGATTCTGGGCTAGGCACTGGAGTTACCAAGGTGAATAATACACATTCTCTGTCTTCAAGCAATGCATAGTCTACGGGCAGTCTATATTCTTTCTAAAAAGTATTATGAAGAATTAGAGTTGCTGTGATGAGGCTATTGGTCATGACAGAATTGGGTAGAAAGCACAGAGTCGGTGGGGGGGGGCGGTGGGAATCATGGAGAATTTTCTCTCTGACATATAAGAATGGCTCACACCATTCTTATTCCAAACCCATAACAACCTGCATGGAAGAAAATAAATTGAAGATCACACCTAAGTTTTTAAAATGTGATCTTTCAGGTGCCAAAAAAAAAAAAAAATGCAACTGTTTTAAACCACCTGAGTTTTAAAACATGAATAATAAACCAGAAATGTTATAAGTAGTATGAATTCCCCTTATTTTTAAATTTAATTTTTATTTTTATCAAAGTGGCACATATCCATAATTTTAAAAGTCAGATGGTTCTAAAAGGTCAATTGCAAAAAACACAGTTCTCTGTTTTTCACTTCTCTATCCATTCCTTTTTCCTAAAGATAACCACTTTCAACTAGTTTAGCTACTTTTTTGGGTATTTATAGCCATGTTGTAAAATAACTGATGTTTTTACATTGATTTTTTTTTCCTGTTTAAATATCCTATGTGCTGGATAAAGAGAATCCTCTTACTTGCTCCTCCAATCCACACACATATTCTTCCCTAATTCTCCCAGGGATAACTTCTAGTTATATCTTACTCAGATTTTATGTTATTGTGACTCTGACGTTTCTTCACAACTAAGACCTGTAGTATACTATTATTGCATTTCCTTTCTTGTATATTTTCCTTGATTTTAATAATTACATTTTGGTTTATTATCTAATACAAATTTTGGCTGACTGCCATGGTTACTACTTGAGACCGTGGTTACAGCAGTTACTACTGTTACTGTTTGAGACTGTCACTACAGCAGTTACTACTGTTACTGTTTGAGACTGTCACTACAGCAGTTACTACTGTTACTGTTTGAGACTGTCACTACAGCAGTTACTACTGTTACTGCTTGAGACTGTCATTACCACTGAATGAAGGGACAAATGTAGAAATGAAAACTGAAGACATAAGAAACTGTTTTAAGGAAAGGCAACATGGGAGAAGACAGCTCCCTGCTTCTAGTGAGCAAAGGCAGCCCTTCGCATTTATTGGGTAACAAGAACAGGGAGGAGGAGGTAATGATTGGTTCACTGCTTAATTGATCACAACTTCATATTGTTTCTAACAGGCTTCAATTATGCCTAATCATAGGAAACACTTGTGCCTGGGTCGTGACTGCCCTCAGCAGTCCTTCTGGGTGGCATACGCAGTTTGTCAGTTTGCCAACATTCTGCATTTATAAGAAACAATTTGCTACTTACATAGCCTCCAGTGGTATACTGAGTTGATCACGACCCTCACTCTTTCAGCCTCCAACAACAAATTCACCTCAGGACTCTGCTAGAAATATAATTCCCCACTTTGTGTGTTCAAAGACACTATATATTCCTATAAATTTAATCTTGCTGACTTCATCTTTGGAGTTCTCTGTATCTGCTGAAATCAGGACTGGGCCGTCTCCAGGCAGTTGCACAGCTTTTGTCCTGGGATGTCCCTGCACCATCATCCTGGGGTAGCCTTGGTCTCTCTTCTTTGTACTGGTGTCCCTGGTTTCTGCATCTCACATTGTTTTCTTTCTTTGTTTCTATCCCTGTTAAGGCAGAACACACCCATCAGTAGCTTCTTGAGAGAGGATGCATGAATAAATTGTCTGAGACCTTTGCTTTTTTCAGCCCCCACGATTAGTACTTTTCCTTTGTAGGGAAAATTAGATTGGGATTACTTTTTCTTGAGAATATTTAAATCATCGTCCCATTGTCTCCTAGCTTTCAAGACTGTGTTGAGTCATTCTGATTCCTCTTTGGCTAGGACCTTTTAAAGAATGAACTCTGGGGAATCTTCTTTCTCCCTTTACTCTGGAATTTCACTGGGAAGATCCTTCTTTGGGTTTTCTCTTGTCTCTTGTGCCGGGCACTCAGTAGGCTTTTCAATCTGAAAATTTTTATATTTCAGTTCTGGAATTTTTTTCCTGAATCGTTTATTTGATTTATATGTTTATTGATTTTCTTTGTTTTCTGTTTTTGGAATTCCTATTATTTACATGTTTGTCCTCCTTGGCTAATTCCCTGATTTTCTTACTGCTTCTCTTCTGTTGTATTTCCAAGCTTTCCTTTTGAGCTACTTTCTGAGTAATTTCTGCAACTTTACTTTCTACCTTCTCTATAAAGCTTTTTGTTGCCTTCTGTGATTGCATTTTTAAATTCTAAAAGCTCTCTTTTGTCCCAGAATGTTCCATATTTGTAATATCCTATTCTTTTTTTCATGGTTGTTTTATCTTCTTTCAATCTGTCTGAAAAATATGGATTTTTGATTTGTTTTCTTCTCTCTGCAATGTCTATGTTTCTTACCATTTCTTTTCCCGGATACATTCGATCATTTTCTTTGTTGTTTTCTCTTTAGTTGATTGTGTTTCCTTGTGGAAGATGTTCAGTGACCTGTATGGAAGGTACAAGTCTGGTTGACTCTGTTCTGGGATCTGAGTTGGGAAAGTGGATGGGACTATCACCATTCCATGAGTAGATTTTTCACTTAATCTAGCAATGTTCAGTTCGGCAGCCCTGCTCCTATGCCTAGTGCCCCCTAGAACTCCTCAATTCATGCTATTCAGAGAGAACATTTTCTAACTTTTGTTGAGATTGGAGATGGTATCTAACTTCTTTTTAAACAGATTTTCAACCAATCACCTCTGCCTTCACCCTTCTTTAAGAGGTACCAGGTAACTTTAATTTGTGAACACTTCTGGAATTTGAGGTATGCCCTGGCTAGCTTTTGGGCCTCCCTCCCCAGCCAGCCTGGGTTTTCGATTTTTCAGGTTTGTTCAATCATTTATCACTTACCCATCTGATTTCTAGCTTCTCAAATTGTGTTGCTGCTGTTTCCTCTCTTGTTCCATTTGTCCTTGAGGATTTATGCCTTTAGAAATGCTATACTTTTATTTTAGAGGAGTTTAGAGAAGGAACTCAGGTTAAAAATGTGTGTTTAATCTTCCTTTTTAAAACTGAAGCCCATCAATTTGTTTATGTAATCAGTTAAGGGGAGATTTAAAAGAGGGGCAGGACTGACACACCAAATAGGGCAGTTAAAGTAAAACTGAGGCAGAAAGGAGGAAGCAGTCACCAAGAGGACATACAAACGTGGGGAGAAGGAATGAGACCTAGACTGAGGAAGGGCAGAGCAGAGATATTCATGTCCAAAACATTGACTTGATTCATTCATTTCTTTATTCATATATTCTCTCATGCAATGGAAGTTTCTCTTGAGCCTTTGTGTTAGGAACTCTGATAGATGTTGCAGATACCAAATATATGAGCTGCAGGTAAATCAGCAATTATTACTAATTGCTAACAGTTATTGAGCCCCTAAAGGGCTTATAGTCTGGTATCTTCAGATTATTTCAACTCAAAAATATTGATTCAGAATCTAGTGAGAGTCAGGCATTCTTCTATGTGATAAAATACTATTAATTTTATTCTGTAACAACCTCTAATGTGTTGATTTGTTGATTACTCACTTTTCACATCTCTTTTGGTGTTCTTTATAGTTAAAACCAAAACAGATTCCAACAATAATGTCTGTGGAATCCATTCATAGGTGAATATATAGTGTAATGCATTTGTATTCTTATACTAATATGCTTGTACCTATAGTATGACCATAAAGTAATAGCCTTTTCTTGTGTTACTTACAGACCTCTATCTCTTAACTTGCAGTTACTTACACAGTATTTGAATATTTTCAAGAGCAACTAGTTAGACTTCATTAAAAGACTTTCACATACTGAAGTATTCATATGGCTAAATCATTGGAGATTTAGAACAACTTATGGATATAAAATTAGGTAACAATTAAAAGAGATTACATATATTGAATGTCTAGTATGTGTCAGACACTCTTCTAAGTGTTGTACCTGTATTAACTCATTTATTCCTCAAAGTAAAGGAGGTTCTATTTTTATCCCCATTTTAGAGCTAAGTAAACTGAGATGGATTAAAAGACATTTGGAGAAGACATTTGTAGAGTACCTATACAATTTCCTCTACTGGAATTGATCCATCTTTTTTGACTGTTGACCTCATGGATGGTCACCGAATAATCATCTGAAAGACCTCCTCAAGAAAAGATCCCAGAAAACTGCAATGGTATCCAAGAAGGCTGTCAGGCTTGCTAGGTTTTTGTTTACTCATTTGTTTGTTCATTTTAGGGTTAGATTCATACTGATGACTGAGTAGGCTTGATAAGCATAGGAGGACTAAAGAAATTATGAACCTTTCGAAATGTTTAGAACATTTAAAGAATAATTTAGTGTGTCGGAGATTCTCGGCCCATTATTCAAAACAACTTATCAGTGGATTTTAAGGGGAAGGATCTGTTTGCGTTGGTATTATACAAGGAGTCATTTAAACAATTGTTGCTGGTGCTCAAAATATCTGTTTAAACTCGATTTATATATTAGTTACTACCATATTCTACTATCAGTTTTCATAAAGCTTATTAGTGATCATGATTACAAATGAAGATCTAGATCCTACTGCTACTGATTTTGGCTTCATTTGCTTGTATTATTACTAGTTATAGTAATTAATGGTCATGCAGGCTACTAGCTGGTGATAGTCCATTCAGGTGGCTAAGAAAATCACAATGGCAAATGCATTGCTTTCTGGGTAAATGAGGCCATACAACTGAGTCATTAGTTATAGCGTCCTAGATAACATATGGTTCCAAGGAATCTCTGTTTAGCCTCTAGTTTCAAAAGATTATTCAGAATTCTTTCCTTCCTCAGTAGCTACTCTATAGAATAAAAACTAGTCTGAGTTTGAAACATAAATCCATAGCTTATTTGGTGCATAAAAATGTGTTGAAATGTTTGTTAATGAGGGAGTTTCTGCACTGGTGGGTAATGTTTTTTGTATACTCTTAGAAATCTGTCATTCTCTTATACACTAATCTCTGTGTATATTTAAAGTGGTCCTCTTAGGCTTGCTGGGGTTAAGATCACTTACACTGCTATTTTCCTCTGTAAACACCAATAGTAAACTATCCCTATTTGCGAGTCAGTGTTTAAGTAGCCTAATAATTAGACCACACTAAAAAGGATCTAGGATTTTGTATATGCCACCGCATCTAGGCTCTATAACCTTTCTTACATAAACCAGGTCAGTTTGTATATCTCCCATTTTTTTTAAACTAACTTTGTGACCTCAGACAAGTTTCCTAGCCATTCAAGGCCTCACTTTTACCATGTGTTAAATTGAGATGATAATATATCTGTCTTATAGGATTATGTGAGAATGAAATAAAGTAGAATTAAGGCAAGTAAAACATTGTTGGGCCATAGGAATCACTTAATATAACATTACTTCTGTATTACTCCCAATTTAAAAAGTGACAATTTACTTTCAACTGACATGTTTAGTTTGAAGATGAAAATACGCAAAAATAGTTCCTTCTTTAATATTCACCTTGAAGTGCATTCTGGATGTTTATTCTGTGCTTTCATGCCAGTTCTCTGTGGTAAGAGGCCGAGATGATTCAACCCAAAAAAAAAACAGCCTTGAGGGTTTGTGGAATCCATTATTAATGATTCAAGCTCCTATCATTACACAGTTGCAGAAATAGCAAAAGTTGTCATTACGTGAAAACATTCCTCTGTTGAACTGAAATTGTATGAGTCCTGTTTCTTGCATCTTCTTGAACACAACACAAGCAACCATCCCCATCCATTGTAAAAAATATCTGTGTAGAAGAGCCTTGTTGAATGTCAGATACTGTCAGCATCTGGAAATTCAAATGCAGATCAGTAGAAATCAATTGCAAAATGAAAAATCTCCTATCTTAGTGGAAGGAGTTAGAGTTTATGAAATCAATAAGAGTGGTTGGTCAAATGAAAAGTCACTGATAGTTGAAAATATAGTAGACTTAGGCTATTTGACAGCTGAAGAGAAATGAAGATGAAGCAATGGATTAAAATAATTATTTGAATACAAAATAATTAAAAGACCCTTGAGAAAACTGAAGGAGCTCTCAATTTTTTTCATGAAGCATGTCTCTTTATTATCAACTTAGAAGAGTCAAGTATAAAATAATTAGTACTTTTGTTTGAAAAAAATCACGCTCAAACACTTGATGTGTTTCTAAGAATTAGTGCATAGTTACAGTAAAATAAATCGGTTAAATATAAGAGATAAAAGAATTTCTATAATTTGAGTTCCTTTTCTTCAGTATATAGTTCAAGCAAATCTTATTAATGTCTTTGTTTTCAATGGATTCACATTTAACAAAGACCTTTGTGAAATATCTCTTAGGAAAAGCAGGCATCCAATACAAGCTTCTTACATATTTCTTGGAGGCTATCTGCGTAGTCAGAAATTATGCACCCCAAAATTCTTCCACATGGTTTACTTAAACAATTGCTGAGAGTGAAAAAAAAATTCATTTTTTTCTTGTGCTTCTGGATTTTTAAGTATCATCTTCCTGTGCTTTCAATTTAAATTATCCTCAGATAGTTTTTCACCCCTGCCTGAACATGCCAATTAATATTCTGGCTATTATTATGTCACTTGCGTCAGAAGAAAGTTTCTGTCAAGCCCAAATTAAGTTACTGAAGATATGAAATTAAAACAAAGCAAAATCATGGCTTAAAAAATATAAACCTTAAAGAGTAAATTCCTGCTGAGGACAGAAATGAAATGTACTCTATTTGAGATCAAATTTTACTATTACTTTGCAAGAATGTCAATTCCCAGTAAATCTCTAGTCAAGCGTATGAAACAAATAATTTCAGAATTTCAATGTTAATTCCTCTAGCACATACTGAGGAAAGGGGAAAAAAATAACTGTTATCACAAAGTCTCTGTTTAGGTGAGTCCATAGAAAGTTGATGAAGGCAGAAACATTTCACAGCCATGTTGTTTTTTGGGAGCTTGGAAATGTTTGTGCATGGAATGCAATTGGTAATTAATCAAGGAAGTGATGTCTCATTAGGTTTCTAAAACTCACTGTATGCTCAATGCAGTCCTGTCTGTTTCCTTCCAGAACCTGACTCCATAAACCTCTCTAACCACTTTGTCTTTCCCAGTTTCTGCTCTAGCCACCCCTTTTCTTCCTAGGTTCTCTCTCTTAGTCATTTCATCCACGCCCATAATTTTAACTCACACATCTAGGCAGATGGCTCTCAGATTTGTATTTATAGCACCATCTTACCTTCCAAGCTCAATCTCACATTTCTAACTATCTGCTAGACATTTGCACCTAAATGTACCACCAAACTCAAAATGTCTAAAATTTAACTCATTTTCTTACTTCCACCTCCTCCTAATTTTCCTCTTTTTGTAGATGGTAACCTCCAACTGTATACTCTCAAAACTTACAAAATATACTTGGATCTTCTCTTCCCTTTCTTTACATTCTCATTGTCACCAAATCCCATCAATCCACTCTTTAAATCGACTCAATTCCACAAACCCATCTATCGGACACCTCTTAGAGCCACAGTTCTATGCTAGAAACTAAGGGGTAAACAACAAACTTAACAACAAAACATAAATCCTGTGCTCAGGGACCTTGCAATCTAGCAGTTGAAATAAGATATGGACCCAAATTATTCTCAGAGCAACCAGATTAATTTTCCTCTCATACCTACAATAATAGCTTTGGTTAGTTGATTAGTTTACTGTGTACCAACTACTATTTTAAACACATTTCATCCATTATTTCACTACTCCCCACAACAATTCTATAAAATAGATATTAATGTTATTCCCCTTACAGATGAGAAAGCTGAGGCGTACAGAGATTTAAATATTTTTTCCCAGGACACAGAGTTTATAAATGAAACATCCAAGGACTGAACCCTGAAGTCTGGCTCCAGAGACCAGTCTCTGAACTCCTGCTCCCTGGTGCCTGCCCCCACACCTCTTCACCCTGTCCTTCCCCAGTCACAGCTGACAGAGAAGGTCCCTGACCCCAAAAAGCTATACTGTTGGCTGGACAGTTACTTATTATTTATGTGACTTGGTTTGAATAATGAACTGGACCTTGTTGAGGTTTTTCTCTTGAGAATTTGAAATAGAAAACAGCAACTATTGCCATTTACTCTTAGGCTTGAGATGTTGGACTTCTGTTTTCTAATTCTGATATGCTTGACATGCTTTTGAATTGAAAACTTAATTGAGATTAAAATAACTTGGCTCATACCATTTAATGTAAAATGATTTGTGGATGCTTTTAAATAACCTTTAAATTTAATTTAAATATTTATGTCAGTATCTGTTTTTCTCTCCAAACTTTTTCTTTTTTGTATTTTTTGTTTTGTTTTGTTTTGTTTTCTGTAACTTTTTACCTTCTTAATATCCTTTTTGTTATTCTTCTTTTGTTTTCCTTCTGGTAGCTTGTCAATTTTAGAATTTTAGTTTTAGCTAGTATCTAAAATTTAATATTTGAGGTGTTCGTTTTGACACATCTGTGTTATTTTCTTACCAATCTGGATTTACTGGTCCAGAATAGAACCCTTCCTGGGTTACTCAGTTACCCTCACTACTTATTTTATTTTACCTTTCTCTTTTTCTTTTTTATGTTTCTGAAAACTTCTACCAATTACTTATGCCACAATTATTCTTATTAGAAGCACTTTATGTTTGTCTAGATTATTTGGGCTAATTCCAATTTCTTTTATATGCTTTTAAATACAATTTTCTATTTATTCAGTATTTCACTATTTTGTACTTTTTGAAGATTCTTGAAAGAGAATATTAGCCACTTTCAATAATTATGAATTTAAAATTAATTTTCAATACAGTTTAATTCAAAATCCAATTTAAATTTAATCAAAATATAATTTGAAATTAAAAATTTAAATTATAAGTATCTGAATATTTGAATCAATATCATATGAATATAATTATTTGAATAGCTGAATTAATGTTTTAAGTTAAATTTTAAATTAACATTAAACAGTGTCTGAAAGGAATTAGAATTAAATAATCCTGTATTAAAATTTATTATATTTCATTCAGTCTTTAAAAACAAGGAAACTCTGTAATAAATGATAACACGGATGAAACTTGAGGACATTATCCTAAGTGAAATAAGTTAGGCATAGAAAGCCAAATACTGCATATTTCCACCTATTTGAGGCATATAAAAGTGCTCAAAATTTATAGAATCAAAGAGTGAAATGGTGGTTTCCAGGGGCTGGGGAAAGGGGAAATAGGGAGTTATCAATTAAGGGGCATAACGTTTCAGTTAGGCAAGATGAATAAGCTCTAGAAATCTGCTATACAACTTTGTACCTGTAGTTAAGAATCATGTATTGTAGACTTAAAAACTTAACTGTTCTTGTCAAAATAAAATACAATTTAAAAAATAAACTAAAAATTGAATGAAATAATGAATTTTTGATTCTTACTAATGAAATATGCTTTTTTGAAATTGACGTTTTTTTGAAATCTGATAAAATAGCCACCCGATAAAACAGCTTTCTGAATATGTATTTTAGATTTAAATTGGCCTACATACTAAAATCTAAAGGTTAAATCTCAGTCCCATTTCCCTCATCGCTTTGGTGGCATTTATCATAGTTGATTATTTTACTTCTTAAAACACAGTTACATGTTTTCTGGGATACTAGGAACTTACCTGGTTTCTCCTACATCCTAATTTCCTTCTCTGGCTTTGCATCTTCTTGACACCCTGGATGTTGGAGTCTTTTCTTCTCTCCCTAAACAGATTTTTTTTCTCTGGGATCTCAAATAGTCCCATAAATACTCCCTCATGCTGTTCTTTCCTGCGCTGAGTCAGGGTCATGCTCATGGCCCTGACCAGTAGATCCAATTGTTTTCACTTAGTTTCATAATAGGCATTTCAAATTGAACATGCTGAAAAGAAAATTAATTCTACTGTCCTGCTCTTGTCCAAGTCATACCAACTCTCATCGGCAGCCCTGCTGCAGCCACCCAATGGGTCCCTATTCCTACTCTTGCCCTTCTCAGGTCGATTCTCCTCAACACAGCCATAGAATCTTTTCAAAGCATGCCTCAGGTTCAGTATTCCTCAATATCTTTGCATCTGTGTGTTTGCGTTTCTCAACAGTGTGTATGTTACCTGGCCCCTGCCTACCTCTTTATTCCTGTCCCCTTTCTTTACTGTGCTCCTCATTGGGTTTCGGCCACACATCAGTGTTTCTATTGTTTCTTGAACATGCCAAGCTCATTTGCATTTTTTAGCCATTCCACTTGCTCTTCCCTCTGCCCATAACACGGTTCTCACTAAAACTCTGTTTCACATGATTTTTTTGCTCAGATGTCATGTCCTTGAGGAGAACTCCCCTGATCATCACATATATAATAGGACTCACTCTGTGCTGTCACTTGGTATACCTTGAACCTGCTTCATTTCTTTGTAAGTCATTAATCACTACCTGACATTATCATTTATATTTACTTGTTATTACCTGTCTCTCCCACTAGCTTATGAAGGTAGAGACTTTGTTTGAGTTACTCATTGGTTTCCTAACATAGCACCTGGCACATAGAAGATGCTCAATATACTTTTATCGAATGAACATGTGTGGAAAGTAAATTTCCTCTTTCTTGACACTCAGACTTCACTGAAAATGGCAAATCTCAAGGTAATGTATCTGTCATTCTTATAGGCATCTAGTCAGTATGCTTACGGTTCTCACAATCTTACAACTTTTTTTTTTTTTTTTAAACATCATGTACATAGTTTTGTGTACTGCTGTGGGTAAAAGCCACAGGCAAACTCCACATTGCATACAGCAAGCTGCTTGAGACTAATCTCTCCACTACAAAGACCATTTTTGATTCCTTGGAAAAGCACTTTTCTCATTGGGCTGGATCATCTTAGTTATTACAGAAAAAGAGTAAAAACATGAAGAAGCAAACTAGAAGAGTCATTCTAGATACTAAAATCTAGAATTAAGGAAGAGGGTTTTAGTAGGAGTTGAAAACAACTAATCCAACTGAAATCAACAGCATAATAACATTCAGTGGAATTAGCATAGTTCCAAGATATGTTAAAGAGGGACTTATTTTGTGTTCTGATTCATAATGATGAGTATTAAGGAAAATGCATGTGGTTTTTGTTGTGTGGCCTTCGGATAACGCATGACTGATAGTGTCAATGTTCTGATAGAATTTATTCTTGCCCTCTGAGCACACGCCAGACCTTACATTCTGTTACAGAGCTCCATTGTGCAATGGAAACTTCATCTTCAAAACTCTAGAGAGATTAAGATGCCTCACAGGTCAGAAAATTGTTGAACGGAGCTGTTGATGTAATGTTTGAAGGATGGCCTGGGTACTAGAATGATGTCTTAACATCTCATTCAAACCTGACTATTTATTTTGTCAGTCAATTTTCTTTGGCTGGGGGGAGAAAAAAACTAGCAACAGAAGAACCAGTTTCCCCGTGTGTGCATGCACGCTCACACGCCTGCAGATTGGTGTGGGTGTATGAAAGGGCATGTGGTTACAATAATAGGCACCAGGGAAAGCAAAGATAAATTGAAAATTAAAAACTTTTTATTTAAGATAACAGATTTTGCCTATTTTCATACATTTGTGTTATTTGTTTATTCCTGGAAGCATATTTTTCCTATTATCCTTCTAGTTCTTGCCTTTTAGTCCTTACTCATAACAACAATGATGATGCCTCGCATGTGTTCAACACATTAGCATTTTTGGAGATTTTACACACTATTTTTTTTCTACCAAATAACTTGATGTTCTGTTTCTCCTGATTTCAAGTCAGAAGGCTGATATACAGGGGATTCAGAATTGAGATACTGCTTTGGCCTCCCAAATTGATTGGATTACAGGCGTGAGCCACTGTGCCCATCCCTCTTTTACTAATTTGTAGAAGAATAAAGACTTTTACATAACTTTCCTATTTATCCTATGCAAATTGAGCACACTTCCATTCCAGAGAGTTTATAATCAAAGTAGTAACAGTAGTGTTGTTAAATATATTTATTAGAGAACAAAAAAGAAATGAGGGGGCAGGTAAGCATTTTAACAGGCTGGACAAACTGCAGGAATCTCCCTGGTCAGGTGTGTGTAGTTGCTTTTTTTTCCTTTTTTTTTTTTTTTGAGACTGAGTCTCACTCTGTCTCCTAGGCTGGAGTGCAGTGGCACGACCTCAGCTTACTGCAACCTCTGTCTCCCCAGTTCAAGCAATTCTCCTGCTACAGCTTCCCAAGTAGCTGGGACTACGGGTGCGCACCACCACGCCCAGCTAATTTTTGTATTTTTAGTAGGGATGGGGTTTCACCGTGTTGGTCAGGCTGGTCTCAAACTCCTGACTTCAAATGATCCGCCCACCTTGGCCTCACAAGGTAGTTGCTTTTTTGATATTTCTGCTTTCCTTGTCTGTGGCTAATGCATTTTTCCTTCACTCCTCTACCCTCTCTAGTTGGAGGAGGTCAAGATAACTTTTAAATGACTAACAGCAGCCCTGAAAAGATGAATAGTTGTGTGAAGATGGGGAATAGCAGTGCAAACCATTTAGTAGTGTTGGCAGAAGCAAAGGATATAGGATTTTGGTCTCGTTGTGCTTTTGAGGCCCAGTTAATTATTTTTCCCATTTGCTGCCAGAGCTCTGTCTTCCTTTGGAGAGGGAGAGTGTGGTATTATAATGCAGTGGGCATAGGTTTTGGAATCAGACTGGCCGTAACTTGAGTATATATTTAAATCATCTACTCACTGTATCACTTGGAGCAAGTCATTTAACACTGAATCTCAGTTTCCTCATCTGTAAATGAAAAGCATAAAAGCTATGTTTAAATGTTGTGAGAATCAGAAACTGCAAGCACAGTGCCTTGTACTATTTCTGATTCTTACAATAACACTTAAAAATAGCTTAAATGTTAAATGCCTGTCACAAAGGCTGTCCTCAATAAATACTATTTTACTGCTCCCTTGAATTCTTCTCCATTACATTTACTATCAACTTACTCTCACTCCATCTGCCACCCCTGCACAGGACTGTGCTATCCCAGCGTCAGTGCTGATTGGCCCCTTGGTGAAAGAGGCAGTGATGGTATTTAGCTGGGGTGAGAGACATACAGGAAACCACTTACCTGACTAAAATTAAAATCACATCTACCAAGATCGTAGCTTTGAAAGCAGAGACTTTCAAATGGTTAGAGAGCCGGTATGATGGCTAGACATATCTTTGGTGGGTGATATCGGTGGGTGATATTTTCTTCCCAATGTTGTTTTAATGCTTTCCCTCAAGGGTATACTGAGGAACCTTATGGTCTCTAACCTGAGTGTGGACATAAACCTTTGCTTTGATTTTCCCTGGCAGATGTGAGGTAGGTGGTAATTCTTAAAAAATATAAAAAACAGAAAGAGGCCGGGTGCAGTGGCTCATGCCTGTAATCCCAGCATTTTGGAAGGCCAAGGTGGGTGGATCACGTGAGGTTAGGAGTTTGAGACCGGCCTGGCCAACATAGTGAAACCCTGTCTCTACTAAAAATACAAAAAATTAGCAGGGCGTGGTGGTGGGCACCTGTAATCCTAGCTACCGGGGAGGCAGGAGAATCCCTTGAACCCAGAGGCAGAGGTTGCAGTGAGCCAAACTCATGCCATTACACTCCAGCCTGGGCAACAAGAGTGAAACTCAGTCTGAACAAAAGAAAGAAGGAAAAAGCAGGAACCTCTTTACCTCTATTCTGTTTCCAACTGTTCAGTAGCTTCCGTTTGCAACACCAAGAGACTGAAGCACAGAGTGGGGTTTATTATGAAGAGAACAAGAGTGCTGGTTGATGTGCACCCCAGGCCCTCCACATTAAGTCAAAATCTGGCCTTTGAGTCCTAAAAAACAATAGGCCCCCTGTGGTAGAAACATATATGAGTCTTTAGGTCTCTCAATGCCCATCAGATGGCATTGAACACAGGGTACCCACATTCATTATTCTGAAACTCACGTATGAGATTTCAAAAACCTTTCACTGGAGACTACCATTTTTGGCCAAGATTTAAAAATAGGGACCAGATTTCCCATCCTGCCTGAACCAACTAAAAGCTCAGACAAAAACAGACGAAACAACAGTTTTCAAGACGTTAGGCATCAGGCAATGAATGAGATCTCTGATCACATAAGCGGAATGTGATCCCCAAAGGATGGGAAACGAGCAAAGTGCCTTCTACTCTTGCCTCAAATACTGCCTGGAAAGAGTTTTCAGTCCATGGTGCAAGGAGGAGGGACCCAGGAAGATTCCCTGAGTTGAGCAGCCCGGGCTGAGAGTGACAGAATGAGGCAGCTAGCATTTCAGGGCAGAGGGTAAGAGACAAAGCGGTTGTGCACAGGGAACCTCAGAAATCTACAGAGAATCCTCCTTGAAAATTCAGAGAACTGAGCAGTGCTTGGCTCAGTTGGAAATGAGGAAAGAATTCAAGGCTGGGGAGATCACCACCAAAAAGAGTGCCCTGGACCTCACATAAGTCCAGGAATTATCCCCATTCCCACCAGCCATACTAGAAAAACAAATAATGTATGGACATTGACTAGGTTAGTAACAATAGGCTTATCTCAGCAGGGCAGAATAATCAGCCCTAAACATTGCTTTTTCTCACCTAGCAAATAATAAAATAATACCTCAAAGGATCAAACTGTTTCCAAGTAAGTTAAGAACTGCATCTCACAACAAAGTTCAAGAATATTTAAAAGAAATATATTTAACCTAAAAGGTAAAATTCACAGTATCTGGAATCCAGTAAAAGATTACAAAGCATACAAAAACTAACCTTATTTCATTAGTAATTGAGACATGAAACAAAAAAGAAAGCATCAGACCTCTGATATTAATTTAGTTTGCTTTCTCCCTTTGCAGTCAACGAATCTGCTTGATGTTAAAATAACTGTATTTTTTCGAGAATGTAAGCTGGTCTTGTCTTTGCTTGCTTTATATGTCTTCTGTGCTTAACAAATTGAAAAAAAAATTGTTTTCATATTTACAAAGAGATCTGTTTGACCTCAATATAATCTTTTTTTTTTTTTTTTTTCCCCAGACAGGAATAAATGAAAGTGTTTGAAGTTCTTATCTAACTTCGCTTTTTCTTTAAGTCTTCCTTAGGACTTTAGGATAAGAACAATCAAGCCAAACAAAAATAATGTGCATTAGTAGTAAAGATAGAACTCTTGTCATTCTCCTCTAAAACACTACACTCACTACCCCATTGTTCTATAAGACTGTTAATTTTCATAAGAATGATCAATTGCCATTGGTTAGTTTAAAACAGTTGAAATAAACCCTGAAGTTTGGACCTGAAAGACGGTCTCAAGCTTTCAGGGAAATTAATTGGGAAGTTCTCAGTGTTTAGATCAGAGATTTAAAAATTCAAATGACCTTACAGTGTCTGTGTAATTACTGCTTTTTAATTTCTCATTCACTACTTACTTCATTCTCCATGTGAATTCCCTTTTTAAGTCTATTTCATACTTCGCCTTTCAGATACAGTGATACCAATTTTCAGGAAACTTCCTGCCTTCTACATTCTTTGTAATTCTTTTCAAAAGAACAACCTGGACTATTTCTGTTTGATTCTGGAAACTCTTCTCCGGTGGCATGTCTTTCTGATTGATTCCTGACAACCCAGACAAATCCTGGCTGATGGTTAAGTTTATAAACAGAAATTGAGAAGATTTACCAAATGTAAGTGAGTTGACTGATCCAGATCTTACTCTGGCCGTGTGAAAATTAAGTAACCTCAGGAAAAGGACAGTCCTTTATTTGTTGTTGATTACCTAGCACTATGATGTATCACATACATATTCAAAAGGGTTAGTGAGTTTTTGGAAAAAATATCAATATAAGAGCAAGCAAAAAATCTCTTATAGAAACTACCTACGATGACTAAAAACAAATGCATACAGGGGAAAAACTTGTATTCGTGCTGAAACTAGAGAATAGTGCCAACCACATGACAAGGTCCCTGAGAAATCTCTGTTAAGTGTGATCTGCCTGGTACGATGTTGAAGGAAGTGATAAAGGGTCAGTTTATAATTCCTTTTCCCCAGTGAAGTGGTGATTCTAGGAAGAATTCTAGGAAGTATATAGAGTCCTGGAAGAAGACCATAAACACCCCTCCTTTTGAGGATCCAGGAATAGAGGTCAGGGGTATGGTGGAAAACCAAGGTTCACATCACTTTAAGCCAATTTTAGCTGCACAGATACAGACATTCGGAGGTATCAGCATGCGACTAGAAAAGCAATCTCTGCCGTGGTAAACAGGAAGTGTCTGAACAGTAGGATGCTTCCCTTGAAGATTCAGTAATTAGAGGGTGCAATGAAAATAGCGCACTCCAACTCAACAGACAGAAACACTAGAAATAAGGCTAGACGCAATTAGTCCACATATCTGAAGTAGAGGCCAGAACAAACAGATAATCAGATATAGATATAGAGATGCAAAAGTTAGGATACACAGAGGAAGAGCATGAAGAAATTTATTTCCTCAGCCTATTTCGTTTCCCACTGTCCTTAGGCTCCTGAATATTTGAAGTTCTTAAAACTATATTATAGACTCTAGATTAATTCAAAATTAGATTAAAAACCTTAGAGTAATATCTAAGAGGAGAATTAGCAGATACCCAGGTAAGTTGTAAGAGATATACAAGAAGATACGACCATACTATTTGTAAACAAAGATCAGATATAAGAATGACTAGTTTTATTAAGGATAAAAATGGAAATGGAAAAAATGATATTTCCCCCCACCACCAAAGATTCTGTATCTGAGAATTCCAAACTCAACTAGATAAATTGTGAAGGTTGCATAGGCAGATACACCCACACTGTTTTTGAACAAATGTCAAGTATAAGAAATACTGCTCTTATTAAGAATGAAATGAAAATGGAAAAAAATGAGATTTTGGGGAAAAGATTTTATAAAAGAATGAGATAATTATGGCAAGCTAAACAGAGGAAGAACATATTTTAAAAATATGTACTATAAGCAAGAAAATAAGCTTTAGACAGCATTTGCTTTGTACTCTCAAGTTAATGAAAGAAAATAGGGCCTCTTTGGAAAATAAAAAGAGATAAAATAACAGATTTTAGTGAAGAAAGATCTGGTAGTGCTGAGGAAGGGATTCAAGGAAATGGGAAAACTAGAACATGAAATTAACAGAATTAAAAATGATGTGAGATGCTATAGACAGTGGAATGGTTTTCAACGAAAATTGATCAGTGATACGTATATCAAGATTTTGAGGCTCTGTCTTTGTCTACTCAAACTGTCAAAACATTATAGACTGGGTGGCTTAAACAACAGACATTTATTTTTTACAGTTCTGGAATCTGGCAAGTCCAAGATCACGGTGCCTGCATATTTGGTTCCTGATGAGGGTTCTCTTCCTGACTTGCAGATGGCCACCTTCTCACTGTATCCTACATAGTCTAGTCCCTCTTCCTCTTCTTATAAGGACACTAATCCCATCATGGGGCCCCTATCCTCATGACTTCATCTACACTTGAGTATCCTTCAAAGGCCCCATCTTCAAATACCATGACATTGAACATCAGAGCATTAACACAGGAATTTTGGGGGGACACAAACAGTCCATTACAGGCTCTATTTTAAAGCAAAGAGGATAAAAAGAGGGATATTATTAAAGACAAGATCATAGATAGAGATATGAAGGATATCTAATGAAGACCTAACACTCAGAGAATTTGGTGTTTCTTATGATATGAAAAGAGTATGAATCAGTTTGATGGGGTCATTCAGATGCATAGTAAAGAACCATCCTTAACCAAAACAAGTCCTGAACCAGCAGGTTGAATGGGCCTACTCTGTAACAAAGTTAACAAAAATGGATAAAAATCCAGATGTAGCTAAGGTTTGGAATTTTGAGAGACCTATGATAATCCAGGAAGGAAAAAAATACTACCAGTAAAGGAGGACAATGTTTAACTGGTCTCAGACTTGAAATATTAGGTACCAAAAAAATAATGAATCAATACCTAAGGTGTTGAAGGGGGTTTGGGGACTCATCCTTTCTACCACCTGTCAAAGCCAGTGATTTTTATTTATAAAGACAATGAAAACAATCCCAGATATATGAGGACTCCGGTAGTATTCATTCTTCATACTCTATCATAAAAAAATTACTAAAAGTTTAATCCACAGGAAACAATGTAAAGAATTGTAAGTCAGGAAGTCACAATGCCAGAGGAATAATAGTAAATACAGAAACTACTTGAAAATAGAATTTTAAATAAATATCATAAATATGATTCAAAAAAATGCAGATGTTAACATTTTAAAAAGAGAAGGTATAGAATGTAGCAGAAAACCAACTATGACAATAAAATATGACAATCTCAAATCGTACTAAAAGAAGAAAATGGGAAAAAAAGAGCAAGGGAAGAAGTTGATGAACGTATGGCGGTGGGGCCATCTCAGCTCACTGCAAACCGCCTCCTGGGTTCAAGCGATTCTCATACCTCAGCCTCCCAAGTAGCTGAGACCACAGATGTGTGTCACCATGCCAGGCTAATTTTTGTTTTTAGTGGAGATGGGGTTTTGCCATGTCGGCCAGGCTGGTCTCGAACTCCTGGCCTCCCAAAGTGCTGGGATTACAGGTGTGGGCCACAGTGCCCATCAGATGGGTGTATTTCTTAACCCTATATAGGAAAGAGAATTAAAAAAATCAACTGATATAGTACTTAGAAAAATATAGGCTTACACTTTGTTTTTACAACCTTAAAAGTTATCACTAATAAAAATAAAAGCAAACTATGTAATCTTCAAATTCGTGGAGAAGCAAAATAAAGCAAAAAATAAAAAGTAATTAGAGGATAAAAAAGAACGTGTAAAACAAAGTATCAGAAATAAGGCCAACCATGCTTGACCTGGTAATAATTATAAATGGCATAAAGTTAATTTGATAAAAACATATATCAGATTGGCTCCCAAACAAAAATGGAACTATATACTATCAAGAAGAGACACACCTAACATGCAGGGCCTCAGAAAAACTACAATTACAAGAATGAACAAAATATTCTCTAGAAATGAAAGTGTAAGTAAAGTTGGGCTGCAATATTTTAAGAAGATGTGGATTTTAAACCATAAAATGTTAAATTTATCATAGGTAAAATGGTATGTTATAATAAAGGGAATTACCAAAAAGTGAAAGTATAGTTTTCATCAACCTGCATGTACAGAATATCACAGCATAACAATAGAGAAACTAAAAAATGAGAAATGTATGGGGAAACATGAAAAGATAAAAATAAAACAACCAAATAAAAAGATAGTAGATAAATTTTAAAAAGATTATGTGATTAAAAAACCTGAGATGCTCAATCTCATATCAGATTATAAAAGATGAAAGATTGCTAGTTGCACATGTATTTAAGGATGTGGTGAAATGTTTCTTTTCAAATACTTCAAACTGTTAAAATCTTTCTGGTGGCAATTTTGGCAATGTGCATCAGAATTCTTTCAAAAATTAGAGAGACTACAGTTAGCAACAATGTATTGTATATTTTAATGTAGCTACAAGACTTGGATTGTTCCCAACACATAGAAATGATATATACTCGAGGTGATGGATGCCTCAAATACCCTGACTTGGTCATTACAAATTCTATGCATGTAATGAAAAATCACATGTACCCAGTAAATATGTAAAATATTATATATCAAAAAATATTTTAATCATCAATACTTTTAATCCATTTGTTCTGTATCTAAGAAGTTATCTAAAAGAAATAATAGGACATATGCCTGGATAGATTTAAACATTCACAAGAGTGCTAAGATTCCTATCTTCCAAGAAATATACTGGTTTGAATCAAAAGATTTAAATGCTAAGCCAAAACATCCAACCCAAATGCTAGAAGAAGATATAGAAAAATCTTTAATGTTTAAAAGAGTTTGAAGTGAATTAAATATCCAATAAGAAAGGATTGTTCCAGGTGTATGGACTTTTCCCTTTTCTGTTTTCCTTGCCGGGAGCTCTGGCCTCCCTATCTCCATCCAGATTTCTCACTTCCACTTCACTCAAGTATCAGCTCCAAGATTCCCTTCCCTTCCCACCGTGTATAAAACCTGGCCCCAATCTGACCCTGTCCTGCTGTGCAACATCACAGGTTCTAAATATACACTTAAAAGTACATATGTTGGATAAATTCCTGGGATTTTCTAGGTTTAATGGTATACAAATTTAAACTACCTTTATGGTGATTGTCAGGGTCCTCTCCAAACAGTTGTAACAACTCGTTCTTTCTACGACTTTCTATGACTTTCTACGACTGCTTGTTTCTATCGTACCTGTGGTAGGTGATGTTACTCTTTTAAATCTTTCTCAAACTTCTAGGTGAAAAATGGCATCTTACTGTTTTAATTCACTTTGATTATGAGTGAGATAAGCATCTTTACAGAAGTCTTGGCTATTTGTTTCTTTTTCTGTGAGCTGTCTATTCCTGCTGTTTATTCATTTTTCTATTGTGCTGCTCATCTTTTTAAGTCCATTTATAAAAGTTATCCACACGTTAAGGAAATAAGTTATCTGTGACTATGTGTTCCCCTCCCGACCTCCATTTATTTGTCACTTGCCTTTCGACTTTATATATTTATTTCTATAAAAAAGTCTTCAGTTTTTTGTAGTCAAATTTTTATTGGTAGGACGTTTTAATATTCTAGAAATTTCTGTGATCTTTACAGCATTCTGTACTACTGATTCCTACCTTGTCACCATTAAATAGCTTCACACCTGTGCAATATACCACTTGACTGGAAAAAAATCATCCCAGAAAGGTAGCAGAATTCCATGTTGAGCTGAGTCTATGTCCAACAGTGGGATTCACACCTATTCGAGAGACTGTTGGAGGGTTCTGCCATGAAGGCTTGAGGTGTTCCTCTTGGAAAATAACATGATCTAGCAAGGGAAGTTTAGACCAACAAACGTAGCCCTATAATAAGCCTCAGTTTCCAGAACGGAAGAACCCACTTCCCTTAGGACTCATTTCTGAGTCATAAAGGGATGATTTTATGAGCAAAGATCCCTGTTATTACTGTAGCCTGCAGGAGGGGAAAGCAGCACTGTTTGTGTATGTGTTTTTCTAATAGTATGTAACATAAATGGTGAAAGAAAGCATTGTCTTATTCTGACGACATTGCACAATTCTGTTGCCCATCAAGGGCTCCAAAGCATTGGCAGCCTTGGCAGGGGTATTTGCAAATGATTACAGCTTGCTCTGTGCTTGGCTGAAGCAGCTGTGATCAGCAGAAACAAGATTTCTTGGTGGAGGGGACAATGGGATGTTACATGTGATGGCAGCACCACAAATTACAAATTACACTGATCTTAGGAGATGGTTGGTGATAACCTGGAGGGTGAGAGGGAGGAATCTAGAGAGAGTCAGAGAAAGAGAGGGAGCTAAACTAGATTTAGCCATCCATATGGAAAAGTTTGAATGATTTACACATAAGACAACCAAGCTTGAGAAAAGTAATTCGTTTTAAAAAGAATTTAAAAAACTTAAACACTAAGGCTATTGTGGTCTATGTGAGAAAAAGATACTGGGAAAGGAAATAAAAGGAAATGTATTAGTCCATTTTCATGCTGCTAATAAAGATATACCTGAGATTAGGCAATTTACAAAGGAAAAAGGTTTAATGGGCTTACAGTTCCACATGGCTGGGGAGGGCTCACAGTCATGGTGGAAGGCAAGGAGGAGTAAGTCACATCTTACGTGGATGGCAGCAGGCAAAGAGGGAGAGCTTGTGCAGGGAATTCCTCTTTATAAAACCATCAGATCTCATGAAACTTACTGTCATGAGAACATCATGAGAAAGACCTGCTTCCATGGTAATTGAATAATTACCTCCTAGGGTCCCTCCCACAACACATGGGAATTCAAGATGAGATTTGGGTGGGGACACAGCCAAACCATATCAGGAAATCGAAGGCAACTCATAAAAATGTGGTCAAAATGTCAGATGAAATAAGGGAAAGTACCATCAAAATGACCATAAGCTAACTTCATAACGTTGCATGAGCCTGAAATTAAAGTATGATCACTGTTGTCATGTTTTGCTTTGATTTTGTTGTTTTTTGTCTAGCCAGAGTTGTTCTGAATATGAGTGACAGTGCTGGTGACCCTTGGGCCAACTCTCATTGGGCAAGAAGGCAGGATGGGAGCCATCCACCACCTCAGTCTGCACTTCATGTCAATTCTGGGGTGGCAGCATATGCAGACCTGGTGTTGAAGGGCATCCAGTCCTCTGAGAGGGTCTATCCCGTCAGTCTTCCATTTGACAGCTAGTATGGATAAAGCAAGATGCTTCAAGCAGGCAGTATATATAGATCCAGATAAAGGGGAGTAAGAAGTCACTGTAAGCCATTCTAAGTGTCACTCAATAGGTTACAAGCTCCCTGAGATCATAGACTGTATGTTTTGTTTTGTTTTTTTCTGTTTTAAATTATCATTCTTATACTGTACCTGGCAAAGTGTAGGCTTTCAATACACATGTGGTGAACGGATGACAGAATTCATTCATGGCAGTATAGCACAAACACTAAGAAGCCCTGCCTGAAGAGCAAGGACATTGGAAACCAAGCCTTGGCTGATATTGTAAAGAACCAGGGTGTGGCCACCTCTAGAACTCAACTCCTGTTTTGCTGTCAATAAAGGCAGGATGAAAGTGGGTAAGTTTGAGGAAACACCACTAAAATGCTATAAGATTGATTCTTTTCTGTAATGAAAATGAGATTAGGAGGATAAGCTATGACTGAATTTTATGTAATCACAATCTTATTATTAGATAGAATGTCAACCTGTTTATCAAATCTGGGAAGCCAAGAAGTAGGATTACTTCATAGAACTTAAAATAAGTAGTTTTAAATATATAGAACAAGTAGTAAATTTATGGAAGCCATTGTCTAAGTTATAGTGTGGTTAAGAAAGAGGACGATTTAGTCAAATAGTTAAAAAACCAATTTGTTTAATTTTAAAGAAAAATCTGGGATATTTGAAATATATTACTAAGTGTTTTAGGGTTTATTATTGAGTTCAAAATAAGTTTACATAAATTTGTAGATAAAGTCTCAAAAGGTAATTAAGAAAGGATGTGGCTGAGTGCCAGGTAGGGCATCAAAGTGCCTCAATTCAATGCCCTACTCCATGATCAATAGCTTTGAGTAAAGTGGCTTAATGCTTTTTACCTGAACTCCCTGATCAGTAGTACTGGGATAATGTACCATTTTTATAAGCACACATACATGACAATATGAAAGATTGTCTAGAATATAGTCAAGGTTTAATAGAAATTAGCTATTAATAAAACCAGATTGCTTGAGGTATAATCTTTTTTTAAAAGAATTATAATAACTGATTGACATTCTCTCACAAAATTTTCCTCTGAAGTAGAGATGAAAGCTAAAATAAAAACAAGACTTGGCCAGCATGAGTGATGCCATTTCTGCTCTGATCTTGCTCATTAAATAGCTTAATCTCTCACATCCAGTGAACAGGGTATAACAGCTGAATGGGTAGTGAAAGGTCAGGTGTAGAGTCACCATCATTGGCAAATAAAACTACAGAATGCCCAGTTAAATTTGAATTTTAGATAAATTATAAATGTTTTGGTATAAGTGTACGCCATGCAATATTTAGAACATAGTCATGTTATGCTAAAATAATTATTTGTTGCATGTTTGAAACTCAAATTTAGGTATCCTGTATTTTATCTGGCTATACAAGTCAGGTGTGCAACTAAAGTACTCAGGCAGTTTCTGCAGGTTTATGAGGCCGTCACATCTTTGGGAGACTGAATCTCATCCTCATGACCTAATATAGTCTTATTTTTTCCATTCTGAACCATATTTCACTTGCATCCCTGCCCAAATCCTTTTTTTTTTTTTTTTGATTTAGAGGCTTAAAAGTAGTGCATTTTGTCTTATGGCTAAAGTGCGTCAGACTTCGAGCTCTATTTTGATTTTTGGCAAATTATAATATCTAATATGATAAATTGATAAGTATGCCCTGGGAAAATAAATGGTCTATATCCTGACATTTACTAAATGTTTAGGTGAAAGGAAATGCATTTTGAAATTTGCAAATGGCATTTACACAATTTGTGGTGTACTTTTTATTTCCAATATGTTTAATGTGACGATTTGTGCAGTCATGCCATTCAGAATCCTCAAACTCTAAGGCAACCGTCATGAAAGTTCACTCTATTTATCTAAAAAGGAACAAAGTTATTTCTCCCTCTCCTCCAATTAATTTTATTGATTAAATAGATATAAGATTTACCACGTTAGCCAGTTTTAAATCTACGGTTTGGTGACATTAAGTACCATTTGCATTGTTGTGCAACCGTTACCACCTTCCATCTCCAGAACTTTTTTTATCTTGTAAAAGTGAAACTCTATACCCGTTAAACAATAACTTTACCTTACCTCCTCCCTGTTGCTCTTGGCAACCACTGTTCTACTTTTTGTCTCTAAGATTGTGGCTATGCTAAGTACCTCATATAAATGAAATCTTACAGTATGTGTTTTTTTGTGTCTGGCTTATCTCACTTAGCATAATGTCCTCAAGATTCATCTATGTTGTAAGCATAGGTCAGAATTTCATTCCTTTTTAAGGTTGTATAATATTCCATTGCAAGTAGATACCACATTTTGCTTATCCATTCATCTGTCATGAATACTTGAGTTGCTTCCCTGTTTTAGCTATTGTGAATAATGCTGCTATAAACATGGGTGCACAAATAACTCTCCAAGATCTTGCTTTCAGTTCATTTGGGTACATACTCAGAAGTAAAATTGCTGGATCATATGGTAATACTATTTTTACTCTTTTGAGGAACTGCCACACCATTTTCCACAGTGGCTCAATCATTTTATCTTCCCACCAAAAGTGCACAAAGTTTTTAATTTCTCCATATTCTTACCAACACGTATTATTTTCTGTTTATTTTTTAATAGTAGCCATCCTAATGAGTGTGATGTGTTACCCCATTATAGTTTTGATTTGCATTTCCCTAGTGGTTAGTGACATTGAGCATCTTGTCATGTGCTTATTTGCCACTTACATATTGTCTTTGGAGAAATGTCTATTCAAGTCCTTTGCCCATTTTTTATCAGGTTGTTTACTTTTATTTCAAGTGAGTTTTAGGAATTGTCTATATACTCTGGATATTAATTTCTTATCAGATATGTTATCTGCAAATATTTTCTCCTATTCTGCACATTGCCTTCTTACTCCATTTATAGCACCCTTTGATGCACAGAATTTAAAAAATTTTCATGAAATTCAATTTGTCTATTTTGTCACTTTTTGCCTGCACTTTTAGTACCATATCTAAAATATCACTGCCAAATGCAATGTCATTAAGCTTTTGTCCTGTGTTTTCTTATAAGAATTTTATAGTTTTAGGTCTTTGGTCCACTTTGAGTTAATTTTTTTATATGGTGTTAGGTAAAGATCCAACTCATCTTTTTGCATGTAAATATCCAGTTTTTCCAGCACCATTTGCTGAAAAGACTATCCTTTTCCCATTGTATAATGTTGACATCCTTGTCAAAAATCGTTTGGCTATATATGCAAGAGGTTATTTCTGGCATCTCTATATTATTCCATTGGTCTATATGTCTGTCTGTATGCCACTACCACACTGAGTTGATTACTATAACTTTGTAGTAAGTTTGGGAATCAGGAGTGTGAGTCCTTTAACATTGTTCTTTTTCAAATCTGTTTGGCTATATGGGATCTCTTCAGATTCTGTATGAATTTTAGGATGGGTTTTTCAATTTCTTCAAAAGCCAAACTTAGGATTTTGATAAAGATTGCATTGAATTTGTAGATTAGGTAGTATGGAGTTCTTAATGCTATTAAATCTTTCAATCCATGAACATGATACACATTCCAATTTATGTCTTTATTTTTTTCATCAGTGTTTTATAGTTTACATTGTACAAGTCTTTGAACTCCTTGTATAAGGTAATTTCTAAGTATTTTGTTCTTTCTGATGTTATTGTAAATTAAATTGTTTTTGTAATTTCCTTTCCGATTGTTAATTGTTAGTGTGTAGAAATGCAGCTAATATTTGCATGCTGACTTTGTATCTTGGTACTTTGCAGAATTCTTTTATTGGTTCTAATCATTTTTCGGGGGTGGAATCTTTAGGGGTTTCTTCATATAAAATCATATCTGTGAACAGAGATCATTTTACTTCTTCCTTTGCAATTTGTATGCCTTTATTTCTTTGTCTTGCCTAATTGCTTTGGCCAGAACTTCTGGTACTATGTTGAATAGAAGTGCTGAAAGCCAACACTGTTGCCTTATTTCTCGTCTGGGAGAAAAAGTTTTCAGTTTTTCACCATTGAGGATGATATTTGCCTTGGGTTTTCATATATGACTTTTATCATATTGAGGTAGTTCTTTTGTTCCTACTTTGTTGACTGCTTTTTTCTTTGTTTATATCCAAGAAAGAGTGTTAAATTAGATCAAAAGATTTTTTTCTGCATCAAGATGATTATGTGTTTTTCCCCTTCATTCTGTTTATGTGATTATTGCATTGATGAAATGTTTTATGTTGAACTACCTCTGCATTGCATAAATAAATTCCACATGGTTATGGTGTATAATCCTTTTAATATGGTGCTGAATTCAATTTACTGTTTTGTTGAGGATTTTCACATCAACGTTCAAGAGGGATATTGCTCTGTAGTGTCTTTTTTTTTCTTGTAGTGTTTTCGTCTGGCATTTTATTTCTGTAGAAACAGTAATGTCCTTTTTTTCTGATAAGGAAATTGAGCCTTCTTTATTTTAAAATCAATCTAGCTACCAGCTTGACAATTTTGTTGATATTTTTGGAGAATGAACTTTTGTTTTTCACTGATTTTTTATATATATATATTTTTATTCTGTATTTGATTTATCTTGACTCTAATCTTTATTATTTTCTTCCTTCATCTAACTTTGGGTTTAGTTTGTTATTTCACTAGTTTCTTAAATTGTAAAGTTAAACCATTAATTTGAAATCTTTCTTGTTTTTAATGTAAATATTTATAAGTATAAATTTCTCCTTTACCACTGCTTTAGCTATGTCTCATGAATTTTGATATGTTGTTTTCATTTTCATTCTTCTCTAAGTATTTTATCATTTCCTTTGTGATTTGATCTTTGATCCATTGGTTGTAGAAGAGTATGTTGTTTAATTTTTACAATTTTGTGAGTTTTCTAGTTTTATTTTTGTAACTGATACCTAACTTTATTCCATTGTGCTCAAAAAAGACACTTTGTATGATACCTTTATAAATCTATTAAGACTTAATTTGTGGACTAACATGAACTATCTTAGAAAATGGCTCATGTGCACTTGAAGAGAATGCATATGCTGGTGTTACTGGGTAGAATGTTTGTATATGTACACTAGATCTAGTTGGTTTGTTATTTTGTTTAAGTCCTCTGTTTCTTTATCTTCTGTCTGCTTGTTCTACCTGTTATTAGAGTAGGGTATTAGAGTATCCAATTATTGTAGAAATATTTCTCACTTCAGTTTTGTCAGTTTTTATTTTATATATTTTGATGGTGTTTCATTAGGTGGGTAAATGTTTATAACTGTTATATTTCCTTACTGTATTTAAACTTTTATTAATATATAATGTCTTTTTTCCCTGGTAAACGTTTTTGATTTAAAGTATATTTTGTCTGATATTAGTATAGACACCCATTTCCCTCTTCTGCTTACTGTTTGCATGGAATATCTTTTTCCAGCCTTTCACTTTAACTCTATTTGTGTCTTTGGATCTCAAGTGAGTCTCTTGTAGACAGCATACAATTGGATCATTAAAAAAATCTATTCTGCTAATCTCTATCTTTTGATTGGATAATTTAATCAATTTACATTGAAAATAATTGCTGATAAGGAAGTTCTTCTGTCATTTTGCTTCTTGTTTTCTATATGCCTTATAACTTTTTTGTTCCACATTTCCTGCATTATGGTCTTCCTTTGTTTTTAATAAATTTCTTCAGAGTGAAATCTTTAAATTCCTTTCAATTTCCTTTTGTACATATTCTATAGTTTCCTTGTGGTTACCATGAGGACTACCTTTAACATCCTGAAGTTATAACACTCTATTTGAATTTATAGCCGCTTAAATTCAATTGCATACGAAAAATACCTCTGCTCTTTTAATAGCTCTGTCTCTATTATTTTAGTTGTCGATGTCATAAAATTACTTGTTTATGTGCTTGTGTGCCCCAAAATGTACCCTAATAATTCTTTGAATTATAATTATTCAAATAATTGTATTATTCTCTTAAATTATGTAAAAAACAAAATGTTGAGTTGGAAACTGAATTTACAATAATACTAGCTTTTAGATTAATTAAGTTTTAAGTGTTAATCTCTTCAATCATGGATCTAGAACTAGATGTACCATATGACCCAGCCATCCCATTACTGGGTATATACCCAAAGGATTATAAATCATGCTGCTATAAAGACACATGCACACGTATGTTTATTGCAGCACTATTCACAATAGCAAAGACTTGGAATCAACCCAAATGTCCATCAGTGACAGACTGGATTAAGAAAATGTGGCACATATACACCATAGAATACTATGCAGCCATAAAAAAGGATGAGTTTGTGTCCTTTGTAGGGACATGGATGCAGCTGGAAACCATCATTCTTAGCAAACTATCACAAGAACAGAAAACCAAACACTGCATGTTCTCACTCATAGGTGGGAACTGAACAATGAGATCACTTGGACTCGGGAAGGGAAACATCACACACCGGGGCCTATCATGGAGAGGGGGGCGGGGGGAGGGATTGCATTGGGAGTTATACCTGATGTAAATGACGAGTTGATGGGTGCTGACGAGTTGATGGGTGCAGCACAGCAACATGGCACAAGTATAAATGTGTAACAAACCTGCACGTTATGCACATGTACCCTAGAACTTAAAGTATTAAAAAAAAAAAAAAAATTGACAGATTTTCCCAAGCGAGGCTCTAAAAAAAAAAACAGAAAACAAAATTGAAATTATAAACTTGTTACAATAATGTTAGCTTTTATAATTGCCCGTGTATTTAGCTTTATTGATATCTTTTTCATCTGGTTTTGAGTTACTGTCTAGTGTTCTTTTATTTTACTTTGCAGGACTCTGTTGAGCATTTCTTGCAGGGTAGGTCCAGTGGTAACAAACTTCCTTAGCTTTCATTTATCTGGGAATGTTTTAATTTCTCCCTCACTTTTGAAGGACAATTTTGCAATTCTTGGATTCTTGGTTGATAGACTTTTTTCTTTTAGCATTTTGAATATGTTGGCCCACTGCCTTCTGGACCCGAATGTTCTGTTGAGAAATTGGCTGATACTTTTATTGAGACTCTCTTGTATGTGATGAAGTGCTTCTCTGTTGCTGCTTTGAATATTATCTCTTTGTTTTTCAAAAGTTTGATTATAACGTGTCTTGATTTGGGTCTATTTGAGTTAACCTTACTTGGAGTTTATGGAGATTCTTGGGTGTTCATGTCTTTCATCAAATTTTGGATGTTTTTAGCCATTATTTCTTCAAATATTATTGCTGCCCCTTTCTTCTTATCTTTTTCTCTGGCTCCCAAAATGTGCATATTAGTCTGCTTGGTGATATCTCACAGTTCCCTTAGGCAATGTTCACTTTAATCTTTTTTCTTCTATTCTTTATACTTATGATTTTCGTTTTCCTATTTTCAAGTTTTCTGTTTTTTTCTTCCTCCTGCTCAAATCTGCCTTTGAATCACTCTAGTGAATTTTACATTTTAGTCATTGTACTTTATAACTTCAGAATTTCTAATTGGTTTCTTTATTTTTGTTTTAAGATGGAGTTTAGCTCTTCTTGCATAGGCTGGAGTGCAATGGTGTGATCTTGGCTCACTGTAACCTCTGCCTCTTGGGTTCAAGTGATTCTCCTGCCTAAGCCTCCTGAATAGTTGGGATTACAGGCACACACCACCACACCCAGCTAATTGTATGTTTTTAGTAGAGATGGGATTTTACCATGTTGGCCAGGCTGGTCTCAAACTCCTGACTTCAGGTGATCTGCCCACCTCAGCCTCCCAAAGTGCTGGGATTATGAGCTTGAGCCACTGCGACCAGCCTCTAATTGGTTTCTTTTTAGGTTTTCTATCAGTTTACAGACATTTCCATTTTGTTCATACATCTCTTTTTGACTTTTTGTACATCTTCCTTTAGTTCATTGAGCATCTTAAGGCAATTCTTTTTTTTTTTTTTTTGAGATGGCGTCTCTCTCTGTCATCAGGCTGCAGTGCAGAGGCATGATCTCGGCTCACTGCAGCCTCCAACTCCCTTGTTCAAGGAATTCTTCTGCCTCAGCCTCCTGAGTAGCTGGGATTACAGGCATGTACCACCACGCCCAGCTAATTTTTGTATTTTTAGTAAAGACAGGGTTTCACCATGTTGGCCAGGATGGTCTAGATCTCCTGACCTCATGATCCACCACCTCAGCCTCCCAAAGTGCTGGGATTACAGGCGTGAGCCACCACACCCAGCCATGGCAATTTTTAAAATGTTTATTCTAGTATATCTGCCATCAGTTCTTTTTAAGGGACACGTTCTGTGTTTGTTTTTTTCCCTTGAATGGACAATAGTTTTCTGGCTTTTTTTTTTTTTTTAAATATATCTTGTGATTTTTGTTTAAAACTGGACATAGAATTAATGTAGCAACTCTGGAAATCAGATTCTCTGGTTTCCCTGGCATTTGCTGGGTTTTACAAAATTTTTGTTTTAGTTCTTATTTTGATGGTTATAGGCTGTCTCTATGCCAAGGATAAGCCTAAGATGTAAACTTAATATCTTCTCAGGTCTTTACTGAGCCTGTGTCTTTTCCTGAATATACACAGTCACTTTTTAGTTTCCCCATTTCCACAGTCACTTAAAAAAAAATCCTAGTTTTTACTGTTAGGCTGTTAAAAAGGAAAAAATAATGAAGAAAGGGAGGGTGATGGTTCTTCAAATCCCCTGGAAGTCATTTCAGCCAGAGATGGAAGAGTTTGTGTCAATTGGGGAAGGTGAAACAACAGTGGCCACCTGCCTCTTTGAACCTCTGTGATGAAAAGCAGGAATCAGCCATCAGAGCACAAATTGCCAATATTTGGAGGACAGGCATCATTTTTCCTACCTTGGCTCATATAAGCTATGTGCAGATTGCTCCAGAAATGCGTGCATAGCTGCCTGCCATGGGGCTGGGAGTAGGAGTGGGTTGCTGCTACTATGCTAAGAGTTGAAATTGATGAAAATTAACTGCAATTTACCACATAAGCCTATCTCTGGAAGTTGTAAATCTTCAATATACTCCAGAGTTCCAAAATAGATATATCAGACAGATTCTACCATTGCAGTTGTTGTCAGACTCCTGGGGTTTCCTACATGACCATCTTCCCAGAATCCTCAACTGGGACTATTATCTCTTAATGAGAAGGAAAGCCAGAACCTCAAAGGGAAAGCCTATTTAAAGAAAAATTGTTGACTACTGGGCATGATAATAACATTTTGTTTTCTGTTGGCAATTATTTGAAGAAATGCTTTAATTTGTCAGTGTCAGAGAAGAGGCAGGGAGTATAAAGATCATATATTATAGGGATTTTCTGAATATTATATTGAGTTATCTGAAAAAATAATAATTAAAAAAATTTATTTTTCTATTTTGATGCTGCCTTTTTAGAGCTCAAGACATTTTCCAAAATATCTTTCTTCTCAAAGTGGTGCCCTTGGGAGTCAAGTAGGTGCTTAACATGATTATCACCCAGTCTTGCCTAGGCTTTTAGATCTGGGGTCAGCCAGGGTTCAAGCAAGTGAAACTTTCTTCATCAAGGCCTGTGTTTACATCTGAAAATGATACCTCTTTATGAGTTGAGAGGAATAATTTAGTACTTACTTTCCTCATGGGCTTATTCCTGAAATCTAGCAGAATATCCACAGGATAAAGAAAATAGAGTAGATGAGAGAGAGGGAGAAAAATGAATAACAGCTAGCTTACATGGTTGATGTACTTGCTTGGGTATATTGTAGAAAGGGAGAAATAAAATCCTCTTCCACAACCTTGACAAGACAGATAAGTTGTTTAAAGAAAGCGAGACAAAGGCAGAATAGGAGGTTTGACCATTAAATAATGTAGACTTAAGAAATAAAACAGAACCATAAAAAGTCATACTTAAGTCATTTATTACTCAACATGTTAAAAAAAGATCTGTGGTCACTGTGCTTAAGAACATCTCAATTAATTTACTTTGTCACATTGTCTATGGTCAGTGCCAGGTGTCATGACATCTCATATTTTGATGAGACTGGAATAAAAAGGGTAGGAGACATCAGTTCTCACCCCCATGATTTTGTGCATATCTGTGACACCAAAAACACCTTGCAGCGATGATTGTATTTTTCAGTTTTGCAGGACTTCTTGGAATGTCAGGAAACACAATAGACATATCAAATTGGAGAAAAATTGAGTTATTTAAAACTCAAATGTGGGTTTGTGGGGATGATTTCTCAATCAGTCTCTCTCTCTCCTCTCTCTCTTTTCCTTCAGAACTTCAGAGCAGAAAATAGGAAGTCAAGGCTTTGATGATAGGACTATGAGCTTGCATTTTGGCTTCTCCTCTAACATAACTATTGGTAATAACTTCCAGCATGTTTGAGGAGGAGTGCTTCTTCCCACTGTTGATGTTTTCTTTCCTGTGGTTGCAGTCCCACTAGCATTTCACTCTTTGCCTGCTTCTAGCTTCTCACTCCCATTCTGTAGAGGAGATGTGACCTAATCTCACTGGGGATTTGGGAAAGAGAAACTTCGCAAGTAACCTCTAATTTTTTCCTTCCCCTTTCTCTTAGAAGCAATGCTACCCACAGAGGTCATTTGCCCTTATCTATGTGGTAAGTTTAGTAGTAAGTGTTGGGAAGGTTTGTGGTTACAACCTGGGATGGGAAGTCTGTATGTATTAAGGATTTAGTATAAGAAAGTTCACAGCCGGGCGCGGTGGCTCAAGCCTGTAATCCCAGCACTTTGGGAGGCCGAGACGGGCGGATCACGAGGTCAGGAGATCGAGACCATCCTGGCTAACACGGTGAAACCCCGTCTCTACTAAAAAATACAAAAAACTAGCCGGGCGAGGTGGCGGGCGCCTGTAGTCCCAGCTACTCGGGAGGCTGAGGCAGGAGAATGGCGTAAACCCAGGAGGCGGAGCTTGCAGTGAGCCGAGATCGCGCCACTGCACTCCAGACTGGGTGACAGAGCCAGACTCCGTCTCAAAAAAAAAAAAAAAAAAAAAGAAAGTTCACTTCCTTACAGACACATCTGTCTTCTTCAGTATCATCATTATCATGATCAAAGTGTTACTCTATGTACCAAACATTTAGGATGTTAGACAATTATTGACATGTATTTTTTTTCATTTAACCCTTAAAACCTGCCTATGAGATAGGTGCTATTGTTACCCATTTTACACATGAGAAAATGAAAACAGAGAGGCTAAAAAACTTGTTCAAGGTCACAAATAGCAGCTATTGAATAGCTGGTAAATGATAGAGACAGGACCTTCAGCAAAGTGGACTGGCCTAGACCACCCTGCTATACCATCTCACATATTAATTCCACACCTGTAATTTCCGGTTGACTACACTATTTTCTCTAGGTCTCTCAATTTTTTTTTCAAAAATTATGACAAGTAGTTCACTTATGATGCAAAATATAATGCTTGCTAAGTCCTTTTATTTTCCTGAATGTTCTTTGGTGTCTTTTGTCAGTGCAAAAGTTGAAGAGTATCCTGCAGAGCAATCACAAGAAAAATAAAATTCAAAGGGAAAAGGTGACAAGTCACAGCCAGTGCATTTTCTTGTCCTGTGGCAGGATAAGAAATCTGAAACAGAAAGCTATCAAAGCAGGAGCTGGTAATTGCGTGCAGGATAGGGAAATAGAAGAGCCCCCTAAGTAAAGAGTTCTGTCACAGAGTCCTGTGGTCCAAATGCTATTTGGAAAGAAAAAGACAATTCCTAGATTTTTCTTGTATGATGTTTTATCAGAACAGCTTCAGAAACAGATTGAAAACATTCTCAGGCAACAGCAGCATGAGAATGGGATGCCAGTTTTTGTGGCATGTGTGTACTTAGCAGTAAAGCATTCATAGAAAACACAGCTGTCTTTTAGATCCATCTGGCTAGGGGGCAGGCCTTCAAGATTTAATTGCTGGGAAATTGCATGTCATTTATGTATGTAGGAGAAAAGCAGGCAACTTGCAGTGTTAGTGCTTCGATTTCATGACACCAGAAGATTGTAACGTGAAGATGCAGCATTATAGATTAGGACTCCAAGTGCAAAGCATGGCTAATTTTGTATCGTTAGCTATTTGAAACCTTAAAAGTCTTGGAAGAAATTTAGGTGTAAGACCATTTGGAAATTGTTAGATATTTGGAAGATGGTCATAAAGAAGTCTCTCCTATCAATCTTGCTTTATGAAAAGTAAGAAAAACACAGAAGAAGCTCACTAAAAATCCAAGTTCCCACCTACAGGGTGCATGCAGATTTACATGTCTCAAAAGAAAGCCATAACTTGGATTTCATTTCTGCTGTAGAGAGGTTCATTATGGTTAGGGTAGATAGTAGAAATGTCTTAAACCAAAGTACAGTTAAGGATATCACAAAGATGCTAAATACACACTTGATTCATAGAAGACACACATGGAAATAAATCTGGTATTAACTTTTCGGTCTATGGAAATCTTTGTTGAAGTTATTGAGAGTTATGGTGACCTCATTGGTCAGAAGTGGAATGAAGTTAACCTCAGCATCAGGAAACCTGCATCTAACTGCAGTCTGTAAATGCTGCACTGTGGACCCAGTTGAAGAAAAGTGTGTAGTTGGGTGCTGGGCAGGGTTTCTCTTTGGAAGACAGGTAGGAAAGAAGACTTTAAATTTGCATGTTGGCAGAGGATTAGTCTTGTGAGAAATAGAGGTTTAAAAGAGAATGCTGTTCTCAAGAGAATCAAGTGAAAAGATGGTATCAATAAATCACAAAGAAGTCATTTGCATTGGTGGGCTGCACATGCTAGACAAGAACTCAGGGGCAGGTGGGCCAGGTCAGGGTTCAGATTTAAGGTACCTGAAATAGTGATGGCTTTTGAAACCTTGACATAAGATTTCTCATCCTGTCGCTTAAGGGAAACTTGGTCTTGCAGAAGCAGTGACTAGAGAGATACTGACACAAGGTAACCCATCTGGCCATTCCTTTCACAAGTAAGATCACCCAAGTTTCTCTTCAGATTAAGATAACTGTGAGGTAAGTGGTACAAACAACAAATAAAACATGATTCCAGATGTGGAAGAAATCACTGGGCCTGCAGGGCAGCAGAGAATGCTTGGGGCATGAGTTAGGGACTTGGTCCAAAGGCTGAGTAGGACAGAAGCAAGATCAGAGAGAGGCGGCCAGTTATGAAGAGGTGAGTGCTGATGTAGGCAACAGGCACAGGGAGCCTCCTCAATCACAATTTCCTTTCATCTACTTGTATTGAGAAAATCTGTTTGGATAAAAAAGCTCATCTTCTGATATCCAGTTATCTTAATACATGGTATCTTAGTTTGAGTCTCTTAAAAGTAGACTCTGAGACAAAAATTTGGGTGCAAGTAGTTTATTTGGGAGATCCAAGGAACACTAGTATGAGAGAGAAGTGAGACAGAAAAGGTAAACCGGGCAATAAAGGGTGCATCATGGTACCCTCCCAATCACAGTGGAAGGCTAGAACTTAATCCTACAGGATTCAAGGAAATACATGAAATTCAAGGAAATACATGAAACATGCTTGTTATAATTTTCTAACCTAATAAGGAGGGAGCCCAGGTCTTTACATACTAATTCCCTAGAGTCATTGGTTGAGGGCTGCTCCAGGCTGGCATTAATTCCTTAGCACTTTTGATTTCTTTCATGCACAGTTCAGTCTTCACAGTTCTAGAAGCAACCTCAGACACAGGGATGCTGTGTCCCAGGGATATGGATACTGACAAGTATCTACTATTAGTGGATTAGGCTGATTAGTCACTTTAATTCTGTGTGAATTACTTGAATCCAATTGCCCTTTTTTTTATTGTTTCTAGATAAGAGAGTCAACAATTTGATAGGCTTGAATGAAACACGTATAATTTATGCCTTGACAACCTGGACAAGAGAGCAGAGTTTGAGTTAATCTTTGCATGTCAGTCAGTGCCTCATCCCTAGTATATTCCTAATGACTGGTGATTGAATTATATTTAGAAGTGTTGAAAGGAAGGTGGAAAGACCATTAAAAGACAAACTCCAATAGTTCTACTATTTTTTTCCCTGAGTCTACAAACCATGCCAGATCCTTAACAAAGGTAGGTATTCCTGGAATTTCCTAAGTGGCACCATTTGAAAAGCAGAGTGTTTAGTAAATATTGAAAAAATAATAATGAGATAATTTGTGTATTTCTCACCATCTGGGAGTTTTCACACTAGTATTCTCCTTTCAGGCTCTTATTCATGCTCTTCTGTTTAATTATGCTCTTTGTATGAACATAAATAATTCTTTTAACTCAAGCAAATTCTTAAATATCCTCATCTTTATTTTTAATCTTCAAAATAGGAATTATGTAATTTCATATTCTTGAAGTTATTCCTTCTCCTTTTACTTTCAAATCATTTTATATTAATTACTTTGGGGAATTAATGCTAATTATTTGATTCCATGTTAGTAAATGACAAGATGTAATCACAGTAATAATTTTTTTACTACTAGATAACTTCCATTCTTTAGTCCTTGTACAGTACACAGTGTAGTTGTTTTTGGAATTTGTGATTCATCCTTGGCTTTTTAAGTAGAGGCTCTGAATAAATTATGGTCCATTCAGTAAAGGTTTTAAATGTGCAATTGCTGATAAATTTTTTTTGTTTAGCATTAAACAAAATTAAATTAAAAAAAATTTCCTGTATGAATGAAATTCAGCTGGGTTCTTTAAGACATACGTCATTAAAATGTGCATGCAGGATTAGAAAAACATCTTTAACACCTTTTTCATTTTATGCCTACACATTTCATAGTTGATTAACTGTCGTTACCTGGCATATTTCTTCGCAGTAAATTGACACTTCTGTCCTAGACTGGTTGTAGTGGCGTTGGTACCGATGGAGAGGTTATGAAGTACTAGGGGATGACACAGAGAGAAAGTGAAGGCTAACCCACGGCTGACATTATAGGGAGTAGGCTAAAGTCAGTCAATGATATTTTAGTTTATCAGCGGAGGTTCCCTGAAGGTCCTGGGAAATTTTAGAAGAAGTGTAAAGAAAGAATGATAGACATGTGGGAAGTATGATGAGCTCCATGACAGTTCACTTTTGCTCCTGCCTCAGGACCTGTGGACTTGCTTTTTTAAATCAGTCTAACTAGCAGTCTATTCACTTTATGTATTCTTTCAAAAACCAAATTTTTGCTGGTGTCAATCTTTCGTAAGAATTTTCAGTTTCATCCAGTTCAGGTCTCATTTTGGTTATTTCTATTCTTCTGCTTGCTTTAGGGTTGATTTGCTCTTGCTTTTCTAGTTCCTCTAGGTGGGATATTTGGTTGTTAATTTGAGATCTTTGTGACTTTTTGATGTAGGTGTTTAGCACCAGAAACTTTCCTCTTAACACTATTTAAGCTATGTTCCAGAGATTCTTGTATGCTGTATCTTTGCTTTCATTAGTTTCAAATTAATTTCTTGGTTTCTGCCTTAATTTCTTTCTTTCTTCAAAAGTCATTCAGGGGCAGGTTGTTTAATTTCCATGTGATTGTATGATTTTGAGAGATAGTCTTGATATTGATTTCTATTTTTATTGCACTGTGGTCTTTGAGTGTGGTTGGTGTTATTTTTTAAAATTTGTTGAGAATTGCTGATGGCTGAGAATGTAGTTGCTCTTCCCTTTGTCTGGAATGGTCTTCCCGGTTGCCTCGTTCGAGTTGCCTACCTGTCTGTAGGAACTTGAGTGTGCCACTTCTGCTTTTCTTCATTTCATTGGTCTGGCTGAAGACTTTTAGTATGTCCCTACCAGTACTCATGTTCTTCTTCTCCATAAGTTTTTGTAGCCCGCAAAATCTGTGTGGTTGTCTTCTCTCTGTCATTTTAGTCTCAGCTCAAATGCCATCCCTTTGAAGAAAGCTTCCCTGACTACTGGGAAGTTAGTGGTAGTTAAAATACCACTGCTCCCCATAAAAATACCCAGTTATTTTCTCACCTATTGCCCTATTTTCCTTTTTTGTTACATTTATTATCTGAAGTACACTATTTCCTTACTTACATTTCTGTTTGGGTGTTATTGCTTACCTCTCTCTACTAGAATGTAAACTCCACACGGGTAGGAACTTAATTTTGTTCACAGTTAAATCCACAGTATATACAATGTGCTGTGCTAGCTACATGACAGGTGCTTGGTATTTGTTGAGTGAAAAAATGTTCATCAAGTCAAGACACTCTATGGAACAAAGTTATGGCTTCTCATCTCCTACAAGTTCGTTTTGACACAGAATCTCTTCTTCAATATAACATAAGAGTAGGGGTTTTTATTTTCCCTCTTTTTAGGAGTTGTCTATAATGTGTGGAATTTGCAAAATCCTTTAATTTTTCTGATTATCTCAGTCTTATAGGAACCAAGATGTGCATGCTGTTTTGTAAATTACAAGCTATGTAAATTTATTTACCAGAGGAGACTCTAGTTTTCTATTTTAGCCACAAAAAGTTAAAGTCAAAAAGGACATGGAGGACTGACAGGAATGTGCTAACATCCTTAACTAGACTAATAAAATAAGGAAAAGCAAAGGTGGTAAACTCAAATACCCAAAGAGAACAGGTAGACAACTCAAAAAAAAGAAACCAGCTGTAAAGATGAGGAGTTGATTTGCCTGACTACAGTGCTGTGGGCTGTAGGTCTATGTTGCTAATATTTTATTTTACAGATGGGTTTTGCTCTGTCACCCAAGCTGGAGTGCAGTGGCACAACTGCAGCTTACTGCAGACTTGAACTGGGCTTGAGAGATCCTCTTGCCCTAACCTCCAAGTAGCTGGGACTACAGGAGTCTGCCACCACAGCCAACTAATTTTTAAAATTTTTGTAGATACGGGATCTCGCCATCTTGCCTAGGCTAGTCTTGAACTCCTGTGCTCCAGCAATCCTCCAGCTTTGGCTTTCAGAAGTTCTGGGATTACAGAAGTGAGTAATGTTTTTAAAGTAATTATTTAGCTGAGTACTGGATATGGATTATGCCTATAATCCTAATACTTTGAGAAACTGAGGAAGGAAAATTGCTCAAGCCCAGGAGTTTGAGACCAGCCTGGGAAATATGGTGAAACCCTGTCTCTACAAAAATATTAAAGATTAGCTGGTAATGGTGATGCACACCTGTAGTCCTGGCTACTCAGGAACCTGAGGTAGGCGAACTGCTTGAGGCCAGATGTTTGAGGTTGCAGTGAGCTAGGATTGCACCACTGTTCTCCAACATGGGCCACAGAGTGAGACACAGCCCACCCCTCAATCAAACAAACAAAAAGTATGTAGAAGAAATTAATAAGACCTAGTATTTAATAGCACAACATAACGACTATAGTCAATAATAATTTAATTGTACATTTAAAAATAACTAAAAGAGTGTAATTCAATTGTTTGTAACACAAAGGATAAATGCTTGAGAAGATGGATATTCTATTTACCATGATCTGATTATTGTGCATTGGATGCCTATATCAAAGTGTCTCATGTACCTCATAAATATATACACCTACTATGTACCCACAAAAATTAAAAATTAAGGTAATTATCTAGATTTTTCTGAAATTGCCTAAATTTTAAATTTGAAATATAAAAATCAAATTTAAAAATACTGTTCAGGATAAATAAAACTTATTTGAGGTTCCTACATAACCAGCAGATTCCCAGGCTTTATCTATGAACTAAAGAAAAATCTTTAAGCAGACTGCTGGACTTTGCAATGATTTTCTTTTAAGAAAACTATCTACACAGGACATGCTGCCCACCACTGCTGGTTTGCATGTGGGACCTGCCACTGCCCACTGCCACTGGTGTCCATGTACATGAGGAACCCTGCAACCCACTGCCTCCCTGCTGAAGCACTCTTGCTAGCAACCCTTACTGGAATGTTGTTGTCGTCATCAGACTGGGAGCACCTCAGCTTCTTCGGTGCAGCAGGTACTTAACCTCAAAGAGCCAGAGAAAAAAAAGCCATGGGTCTGGTTCTAGCCCCCTAGGTTTAGAGTACAAACCCCAGGTGTGATGAGCTGAACCCTGGACCTCCCAAATCATCCAGAAATAAAGCTGATCAATAAAACCCAACTTATACCACAGTAAAAACCAACCTAAAGGGCATCAAAGATACAAAAAAAAAAAAGAAAAAAAAATGTCAGAATGTCTTCTTAGCTCCAGATTACTGCACAAGCTCCCCAGCAATGGTTAAATGGCTAAATGACATGGCTAAATGGCTGAAATGACTAAAATGACAGATATAAAATCCAGAATCTGGATGACAATGGAGAGCATTGAGATTCAGGAGAAAGTTGAAACCCAACGCAAGGAATCTTAGGGAATCCAGTTAAACGATACAAAAGATGAAAGATGAAATAGCCAAACTAATCTTCTAGAGCTGAAAAACTCACTACAAGAATGTCGTAATACAATTAGAAGTATTAACAGCAGAGTAGACCAAGATGAGGCAAGAATCTCAGAGCTCAAAATCAGTTCCTTGAATCAACTCAATCAGACAAAGAAAAAATAATTTAAAAAACTAAACAAAACTTCTGACAAATACGGGGTTATGTAAAGAAATCAAACCTATGACTTATTGGCATTCCAGAAAGAGAAAGCAAGCAACTTGGAAAATATATTTTATGATATTATTCATGAAAATGTCCCCAACCTTCCTAGAAAGGTCAACATGCAATTCAGAAAATTTAGAGACCCCCAGTGAGATACTATATAAGATGACTATCCCCAAAACAATTACTCATCAGATTCTCCCAGGTGAACACAAAAGAAAAAAATATCAAAGGGAGCTAGAGAAAAGGGACAGGTTATGTACAAAAAGAATCCCATCAGCAGAACTTTCAGCAGAAACCTTATAAGCCAGAAGAGCCTGGGTAACTATATTCAAAATCTTTAAAGAAAAAAGATTAATCAAGAATTTCATATCCAGCCAAGCTAAGCTTCATAAGTAAAAAAGAAGTATATTCCTTTTTAGACAAGCAAATGCTGAGGGGATTTGTTACCACCAGACCTACTTTACAAGAGGTCTATAAGGGGAATGCTAAACACGGAAATGAAACACAATTACCTGCCATCACAAACACACTGAAGTACATAGCTCACTGACACTATAAAGCAACTATACAATCAAGTCTGCATAACAACCAGCTAACAACATGATGGCATGATCAAATCCTCACATATCAGTATTAACCCTAAATGTAAACTGGCTAAATGCCACACTTCAAAGGTACAGAGTGGCAAGTTGGACAAAGAAGCAAGACCCAACTGTATGCTGTCTTCAAGAGACCCATCTCACAGGCAGTGACACTCATAGGCCCTAAGTAAAGGGATACAGAAATATCTATTAAACAAATGGAAAACAAAAGAGAGCATGGGTTATTATTATAATTTCAGACAAAAAAGAGTACACCAACAATGATCAAAAAGGACAAGGAAGACATTACATAATGATAAAGGGCTCAATTCAACAAGAGGACTTAACTAACCTAAATATATACGCAGCCTTCAATGGAGCACCCAAATTCAGAACAAATTCTTAGAGACCTATGAAGAGACTTAGATAACTACACAGTAATAGTGGGAGATTTCACCACCCCATTAAAAGCATTAGAAAGATCATTGAGGCTAAAAACCAACAAATATACTCAAGATCTAAACTCATCATTTGACCAAATGGACCTAACTGACATCTATAGAACACTCCACCCAACAACAGGATATACATTATTCTCATCTGCATGAGGCACATACTCTAAGATCAACCACATTCTCAGTCATTAGCAATTCTCAACAAATTTAAAAAGATAACACCAACCACACTCAAAGACCACAGTGCAATATAGAAATCAATATCAAGACAATCTCTCAAAATCATACAATCACATGGAAGTTAACTTGCTCCCGAATGACTTTTGAATAAAGAAAGAAATTAAGGCAGAAACCAAGAAATTATTTGAAATTAATGAAAGCAAAGTTACAGCATACAAGAATCTCTGGAACATAGCTCAAATAGTGTTAAGAGGAAAGTTTCTGGTGCTAAACGCCTACATCAAAATGTCAGAAAGCTCTCAACAACCAAATATCCCACCTAGAGGAACTAGAAAAACAAGAGCAAATCAACCCTAAAGCAAACAGAAGAATAGAAATAACCAAAATGAGACCTGAACTGGATGAAATTGAAAATTCATGCAAAAGATAAACAAAACTAAAAATTTCTTTTTTGAAAGAATAGGTAAATAGACTGCAGCTAGACTGATTAAGAAGATCCAAATAATCAGTAATGACAGAGGAGACATTACCATCAACCATACAGAAATACAAAAAAAAAAAAATAGCCCTCAGACACTATTATAAACAATTCTATGCACACAAACTAGAAAACTTAGAAGAAATGGATAAATTCCTTGAAATATGTAACCTCCCATGATTAAACCAGGAAGAAATTGAAAACCTGAACAGACCAATAATAAATTCTGAAATTGAATCAGCAATTTAAAAAAAAACCTACCTACCAGAAAAAGCCCTGGACCAGATGGATTCACAGCTGAATTCTACTAGACATACAAAGAAGAGCAGGTACCAATCCTATTGAAATTATTCCAAAAAATTGATGAAGAGAGGTTCCTCCCTAACTCTATGGGACAAGCATCATTCTGATACCAAAATCTGACAGAGATACGAGAAGTAAGGAAAACTTCAGGCTAATATTCCTAATGAACATAGACACAAAAATCCTCAACAAAATACTAGCAAATTAAATCCAGCAGCACATCAAAAAGCTCCTCCATCATTATCAAGTAGCCTTTATTCCTGGGATGCAAGATTGGTTCAACATACACAAATCATAAATGTGACTCCTCACATAAACAGCACTAAAAACAAAAACCACATGATTATTCCTGCGCATATAGATGCAGAAAAGGCTTACCATAAAATTCAACATTCCTTTATGTTAAAAACCTTCAATGAATCAAGCATCAAAGGAACATATCAGAAAATAATAGGAGCCATTTATGACAGCCTCACAGTCAACATCATACTGAATAGGCAAAAGCTGGAAGCATTCCCCTTGAGAACTAGAACAAGACAAGTATGCCCACTCTCACCACTCCTATTCATGATAGTACTGGAATTCCTGACCAGGGCAATCAGGCAAGAGAAGGAAATAAAAGGCTTACAAATAGGGAGAGAGGAGTCAAAGTATCTCTCTTCACAGACAATATGATTCTATACCTAGAAAACCCCATAGATTCTTAAAGGATCCTAGAACTGACAGATGACTTCAGTAAAGTTTCAGGATACAAAATCAATGTACAAAAATTAGTAGCATTTCTATGCACAAATAACATCCAAGCTGAGATCCAAATCAAGAATACAGTCTCACTTGCAATAGCCATAAAAGAATGAAATACCTAGGAATATAGCTAAGCAGGGGAGTGAAAGATATCTACAAGGAGAACTAACAATCACTGTACAGAGAAATCAGAGATGACACAAACAAATGGAAAAACATTCCATGCTCATGGAGAGGAAAATCAATATTGTTAAAATGACCATACTGCCAAAGCAATTTACATATTCCATGCTATTCTTATCAAACTACCAATGTCATTTTTCACAGAATTAGAAAAAAAGTATTCTAAAATTCACATGGAACCAAAAAAGAGCCCAAATAGCCAAAGCAATCCTAAGCAAAAAGAACAAAGCTGGAGGCATCACACTGCCCGACTTCAAACTATATTGTGAGGTGGCAGTAAACAAAACAACCTGGTACTGCTATAAAAACAGACACATAGACAAATGGAACAGGTTAGAGAACCCAGAAATAAAGCCACACACCTACAACCATCAGATTTTCTACAAGGTCAACAATAACAAGCAATGGGGAAATGACTGTCTATTTATAAATGGTGCTGGGATAACTAGTGTTTTGCTGAAGATTGAACCAGGACTCCTTCCTTATACCATATAGAAAAATTGGCTTACAATAGGTTAAAAATTTGAACAGAAAACCTAAAACCATAAAAATGCATCCTAGAAGAAAACCTAGAAAATAACATTTTGGACATAGGCCTTGGCAAAAATTTCATGATGAGTACCCCCACAGCAATTATAACAAAAACAAAAATTGACAAGTAGGCCCTAATTAAACCAAAGAACTTCTTCACCAAAAAAACAAAAACAAAAACAAAAACAAAACATCAATAGAGTAAATAGACAACCTATAGAATGTGAGAAAAATATTTGCAAACTATGTATCCAATAAGGGTCTAATATCCAGAATCTATAATAAACTTAACAAGCATAAAACAACCACATTAAAAATGGGCAAAGGATATGAACAGATAGTTTTCAAAAGAAGACATACATGCAACGAACATTTTTAAAAAGGCTCAACATTAGTCATTTTGGAAATTCAAATCAAACCAACAATGAGATACCATATGCTGCCAGTCAGAACGGCTATTATTAGAAGTTAAAAAATAACAGATGCTGGTGAGGTTGTGGAGAAAAGAGAATACTTAGACACTTCTAGTGGAAATATAAATTAGTTCAGCCACTGTAGAAAGCAGTTTGGCAATTTCTCGAAGAACTTAGAACTATCATTTGACCCACCAATCCCATTACTGGGTATATACAAAAATAAATATATGTCATTCTGTCATAAAGACACATGCATGCATATTGTCATTGCAGCACTTTTCACAATAGCAAAGACATGAGATCAACTTAAATCCCACCAATGGTAGATTGGATGAAGAAAATGTGATACATACACATTGTGGAGTACTACGCAACCATAAAAAAGAATAAAATCTTGTTCTTTGTAGCAACATGGATGCAACTGGAGGCCATTATTCTGAATGAATGAACACAGAAACAGAAAACCAAACACAGCATATTCTCGCTTATAATTGAGCACTAAACATTGAGTACACATGGACACAAACAGGAGAACAATAAACACGTGTCTTACTTGAGGGTTAAGCATGGGAGGAGGGTGAGGTTTGAAAACTACCTGTCGGGTACTATGCTCACTATTAGGATGATGAGATAATTTGTACACGAAACCCCAGTGACACACAATTTACCTATGTAACAAACCTGCACATGTGCCCACTGAACCTAAAATAAAAGTTGGAAGAAAATAAAACTGTCTAATTTCTTATAGTTTATGTGGAATGGGACAGGATCTCAAAGTGTTCCAATTTGCTTATATAGTTTATCTTCTCTTAGTTTTCATATGAAGGACCTTAAACCTTAAGCAGTGTATCTTAAAAGATCTATGGTGAAGAATGAATTTCAAAACTCCTGTCACAGCTTAAAACTTTGAAACATAAAATATAAATGAATTATTAGAAAAGTGATTATGTGCATGGATGTCATGGTAATGCCAAATTGCAATGTTTCTAAAGGTGTATTCTTAATTTCTGTATTTGTCTCTGTGCAGACCAGTAACTAGCAGTTGGCAGAACAAAACTACATTTTAAGTAGTAACCAGTTTGCCTTAAGGCAAGAGTAACTTACACAGATACTCTCACTTATATTTTGTAGTTTTATTACAGTATGTGCTTTGAACATGTAGACTGAATGTTTACATCCCCTCAAAATTCATATGTTAAATCTTAACACCCAATGTGATGATATTTACAGGAGGGGCCTTTGGGAGGTGACTAGGTCATGAGGATAGAGCCCTCATAAATCAGATTAGTGTGCTTATAAATTAGGTTTCAGAGAGCTCCCTTACCACTTCCATTATGTGAGGTTATAGTGAGAAGACAACTATCTTTGAATCAGGAAGGAGACCTTCACTAGACAACAAATCTGCTGTCATCTTGATCTTGGAGTTCCCTTCCTCTAAAATCATGGGAAATATAAGCTTCTGTTGTTTATAAACCACTCAGTCTATGGTGTTTTTAAAATAGCAGCCTGGACGAAGACACCATGGATTATGTGCTGTTGAAGGCAAAATCTCTAAATTTGTCAATGTTGTATTTCTGAACCTAACATAGTGCCTGGTATGTAGTAGGTGCTCAATAAATGTGCATTGAGTGACTAAATGTATTAAAGTAGATGAAGAACTTAAGATTGTACATTTTGTAGAAATAAAGTCTTAAAATTTTCATCCTTTCCAGTGATACAATTCAATACAATCAACATTCTGATATCTGATCCCCATGTCCACATGGCCTTGAGTGGAAAGAATCGCTCCCACGATCTCCTTTCCCATTTGCTTTGGAAAGAAGTAAAAAGCCCCCTTGACCATATAGCTTCTTTAGAACTCAATTATTCCAGTTAAAATTTCAAATGCATTTAACATAATATGTGCTAAGCTTCTCTACTGAGAACTGGGAATTCATCCACAATCAGACCTCTTCTATAAGTGATTTTTCTGATATAGACCAAGTCAATCTGTATACACATAGTGTTCTGCTAGATGCTAGGTACATTATCATGGAATCTAACCAAAATTTTCCTCAAAACTTATAAAGTTTATAAACAGAGCAGTAGAGTTTTATAAACAGAGAAACAGTTTGTTCCTCCCCTTCCTTCAGTTTTTCCAAGGCAAAGCTCCTCCTACCTTTCTGTTCCTACACTTTCTTTATACACCGACTTTCTCCATATTGCCTACATTTTATCCAGATAATGACTTGCTCCAAACCCTTCTTCAAAGATGAGCTTTTCTCAACTCCCTTTGATAGTTCTCTGGAATGAACAAACCTTGGAAAGTTTCTAAAAGCTGAAGGCAGGCAAAGGCAGAGAAGGGAGGCAGGAATGATCTATTCTCTAGGTTTAGTTGCTTTCCACTTTCTTGAGTAATAAAATTTCATTTGGACTATAAACCTTCTCTGTGGGGGCTGAGGCTCCCCGTGGGCTGCTCCTAGAAATAAGCACTTGGGTTTAGCTGTTGCTCTGCTGTGATAATGACTGAGATCATTAGAGCCAGCCTTTCCAGTGATCAATCCACAGCCGGAAAGTGCCTTACCAAATTTGTGAAATGATTGATAATTGCAATCAATATGTTTCCTAATGGCCTTGTCAATATGCTCTTTTTTTCCTGGTTGACAAAGTAATAATAATAATAAAAAGATATGAAACTCTTTTTTTCTTCATGCCTATGGGGAAGGTGCTGGATATCTCCCATTAAGTTATCTGGAAGTGAGTGGAGTGGAATTCAACATATTCATTTCTGTCTAACAAAAATCAGCAATAATTAGACCCCAACAGAACTACCCTATACATTTATTTTTGCCTTCAATAGCTTTCCTTATGTCCTGAAATCAGATTTTAATGACAGAATCGTCACAGCACCAGCTCATGAAATTGATTGAGAAATCTGAAGGCGACTGCCTTTCCTTCTTTGGAAGACTGAGCATGCCAGCTTATGTTTGTGCAGTATTTTGTCTGCTTTTGAAGGGAGCCCTTATTTGGAGACAGAACATGGACACATCTTAGGCTTGTGGGTTGGGCTGGCTCTCTAGGCTTTTCATGAGCTGTGTGCCCAGAATGCCAGCTGTAGTCTTGGGTTCTTTAACAGCCTGAAGCCAGATCCACTGAAAACCTCACTTGCAGTCTTCAATGTGCTCTCATTCCATAACTTAATCATAACAGAAACAAAGTATGTATCAGTAGCACTCTCCTCTCATTCTGTCCAGGTAAGCTTTACAATGCCTGCCTTGATAAGACTTGGTTACAGTTCCACATGCTCTCCTACTCCTAAGGATAGCAGTCTCAGTCTTCCACATTGGCTGAATACAAGGGCTGGATTTCTGCACTAATGTCCCCTCTTAAGAATTGAATCCCACCCTAGTATCATGTATAATTTTTGAGAATCTCACTGCCTGAAGCTGAATTCTGTTCCTTTTCCTCCCTTCCCCATATGAGTTCTGAATCATTTGGGAAATAAGGCAGACAAATGGAGATTAAAACTTCAGCTTTATTATTGATGAAGGCTGGATCAGAGGACATGGCTTACATATATGGCCCTCGCAGATTCTCTGAACCGAGTTTCAGAGCTGAATTTACCTCTCCAGGCACAGGCAGCACTTAAAGACTGCAGACACTTGCACCCACCCTAAGTGTAGGTGGGCACCTGTAAAAATGATGGCATAGAAGAGCACAGGAGAGTATGTGCTTCCAGCAAGGGCTGCCCCCAGGAGGGACGAAATGAAGACAGGCTTAGTAAACTGGCTCATCTCTGAAATTCCAGAGGGAGGTCTAAGGAGTGGATACAGGCCAGGTGTGTTCAGGAAAAATCTGTCTATTTGTTTCTATTGGCGCTGTGACAACTTGACACAAACTTAGTGGCTTAAAGCAGCACAATTTTATTACACAGTTCTGGAGGTCAGAAGTTTGAAAATGGATCTCATTGGGCTAACATCAAGGTGTTGGCAGGGATGCATTCTTCTCTAAGTGAGAATCCATTCCTTGCCTTTTCCAGCCTCTAGTGGCCACTCACATTCCTTGGCTGGTGGCCTTTTTACAGTGATGGCATCACTCCAATCTCTGCTTCCATCGTCACATCTCATTCTCTGACTCTGGCACTCCTTCTTCTGTCTTATAAGGACCTTTGTGATTACACAAGGCCCACCTGGATAATCCAGGCCACTCTCCCATGTCAAGGTCCATAACTTAGGCACACCTGCCAAGTCCCTTTTTACCAGGTAACATCACATATTCGTAGGTTTCAGTGATTAGGATGTGGACAGTTTGGGGATGCCATTATTCTGCCTACCACTGTCTATATTCATGGAAATGAGGGTTGGGAAGAAGTGTTGCCCATAACTTGTCCTGGCCATGGTATTACCTCTTATAACTTGATCTTCCAGTGACCACCCCTCCTGCTCAACTCCAGTATATTGAATGTTGCTTTTTTGATTCACGGTCTCTGTGCTGCAAATCAGTAACTCCCACTTTTGGCATGATAACCAAGATGGACCTGCCCTGTGATCACTGTGCCTTAAAAAACAACCACCACCGCAACAACTCAGCCCCATGTTCTGGAAATTTATATAAATTATTTTACATTTTCAGACAACCCTGAAAATAAATATTAACATTTCTACTTTACAAACAAGAACAAAAGCTCTGAAGGGACAAATGACTTGCTCAAAAATTACAGCTATAAAGGGGGTAGCCCTGATATTTAAACCTAGGTCTTTGGTTTTGTGCCCATGTATATTCTTACTGCTTCTCTGCCCATCACCAGTGTGGGTCCCCCAAGCCCTGTCCCACCAATTATGAATGGGCCTTTTCCCGTTCCTTGCTCATTATCACTCTTTGCTGGTTCTGTATGGCTGAGAACTTGTCCTGTTTTGTTCCCAATGACGTAGAACAGAAGTGAGTCCAAAAATGTCCTTGGGTTTGGTCCCTGATGCTTCATTCTCATATTTCCATTTCAGTAGAGTTTAATGGAGAACTTCTCTCAAAGCAGCTGAGCATGTGACTGTATGAGATGAAGAAATGCCTTTCAGGAAAGCTTAGAGCAGCCAACTCCACTGCTGTCCCTGGGAAGTCTGAAGGCTATTTCTTCCCAGACAATGAGCAACTCCAGTTCCTTTCCAGGCTCACTTGCATGATTGGCATAGTCAAGACATACTGGAATTTAATGGGAAAAACAAGAACACTTTCTTATAAAGTTACAACTGATACAGAGAAATAGTTCAAGCCCATATCTAGGATTCATAGTGTAAACGTCTCGTTTTCCAGACAGTCCCACATAGTACCTGAAACAAAGAAGGTACTTAATATTTGCTAAATTCAGTCCAAGTATTCAGCTGTGTCAAAATTGATTCTGGTCCCCGTTTAACACCCTGAATACTAAAAGGACAGAACATGGAATCAATTGGGCTGACACATGATTCTAGCAGAATTGCTGTTGAGTGTACCATAATCATTACTAATATCAGCATTTACTGAAAGACTTATGTGTCCCATGTGCGGAGAAGGAACCTAACATACCTAGAGGTGATTCCATATCATAATCCGTATCATGTGCAATGAAAGTCTGTCTTTGGTTTTATCCCTTGTAAGACAACATATGAGAACAACTTTTAGCTTCAGTATATACTTGATCTTTTTAGCAATAATAGTAAACAAGTGCGTATAGAGGAGTAATGACAAGATTCCTTCTGCAGTTAATTTAGAAAATAATTATCATTTTAGATTGCCAAAATTTTATTGCCAGGCAAATTTGCATTATTCCAATTTACATGGGCACTATCTTTGCTTATCTTAGAGTTCTAAAATTCATCAAAGAACGGAATGTCTAAGAATATTAATATCTGTTTGTGGGAAACGTGCTCAACCTCCTCAAAAGCTCAAATGTTTGAGAAGACCTCACCAAAATGAAAATGTAGAGTTAGCTTCATTTTGACACAAAGGCTTGATTTTTCATGGACTTTATTTATGCTTTTTGAAACTTGTGAAACATTAAAATTTTTTCATCAAATTTGCACACGTTTAAAAAGTCAACTGAATATGTTAAGACTTGTTAAGATGAAAAGTAGTTTTATTTTTCTTTCCGCAGAGACACTCTCTTTAAACATTTTTCTCTAAGATTTTAGACTTTACCTCCATGTCTATAAATATCATGCTTTTGTTGGTGTCTTTTAAAAAATCAATGTTAAATATTTTCTGCCGGGCGCGGTGGCTCACGCCTGTAATCCCAGCACTTTGGGAGGCCGAGGCGGGCGGATCACAAGGTCAGGAGATCGAGACCACGGTGAAACCCCGTCTCTACTAAAAATACAAAAAATTAGCCAGGCGCGGTGGCGGGCGCCTGTAGTCCCAGCTACTCAGGAGGCTGAGGCAGGAGAATGGCGGGAACCCGGGAGGAGGAGCTTGCAGTGAGCCGAGATCGCGCCACTGCACTCCAGCCTGGGCGACAGAGCGAGACTCCCTCTCAAAAAACAAAACAAAACAAAACAAAAAAAATATTTTCTACTGAATTATCACCATAAAATATGAAAAAATAGTTTTCTTTCTCCTGTTTTCTGTTACACAGGCATACTTGCCTTCTCCCATTCAATTGTCTCAAGAGAGTTACAATTTTTGTCAGATTTTGTACTATTAAGATTACATAAATGCAATTTGGTGCTATGTCGATTAGTGAACTATGGTCACATTTCCCTTCATGTACTACCTTTTGTTTCCCTGGAGCTCGTAATCACCTATGTTTGCTTATTTGCTTAGTTTTCTATTTCTATAACACTGATGTAACCTGAAGTTTTCTAACAGTTGTCTAAAGCTGTTCTCAATATGTGCATTCTCATCAGGTTCATCTTTTTACAGAAATCTCTCTTGGCACCTTCTGATCCACTTCCTTCTAGACTTGTTGCTTTACACCTGGGACACAGATATGTATCTTGGAAATCTTCCTTTACCATCATCCTGGGTATTCCTTTTGCGTCTTTCCTGAGTTGGATCTTCTGTTTCCTGAATCACATGTTTTTATATATATATATACACACACATATATATGTATGTATATATATGTATATATATGTGTATATATATATTTTGCCTCTTTCTTGAGTTGGATCTTCTGTTTCCTGTATCACATGTTTATATATATATGTGTATGTGTATATATATGTGTATATATATGTGTGTGTATACATATATGTGTGTATACACACGTATATACACACACACACACACATATATTGCATGTGGTTTAAAGATTTATTTTGTTGGAACACATTTTCTGGTAATTTCCTGGGAATGAATGTATAAAGAAAAATGTCCTGGGATTCTGCATTGCTATGAACATTTCTGTTCTACTCTTGATGAAGAGTTTGGCTGCAAGTAATCATCTTTCAGGATTTTGAAGTCATTGTTCCATTTTATTTTAGATTCCAGAATTGCTATTGAGAAGTTTGAGGTTTTTCTGTTTCCCAATTCTTTGGTTGTGACAAATTTTTTTTCTCTAGGTCTTGTATGATTTTTCTTCAGTGCCAGTTCTGAAATGCCACATAATGACGTAAACTAGTGTGAGTCTAATTTTATTCACTTGTTTGAACAGTTGATGAAGAATTTCAATCTGGAACTCATGTCCTCACTTCTGCAAAGCTCTCTTGAATCATTCCTATGATAATATCCTTTTCTCTCTTTTTTCTTTCTGAAACTTCTTATCGTGTAAATATTGGGTGATCAAGTCTTAAAATGGTTCCCCCTCTATTATTTTTGGGTTTTTGCTCTATTTTCTAGAAAATTTTCTAAGTTCTCTATTATAATTCTTCTTCTCTGCCATCAATTTTCAAGAGCTCCTGATTTCAGAGGTCCAATGAGGTAAAAACCTTTCATAATAATTCTAACACATTTTTCTCTTTTTCACTCTCATGAGTATAAAATCGTTTTCCAGAGATGAACTGGTGTGTTCATCTCTGATGAACATTGCAACAGATGGAACCTGGAAAAAGGCATGATAATCCAACTGTCAGCTATTAAATCAGAAGAGATTTGAAAAAATGTAAAACATCACTATCACTATTTTTTGTTTTCAAATTATAATTTTTCATAAAAATCCATTATTCATGTTATTCTATTACACATATAATGTTATACTGAATCATCAATAAAATTTAATAACTTATCTCTATTTTCTAATATATAACGTATACTTATATAAACAGAAGTATTTTAGAACACTTGAATAATTTTTTAAGAGTATTAAGGGGTTCTTAGAAAACAAAGTTTGAGGAATGCTACCTCAAATGTTCCTTATTAAATTATATTCTTGTTATACGGGTACAATGTTTTCTTCCTATATCTGTTAGAGTGTTATTGATAATGTTTCTGAAATTTCCTTTTCCCCAGAGAGCCTCTGTTTCTGCTAAGTTGCTTTCTTTGGTTTGTTTCTTTCGGTATCTATTTTGGGGGCTTTCCTGAGGTGTCTGGTGATCTTTGGTTGGCTGCTCATATAAGAATTGGGGCAAGTACAGTTGATTGATGGCTCAGAGCATGTGGGTGGGAGTTTTCTTTGGTGTCCTTTAAATTAGGGGGATCTAATATGATTTCACAGAAAAGATTCTTGAAACGTCTTATCTGGATAGTAATGACAGGGTTGCTGTTGTCTTGAGAGTCAGCAAGGGAATCAACCTCTGGGATCTCAGCCCCCAACATGCTAAAGTTTGCACTGAGGTATCCCCCACTCCCTGTTTGAAGTGAGGTATCCCTAACATCTTCATTGTGTGTGTACCCCTGAGTGCAGTGATCCTGTGCCTTACTCTCTCCAGGGGAGAAATCTCCAGCATTCTGCGGTCCTGGAGGAGTGGCAGTAACCCAGCAGCATCAAATGAGCATGGGATCTGGAATCCCATACTTCTTATATCCTATACTTAATTACATGTCCTTAAACCAGTCTTATCATAGCATGTATACAGATCTCAGCCCTTGGTCTGAATTCATAGTTTTTTGAGCATCTGCTGTGTAAGTCATATTGCTTTTCAGCTTTCCCCATTGCCAGCTTAGGATTTGGTTCTTTCAGTTCTGCCAAGCAAGTTGCCACCTGTCCATTTGCTTTCCAGTTTCCAAAATTCTGTTGTTATTATTACCTTTCCTTTTCTCTTTGTCCTTCTTGGTTATGCTTGTATAAAAAGTCAGTTATATATACAATTACAGATATTTATATATAATTATTGATAGATATCTATATAATTATCTCTCTATATAGATCTAGATATAGAGAAGTGATAGATATATAGATTCCATCCATCTGTCTGTCTGTCTGTCTGTCTGTCTATCTATCTATCTATCTATCTATCTATCTATCTATCTATATCTTTCCTGAACTTTGTTAATCTATAGTGAAATTGGTTTTGTTAAATGTGTCATCAATATACAGAACCAGGCCCAATTTCTATATGGGTCCAGGCATGTGGCCAGTGTTTATTTTTATGAATGTTTCATTCTGAAGATTCAGTAATTATGTTAAGTTCTGTTGCCAAAGTTGTCTTTTAGCACTCTGATTTATTTTTAGCAAAGGACAGATACATTGACAAGTCAAATATTAAAAATCCTCCCCAAGATGTTGTGTTTTTTTAGTATTAAGGCCTTAAACGGATATTCTTGACTTCAAAGAAGTTGATTTTAATTTAAGAAAGGGGTTGCTATTTTTTATAAGCAGTCTTACAATGATAAATGTTTTATCCCTTCAGCTATTGATATTAAACCAGTGTTGGCTGTGTCTAGAATTTAATCTCCTGTAGAAAATGATATAAAAAGCAGATATGCTGAATATTCTGTAGTAATTTTTTTATTTTAACATCAAAATGTATTAATATTTATTGAACTCTGTAGTTCTTGGCCTCTAAGTCATATCCCAGTAGTATTTAAAGAGACTTCGTCACTATTTCAGGGTCCTTGGAGACCATTTAAGGCACAGCAAGTGCTAGAATTATTTTTAGAAATATGACTAACCCAAATCTACCACTAGACAAAAATGTCAGTGCTTCCTGGCTTGGTGATGAGTCTTCAAAAAGACCTTTGCATTTCTTACTAAGTTAAGTGGCTCAAGGAATGAGCCTTTCCTTACTTCAGGGTCTGGTAGTCAGAACACTCTGACTCTAGAGATGCATTTCTTGAGCTATAGGTCACCCACCCTGTTTGATCTTGGATTCTGCACCCAAAGCAGCAGAGTTTTCACGCATGCCTTAAGCAATGCAAGCTGGAAGCAAGAAGCAAGAAGGAAAAAATTAAAGTGGTAGACAGTTTAGCACTGGGGATGCAGAGAATAACTTTATTTTGATAATTTATTTTGCTGTTATCTTTCTGTTGATATTTATTGGGTAAAATTTAAATTAATGTTGCTAATTATGCTCTATATTTGGGACACTGTGATAATGGAAGGACTGACTGCTTATAGCTGAGAGAAGGATACAAATATCTGTGTGCCTGACAGGTTTCAGGTTAAAAGTCAAGGTAAGAGTGATTAAGAAATAAGGAAAAGTTGCTAATAGGATCTGGAAGTTTACGGTTAAAACAGGTAGGTCTGAAACATTAGACTATTAATTTATTAGAGCTGAGGTTTGGCTTAGAACTTTGCATTTCTCGTATATCTCTTAGGTGATTCTCAGGGAGGTTGTTTATAATGTTAAGGGCCATTTCTAAGACCCCTTATAGACCTTTATAATTCTGTTGACATCCTTGACTTTCAGTTAAAATGCAAATATCACTCATATATTTTAAATACACGTTGCTTATATTTTGGAAAGATTTTTATGATTTTCCCTTTTGAAGCACTTTAGCTATCTAACTCATTTAAGTTATTATTAGCTCTAATTTCTCTGCAATCATCATACATATTTGGGAATTACTGAGAAGTTAAAGTAACATAAACCTACAGATTGTTTTTATCTGGAATAATTTTCTGATGAATGTTAAATTTAATAAGTAATGAATTGGCATAATATGTTTTATGTATATCCAATAAAACTTTTATTAATGTCAACTTTTAGGTTTTAATACTTTGAAGTCAATAATTCACTTTCACCTATGCCCAGATCTGTAACGCTCATAGGTCTAAGGCAATGTGTCTAAAATGCCTGAAGTATAAAACAGGTGAGATGCTGATGGTGCTGTAGAGTTTTATCTTGGCGTAGGTGCTGAGACATTACTGGATGAGTCCAAGGCACAGAGAACTTTGATCAAAAGAGCATGAAGGGACACTGATTTGGATGTTAGAATCAATAACTAACTAAAGAGGGAGATTAAAACAGACATGACAGTGACCTTCAGTTATTTGAAATGCTAGTGGATGAACAAAAAGACTTAATTTTTATGATCCACAGGCTGGACTTAATAGATGTAATTTATAGGAAGGTGAATTTTGGTTCGATATCAAGGAGAATTTTCTCACTCTTAGAGAGTCAGTGTTGGAATGAGTGGATTTATGAAACAAGAAACCCTTTTTACTTGTTTAGGCTGCTTGCCCATCTGCAAGGTAAATTTTTGGTAGATAGCTGTCTTAGATGATGTAAAAGTATCTCAAACTCAGATTCTATGAGAGAAGCTTTAAAAATACACCATCAGTAGGTTGAGAATGGATTGCTTTTGAGTACAATCCCTGAGAAGTTTACTTTGAGGTGTATGTACAGTTAGTATTAAATCTGTCAGCAGATTTAAGGAGATAGTTAATCTCTAAGTGAATTTATTTCAGCAGCTTTTAAGTAATTTAATTATTTTTCATTAGAAGTTTGCTAAGATAGATGTTTTAGTCCATCTTCTGCTGCTATAACAGAATACCTGGGACTGGGTTATTTATATTATAAACAGTAGACGTTTATTTGGTTCGTGGTTCTGGAGGCTGGAAAATCCAAGCACATTGCACTGGCATCTGAGGAGGGTCTTTGTGCTGTGGCACTCCGTTGCTAAAGGTGGACGGGCAAAGGAGCATGCGAGGCAGAGAGTAGAAATCCAGCTGGATATATCCTTTTCATCAGGAACCCATTCCTATGTTAACTAACATGCTCTCACTATAATAGCATTAATTAATTATGGTCCTCTTGCAAGTCCTGCCTCTCAACACTGTTAAAATCGCAATCAAATTTCAACATGAGTTTGGAGGAGGTATTCAAACCATAGCAGGAGGTAAGAAGCTGCTAAATCAAAGGAGTTAACATTTTTTTGGTGAGAATTGGAGAAGCAGAAAAATTGCACAAGGGGTTGCAGAGGAGGCCAAACATAGCAGTACTTTGAATAAAAGACTTCATCTTTGGGGACACAGAATCTTGTTTTTGCTTTTTAAATCATAATACAATAGTCCACCTTTATTCATGGGGGATACCTTCTGAGACCCCTAGCGGATGCCTAAAACTGCGGATGGTACTGACCACAATTGCCATCAATTGAAACACATTTCTGTTCACGTCTTCCACCTACAGATTTAATGCCTTTCCATCTTTATCTTTTTTTGAAAGAAAGAGGAGGGGCCTCACTTTGTTGTTTGTCTGTCACTTAGGCTGGAGTACAGTGATGTGATTATTGCTCACTACAACCTTGAACTTCTGGGTTCAAGGGATCCTCTCGCTTCAGCCTTCTGAGTAGCTGGAATTACAGGCATATGTCACTGCACCTGGTGCCTTTCCATCATTCCTAAGTACTTATCACACACTGTGTCTATAGCTTTTGCAGTCTTAGGAGTGACAGCAAAATTAGCACAAATTGATTTCCCTTTCTCACAATTTCACAGATAGATTTGTTCTTACTGTTAATCTTAGCAAACTCAGTATACAATGTTTCTTTTCCTTAGCAAGTTGAGAACTTTCATCTTTTCATTTAAAGGAAGCACTTTGTGGGATTTAAATTTTTTTTTGGCATGTTCAAATTGGCGGTGTCACTGCTTCTGTATGTTGGGGTCATTGTGAAGTAAAATAAAGGCTACTTGAACACAAGCAGTGAACTATTACTACAGTCGATTTCTTGACTGAAATGACTACTAAGTGACTAAAAGGCAGGTAGCATTTACAGCCTGAGTATGATGGACAAAAGGGAGGATTTTAATCACAGGCAGAATGGAGCAGGATGGCATGAGATTTCATCATGTTGCTCAGAACAGAGTGCAGTTTAAAACTTACAAATTGCTTATTTCTGTACTTTTTCATCTAATATTTTGAAATGCAGTTGACTGCGGGTAACTGAAAACTTGGAAAGCAAAACTGCGGATACAGGGGCACTGTAGCTATTTATTTCTTTATAATATTTCTTCCTAATGAGAAAGGAAAGTTCACAAGATGAGCATGTTTTTCTGGGCCTGTTGATAGGTCTGTTTCTGCCTTCTGATTAGCTCCAAGTGGGGGACACATCTTTGTCTCAGCTTTAGAAAGCTTTGTACCAATTTAAAGGCAACAGGAAGAATTACACTCAGTATCATGTTATGTTGATAACAATGTTCCCACAGTAAACAATAGCCTTAACACATATCCTTTTAGTACTATCATATTAGCAACAACATAAAAATGATCCATGATGTTATAATTTCTGGTGCTTATTAGAAAATATAAGCTAAAAATTTGGACTGGTAGAAAGCTTACTCAGAACTTCAGAAATTAAAGATTTTTTTTTAAAAGCCACTTGCAGTGGATATATAGAACCATCTGTCTGGAAGGGGGAAAGACAGCTAAGACTTCAGTATTCAATTGCTTATTATGAAAGGCATGCTATGGACTGAATGTTTGTGTCCGCCCCAAATATATACTTTGAAGTCTGGATCTCCAAGTTTAATGGTATTTGGAGGCAGGACGTTTAGAAGTTGATTAGGTCATGATGGTGGAGCACTTCTAAATGATATTAGTGCCACTATAAGAGGAGGAGGAGGAGACCAGAGCTCTCTGCTGTCTGTCTTGTGAGGATACAACAAACAGTTGGTCATCTGTAAACCAGAGAGTAAGGCCTCACCAGACACTGGATTTGCCAGCACCTTGATATTGAACTTGCAATCCTCTAGGACTGTGGAGAAATAAATATTTGTGTTTTAAATCACCCAATCTATGGTGTTCTATTATAGCAGCACAGACTCACTAAGATAGGCATCTTGTTGAAGGTATCTTTTACCTTTTCTCCAGATCTTGGCCTCTAGGAGTTCTAGGATCTTGAATCTAAAGACTTGTAGCTTTGAACTGTTATTTTTATATGCATTTCTTTTATCCTGATAGAAAACATGAGGTTTCCAGATCAGAGAAAAGACCAATTATTTACTTATAGAACATCACGTGAGAATTCCCCAGGCCCCAGTCCTGTCCATGGAAGCATGGTGAAGACAGGTGTCATCTGAATTTTGGAGCTTACATAGCAGGTACTTGCACAGCTGTCACTCTTCTCATTCAGAGAGGGAAAGAGAAAGAGAGAGTTAACACTTTTATTCCTTGGCATGTAAAGAAACCCTCTCTATAAAAAATGTCAGGTCCCTTGGCCTACTATCCTCTTAAATGTAAACAAAAGACTAAATGACTCCAGGAGAAATAAGCCAGCGAATCTTTCCAGAGATGTACTTTAATTTCCAAGATTTACCTTTATCTTCCAAGACTTGTGTGCCATTCAGCAACCCAGGCTACTAGTACTCTCTTGTTTAGGAAGCCCTAACCATACAGCAACAGAAAAATAATAGTTACTTCTTGACACTAACAAACTTATAGTGCAACTTCAATATCATAGGTGGTTCAGGATTGAGTATAATCAAAACATTAAAATGAATCTTTTGTTCCATTAAGAAGACTTTGCATGTAGAGGAAGTTTTGCTGCAGACGCTGAGAAATCCTACTGTTGCAAATCTATTATATTTTTCTAGGAAGCCCATGCTTCTACCCTCTGCAATGACAATTTCATCCTTCTCTCTCTCTGTCTCTCCTAAGACTTTCCATCTAGTTCCACCCACCATTTTATGTAGTGACCTTATCTCATATATCAGTAATGAAAATTCAAGCCATAAATAGTGTGCATCCTCATCCTGCCTGGAAATCCTGCCATTTCCAAATAAACTCATATATTTTCCCTTTCACCCATCTCTCCTTTCTCTGCTACTGCAACTAATTCACTACATATTCTCTGAATCACTTTCACTTTGATTATCCTAAGGACGTTCCTTCTTCAGGAATCTTCTCTCTTTTGGGCATATTCAACTTTTTTCTCTCTAATCCTTGATTTCAATCACACAGCATTCATCACTGATATTATATCCCCTTCAATTACCATTACTCTTTGTTTAACTTCTCAAAAATGTTATCTACACATTCTATTTCCATACCCATATCCCTTTTTTGAATCCTTCGAGTCATTCCATTCTTGCTTATCTTCATAAACAGCAAATGTTTCTGCCAAGGTCACTGGACACTTTCATTTTCAAAAACCCTTAAAGTTCTTATTCTGCATGATCTCCCAGTAGCCCTCACCGAAGTTAATGTTTCCATCTTTGGACCCATCTCCTAGGTATCCAGTGACCTGATTGAATATCACTTATCTGTCATCTTTCCTTATCTCCTCCTACCAGACTTTAAAACTGGACTTTTATACAACTTGGTACAGAACCTCATTATCTTGCTTTTCCTATCTCCAGATAATTTTATTAATTGTCAGGGCTTTACATATCATTTGTATTTTGACAAATTATCTTCATTGAAGGTATCTCCTTGATGCTGTGTGTCTTCACTTTGATATTTTATATTCACTTGAAATGTTTCCTGTTTCATCTTTATGTGGGTATTTTATAAATGCCTTCCCTCCCATCCCTGCCAACTGTTCCTCCTCCAATCTTCTCCAACACAGAAAATAATCCACCCAGCTGCTCAAGTAAGAATCCTGAACATACCTCAAGTCATGATTATTTAATCTGAGTTTCTCCTGAGGATTTATTGTATATGCATGAAAGACAATAACGTGCTTAGAACAATTTCCAAGCAATTAATTGTGGCTGCATGTCAAATACAAAATAAAATGACAAAAGTAATACTTCAATGGTCATTGTCACTAACTGCTAACACCTTAATGGCTTTTTGCTCTTATCCAGAGCTGCATCCCTAAAATAAGTTAATGTTCTACCTTTACAGACCCCTTTAGTAGAAACAGCAGGTTCACAAGCCTATCTGGGGCTTACCCATATAATGACTTCTCTAAAATATCACTAATCAAAGGTATTGTCCTTTCCTGACAGTTAGGATTGAGAGTGGTAAGATTTTCCTTACCTTAAAAATAAACACATGCCAGAGAGTGCAATGGCAGACAAGTTTAAAGTGGGGTTTTTTTTTTTTTTTGACCCTAGATTAGATGTTGCCTCTGAATTATTTTGAAGACCAGGCAATCTATTTACACCAAGAAAATTGGGACATTTTAGCTATATCAGAACTTGACAAAAATTTTGAAATAATACTTGAGATTTTAATTTTGGAATGGTTTAAAAATATTTAGGACTTAAACAGTACTTACGGTAATAATTTTAATTTTTAAATACTATTTCAATAGTGAAGAAAGTCTGTTACTTTTTTAAAAAAATAATGCCCATGTTAACAAATAAGGGTTTCAGTGCTTATATCTTGGATGCAAAGTGTAAAATGCCTTCTCCCCTCTCTATTTAATTTTTGAAGAACTTCTGGTTTTTAAAAATGGAATTTAAAAAATCAAAATTGTGAACATAAGTAATGTGTGACTTCTCAGTAGTCAATCTGTTAAAATCCATTTGGAATTTTAACAAGGATTTCAGTTTAGTAAATATTTATTGATCACCTCCTATTAACTAGCACTGAAAAAGGTAATCTCACAATGTCAGTGTTAATAGCATGCATGATACAGCCCACCTGCTGGCTTGCTTGCTTGGCAGGCGTTGCTAATTTTTAACTAGAGTCTTCACAATTAATTCAGCTGCAGGTTTTCTGTTTTGTTTTGTTTTCCCCAGTCAGTCTCAGCACAGGTCACTTCCATGCCAGACACATTGTATTTACCATTTTAGTGTTAGCAGTAGCAAGATCTGTGAAGAATCTGAGATTTTATCTTACTCGAAAGCTAATAGATTATTATCCTATTAGCAGTTCATGGATGTGAGACATGAGACTCCTGGGTCAGAAACAAAGGACTTTATTACTCATGGCATAGCAAGCAGGATGAACATCAGCATATTCTATATTGGTTCCCTGAGACCGAGTCCCCACGAGGCATTGTGAATAGGGCCAGATGATACCTATACATGTAGTTGATTGTGTTAGAACAAAAGAACCCTGAGTTTAGGGAACGCAAAACTTTTATAATGAGAAACAAACATGCCTGCCCTTTGCTTCAGATGGAGACACTATTTCTATCTTTCAAGGTTGTTTCTACGTAAATATTCTTGGAAAGATATTCTGTAACAAGGTCAGTCTGTACCTCTGCTTGTAAGACAAGTAGAAGCCCAGAAGACTTAGGCAGAATTATCCCCCAACAAGCAGATAGAACATTTTACTTCTTTAAATGAGACAGGAATAATATAGGGTGGTCACAGGAGAATAAACACTTCCAGGTGGCAGTTTCACATAACTAGAGGCTACAGGCTGATAACACCCTGAAAAGCAGGGTGTGGACCAAGCTGGCTAAGACTGACTGGACCCAACATAGGGCTGGCTTTGATTTAGGCTTCACCTAGGACCTCAGTATATGTTCATTAACATACTAAATCACATACCCAACAGCGCTATGACAGTTCTGAGAATACTTATATTTAGTGTTAAAATGGGTGGCACTACAGTTCTGAGAAATCCTTTTCCCAGAATCTCCATGAATATTTTACCCCTTGGTTAAAGAAACCCATAAAGGTAGCAGCTCCAAACCCTTCTGTGAATGACTCTCTCCTGCGTATGCCTGCACTCCCTTTCTTGAGTGTGTACTTCTTGCTTTGCAATAAATCTCTGTACTTTCACTCTTTCCTAACTCATCTTTGAATTCCTTTTCACAATAGTGTCAAGAGCCTGGACACCAGCTGGGGGTCAAGTTCCCAGCAGCATTTGGGGACCTTCCCCAGCTCACCAGTATCAAGTATGAAGGCTAATATCAGGATTTAATCCTCAACGTATATCACTCATTCTTCAGAAATAAGTAAGGTGATTGAAATTGTTTCAACTTAGCAGATGAATTAATCAAGTGATTTCTGCATACACCTAAGAACCAATTTAAGCAACTAATTTAAGGTGAACTGATCAAAGTTAATAATCTTTAGTTTTCCGTTGTTATACAGGTATTGTATCTAGATTAGGGTCAGGTATCTTTATGGTATTAAGGAAATTAATCAGCAAAAAGATCATTTTAACAGTTTCATTTATTCTCTATGTTGACCAGTCCTGCTATTAAATATAGATATCGGTTTTGTTCACTTCAGATATTTATTTGTTCTCTGCAGATGATTTCTCTTCAGACATTATATTTATTATTTTTAAAACATTTCCATAGATATTTTCCAATATACATAAAAGTAGAAGAGTATAATGAACCATATGTGTACATCACTGAGGTTAGTCAATTATTAACTCATGGCCAATCTCATTTATCTCTCTTTCTCTACTACTCACTTTCCTTGGACTACTTTAAGAAATCTCAGACATTGTGTCAATGTATTTGGGTGAATTATTTTCAAGAGAAGGTATTTCTGCTCTTCCCCTCTTTTTTGCCTATTACATTCTGATGAGTTTATTCTTGTGTGTGTGTGCCTATTTGGAAATTCGCTTACACAAATTGTATATTTGAATCTTGTTTGGGTCCTTGACATGCAGGTATACTATGCTATATTTCTGTTTTGTTTTTATTCTTTAACAGTAGTTTCTTTATTTTTATCCGTGCAACTGTAAGTCTCAATATGATCAAATTTGGGCACCGAGGGAAGAACTTCTGTGATTTGATTTCTTCTTCTTTCTTTCCTCCTCCTCCTTTTTTTTTTTTTTTTTTTTTTTTGATAAAGACAACTCCTCTTTTGGGTTAATTTCCTTTTAACCAATCAAAAATGTTCATATGCCTTCCTCATTATTCACTTATAAGATATGTGGCTATGAAATTACTTTAGATTTACTAGAACAACTTGTATATGTACAAATTCCTATATACTCCTCTAACGAATCATTTCATCCAAGCTATGAATCATTCTTCTTGTTTTCCTGCAAGCCTTTCCAGTTTATCTACAGCTTTACAAATGAGTTGCCAGAAGATGAAAGCAGAGCTTAGCCCCCAAAATAGAGCTGGCCCATACTCTATAGAGACCCAAGTTTATGTGCAGAGAAAGAAAATTGGTTGCTAGTAGAGCTTCCAATTTGGTAGAACTCTTCAAATTCATATCTCAAACATACAAAGTAGGGTTTCCTTTAAACTTTATAGGATTCTCTTAGGAGACAATGATTTGTCTATTACTGTTTAGGTGCTAATTCTTAACATATGTGGTTCAGATACTCTAGCTTCAAAATGGATAAGGTAACTGTACTGTGGATAGGATGAACAGAAGATGGTGAAGCAAAAAGGAAAGCATCTTTACTGAGGGCTGAGGTTGATGGTGTCAATCACCATAAGGTAAATAAATCTGTGTAAAATAAATCTCTCACAGATTGGAATTGCTAAACAAGAGGAAAGAACCAAGGAAGCCTGAAAGGTAAAAATGAGTGTTTGTCAAAGCTGGGAGCTCAGGATACAAGTGTGGAGTAGTGACAATTCCATGGTGCCTGCCTTAGGGAATCAGATAAATTTTAGGGAAAGAAGAAAGTCATGGCTACTGCAGCCTTGCACAGTGGCCCTGATGTGTGGCCATCACAAGATCAAAAGCAAAACAAAACAAAAATGTTGGTGGCCTTACTTTGTTAGTGTTTTTAAAAATCCCTGGTGTTGTTTGGTTGGTTTTATAAACAGCCCCCCTGGATGCTGCAATTATTTCTCTTGTGAAGCATATCAAGAACATTAAAAGATTTTATTTTCTTTTAAATTAGAAGTGTATGTGCAGGCTTCTTACATGGATACATTGCTTAATGGTGGGGGTTGGGATTCCAGTATACCCATCACCCAAACAGTAAACATTGTATCCAATAGGTAATTGTTCATCCCTCACCTCCATTTCAACCTCCCCTCTTTAGAGTCCCTAGTGCCTGTTTTTTTCCATCATTATGTTCATATGTACCCATTGTTTAGCTCCTACTTATATCAGTAACTTTAATGGCACTCTCTGGTCACTGAGTGAAATATTTTTTTTTAAGTTTTCAAAGTATTTTCATATGTACAACTGTTAAGTCCCTAGAGAGAAACTCCAATAAAAGTTATTTTACATTTACAAAATAGTGGCACTTTAGAGTATGACTTAATTTCCTCCTCTTACGTCATTTTAGTTAGGAATTTTAAGAAAATGACTTTACTTGTCCATACCAATATCTTTGGTAATATGTTCTCTATAGCACACCTGTTGTGCATGATTCATGTATTAATTATACGTATTTTTTTCCTAGCTCACCATGGAAAACATTCCTGGGATGAACATTTTTCATAAAAATCGATTAGCATTTTATAATCTCATGTGTTACATTTTTATCTTTTATTCCTTCTCCCAGAAAAACACAACAAGATCTTTAAATAGAATATTAAAAGCTTCCTTTTTGGAGAACGTCAGCAGTGTTTCTCCAATAGCTTCTAATAATACTAAATAGGAAAGAACAGTGCACTGAATCAGTCTTGCACTGTTATACAATCACTTAAGGTCAGTTGCATAAGGAAATAGAGAAATAAAACAAAAGGAAACTTGTATCACATTTGTGAAAAATGCCAAGCTACATAGAATGGAACTGGCACTCAGTTAACAGCTGGCTTTATTCAGGGTCTTATTGATGACCCATCGGTCTTGCAGGCTATTCAGGAAGTAAGCTCTTTTAGGTTACTTATGCCTTACAGTTGCAGAGCAAATGAGAGAAGAAATTCATTTCTAGTAATTAAACATAATCTTACTAATTTCTTAAAGGCTTTATTAAGTCTCAAGATCTTGAAATGTCTGACTTTTAAAAAATAAAATCCAAGATGTGAAGGAATCCATTTAAAATAATAATAATTTATTAATTTTTTTCCATTTTATTTTAGATTTGGGGTACATGCATAGGTTTGTTACCTGGCATACTGTATGATGCTGATGTTTAAGGTATGAATGAAGGGATCAGTTTTGATAGTCCCCTCTCTACTGACATTTTATGTGTAGGGAGCTAGTGAGGAAGAATAGAGACATCACTAAATTTGGACTTAGGAAGTATGATCTTGTGTCCCCATCTTCTCTTATTAATTCTGTGATTGTGGACAAGCCACTACTTAACCTCTTTGGGCCTCAGTTTCTCTTTATAAACTGTAGGCAGTATTCCCTGTCCATGTCAGAGGGCTGTTAAGAAGGCAAAATGAGACAATACATGTTAAAGTGCTTTATAAAAGAGTGTTACACAAATATAAAATGTTTTCATTCTTGAGTTTCTTCCTAAGAAGGCACATAAAGAATATATTCTGGAGGAATACGGTTTAGGTAGTCAAGAATTTGGATATAATCTTTTGTGTTACACAAATATAAAATGTTTTCATTCCTGAGTTTCTTCCTAAGAAGGCACATAAAGAATATATTCTGCAGGAATAAGGTTTGGGTAGTCAAGAATTTGGACATAATCTTTAGTAAGTCCTGCTCTTGATCATGATCTTCTCCGTTGCTAAAGGGATTAAGTTAGACACTTACAGAGGTGCAGTTTTTTCAACAACTTACATACGGTTCTCAAGAGATCATAACAACTGTTCCATCTCTTCAACAATCTGAAAGAAAAAGCTATGACCCTTTGTTTTCGAAGGGCCAAATATAGGCCATGTCACAGTTAGATTTCATTTAAATTTAACTGAATTTCACACACAATTCAAAGAGAATCTCCAAAGATGCATGAAGGACTATTTGTTGGAGGGAAATATTTAACCTTATACTGATTGTATTTAAATCACACATTTTGCTTAGAATTCAAGAAGGTATTATGAGGACTAGTGAGAATTGAGGAGAACAGGAGATTCTTCAATTGCTGCAATTCTTTATTAACCTCCTTTCCAGGGTCGTGCAGATGGAGTCAATGTAGAGATCAAAAGCAAAACCTTTGTAAGGCATATAAACTGAAATTACTTTTGCACCAACCCAATAGTTTATGTCCATTTTCAGAAAGGCAAGAGGGGAGCTTGAAGAGGCTAAATGATATACTAATTTATTGCACTGAAAAGTGGGATCTTGGCTGCTTATCTTGAGACTGTATCTGACAAATATAAAATAGAGATATAAGACAATTAGAGGAATGGTAGCAAAAAACTTCCCCCACTTAGTAATGACCAGCTAAATATTCATGTAGAAAACAGTTGGCCTGAATTATACTGATAATTGCATCAGTCCTCTATTTGACTTTGCATGTATAAACAAAGACTGGTAAATCTAATCTCGACATCGGAACCATGTTGCTGAGTGTACAGCTATTTATGTGCGTTGAGGCACTTAACTAAACATCCCATTAAGTCTCTGAAGGTTTAAAGAATGGAACCACTCTTGATTTGATTTACTTTCATCCTTAACTTTCCACGCAAACAGTACTCAAAAGAGCAAACAGCAGACTGACTTTTGATCTCAGTCTGTGTTCTAATTCGAGTTGCAAATTTGCATCAATAGTTTCACATTACTGAGTTAATCATTTTCACCATTTGCCAGGTCAAAATATTAATACTGGTGTTTCCTGGAGTGGTACATAAGTAATTCAATAAACACAAACTAATACAGATATAGAGGATCGGTGCCATGTCTCTGGTTCCACCAAAAGTTGAATTTCCCGGTAAAGAGCTCATGATTAGGCTATGACTAAATGAATGAGCTTTGTCAAAGAGTACAGATCTCAAAAAATGTGGAGGCTGCGTTCAATTACATTTATGGATGTTAGGAAACTGTCAACTGCCTTTGGAGTCCAGGGAGAGAGCCAGCAGCCACCCTTCTCACCACCCTGGGCTTTTTGTGAGAGCTGCACTGCAATATCATCATCCTGGTTTAGGGGAATTGGTGTGCAATAAGCCAGAGGCAGGACTTTGGAGTCAGGGAGGTTTGAATCCTCATATTCCATTTACTGCAAATGATGTAACTCTTTGGAGCCTCATCTTACTGTGTGAAATGGAAACATGAGTTTGATGAGAAGTGGGTGAACATAGGTCAAGTGCCTAGAACCATGCCTGGCCCAGAAGTGGCATTCAGGACGCACTGCTTCCCTTCTCTTCCTACAGATTCCTGGAGACAAAGGAAAAGGGATATCCAGTGAGGCAGCAGAGGTCTAGTTCATCCACTTAGAGATCACAGAGTCCTCCAGGTTGCAGGACTGGATGCTGAGATCTGGGTTTGTGTCCTCCATGTGGGTTAATCTAACCTTCTATTGCCCATTTCAGTTTGCAACTAGGTATTAGGTGACACCAGGACCTATCAGAAGTGCAGGTGTCCCTTCAGGTGTCTTAAGGACATTTTTCACAGTGTTGGGTCTCCTGGAGAAGGATCCTTCATTATTTGTGTCCAAAGAATACTGCAACTCAAAGGAAATTTTAAAAAATTGTCTGAAGTTTTTATTTTAATAGATAGTATAGGATCTATCTATTTCCTTAAAGTTTCAGTTTGATCATGTCACATTTATCATGAGCAACTTCATTTTTGTTTGACCTACTCTGTTGGGGTCTGGTACATGAGCTTTGTCCAAAACAATGGTCTCTCATAATTGTGTTAACAATTGGCAGGGCTCTCCTGTCTTGGCTGATACCTAGCCTGAGGATAATACTCTGTAATCCTTAAAACTTGGAACATCTCAAGGGCTTGCCTGGGTTCTCACTTTTTGTCTCCCCACCACATGGGAGCAGATCTCCTGGGCCTTCATTTCTCTGTGGTCTAGGGGAAGACTGGGAGTATAATTCGTTGTCTTATAATTTTGGGCCCAAAGGGTATACTTCTTAAAGGACTTTGGGAATGATGATGACTGACACATTGCCTGAGCTCATATTTCAGGTAAAGTTATATTCTCCATTTCAAAGAGTGATCTTGTTTTCACAAAGATGAATGCTGCAAACGTATAATCAGCATAACATTGAAACAGTAAAGTAACAGAGGTTATTTCTGTCTCAGAAAAATATCATGTGAATAGATGCCCAAACTAGACTGGTATATTTGGAGGATAGCAATAGCTGAGTGTGGCTGGAGTCCAGGGTGGTGTGGAAGAAAATTAAATGTAAAAGTAAGTTGTGATTATAAAATAAAGAATCTTAAAGATAATGATGGAACTCCAACAACTCCAGCCATGGGCTCAGGGACAGAACTCTGATCTCCCTGGGCCTGAGCCCCTAGGGGGAGGGGTGGCTGTAGTCTCTGCAGACCAGTGAGAGGTGAGACCAGTTGGACTTCTGGGTTGTGTGGGGACTTGGAGAACTTTTCTGTCTTACAAGAGGATTGTAAAATTCACCAATCAGCACTCCATAGCTAGGATTGTAAAGTGCACCAATCAGCGCTCTGTGGCTAGCTAGAGGTTTGTAAAATGCACCAATCAGTGCTCTGTAAAAATGCACCAATCAGCACTTTGTGGCTAGCTAGAGGTTTGTAAAATGGACCAATCAGCAGGATGTGGGTGGGGACAAACAAGGGAATAAAAGTTGGCCACCCCAGCCAGCAGCGGCAACCCAGTCGGGTCCCCTTCCATGCTGTGGAAGCTTTGTTCTTTTGCTCTTCACAATAAATCTTGCTGCTGCTCACTCTTTGGGTCCATGCCACTTTTGAGAGCTGTAACACCGCAAAGGTCTGCAGCTTCATTCTTGAAGTCAGTAAGACCACGAACTCACTGGAAGGAAGAAACTCTGGACACATCTGAAGGAACAAACTATGGACACACCACCTTTAAGAGCTGTAACATTCACTGCGATGGTTCACAACTTCATTCTTGAATTCAGTGAAACCGTGAACCTACTGGAAGGAACAAACTCCGGACACGCCAGCAGACTTAGTCTTTCCTCCTGCTAGTTCTGAGGAATCCAGACAGCCCAGGCCAATAGGTTTTCCCCCCAGTGAAACACACCTCCTCCATCAAGGGACAGCCAAAATGTTCATTAAATGGGTCATGCTCCCTGTGCTACCCAACTGAGTGAGACCCTCCAACAGGGGCTGTCAGACACTCTAAACAGGAGCATTCCTACTGGCATCAGGTTGGTACCCCTGAAGATCAGAAATCCCAGAAGAAGGAGGAGGCACTCATCTTTGCTGTTCTCAAACCTCCTTAAGTGACATCTCCAGGTGTGGGAATGAACCAGATGAATACGGCCTGAAGTGAACCCCAGCAAACCAGAGCAGCCCTACAGAAGAGGGAACTGATAATTGAAAGAAAAACAAACAGAAAGCAACAACAACAGCATCAACAAAAAAGTCCCCACAAAAACTTCATCCCAAGATCAGTAGCCTCAAAGATCAAAACTAAACAAACTCATGAAAATGAGAAAGAATCAACAAAAAAATGCCGAAAATCCAAAAGACCAGAGGCCTCTTCTTCTCCAAATGATTGTAGCACCTCTCTAGCAAGGGCACAGAGCGGCACAGAAGATGGGATGGACAAATTGACAGAAGTAGACTTCAGAAGATGGGTAATAACAAACTCCACTGAGCTAAAGGAGCATGTTCTAACCCAATGCAAAGAAGCTAAGAACCTTGATAAAAGGTTACAGGAGCTGCTAACTGGAATAATCAGGTTAGAGAGGAACATACATGACCTGATGGAACTGAAAAACACAGCACAAGAACTTTGTGAAGCATACACAAGTATCAATAGCCAAACTGATCAAGCAGAAGAAGACCATCTTGCTGAAATAAGGCATGCAGACAAGATTAGAGAAAAAAGAATGAAAAGGAATGAACAAAACCTCCAAGAAATATGGGACTATGTAAAAAGACTGAACCGATAATTGATTGGAGTACCTGAAAGAGACAGGGAGACTGGAACCAAGTTGGAAAACACACTTCGGATATTATCCAGGAGAACTTCCCCAACTTAGCAAGACAGGCCAACATTCAAATTGAGGAAATACAGAGAACATCACTAAGATACTCCATGAGAAGATGAACCCCAAGACACATAATCCTCAGATTCTCCAAGGTCAAAATGGAGGAAAAAATGTTAAGGGCAGCCAGAGAGAAGGGTCAGGTCACCTAAAAGAGGGAAGCCCATCAGACTAACAGCAGATCTCTCAGCAGAAACCCTATAAGCCATTGGACATTGGGGGCCAATATTCAACATTCTTAAAAGAATTTTCAACCCAGAATTCCATATCCAGCCAAACTAAGCTTCATAAGCAAAGGTGAAATAAAATCCCTTCCAGACAAGCAAATGCCAAGGGATTTCATCACCACCAGGCCTGCCTTGCAAGATCTCCTGAAGGAAACACTTAATATGGAAAGAAAAATCCAGTACCAGTCACTGCAAAAACACACCAAAATATAAAGACCAATGACACTATGAAGAGACTGCGTCAACTATTATGCAAAATAACCACCTAGCATCATGATAACAGGATCAAATTCACACATAACAATATCAACCTTAAATGCACATGGGCTAAATGCCCCAATGGAAAGACACAGACTGGCAAATTGGATAAAGAGCCAAGAAACCATCAGTGTGCTGTATTCAGGAGACTCATCTCACATGCAAAGATGCTCAAAATAAAGGGATGGAGGAATATTTACCAAGCAAATGGAAAGCAAAACAAACAAACAGGGTTTGCAATCCTAGTCTCTGATGAAACAGACTTTAAACCAATAAAGATCAAAAAAGACAAAGAAGGGCATTACATAATAGTAAAGGAATCAATTTAACAAGAATAGCTAAGTATCCTAAAAATATAAACACCCAATACAGGGGAATCCAAATTCATAAAACAAGTTCTTAGAGACCTATAAAGAAACTTAGACTCCCACACAACAGTACTGGGAGACTGTAATACACCATCATCTATATTAGATCAGTGAAACAGAAAATTAAAATATATTCAGGACTTGAACTCAGCTCTGGATCAAGTGGACCTAATAGACATCTGCAGAATTCTCCACCCCAAATCAGCAGAATATACGTTCTTCTCAGTGCCACATGGCTCTCATTCTGAAATTGACCACATAATTGGAAGTAAAACACTCCTCAGCAAATGTAAAAAAACTGAAATCATAAACAGTCTCTCAAACCACAGTGCAATCAAAGGAGAACTCAGGATTAAGGAATACATAATGTAAATAATGAATTGTGGGGTGCAGCAAACCAACATGGCATGTGTATACCTATGTGATAAAACTGCATGCTCTGTACATGTATCCCAGAACTTAAAGTATAATAATAATTTTAAAAACCTCACTGAAAACCACATAACTCATGGAAATTGGACAACCTGCTTCTGAATGACTCCTGGGTAAATAACAAAATTAAGGCAGAAATCAAGAAATTCTTTGAAACCAATGAGAACAAAATGACAACGCACCAGAATCTCTGGGACACAGCTAAAACAGCATTAAGAGGGAAATGTATAGCACTAAATGCCCACATGAGAAAGCTAGAAAGATCTAAAATCAATACCCTAATATCACAATTTAAAGAACTAGAGAAGCAAGAGCAAATAAATCCAAATCTAGCAGAAGACAATAAGTAACTAAGATCAGAGCAGAACTGAAGGAGATAGAGACACAAAAATCCATACAAAAAATCGATGAATCTAGGAGGTAGTTTTTTGAAAAAATTAACAAATAGACCACTAGCTAGACTAATGATAAAAGAGAGAAAAATCAAATAGACAAAATAAAAAATGATAAAGGGGATATCACTGCTGATCCTACAGAAATATAAACTACCATCAGAGAATAAACACTTCCATGCAAATAAACTAGAAAATATAGAATAAATGGATAAATTCCTGGACACATGCACCCTCCCAAGAGTAAACCAGGAAGAAGTCAAATGCCTGAATAGACCAATAACAAGTTTTGAAATTGAGGCAGTAATTAATAGTCCACCAATAAAAAAAAAAGCCCGGGACCAGACAAATTCACAGCTGAATTCTACCAGAGCTAGAAAGAGGAGCTGGTACCATTCCTTCTTAAACTATTTCAAATAATTGAAAAGAGGGAACTCCTCACTAATTCATTTAATGAGGCCAGCATCATTCTGATACCAAAACCTGGCAGAGATGCAACAACAACAAAAAAACTTCAGGCCAACATCCCTGATGAGCACTGAAGGAAAAACCCTCAATAAAATACTGGCAAACTGAATTCAGCAGCACATTAACAAGCTTATCTACCATGGTTGAAGTTGACTTCATCCCTGAGATGCAAGGCTGGTTCAACATAAGCAGATCAATAAACATAATCCATCACATAAACAGAACCAATGTCAAAAACCACGTGATTATCTCAATAGATGCAGAAAAGGCCTTTGATAAAATTCAACATCCCTTCATGTTAAAAACTCTCAATAAATGAAGTATTGATGGAACATACCTCAAAATAATAAGAGCTGTTTATGACAAATCCACAACCAATATCATATTAAATGGGCAAAAGCTGAAAGCATTCCCTTTGAAAACCAGCACAAGACAAGGATGCCCTCTCTCACCACTCTGTTCAACATAGTATTGGAAGTTCTGGCCAGGACAATCAGGCAAGAGAAAGAAATAAAGGGTATTCAAATAGGAAGAGAGGAAGTCAAATTGTTTCTCTTTGCAGATGACATGATTTTGTATTTAGAAAACCCCATCATCTCAGCCCAAAAACTCCTTAAGCTGATAAGCAACTTCAGCAAAGTCTCAGGATACAAAATCAATGTGCAAAAATCACAAGCATTCCTATACACCAACAATAGACAAGCAGAGAGCCAAATCAGGAATGAACTCCCATTGCTACAAAGAGAATAAAATACCTAGGAAAACAGCTAACAAGGAACATAAAGAACCTCTTCAAGGAGAACTACAAACCATTCCTCAAGGAAATAAGAGAGGACACAAACAAATGGAAAAACATCCCATGCTCATGGATAGGAAGAATCAATATCGTGAAAATGGCCATATTGCCAAAGTAATTTAAAGATTCAATGCTATTCCCGTCAAACTACTATTGACATTCTTTACAGAATTAGAAAAAACTACTTTAAAGTTCATATGGAACCAAAAAAAGCCCGTATAGCCAAGACAATCCAAAGCAAAAAGAACAAAGCTGGAGGCATCAGGCTACCTGACTTCAAACTATACTGCAAGGCTACAGTAACCAAAACAGCATGGTACTGGTACCAAAACAGACATATTGACCAATGGAACAGAACAGAGACCTCAGAAATAACACCACACATCTACAACCATCTGATCTTCGACATACCTGACAAAAACAGGCAATGGAGAAAGGATTCCCTATTTAATAAATGGTTCTGTGAAAACAGGCTAGCCATATGCAGAAAACAAACCAAACCTTTTCCTTACATCTTATTCAAAAATTCATTCAAGATGGTTAAATACTTAAATGTAAAACCCAAAATCATAAAAAAAAAAAAAAAAAAAAAAAAACTAGAAGAAAACCTAGGTAATATTCAGGACATAGGCATGGGCAAAGATTTCATGATGAAAATGTCAAAAGCAATTGCAACAAAAGTGAAAATTGACAAATGGGATCTAATTAAATGAAAGAGCTTTTGCACAGCAAAAGAAACTATCATCAGAGTGAACCTCTATCATTGCAGCTCTTTTGGCTTCTCTGTCTGCCTTTCTGTTTCCTCTAGTCTCGGCACCTCCTCCTGTTTGATGCTCTTTGCAATGGATGACTGCTACTTCTTTTGGAGCCCATATGGCTTCTAAGAGCTGCTCTATTTCCTTTTTATTTTTAATTTCCTTTCCTTTAGATGTTAATGATCCTCTTTCCTTATATATGGCTCCATGGGCATGCAAAGTGGCAAAAGCATACCTTGAATCAGTGTAGATGTTTACTGACTTTCCTGAGCAACGCTTTAGTGAGAGCTATTAGCTCAGCTCTTTGGGCCAAAGTTCTGACTGGCAGTGTGTGGGTTTCAGCTACTGAATTCAGTGTTACCACTGCATATCCAGCCCCTCTGACACTTTCAGATATGAAGCTGCTTCCGTCAGTAAAGTATTCAACATCTGGGTTTTTTTGTTTTGTTTTTTGAGATGGAGTCTTGCTCTGTCACCCAGGCGGCAGTGCAGTGGCATGATCTTGGCTCACTGTAAGCTCCACCTCCTGGGTTCACACCATTCTCCTGCCTCAGCCTCCCGAGTAGCTGGTACTACAGGCACCTGCCACCACACCCAGCTAATGTTTTTGTATTTTTTAGTGGAGACGGAGTTTCACCATGTTAGCCAGGGTGATCTGGATCTCCTGAACTCATGATCTGCCTGCCTTGGCCTCCCAAAGTGCCGGGATTACAGGCGTGAGCCACCATGCCCGGCCACATCTGGGTCTTTTAAGGGCTGGTCCTTTAAGTCTTTTCAGCTTGAGGAAACCTCATCCACTGTTTCCATACAGCAATGATACCCTGGGCCACGCAACGAAGGCTTTCCGTGCTCTGTCCATTCAATTGGCAGCAGTGTGGCTGGTTATGTAGGGGTTTTCACACAATTGCACAATTGGCAGCAGTGTGGCTGGTTATGTAGGGGTTTTCACACAATTGGCAGCAGTGTGGCTGGTTACGTAGGGGTTTTCACACAATTGGCAGCAGTGTGGCTGGTTACGTAGGGGTTTTCACACAATTGGCAGCAGTGTGGCTGGTTACGTAGGGGTTTTCACACAATTGGCAGCAGTGTGGCTGGTTACGTAGGGGTTTTCACACAATTGGCAGCAGTGTGGCTGGTTACGTAGGGGTTTTCACACAAAAGCCCTTGATATCTTAACATCCTAGAGTTAGAAAGCCAGTGATGCCCCCTCTGCTCCAATTATATTGAGATAATTTTTAGACAATGGCCCAGTTGCTTGAGTTACTACTGAGTGCTCCGCACCAGTATCGACCATAAAGTCTGTTTTACAGCCCTCTACCTCCATTGAGACCGTAGGCTCCTTGGGGCCTAATGAAATGGAGCCCAGTCTGTCTCAGTCTGCATAATAATCATTGATTCCTGCCAGTCCGATTAAATCCATGTCTGACTTCTGAACCCCTTGACTGGTGGCAGGGGGTTCTGGCCAGTCGTTTTGTCCATGATTGTTGCCTCTATCCTTTTCTCTTTCTGGGCATTCATTCTTCCGGTGTTCCACCTGCTTGCATCTCACACATTGATCTCTCTCAAGCCCAGGTCAGCCCTCTCGCTTCCTGGTTTTGCCTACCTAGTCCTCTACCATGAATGTGACCACGACCACATCCTCTCACAAAACCAATTTCTCTTCCAACTAAGGCTGCCGCCAGCAAGTCTGCCCTTTTCCTTAGATCTGCATCTAGCTTCTCTCTTGGCCTTATCCCGATTTACAAACACCTTAGAAGTCACTTGGATAAACTGGGTAACATTCATGCCTTCAAACCCTTCTAACTTCTGAAGCTTTCACTTTATGTCTCCTTGTGCCTGGGTTACAAATGCTTCATTAACCATACACTGATTACTTGCAGCCTCTGGGTCAAATGCTGTGTAAAGCCAGTAAGCCTCACAGAGCCTCTCATAAAATTCACTGGGACTTTCATCTGGCTTCTGGTGGACCTCTGAGACCTTTCCAATATTGGTGGCCTTTTTCCCTCCAGCCTTTATTGCACTTAGAAGTGCCTCTCAATACTGCTGCAAACTTTGTAGCCCTTGAGCCTGGTTAGGGTCCCAGCCTGGGTCAGCCTCTCTCGGGAGTGCTTGTTGTACATACTGCCTGATATCTCCTGTGCCTACAGGCATATCGTTCTCCAGCCACTGGAGAGCAGCTTGTATAACTCTATGGCACTCTTCTAGATTAAATAATGACAGAAGAAGTTGTTTGTAATCAGCCGAGGTAGGATTATGAGTTAGGAAAATGGACTGCATTAGATCTATAAGAGCCTGAGGCTTCTCTGTGTAGGAGCGAGTATGTTGTCTCCAATTTAAGAGATCAGTAGTAGAGAAGGGCTGATAAACGAAGAGCTGTTCTCCTCCCTGGACTTCATTCTGTGCATTCAAATAAATTTGTCCCACTGTTTCTCAAAGGGGCATCTGCATTGCTCAGGTATGGCCCGACCTAAGGTGGCCAACCTCATCCCCCTGGAGTTCCTGCCTTGGCTTTTCAGGCAAGGGCTCTGGCGGCTCTCTCTGCATTGTTGCCTGAGGGGTGCTTTCTTCTGAGTCTGAGCCTCTGGAGGCAGCTGGGGTATTCTCCTGTCCAAGTCTTGCCAGGGAATGGATAAATTGGTGCATAGGGGGTGGAGTTTCTAACACTTCACGTTGGGCCTGTAGGAGAGGTTTTTTCTACTTTTCCTGTGACTCCTTTTCTTTTTCTGATGCCTTGCAGTCTCTTTCTATGGTCCCTGGCTTTGTCCCGGCCATTAGAGTCTTACAGTAGGTCTCAAAGCAGGCCTGCAGCCACTTAGAGCGGGTCTGAATTACACTTAGCCATGAGTCAATATACAGAAATTGATCTGGGTGCCCAGGCTGTTCTTCAAGCCTGGTGACCAACCGAAACACTCTACCAATTATCTGCCTGTCTATTGTCCCCTCAGCCAGCCACACTGCATTAAAAGATGGCCAGTCTATCTCACAAAGGGTTCTCAGTTTCTGTGGAGTTAGCTTAATCCCATAATCACCATTAAAACCTTTTTTAAAGTTTTCAGCATGTACTCCAGTGGAGTATTCTTTGATGCTTTTCCTCCCATTTCCTCCCTCGTGGCACGCTTTCACTCTCGGATCTACCACAACGGGTCCTATTACAGGAGGTTCAGATGCTGCTTGGCCAGAAGCTTGCATTAATTCATGTCACAGCTAGCTGCAGCCGTGGAACTGATCCTATGGGTCATATGCAGTGTCCTAGGTCTGGTTTTTCCCACACTCGCCTCGGAGCACACAGTCCATGCTAAGAGATCCGTGCCTCCCCACATCACGCCCTGCGTTGATCTCTCCTGAGATTGTCTCTTTCACACACCTCCCCCGTCCCCAAAACAGTTTTCCTTTCTGACCGACTTGCGAGCCCCACCCATGTCTGGTGTCAGTTAGGGTGTGAGTTTTGTCCGAATCAATGGGCCTCTCCCATTGTCCCAACCCCCTCGGGTCGGAATAGTCATCATGCCCTGAGAGGTGATCAGGCTCCCCTCCCATCCTTATGGGACGGGCCTTTCCTTAGGGGCCAAACTTTACCATGGTTCTGATGTCTGAGTCCTGCCCCTGTGACTGTCCTGCAACCCTTTCTACCAGTTCCATTTGCGCTGTCAGGGAGGGCTCCAGAACGTGGAATGGCCATTCTCCTTCTGGACTGAAACTCTCCCAGCGGCACCAAGGACCCTGGTCTCCCATGTCCTGGGGCTCTAGCCCACAGGCAAGGGAGACAGAAAATCTGCCATCTCCAATCCCAGATAAGCCCCCAGAAATGTTGCAGATCAAAGACAGGAGAGACTGAAAAAGGTTCAGGAGAGTTTATTAAATTAAGGTGATCACTGGCTCAACCAGACATACGTCCAGAAAGTCTGAGCCCCAAACAGAGGATTTTTCCTACTTTTAAACATCTTCGGGTGGGAACTACGTGAGGTGGGAAGCAAGTTACAGAAGCAAAAAACAAAGGCAGCATTACAACATTTCTTACATCTTAAGAGAAACATGTCTTGCAACCTAAACTTATAGGTCTTGTGACACTGCAGCCGTGCAGGAACTTGCTGGGCCTGTAATAAATTTTGAGGAATGTGGAGTTGGGGAGTATAGATAAGGTCCACTGTCCACAGAGAGAAGGCAGGCTGTTAATATTCTCTTTTAACTTGAATGTTTTCAAGTTACATTTTGCAGCAACTTTAAGAGGGGGTCACATTTTGCGGCAACTTTAAGAGGATATTAAAATTTCTATTACTGCTACTATTAGGTTATAGTTGATTTCATTAATTCCTTCAATACTGGTGGAGGGAAATGAAGAATTTTAAACCTATTAAATACAGTCATAAGAGTAACAGGTAATTTTTAAAGCTTATAAATTAACAGATAATATAAAAGTATAATATTTAAAATGTAAGTATGGTGCATGAAAACAGAAGAAGAAACAAAACCAGAAATATTGAAGTTATTTCCCTGAAATGGAGTTTCATTATAGGATAAGGAATAGTGTGGTAGAAAACTGTATTTTATTGTAAACATTTTTGTACTCTTTTTTAATCATACAATTTATTTTGAAAAAGAATTATTTTTGTAGCTCTTAAAGTTTCCCTTCGGCTGCCATGTACTAGGTCGTCTTTTCTTTCTTCAAATGTTCGCCCCTGATAGGAATGGGCTACACATCTCCATGTATCCTGTTACCTTTGGGCTCAGTCCTGTCTCCAAGTCATTATGACTCTCTCCCATTCTTATTCAATGAGTTTAGTCATTTCTTTTTATCCCCAGAGCCACTTGGTGCTCAGCAAACAAAGAAGCCTCCAGGTACCAGAATCTGTCCTTCTTAGAAGGCAGCAGGTATTACAAATAACAAAAAGCAACAAAACATGCAAGAACTAAAATTTACTGTCAGAGTTTTTCGTTTTTGTTTTTTTTTCCATCACTACTTGGAAAATTGCGTTCTCATCATAGTCCTTGGAATTTTTGAAGAAGGCTAATGAGCTGCTCTTTTAGCCTTAACTCCTTAAATCTGTCCTCTTTAAACTAAATTGTCACCAGGTTTCCAACTCTTTGTCACAGGCTGCTTTCAGCTCCTTCTCAGGGTATAGAAGCTTTTCTATCCTTTAGACAAGCTTCTGTTTGTTAATGTCCTGTTTAATGGTAGCTCCCAGGACAGAATGTGCTTTCGATGTGTCATCCCTATTATGTAGGACCAGATGAGAGAGGCCAGGCCAGCCATTTTCTTGGATTTAGATATTGTTTGTTTTTGTATTATCAATTGAAAAATGCCCATTTTTGTGTGGTCACACTTTACTAATTCCAGTTACCTGATAAATGCTCGTTGGAGTGGTTAGTGTTGTGTGTTCCTTCCTTCCTATTAAATGTTAATTTTGAAAGCCAAAAGCTTATTTGCTGATGTGAAAAAAAATTCATAGGAGAAGAACCAATAGAAGATAACATTGTACAAAATGATGTCATTTTTAACCTTCCTCTTGGGTTATTTTATTGACTAATAATATTTGCATCCTTATTCATTTCCTGATTTCAGTCATTCAATCCATTTCACTTAAGGGCTTATTCTTGGTTGTCAGTGGTGAGTGCTAAGGCAGCATGGATTTAGAGGGAAAATGGGATTCACTCTGAGCAGATAAAGGATAACTAGGGGAGAAGTTTTGTCTGTTGATTTCCAATTAGTGAATCTGCAACATTAGAAGGATAGAAAATAATAAGCAGAGAACTGTGTCAAAGGTCGATGGTCTCAAAGCTGTTAGGAAAAGGAAGACATTGAATTAAACCAAAAATGGAATAATTTCTGAACAAAATTATTGGGCTCATCAAAAACCAGGAAAGTAGAATCTGTACCACAGACCCTATAGGTAAAACTACTATACAGCTATTCTGAACAAATGTCCAGCATGTAGCATCATGCATGGTACACTATAGTTAACAAGCAATTATTATATGACAGCATGCACTTGTAAATTGATAAATAGGAGAACTTTAACTCCGTAGCCTCTATAACTTCTTTCAACTTCAACATTCTATGAATCTAAATTTGCCAAGTCTTCATATTTATTCTCTCAGCCCTGCTAGTCCATGCCATCCTTTCTAAGTCAGCCACGTATGTGTATGGCAGATGTCACAAAGAACCTCCTGCAAAAATTGAATTCTGCTCTAGGCAATTCCTGAATTATCCTACACTTCTTCACTGCTTTTAACTTTAGACTGCTTTGATCTTAGATCCCCAGTTCGATACACCCAGTTTGAATCTCTGTTTTTATTCTGGGTCTTAATGGCCATCCATTTGTCCTCTCATTTTCCCTGACATGGCTTCCCACAGGGTCTCAACTCTGTACTTTTCCCAGTTTAGAGATCTGCCAAAGGTATCCTACCTTGTTTCTACCACCATTGTAAGAAGGAGAATTGGCCACATTTCTTCAGTACTCATCCTCTTTATCACAGTCTCTCTTCCTTTCTAGCTCTGAAAAGAGTTGCTGACATTGCTGTTTTTACTTCCTCCCTTACCATTCATTCCTATGCCTGCTGTAGCCTTGCTTCTGCCTTCATCACTAGACCTCACTTTTTTTTTTTTCAACCAAGATGACTAGTGATGAATCAAACTGTTGGCATCTTCAAAGTGGGTGCCTGAATGCTTAACTCATATGACTATGTGCAAAATTCAACATTCACCTCTGAACAGACACACTTTTCTAGTTTTTCTTTCTCATCTCCCTTAGGATCTCTTTCCTCCATTTCTTCCTGGGATTCTCTCTGGGATCGCTTCTCTTCTAGCTCTTCAAAGTAGAGCTAGAGGACCATGCTCATCCATTTCCATGACTACTGTCAACTATCACCCATATTCCCAAACTTCTCCCTTGAGTTCTCAATCTAAATGTCCTGTGCATACTAGTGAGCACCCCATCCTCCATTATCACATCACATACTGTGAAATGAATCTGGTATTTTCTTTAAAATGTAACATTAAATCCGTTTCATCTATTTTTAAATAACATGGTATATGTATTCTAAGAATTGTATGCGTTTCTGTTAATAAAACGTCTTAGATTTCTAATCTTAAAATCTTAGAAGTATAAAAAGTACTGAACCTTATATGAAAAATAACATTAGCTAACACACGTAGGTACATACTATGTGCCAGGAATTGCTTTACATCCTCTGATGTATAAAAATCACTGAATTCTTAGAACAACTTTATAAAGCAGTACTATGATTATGTGCATTTTACAGATGAGGAATCTCAGGTACAGAGCATTGTAACAACTTTTCCAAGGTCACCTAGAAAGAAAGTACAATAGGACTTGAATCCATGCCCTGAATCAGGGTCTGAGTTTTTAACCACCTTGTGCTGCCTCTCAAGAAGGACTCGGAGAAACTGCAGGAAATTGCTAATGAAACATTTAGAAGACGTTAGAAAAAAGATCACATAGATGATTAGATGAAATGTCTCTCTTTGAAGATAAAGACAGGAAAACATTTCTGAAAACAGAAAATGATTGAAAATATGAGGAAAATCTAATACAAAGTAGGGAAACCTGAATGCTGTAACAATGGTACAAAACTTTATATAGAAATTTGGGCTACAGTTGAAGCACTGCTATCAATATGTTGTTGTTTTCAGGAGACTGCTAATTGTGTTTACAATGGAATTTGTATACTACATATGTAAATAAAATGATAATTTAAAAACCCAGTAAGACCTTTGTAAGATCTGCTAGAGTAACATATAGTATGTTGGGTACAACTAGATTTGATTACATGTTTTTCATTAATCACTGGAGAATTTTATTTTCTCTTTTGTGAATTGCTCATTGAGTACATTGACAATGCCCAGAAAGTGCTGTGATATAAAATAAATGGTAAAAAAAAAAAACTTTAAAAAGAAACTATAAATACTGGTCGATGTGGAAAGGGAATTGAAATGGATTTGGGTGAATGACTTTGCCCAAGACTGGAAATCTTGTATCCCGAGAAACTTCTCAGCCCCAGGCAAATTGGAATGGTTGGTCACATCTAGATCCAACTCTGTGAATTAAAAACCTTGCATTTCAAAACTTCAGGCAAACCCCTAAATCCTGGGAACCCCACTTCATCATCTATGTAATGAATCATCTCCCCTACCAAAAGGGGCTAGATGGGCAGAGGAGTCGCTGAGTCAGTGTAGGCGTGTGTGGCCTTGAGACTGTGGTTCTGTTATTGTGAAGCACCTGCACTTCTCCATGACATGTATCACACTTAGAATTAGTTGTATAATGCCTGTGTTTCTCATTTGTTTCTCTCCTTTATAGCTACAGTTAGTGCCTTATATATAGCTTGTGATTAATAAATGTATAATCAAAGGTATGGATAAGAGGCCTTGGAACAGAAAGGTGGTCATAGTATAGATGTGCTTCTTTGCTCTACTGCCCTCCACCCCTCTGTGTCATCTTTCTCTGTTACTTCTCACCACATAAAAATACTTTCTTAGTTGGCCATATCCACTGCTGATGGGAGACGGGCAGGAGGCTCTTTGGAAATTGCAGGGTGGTGTAACAGAGCAGGGGTCTGTAGCGGGGAGGTAGCAATGGGGGCAGAGCGTAATAGACTTTGTGTGGAATATACTTATACTAGCTGTGCTGCTTCTGAGGAGGAAAGATAACAACCATACATACTTTTTTATAGAGATTTTGAAAACTGTTGGGTGATATTACTTTGTAGAGATGAAGGTGTCATTGTAAATATTTACCTTTCAAGCCTCCTTTTCCTTATTCTGCAAAACCTTCTGAGTATTCTTAGTCAATAACAGAGGGGGTGGTGGGGGAGGGTGATTGATCGATTTCAGGAAGAAAAAATAGCTTATTTTAAGTGACCGAGAAACCTAGAATTTGAATAATGTGTTTTAAAAATTACAGGGTTGAAGCTATGCACTAATATATAAAAAGAATGATAGCAGTAATTTTCACAGATGTCACATGAATGAACCAGAAAAATCAATGTAGCACAAAAATTCGGTGACCTGAATGTATTACTTATATTTGTATTTGAAAACTGGGTACAATATAAATGTTTCTATTGAGGCAGTATGATAAGCATTTATCTAATCTTAAATGACAGAATACTTTATTTAAAATTTTAAAGGCTTATATTTGTGAGAATTTTGTTCACAGAAACTGCATACATATTATGGATGTTTTGGCCAACTTTCTAGTTTAAAACTCTTTTTCTTTGGCAGTAGAAACCTTACCTTTGGGTGCTTTGTAAATATCCACTGTTAATAAAATAAGAATATTGTGGAGAAAAGGATTTATATCATATACCGGAAAATTATATCAAGGAAACCCAGGTCACGCAGTCTAGATGGTGGAAAACAGATGTCAAACATAAGTATATTTGGTTGGAAGTAACAGAGTTAGCTTATGCAAAGGAAAAGATTTATTATAAGGATCTGAAGATGTCTCCTGGAACTCAGGGACGTAAAAGCAGCCAGGTTTCAGGAAAGGCTGTCTCTGAAGCCTGCGCAATCATCTCAGAAATAGATGCTGCTAGTCACAAGAGAGCAGGAAAGAGTGTAGATGACTCAGTGTGGCTCCACCAGAGTTTCTAGGAAAACATTCACTCTGACAAGCAAATAAACTGTAAGACCTCTGAATCTGAGTCCAGTCTGAGTCTCCCTACATGCAACACATTAAAAACAAAAGACATTTACTTTTTCATTTCCTCAATTATGCTTCTTTCTTTATTTTTTTCTCTGAAGAACATGTTGCTTAAAATAAAATTTTATTACCAGCACATAGCTTCCTATGGCAAAGACTATCAAATCTTTAATTGCATTTTTTTTTTTTCTATTTAGACCTATTGTAGTAGGAGTCTAGAAGTCTGTTCACACATTTTAATGAAAGCACCTCACCCTCAGGATTTCTCAAATCTATGTGACCCTAAATAAAGTGAGGAATTGTAATTAAGTGGGAATTTCTGGTTGTATACAGAGCCAAAATAGTTAATTCAAAATAGTAAAGTAAATTTCAATCTAAATTGCTTGATCGATTTACCTTTTCTAAAGTGATCAAGTTTATTTTTACAGACATGGTTTCTAGTGTTTGATGAAATGACTGCTTTCTTGCTTCTACCAAGTTCATACATATCGAATGAAAAGTTATATGCCTCCTTAGGGATTCCTTCAGAATTCTTCCCTCTTAAAGCTGTTTCTTCAGGATTTTTTAGGGAAAGAGCTCTGATCAATTTGTGATTTTCCTTATGAATCAGAAGAATTTGTGAATTACATTTTATTCATTCCTTCAACAAATTTTTTTTGACAGTTCACCCTATTCCAGGTACAGTTTGAGGGATTTAGAATTTATCAGTGAATAAAACAAGAAAGAAATATGGAGGTTACATTCTAATGAGGGAAGACAACTATCAATAATAAACATAATACACTGTAAGTCACATATACTCGAAGGTGGCAAGTGCTATGGAAAGGAAAATAGAGCATGGTAAAGAGGGCTGGGAGTGTGTTGGGGGGAATTATCGGTTTCCCTTTAAAATGGAATGGTTCATGTAGAGTTCATCCAGCAGGTGACATTTGGAGCAAAGTCTTGAAGAAGGTGATAAAGTTAGTGCTCCTGAGAGAAGCAGTTTGCAGGCTCAGAGGATAGTAATTGCAAAGGTCCTGGCATGTGCACGGGCAGCAAGGAGGCCAGCATGGCTGGAGTGGAGTGAGCCGGCAGCAGGGCAGTAGTCAGAGAAGGAGGGGGCTTGAAGTCAGTTGCTATGGGCCTCTTAGAATATTGAATCCATGTTCTCTCATAGGTTGAAGTCCTAAACTCTAGAGTGTGACCTTCTTTGGAAATAGGGCCATTGCAGATGTAATAAGATGAGGTCATATTGGAGTAAGTGGGTCATTAATGCAATATGACTAGTGTCCTTATAAAAAGGGGAAATTTGGACCCAGACACACATGTGGGGAGAAAGCCATATGAGGATTAAGTCAAAGACTGGAGTGATGCTTCCACAAGTTAAGGGATGTCAGTGATGGCCAACAAACCACCAGAAGCTAGGAGAGGCCATGGAACAGATGCCCCCTCACAACCCTTAGAAGGCAACAATCCTGCTGACACCTTGATCTTGGTCTTTTGGCCTCTAGAACTGCAAAGGCAATACATTTCTGTTATGTAAGCCACCCAGTTTGTGTGGTTCTTTGTTATGGTGGCCCTAGCAAACTACTCCATAGGAAATTGTAAGGACTTTGGCTTTTACCCTGGGTGAGATGGGAGGTATTGCAGAGTTTTGAGCGAAGGCAGGACATGATCTGATTTCCATTTTAGAAGGATAGTTCTGGATGCTGTGTAGGGATACACTGTCAAGGAGCAAAGGTGCAATACTGAGGTCATATATACAGGCCAGAGGTGATGGTGGTCCTAAACAGAGCAGTAGCAGTGGATGAGTGAGAAGTGGAAATTATTGTGAAGGTAGAGGTGACAGATTTAGCTACTGCCTGCAAATCTCACAGAACAAGCATCAGAGAAGATTTTCTGATAGACTGGATGTGGAGGACGAGAGAAAGGGAGGTGTCAGGGATGACTGTAAGGTGTTTAAATTGAAATACTTGAAATGCAATGAGTACTTCCCCATTCACCGACATGAGAAAGACTGTAGTTGGAGGGTTTTGTTTGGTTTTAGTGGGAGGAAGTCAGAGTTTCAGTTTTTGGCATGTAAAGTATGAGTTTTCTAATGACAGTCAAGTGAAAGTACAATCAAAGAGCAGCACAAAATATATTCATGTCCCTTTAATAGTGCTGAAAGATGCTAACAGAGATAAAATCCATCAGAATGTAAGGAAGTAGAATGCAGAGACCTAATGCAGACGAATTTAACCACAGGTATTTAGGGGGCTAGATGGATAAAATAACAATAAGGAGTTAGATACACATAAAGATGCAGTAATGCTGCAAGATAAGTTTTAATTAGAAGTTTCACAAAAACACTTCTGTTCTCAAGGCCTATCTGCTACTTTCCATAACATGCATTATTCATGGTGTGTGTTTATTGAAATGGGTTGAAGGAGCCCAGTGAGAGGAACCAGTCATGAGAAGTATGACTGCAATGCTCTTTCTTTGCCGTGACGGATGACTTTTCCTAGTGCACTACCTCTTCAGCTTTCTGTATATTTAGTGTTGCAGACTGGCTTACATCTCTGTTCAGCTACAATTCATTATGCTGAAATTCTTATTTAATGTTCCCTCCCTCCTGAAAAAATCAATATCCATGACCATTAGTCTCCAAGTTATTTTCATGAAGCATTTTAGAGTCCATTAGAATGCAAATGAAAAGAAGTGATCTCGGGCCTGATATTTTCCGAATTAAGGGACTTATAAAAGTTGTTTATTTTGAACTTTTAGAAGCAGTAACATTTGAGGCAAACTCCAAGAGCCAGCAGCACTTTCATTGGGTATTTTGAGAGCTGTTTTCTTGTGGGTGATGGCGGAGGCAGCAATTGGGAGGTTGCTGGTGGTCTGCTGAGCCTTTTCCATGGCAAGCAGCCAGCTGGGGCGGAGGCTGCAGTGTGGGTGTGTGGGGAAGCTGCAAGGGGAGGAAGGTGTGAGGAACAAGTGGAGATGGTAGAAAATGTTCTAGAAGGCAGGAGAGGCAGGCAAGGAGGTGGGAAGCAAAGGCTGAGGGAGAGCCCTTGCATAGTTAATGGTCGTATAACAATATAGTTGAGATTCCATTTGGTTCATTGGCTTATAAATGATAGGAGGAAGATTATCTTGTGATTAAGATGAATGCAGCAATCATTGTTTTAACACCTCCTGGATACTAGGCACAGTGTAAGGCCCTTGTCAGATGTGAACACTGTTGTCACAGCATTTTGAAACAAGTCTCCTCATGCTATTGATTTCATGAATTTTGGGTACCCAAACTCCCCCCCGCCATTTTTACTCACCCCCCCCAGCACACCTAAAAAATGTTTGAAATAAAGTACACAGATACACTTAGGATAGTTATCTGATTGTAGATTTAGCAACTGCCTGGAAGTTTCCTCGAACAAACAGCTAGAAAGAAGCAAAAGAAATAATACAGACTGGAATCCTGTGACCTGGGAAATTTGTGTTTCTATCTATAACCAAAATTTCCCCAAAGCCCTGAAATCACACCATGATTTTGTTTCTATCTGAAACAAAAAATTCTTTTATTTCATCCACAATTCTCAAGGGGTAGGTGGGAGTGTTTGCTCAGCTCGCCATCTCAGGATCACAGTTGTAGAACTAAAACTCATTTCTGTTCTTTTCAGAAGCAGGAAGTGACTTTCTTGCCTGAGGCGTAGCCTCAATTGCCACCTGGATCGCTGAGACATTCTAAAATCTTTCTGGTGAAAGGAAATCTTAAGCTCTTACAGTGAAGGGCAGAGAGAGACACTCCTTTTGTCTGTGCAACATCAACTTTTCTTTCAAAGGCCATTTTTTTTCTCTCTTGTGTTCTGTTGATTTTACCTTTCTTGGATGGAAACACTTGAATTCTTCCTTAAGAACCTCCCCTTCAAAGGCAGAGCTTGAGTTCCTCACTTCTTCTGTGGTAAATCCCTGTCATCTCATTGACTCCATATGGATACCCTGTAAAGTACATGAGATTAGCTGGGTGTCATGGATAAGGAAACTGTAGTTCAGAGATATAATTTGGCCAGGGTGACACAGTAAATGAGTAATTAGCAGGAGTTTGAAGCCAGGTCACGCAAATCCCAATTCCCAAATCTCAGGTTTCTCCACTACATTGTAGAACCTGGCTGAGCAGACAAGGATGGGGGAAGGCATATTAAGCAGAAGAAATTCATGTAATTAGGTGGAAGTGCCCAGAAAATCTGGGGAACTATCCTGGTTCAGAGTGTCCAAGATGCACTGGGAAGCAGTAAAGTAAATGAGCAAGTTGATCAGTCAGTCTTGGGATGAAGCCGGAGGTTTTTATATTAGTGACATGCATACATACGTAGATATCACAGTGATGCTCAGAACCATTGCTGGAGGGTGCAGTTGCCTCACATGCTGTGGTTTCAGGGCTTTGGGAAAATATTACTGTCTCCTGCCCTCCAAAATCTCTCTTTTATAGGCCTCTTCCTGATGCAGAATTTCTAGCCTTAAAAATGAGCTCTTTTAGGTTTTTAATAAATTATACAATTTATTAAAGGGCATGTAGCTTTTTGGAAATAAAGATATTAAATTAGCACATTAAATATTCTCAAGTACTCACACCTTTTCCACTCATTCATTCATCCATCCACTCACTCATTCCTTCACAATGTATGTTTCACCCAATCATTCTGTTGGGTAGAAAACTATAAAAAGTGAGTCATAACGGTTCCTGACCTCAAGATTTGTTTCTAGTTGTAGAAGCACACTGAGAAATGCACTGAAATAAAAGCTTTGATAGATGATTGTGCAGGAACTGTGGCCATGAGAACTCACTCAATAAATAGTTGTTGAATTACAGAATGTTTTCTTGATGATACAAAAGCAAGCTCCTTTAAAGGATAAAAAAATGTACTAGGTGATGTGTGCAAGCCTAAGGTGGGAGGGCTCTAAGAAGGGAGAGCTGCATGTGCAGAAGCTCAGAAATGAGAGCAAGAACCACACTTCAGGAAGGAAACGTGAGGTGAGTGTGCACAGGCGAGTATTAGGCTGGGTTTGAGAAGCAGTAATGAAAGATGAAGACAGTTTAGCAAGAGAAAGAATGTCAGTGGCTCCTTTTTTTCTTTTAAAAAAAATGTTAAGGATTTTGATTTTATCCTGAATGCAATGGGGATTATTGATGGATTTTAAACTGGAGGATGATGTAATAAAGATTTGTGATTTAGAAGGAGGCAGTGCAGAAAATATTTGAGAGGTGGTTGAATCTGTAGGCAAAGAGATCTAAGCATGAGTTGATGAGGATCTCAGCAATGGACACATCCATCAATGTGAGGAAGGAGAATATGTACATGTATATAGAGGAAAGGGAATATATGTATATAGTATGGTATGTGATTGGGTCAAACATATGTATATATTGTGATACATATACATCTCCACCCAATGTCAAGCATATATAAATATATACATATGTTTGATCCAATCATATACCATAATAAATCACATATATATTTTATATAATATATATAATAGATATAAAATATATATATATGACATTGGGTGAAGATATAAAGGGTATGGTTGACTACTGGATTGCTGCCTTGCCGTGAATTAAGAAATACAGGAAGAATAACAAATTGTTCTTCTCTCACATCTTATTTCTGGGAGTAGGGACAAATAGCATTATTTCAATTTGGGTCTGAAGCACTAATGGGACATCCACAGTGGAGCTGAGCATAGGTGATTGACTGTTGGGGATACACTAAGGACTGAAGCCCACCCTGTGGGGCCACATGGGGATGACCTGGTATCTTTTCTCCCTTGTGAGCACACATACTTCTCTGTGACCCTGCATGATGTTGGTAAGTCAGGACAGAGCTCTGTGCTGGGAAATAGATATTTCAGTGTACAGTCCATAAATGAGGATAAGGTTGGGAAGAAGGCACAGCTGGAGAAGATGTCCATAGGGAGAGCTGAAGGAGGCAGTAGTGTGGGTGGGTCTCAAGAACTTGGAAAAAAGGAACATGAGCTGGCTTCAAATGTAAAATCCATCTTTTAACTCAAATACAAAAACCATCTCTTTGGAGATTTAAACTTCAAATGCAAAAACCATCTTTTAACTCAAACAGGTGGCTCCCAGGCCTGAGGACAGTCTTTATTTCTAACCTGATTAAATTTCTTAATTTGTCTAAAGAAATAATGTGTGCTCATCCAGTGGGGGATTTTTGAGTCACAAAGACAGAGGAAAGAGGGAGTCGGGTGAGTGCTTGTCAGTGCTCATGGGAGATAGGAGGGTCCCACTAAAGAACTTCACACATCCTCCATCCATTTGCAAGTCCACGTTCAGTTTGGGGCAGTACTCATAGGCTATCTCAGCCTTTGACTTGCCATTCATCTGATTGCATGTTCACGGGGAAAACTTCTGATGAGTGTTGGGATTTCCATAGTTATGTGCCTCCCTGGAGTGAATGTCCTATGGTATGAGTTTGGGTGTTCAGGTCCCTAAGACAGTTAAACGTCAACATTCTTTTAAAAATCATCATCTTTGTTAAAAAATCAACATTCTACTTTTGTACATCAGTTTTGTGACTTTGGTAAGTGCAAACGTACGTAATTAGTTTCCTATAGCCACAGTAACAAATTACTGCACACTTGGTGGCTTAACACAAGGAAAACTTATTCTCTCACAGTTCTGGAGGCCATGGTCCAAATGAGCTGAGCTGAAACCAAGATGTTGGCAGGACCATGTTCTCTCCAGAGGCAATATGGGAGGATCTATTTCTTGACTCTTCCAGCTTCTGGTGACTACAAGCATTCCTTGGCTTGTGGCTGCATCACTCTAGACTCTTTCTGTAGACTCTGCCTGCATGATCACACTGCCTTTCTGTGTGTGTGTGTGTGTGTGTGTGTGTGTATGTTTCTGTGTGCAATACACCTACCTCATCCTTTAACTTATAGGGACTCTTGTGATGACGTTAAGGGCCCACCCAGATAATTCAGGACAATCTCCCCATCATAAGGTATTTAAGTCAATCATATCTGTAAAAACACTGTTTTTCCCCAAATGAGGTAACATTTATAGGTTCCAAGGATAAGGACTCAATATATTTGGGATCATTATTTAGCCCAGTACATTAAATTTGTAAATTTGACCGCCAGCAAGGTATCCACTTGCAGTGGGATAACAAAATCAGGCTTCTAAATGAGAAATGCCTGCAGTGAATTCCCTAAGGATTGAAGACCACACTGTTGGGCCATGTGGGCAGCAACCTGATAGCTTCTCTATTTCATGAGCTCACAGACCTCTCTGTGTCACTGCATGGCACCGTCCCATATTTTCTTCAATATACAATTTGTATTGGAGAACAAATGGTTGATTAGAGCATAACAAGTAATTGAATGGAAATAGAATGCAACATATCAGCAAAATGTGGCTGAAGATAGGCTGCAAAGATAGCTAAGCGCCTGATCATGGAAGATGTGAGACCTTAGATCAAATACATTTTAGAACCCCCTTCCCCCCGCAAAAAAAAATCAGGCCTTACTCAAAATTGTATTGGTTGTTCTGCCTTGATAAGAACTGTAATAATAGCTTACATTTACCAAGGAGTACTTGCTAGACATTGTTCTAAGCATTTATATGTCTTCATTTATCTGATCATCACAACTGTCCTTTAAATTAGATAATAATCTTACTTTGCATTGAGGGAAACAGGTAGAGAGGCTTGAAGTAACTTACCCAAGGTCACTTACCTTGGAAGTGATAGATTTGTAATATGGACTGAAGGGATCTGGCCATAAAACTGATGCCCTTGACTTTAGTGCCACCATTTATATACTATGTACACTTATCTACTTTTTCCTTGCTTTCCTTCTAGATTACAGCTTTTCAAAGCCAAAAGTCATGTGTCCTCGGTGTCAGCAGCCGGAGCAGCACTGAATACGCAATGATGTACACTTTGTGCCATCTGCGTGGCTGACTGATGCTCTTTTTGGTTTTATTTGTCACAAGGCTGCTATAAGAGAGTGACCTGAGTTTCACTAAAGAGAAATCTGGGGCTAATAAAAGAAAGCTTTACAAACGACAGAGCAGCTTTCCTACAGCAATTAACAGCCTTTATAATGTGTTTAGTCAGCTCTTGGTATATGGCTTCGGGATTGATAAAAGAGGCATTTTAATGGAAGGCAGACCTTCATAGGCCTATTTTACACCTGACTTTCAAAACATGAGTGAATGTTGACAATCATAGCTCGAAATAAAGGGAAGAATTGATGGCTTCATTATAATGTTATCTATATTTAAATATTTAATACAATTTTCAAAAAAATTGTGGAAGCAAATTCTTCTAAGGCACTTCTGGGTAGAAGGATTTAGAGGAAACAAGGAAGAAAGAGATGTTAAAAATTGGATGAGTAGGCAATTTGGGTAAATAGAGTTATATTTCATTTCCCCGAACAGTACAATGGAACTGCAACCACAACAAAATGGTTCAGAAGTTTATAGAAATAATCTAGTGAGCATAAATAAACACACTGCCTATGTGATCTTTGTTCCACAGTTGAAGCTATAGAAAAATGTGAGAGAATATTTGGTGATTTTGGTCTTTTAAAACTCCCAAACACTCTGCTCAGGAAAATATTGTTTATTTTCATAGCTCCAGAGTTTGTCTATGTATTCATACAGAAATATCAGACATAATTTTGAAGTCAATGGAAGGAAAAATAGCACAATTTCAATCAAAGGAAAATAGGAACCCAATGTTGGTAGATGCTCTGTTCTATTCCACGTGGTCAATCAAGGACAGTAGCAGAAGGCAATAAGACTCCTGCCAGCTTCCCAGGCTCTGTGCTTTGAGAGGCCATCAGATGGTGGCAGTAAATACCAGAAGGACCTCTCTTCTGGGGGCTGTGGCCCATTTAAATCTAACTAGTATACAGAGGTCAGGCCTGCAGAACCACAGCACATTTGACCAATTTCATCATCCTCCTGACATTACCTCCTGACATCATATGGGCAAAGGTTCTGGCTCCCTTCCTGCAGGAATCAGAGAAGAAAACTTGCTTTCTCTCTCTGTCTCTGTCTTTCACACACACACACACACACACACACCCACCCACCCACACCCCACACACACTGAGCAGCTCTCAACCATAGCATAGTAGAGTCTCAGATCTATCTTCCCACTCACCCACCTTCCATAATCATAACAACACAGATGATTAGAGAGTCAATATCAAGGAAATTTATCTGTTTAGAAGCCCTTATTCAGCATTTCATGATCTACAAGATGGGAAACTGAGTGACAAAATTCCAGACATTGCCAGCCACTACAGACTTCCATGTGTCTTCTATTATATCTTAAGCCTATTTGTCCTCAGAATCCCGGTTTATATGTGTTTTGTAACATTGACAATGAAAAAAATGCCACCTTTTTTCCGGTATTTTGTCTTTCTAAACAGCTTTCAGTATAATAGACATACAATAAACTCCACATGTTAGAGGTGTACAATTTCAAATATTTTGGCAGATACATTGAGGCTAGCAAATCATCGCCATAATCAAGAAAATGAACATATCCCCCAAAATGCCTCATGCCCAACTCTCCTACCCACCCCCATCCAAAGGCATCAAGCGATCTACTTTCTGCCACTCTGAGTTATCTTTCATTTTCTAGAATTTGTATAAATAGAATTATGGACTGTGCATTTTTTTGGGGGGTGGCGGGTCTGGCTTTTTTTGCTCAGACATTCTAGGAAGAACATAATATTATCTTATTGTGGTTTTCATTCAAATTTCCCTAATGGTTAAAGACATGGAGCCTCTGCTTTTTTTGTCGCTAGTATATTAATATATTCTTGAGTGAATTGTCTTTGCAAATCATTTGTCCATTTTGCAATTGTTGTCTATTATTACTGAGTTTTGAAAGTTCTCTTTATTTTCTGAATACAAGTCCTTTTACAAATGTTTGGTTACAAATATTTTCTCCCAGTATGTAGTTTATCTTTTCATTCTCTGAACAGAGTCTTGAAAAGAACAGAGGTTTTTAACGTTTATGAAGTCCAGTTTTTCAATTTTTTTATTTAAATAGTATGTTTTTGGTGTTGTCTCTAAGAAATCTTTGCCTAAGCCAAGGTAAAAAAAATTCTCTTATGTTTTCTTCTAAAAGTTTTATAATTTTAGATCTGGGGTCTGTGGCTCATTTGGTGTTGATTTTAGTATACATACAAGATATGGATTGAATTTATTGTTTCCTCTTTTCTCCTTAACTTTAAGCCTAGTCATTTACTAGCCTCAATTTACAAGGGAAAGCAACATACTTCTTGCACCTCTCTCTAATGTTAGAAGCTCATGTGAAGACTCTGATACCTGTTTTCTGTTGATTGGAATAATCTTAATTGGACATTGACCAATGCTGGGTTTATATTCTCAGAAATTAGGACATATAGATTAGCCAAGCCTATATTTCAAAAGATATTACATTAAATAGTGAACAAATCTGCCTGTGGGTATTTACTAATTGGGATAAATGTTGAAAGCGAGTTGAGAGTAGTAGCACAAGCAAAGTGTCATATCTGGTTAAGCCTCCCCAAAGGTACCCTGTTGGGTGCATCACATTCATAGACTGAGTCTCCCACACCACCTATCTATACAGATGTCCTCCTTCTGGCTAGACTTCATGCATCTCCCTGCCCCTGCCCAGCCCCTGATTCTGATGGTCAGTTGTCTTCTCCAACTCCATCATTTCAGTTTCTAGACAGCAGGATTACCACTTAGGCCAATGGACCAGTGGATGGGTCACTACTGCTGACCCTCTCATTTGGCAAGCCCTGCACCTCTGCTCCTGCCCGGTGGGCATCTCAGGCAGCTGCTGTTGGATGCAGCTCAGGTTCAATGTCATAATAAAACTTATATTTAGCCAAAGGTTACTGAAAAATCAGAATATAAGAAGACAGGAGAATTAGTATGCAGGTGGCTAAACACCATCTTCCAGGACTTCAAAATAGGAACACAACAACCTCTCCAAATAGTATGTTTGTTTGCACGTATATGTGTGCCTGTGTGCATGCGTGCATGTGTGGTAAGAGAGGGAGAGAGGGAGACAGAGTTTCTACAAAATATCGGGATTCAAGCCAATGCTAAGATACTAAAAAGTCCATAAAACACATAAAGTTTGAATTCCTGGCAGACTTATTATCAATGAAGATCCATAAACTTTGGGGGCCTCTTTTACCTCCGTATATGCTAAGCACTGCCTCTCCTTTCTTTGCACACTTTCCCTGGACTGACACTGCACATCTGTTCATTTCCTCAGTAGGGAATTGCAGTCTCCCAGCTTCCCCTCAGGGAAGAGAAATAGCCTTGATATTATCACTGGCCGTTAGGAATCAACAAGGGAATTTTTGTGGCCATTTAACAGATAGCTGGAGCCAACTTCCAGTTTAAATTCCAGTAAGGGGATCAGGCACCCTCTTGAGGAAGTGTTAAAACTAATTTCCGGTATTTTATGTTTTCAAATTGGCAATCATCAAAACTTTATGACTTGGCCCACAGGAATCGGCAAGGGCTGGCCTGTTGTGCATAAATGCTATGAACCCAGCCTTCTTTCTGCAATTATTAGTGCTACACAAGCAATGATCAGAAATTAGGAGTGAGGTTGGTTGTGGAGGTAAGAGAAATATTGGCCACATGTGTTATGTGTATGTGCTGATAACAGAGGCACAAGGAAAAAGGAAAACCACCATCCAAAAATACCCAACCAGCATCCTGAAATACTTAAAGATGCTTTCTTTTGTATTAGGCATGTTTCTCTATTAAAGCACAAGTGCCCCCTGTAGCACAATACGTTTAGTATAAAAGTATTTATTAGATCTTTTCCTCAGGGACAAATGATGGAGAGAAGTGCCCTCAGTTTGTAGGTCAAGTTATAAGAATGGTTTACATTTTTGGCACATGTTGGCAATTATAAAACTTTTTGCATACATTACCTCCTTTGCTCCTCAGCACAATTATTTACGGCAAGTAGGCAGGAATTGTTATTTCTATTTTACAGATGAGTGGTTCACAGATGTTAAGTGATTTAGCCCAAGTCATAGTAAATAAAGGACACAGACAAGATTCAAATATAGGTCCTCTTGGCCTCAGAGCCTTTGTTTTCTCTATTTATTTAGTTTAGCTGAAAATTTGTGTTGGGTGGAGCAAGAAAGAAGTCTAGAGCAAATATAAGTGTATGAGGATCCTGTAGAGGCCAGGGAAAGGTGATGGGCAACAGTGTTTCAGGTCACCAGGACCCTATTAGAAGGCAGTGTGGCTAAAATAAAAACCAGGGGACCCAGACTTTTGGGACATCATGGGAATACCTCCAGCCTTTTGGCCATACATCACTGACAAGAAGGGTTCGGGTTTTATTTTTGTTTTGGCTGACATGTGCAAGGTGACCATTCTCCAAAGGCAGTCCTGCTGTGAGTTGTTTAATACTGCAAATATAATACCTGGTGACAGGGACTCCCAGGATGATTTTCTAATTTGACTTTGAGAGAGCTGCTTTGTTGGCAGTTTTGCAATATCTTATATAAATAAAAACATGTAATTTACTTGAGTTTTCATCTAGAAATCCTTCTGGTTATACAGAATACTCACCGGATGTAGAATATCTCCTTACCCTATATCCCATCTCCTCTCTCAAAAACTAACCTAATTTATTGTCTACAAACTGGATATTGAAGAAAATACTAACACTTTCATATGGCACATATTGCGTATGGAAAGCAGTAGAAAAGAACTGGAGCCTGAAAATTCAGGTGAGCAGGAAGCACTGCATTTGTTTATTTTCTGTAAAGTCTCTCTGTTCCTCTTACTGGTAGAAAGTTCAAAACTTTCATTCTTGGCTTCCTTACCCCGTGGGATGGAAAGCCTAGGGTGCCTAGGTTGTATCTGTCCAAAGCACTAGAGGAGCCCCTCCGGGCAGAGGCATCACTCTACCTTGGGACATCCTCTGTCCTGGGCTACATGGACATTTCGTCTCCAGATGCTGTGGTTTCGGTACCATCTGTGGACTTCCAGAATCTCTGGCAAGGTTGGCCCCAGAAAGTGGAACACAGTATTATGGCTTTTGGGTTTTGTGACTTCCCTAGAGGGGAAGCTTCCAAACAATAGAAAACCCTTCTTTCTGAGAACCTCACAGAGGTCTCTCTCCCAGGCTGAAAGAATCTCCCCTCTCATCCTTGTTGTTTGTCAAAGGCACATTCGCTCTGTTCCCCTTCAGGGAGCCATGATTCCTGAGGCAAGAAAGTGAAATGAATGGAGAGGGAAGTTTATAGGAAGGAAAAGCACAATTTAATAGTGCAATAAATCAGCCTGCCATAATCATATCATGTCTGTAAATTGAGATTTTCCCTCTTAGAGGATTTTTGAAAATTTCACAGAAGAAAATCAAGTGAAATTGTTCTTTTTCTACATAAACAGGACAAGTGTGCATATGTGTACCCATATACAGGTAGATGTACAAGGTATGTATGTGTGCATGTATATATAACATGTATACATACATATCTTGTACATCTACCTGTATATGTGTATGTGTATACACATGTGCACACATATATATACAAGTATATGTACAAGGTATGTATGTGTGTATGTATATATGACATATATATACATACATTGTACATATACTTGTATATCTACCTTGTACATATATGTGTGTGTATATATATAAAATGTACGTATACTATACACACAGATATGTAGCTGTGAATGTGTGTGTGTATGTGTGTGTCCATTATTGGATCATAAATCTCTATCAAATTATTAGAATTTATTTGTCTTTTGTTCTTTTCAAATTCTTAATCCTTTTATTTTTACTTTTTAATTTTTAATTGACAAAGATTAAATATATTTATCACATACAACATAATGTTTTGAAATATGTATACATTGTGGAATGGTTACATCAAGCTGTTTACCATATGCATAACCTCATATACTTACCATTTTGTTCATGTGTGGTGAGAAAACTTAAAGTCTACTCTCTTAGCAATTTTCAAGTGTACAATTCACTGTTGTTAACTATAGTCACCATGTTGTACAATAGAGCTCCTGAACTTATTTCTCCTGTCCAACTGAAACTTTGTATCTTTTGACCAACATCTTCCAGTGCTCTTACCAACCCATGGCAACATCTATTCTACCCTCTGCTTCTTTGTGTTCAACTTCTTTAGATTCCACATATGAGAAATTCTGGCATTTACTTTTCTGTAGCTGACTGACTTCACTTAACATAACGTTCTCCAGGTTCATTCATGCTGTTACAAATGACTTTGCCTTTTGAATATAATTCTGAGTTCTGTTATATATGAGAAATAATAATATTTGGGAACATCGTTAATTCTACCTGCCACTTCAACTTTCCTTCATCCATTCCAGTTTTCTTTTAAATTTTGACCAGTTACAAGTTTTGTTTTTATGTATATGTGTGTGTATTTATTACAAAATTGTGGTTCATATACAAATCGCCTTTGGCAGAAAGCTCAGCCAGTAACGTTTGGTGCCTCCCTCAGTGGGGTTTGCTGTGCTGGGCACGATGGAGGCATGTGATGTGGGGGGCATGATTCTGGCCTAGGAGAGCTGTCCATCAACTGTGATAAATGAGATATACTCCTGAGGAGAACTCAGATAGAAAAATAAGTACAACTGACAGAAAAAAAGTGAAAGCCAGGGTAAGCATTAAAAGAAATAAAAAAGTTTTGGAAGTAAAACTGGGCTGAGACAGGCAAATTTGATAAGAAATGAGGAGTGGAGTTGCCTATTGTGTACCAGGGAACTTGAAGATCCCAGAAAATGTGTCCTTGGAAATCCAAGAGTCTGTCTTGAAGCCTTTTATTGACTAACAATTGACAGCATTTTATTCAAACTTGCTTTTCTCAGAGAAACCCAAGAAGGCTGATTCGGCTGCTGGAGTCTTTAGTATTAAAGAGGTAGAATTTCCCCTCAGAAAGGGCAAGAAGTACTTGGATACAAGGAAGAAAATATTAATTTCATATTCAGGGACCTGAGTAAGCCAGTGCTTTGGGAAGAAGGGGTCAAAGGAGTTAAAGGAGCAAGAGAAAAGGCGACCTCAAGTCACACCTGGAAGGAAGCTCAGATCAGGAAATGGGCCCTAAAAGGGGAAGTGATGTATCCAAGGCCGTGTGGTTTGTTAGTAGTGAGCCAGGATCAGAACCCAGGTGAAAAATTATCTCTTCTGATCCTTTTGCAAAATATTTTCAACAAGGATTCCTGACTTTTGTCTTAAGGATGGTGAAGTCATTTCTTGGATTGTGGGATGGAAAAACCTTACAACTTATTCAAGTGACAGCACTTAAGGACTCGAGTTTTATGGCAGTTTATTAAGCTTGAAAAGTAACAGCAAGTAAGAACAATCAATCATTGCCCAGATTGTTGTCTAACTGACTCCCAGGAAAAAGGAAAAAGTTAAAAGAGCAAGCAGGATTGTGCTTAATTCATGCCATATTTTCAAAACCTTTCTCTGTGTTTTCTGGAATCTCTTAATGTTGTCTCATACATTTTTCCAGCTTTGGAGGAAAGCCGAGCCTTTTTTTCTAAAGATTGATTCTCTGTCAGTGAGACTTTATTAAACCATATATTGAATGTCCTGAATCCTCTAAGTTCTACTTTAACTACTTAAAGTTATAGTTCCCCTTTTAAAGTCCAGTTCTTTTTTAAAAATGTTATTCTGAACTCTGACATTGCCACTCAGGGCAAGCTTGATTCTAAATGACCAGACCCTGGTAAACACTTTTACTTTTTTTTGAGGGTGTGAACATAGCAATTAAATTACTGGAAAATTACTGTCAAGAAGGTCAAATATTTAGAGATAATGAAATAGCAGGATTTTAACATGAAAATATGTACCCTATGATATGCATTACAATTCCCTGGTAATCATCTGTCAACTTGGTAGATTTTACTATTCACAAAAATTGTCTGTGCTTCATAAATTAATAGAAGCCAATGGCCTTTTCCACTAGTAAAGCAGTTGCAATTTTCTGCATATTAAGAGGCTGTTTTGGCTCTGCAGAAACAGAAAAGAATTGATGGGATCAAAGCAATACTAGCAAATATTGAGTTATTCTGATATAATTTCCAAAATTTAGCGATCCTGAAATCTTTGGATTTCTTTAAAGCAACACAGAGCTCTTGAGGTATTTTAATGCATTCTCTCAGCCAGATCACTCAGTGTGGCTTTGAAGCTATAAAGGTTCTGGGGGAACAAAATGAAGAAAAGTCTAATAATTTCAATGCACATGTAAGAGAGCTACACATCAAAATTAAAAGGAACCTGAACGAGGTTTTTCTTGGCCTGGGGGTCAGTAGTTCCTGCAACTAGCTGTGCAGCATGGACGAACCTGCTGCTTAATCTTTCTGTACCTTTGCTCCTGCGCTCGTGAGATGGCAAGAATGAAAGAACTTCCTTCATGTGGTTGTTGGCATTGGATGAGCTAAGGTAGGATGGGTAAAATACTTGGACGATACAGGAGAAAAATTAGTGCTGAACGGACCTTATCACTATGTAGGATGATGTAGAGCAGCACACTTCCTTCCTTAGGAATGCAGTTTCAGCATCTCTAGCTGAGAATACAACCAATTTATCAAATGTCTACTGGGGCTAAAATTAATTTAGTGGTAGTGGCTGGCATTTTTTATTTAAATGAATTGAAACAGAATAGAGCAGAAAATACCAGAGAGCATTATATATTCTAAGTATTCTTTAGTGCTACTTTTCAGTGCTACTTTTACATATAGGTTTTAGGGATACTAGATTGAAATGAAAAAGTAATTTTTCTTCTGGTCATGCTCAAAATTTTGAAGTCACTGGATTATATGGTACCTAAATAATGCTCTTCTCTTGACTGGTCTAAAATTCTGTTAAAAAGCAGAAGTTATGCACAGTAGAGGGCCCTGAAGATAAAACCAGAAGACTCTGCTGGACCTGATCCTTCCTTGTTGAAATAACTTCTCTGTACCCCAGTTTTATCCAGTGTAAAATGTGGATAATAGTACCTGGCCAGGCATGGTGGTTCACGTCTGTAATCTCAGAATTTTGGGAAGCCGAGGCGGGCGGATCACTTGAGGTCAGGAGTTCAAGACCAGCCTGGCCAACATGGTGAAACCCCGTCTCTACTAAAAATATAAAAATTAGCTGGGCATGGTGGCAGGCACCTGTAATCCCAGCTACTCAGGAGGCTGAGGCAGGAGAATCACTTGAACCCAGGAGGCAGAGGTTGAAGTGAGCCGAGATCGTTCTACTGCACTCCAGCCTAGGCAACAAGAGTGAAACTCCGTCTCAAAAAACAAACACACACCAGAAACAGTACTTATTTTTCATAGGCCTGCCACAAGAACTAGAGGAGGTAATGTATGTAAACTAGGTGTTATTTTGAAATATAAATTTGTAGCATGATTTTAATCATTCTGCGATTCTGAGCACAGAAAATTCTTTTGCTTTACGAATCTTGTTCCTGCATTACCTCATTTCTTCCCTCTGTGTCTTTCCTTTCCTCTATCTGTCCCTCTGTCTGAAACACTGTTCCCACTTTTGCTCATTTTATTCCTCCTTTGAGACTTAATTCAGGCACCATCTCTCCCATGTCACCCCAAGTGTATATATCTCTTTTCACTTACCACACTTTAAAATAAAAATCTGTGAATGTTCCTGACATTCTCATTAGACCATTATACTTCCCAACTTTATATTCACTGTTTAAATCCCAAAATTTTGTGGAGATTCTGCACCTACAAGGAACTGCAAAATATTGGCTAAGCTGACCTGAACTAACCTCCTGCTTTCACGACTATTGCTATCTCCACCATCACTCTTGTTCTCCTACACCCCCTTTCAATATATCCACTTATCGTTCCTATCTCCTATCCCATTTCTAGCACGTATATGGTATAAATAATAGTGAATTGAGCAGCAGCAGTGTCCTCTTGGCCTTAAAACTGCAGCATCTCCAGGGAAGGCTATGATAAAAGTGGATTCAGAAAGGGAAAGCAGTAATTGTAGAAGAGATATAATGACCAGAAGAGAAAGGTAATAATGTTAAGTTACTCATGGGTTGTGACATTTAGCTGGGTGACAATACATGAGTGTACAGAGGTAGGAGAACCAGGGGGAAAGCTTGAGGCCTAGAGGTGATTAGCAGAAGGGACAGACTGGTCCAGCCCTCTGAGTCTTTTCCTCCATCTGCCGATTGCCCTGGGCAGGGACAAGATTACTGGGATCACCATGGTACCCAATTATGCTCCTTCCTCTACACTCTAGAAAGGGAGGTCCCGGCAGCTTGAAGACCCTCTGTCATTACCCAACCATCTTGACCCGAAAACTTCCAGGTCTCAATCCCACATGTAAATAATTAACAAAGCAATTTCCAGGAGGCCATGATACTGCCACAAGGAAATCAATAAAGCCTGGGCACAACAACAGACACTTTTTCAAACTCTGAGTCCGATCAGATGGTTACAACAGTCTTCTGGCTGTTGAATGTTTTCCCTCCTGTCACTGCCGAGTTGCGGGGCTGATTAATCGGGAAACCGGTAACAGTCACCTTCGCACTGCTGTTAGCAGATTCCTTTGAGAGAACAGGTCACGAAAACATCTGGTTTGTCTCCCTTGCATTTATCTGTTTATTCATGCATGGAGGTTTGTTCCAGGAGTAACTGAAGCATATAATTCTGAGAGTTCGAATAAATTGAAAATTGCTCCTGCTGAGATGTTGACAAGTTATTTTCCTGCTGGGGTTCACTCTAGACTTTCCTGTCTTTCCCAGAATATTTAAAGTGGCTTCCACTGTGTCAGATACACTGTAAACAATTTTCAGTGTTATAGGTTCAAGGTAGGCTCAGTAGGCTTTTAAAAGCTCCAGGCCAGCCAATTTGCTAGTTAGTGTATATTACCAATTACAATGCTTTGTCTGCCAATGCTTCTAAAAGCTGTGATAATATTAATGGTACCATGGAATGCCTTTCCTCTTGAATGAACCTTCACTTGTCTTACAGATGACATAAGCTGAGAGCAAATGCCTTGCTGTGATTCAACTGGAGTCACACCTGTGCTCTTTCACATGCAAGTTACAAACCATTTTCACATGTGTTGTCTTGTTTAACCCTCACAACATAACAATACATTCTTGTGAGTGTACTATTGTCCCTGTTGTACAAAAGAATGAATGACATGCCCAAGCAGTGGATTTACAAAGAGGTGAGGACAATGCCCAGGTCATCTGGCCTAAATCTAGAGCTCTTTTTACTATCTTGTAACCTGTGGCACATTTCTGGTGATCTTTCCAATACCCAGAATCAGCTTCTTACATGTTAAGAGAACTCTAGTTTTGTTTTCCCTTCTAAGTACTTGGCTTGGTGCAAGAAATTATGATTGGTCTAAGAGGAGAACAGCAATATTGGCTCGTTATCAGTCCAGGAATAGCTATGGTGCCACAGTACAATTCAAGACACTGCAACATAACTGAAGATCTTTTGAGGACTTCTCAGAGTGTATAAGAGAGAACTAATGAGAAGGCCTTTTTTCTCCCCACCACTCATCTTGATTCCTGCTTGAGACATTGCCGTGTGATGTTTGGAACTGCAGCTGGCTATTTTGTGACCATGTGTGTGGCCATTTCTGGCAAAAACAAGCCAGTTTTCTTAAAGGACAGAAAGTGCCTGCATCCATGATGGGATCAGTGAGTTTCCAAACCAACCACATCTACCTTTGGATTTCTTGTTAAGTAGACAAATAATTGTTTATGTTTGAAGTCATTTTAATCAGATGTTCTGTTACTTACACTTGATTACCTCCTAACTGATGCACAGCTACTCTGCACCTGCTCTGCTCTTGAGACACTGACGAATAGGTTGTCTAACATTCTTGAAGCTTGTACCATTGCTCCTAACTTAAGCAGGTGCTTTGACTCACCCTAAAGACCTTCACTATTCCTCTTTTTGGAATAGCAGCTGCCCTTAAAGGAAATATATAATACTCTATGCTAAGAGTTGTCTCAGTCACCCTAGACCTTTTCTCTTTTCAACCCCACCTGCCTGGTTCTACCCTTCACAATGCTCTCAGCTTCTCCAGATCAGTGTGTTTTACTCTTCATTTTCTACCTTCCCCTTCCCTTTCAGCGTTTGCCTCCTTCCTGGTCTACTACTGTTTGTTTATATCCTAAACCTTGGCCTTGCTCTGCTTTCTGACCTTCAGACCCATTTGATTATGGCTTGGGACTTTGGTTATGATCATTTGATTATTAGTTTCTAACTCATTGCTTTGCTTTAATAGAAGAAGAGAACTAACATTTATTGAGCATCTAGTGTGTGCTAAGTACTGATTTAGGAGTTTACCACATTTAATCCTTAAAATAAACCTGTGAAATAGGTTTCATCTCCATTTTTCCCTTAGCAGCAATCTCATAATGTAGGTAAACTACCCATGATTGAACCTCTAGAAGTAACATAGCCAGAAGACTAACCTATTGAGTTTGACGCCAGAGTTCCTGTCTTCCAACTAGATGAGGATACAGTATATGAAGAATCCTTCGATCATTATTTTATCTTCCCTAATCTTGTGGCTGATTTTACCTAGACTACAGTTCTGACCATCAGATTCTCCATCTCAATCTAATAGTAGAAAAACATGGAAGTCTCACAAATGTACATTATATGACTATCCTATCTCTGAAACATCTTGGATCCTGTCTGTTATACATTCAGATAAACGCAGTCTAATTTTGTTAAATCACTATGCACTAATGAAGAAAAGTAGTGAGTCTCTGGTAAAATCACTTGGCTGGGAATCACCACTTGATTTTTGGTGTTAGCTGTTTGTTTAAAAAGTACCAATCTGGCTAGGCATGGTGGCTCACTCCTGTAATCCCAGCACTTTGGGAGGCTGAGGCGGGTGGATCACCTGAGGTCAGGAGTTCGAGACCAGCCTGACCAACAGGGAGAAACCCTGTCTCTACTAAATATACAAAATTAGCCAGGCATGGTGGTGCATGCCTATAATCCCAGCTACTCGGGAGGCTGAGGGAGGAGAATCACTTGGACCCAGGAGGTGGAGGTTGCAGCAAGCCAAGATAGCGCCATTGCACTCCAGCCTGGGCAACAAGAGCAAAACTCTAAAATTAAAAAAAAAAAAAGTGCCAATCTAGATTTACCTTAATGGAAGCATCATTTTTGTGTTTCTTGGATATACAGGCCTATCTGGTGAAACATTTGATCTGAATTTGGAATAATTTGGAGTATACATTTGTACAATAATATTCATCACATTTTTATTTACAATCAAAATTAGTCAGAATCTAAATGTTCAATAATAAGCTTGGCTAAATAAAATATGGTATATTTAAAAAGGAAGGAGTACCATATAGCTATTACATATTTTATTTAGGGAAATATTTTATGACACAGGAAAATATAATGAAGCATTAAAAGAAAAAATAGGATTTTAAATTTACTACAGGGCTTCACTTTTGTAATGAATATACAGGTTTATGTGCACAGAATAAAAGGCTAGATAAAAATAGTACCAGGATGTTAATTGTGATAAGATGCTATTTATATTTTTTCTTTACGTTTATATTTTCTAAATATTTTATAATGAATAGTTCTTTTATTAATCAAAGAAAACCATAATTCAAGAAAAAAGCAATTGATAAGTGAATTTGAATTAATGTTTCTTAAATAGCGCACTTTCTATTTAATGCAGTTAAATATGTGATTGCTAAAAAACAAACATTGACACACAACTTTTTAACAGTGTATCTATTGCTGCTATAGTTTGGATGTTTGTCCCCTGCAAATCTCATGTGTAAGTCTGATCCTCAATGTTGCAGTTGGGGCCTAATGGGAGGTGTTTGGGTCGTGGGGGTGGATCCCTCATGAATGCATGAATGCCATGGGGGTGGGGAAGTGAATGAGCTCTCATTCTATTAGTTACTGAGTGAGAGCTGGTTTTTAAAAAGAGCCTGGTGCTCCCCGCTCTGTCTTGCTTCTTTTCTTGCCATGTGACCCCTGCACACATTGACTCCCCTTTCCCTTTCACCACCATCAGCGGAAACAGCCTGAGGTTCTCACCACGTGCATATGCCCCATCTTGGACTTTCCAACTGTCAGAATTGTGAGCCAAATAAACCTTATTTCTTTATAAATTACCCAGATTCAGGCATTCCTTTATAGCAACACAAATGGAATAAAACAAGTGCCTATAACAATGTGTAATTACTTCTTTAAAAATTAATAAATACTCATATTACAGTGAATGGGGAAAGAGCCCTCTCATTGTGAAGCCCCTGAGGTTTCTGCAGGGGAAGGCCCTACCTGCGGGCTGCTTCTGGGTCATTCCAAGTCAGCAAGAGAACTTGTGCTTGAGGTTCGTCTTCAAACTGCAATACAGTGCAGTTGGGCTACATCAAAAATAAGTAAATAAATTAATGCACAGTATTATTTTAGATGGTAAATCTAGGGAAAGAGAATGAGTCTAGGGAGGATGATTTGATAGAAATTTGCTTGGTAAACGTTTATGAAGGCTGTCAAAAGACAGGAAAAGACCTTGACACAGTCAATAAACAAAAAGCAGGCCTGGGGCACATGGGAAGCTTAGTGGGGAAGGGCAGAGTAGGGCAAGAGGAGGGAAGCTTATCAATAGAGTTTGGGCACTTGAATTATCAGGGAATGCCGGGCTCAGAGTCTCAAAAGAAATTAAGTTGTGCCAAAAAGAAATTAGCCTCCCTAGAAATGACAGCTTTAATAAAATGAGAAAGTATAAATGTGAAATGATGTCTCACTATTCTATGATAGGTGAGTTGTGTGTATGGTAAAAAAAGAACAAAGAAAAAGTCCGTGAGCATTTTGGAGGCTGATAATGTTGTCTTGAAATGGTATTTAAGGAAAATGCGACCAGTGTGGCCTGGTAACCATGGCTGCAGTGACTACGATAGTTCGGGCAAATGCAGGGTTTCCTGATTTATCAGCAGAAACAAATCATCGACTCATAAACATACTTGGCCAGCATGGCTAAATCTTTTATTTTCAGGTGGTCCCATTGTTATTGAGGTTACACCTCACATTTTATGTTCAAAATTTAGAGTTTTCTGATTTTCAAAAGTAGCTTTCAATTTATGGCAGTAAGTTTTCGTAGCTTTGTCTATGGACAAAGCCTAAGTGCTGTTTAGAAGCAGCACATATTCATTAGTCTTTGCTTGAAGAAAGTTTCCTAATCTAAAATACTTCAAGCATACGCTTGCTACTTCTGCTTTAAATCAGACAAGCCTCACGAGAAGGGACTGAAATTCAAATATCATCAAGATGCTAGCAGTATACTGAGATTCATTTCACAAATAATTCCCAGAGAAAGACTAAGTTTGAATCAATAAAAGTCAGTTGTTTGGATGCCACAGGTTTGAAAAAAATGCATTTGACCCCCAGAGCCAAGGTGAGTCAAATAGAAAAGTAAAATACAAACCTTTTAACTAAATCATGTTGGTAAATATACACAAAAATGTAATGAGTAAGAAAAAGTAAAAGTAATTGGGACTATGTCACCCCATGGGATTTAAGTGGCCAACTGGCTCTTCCTTGGTGACATTTCTTGTCTTGTGCTTTTTGAAATTTCAGTGTAACATCCTTGACGTGCACATCATTGGCGTAGATAAAATTTCTTCCAATCTTTTGAGTCTACTTGATCAGAGATTTAGCAGGAAGAACACAAATGTGATTGAAACACTATCAGATCAATATTCAATGGAGTCTTCCTACTAAATATGTATGAAGCCTTACAAGTTTGGTCAGTTGTTTAATACCTTGTAAGAAAGACCTTCCTTTCCTGCTAAGATATATAGTTTCCAGAAGTTAATTCCATTATATTATGGCTATTCATGGAGCAAACTGGCTGCTACCTCTGTGATTTTAAAAAAAGAACATCTTGAAATTGCCTTCGATACTTACCCAGTTAGGTTTCATGAATCATCAAGGTGGGGGGAAATGTCTGGATAGCCTCAAGTGTTTTGAATTTCCGTTTTCTTTGCTTAGGCTAGATTTTTATGCATTAGTTTTTCACTGACAACATTTTTATGGTTTTAAACACTGTAATTAGAAGTCCAAAAAGTTATTTTAATGAGTTGGCTAAAAATTGATGCCCTTAAAACCAGGAAATCCCAAATGTGTCCATGTTGTGCATGTTGTATTTCAGATTAGTGGTTTAAGCTTCTAAATTTGTATTCTTATTATGGGGTGTATAAATTAGGGAAATTTTCATGTGGGTTTCTTGTTTGGTTTTGCGTTTAGCATTTAACGTGTTTGAATTGTCTCCTAACTACCTTGTCTTAAAATAACTCTGGATGTTTGGACAGGTGGTTACACTCTGTTAATCACACAAAGAAAGTTGAAGCTATTTTAAAGCAAGTCATTCCCACTATGGTAACACTGTTGAAGCCTTCTGCAATACAGAAGGCTTCTACTTCTGTTTTATCAACTCGGCCTTTCTCTAAAAGTGTCCTCATAGTATCTATGTAGAGTTGATGCAATATCTTTAAATAGTTCTAGACTTCTTGTGATATCACCATCTGGAGCTTGGATCTTCTTCTTCACAGGCAAAGAATTAGCCCTCACTGCTCCTGTCCTCTGAGGTTTATTTAATACCCACAATTATATCATTTTGTGCTGAGCGCCAACATAGAGCAAGTTCAGGAAAGCATGGTGTTTCAGGTTTGTAAGGAATTTTTAAGACTTTTTTTTTTTTTTTTTTTTTTTGAGACGGAGTCTTGCTCTGTCACCCAGACTGGAGTGCAGTGGTGAGATCTCGCCTCACTGCAACCTCCACCTTCCGGGTTCAAGCAATTCTCCTGTCTCAGTCTCCCAAGTAGCTGGGACTACAGGCGTGTGCCACCACGCTTGGCTAATTTTTGTATTTTCAGTAGAGACGGGGTTTCACCATGTTGGTCAGGCTGGTCTCGAACTCCTGGCCTTGGCCTCCCAAAGTGCTGCGATTACAGGCATGAGTGCACCGTGCCCGGCCAAGGCAATTTTTAAGAACCTTTTAATTTTGAAATAGTTACAGCTTTGAAGGAAGTTGCAAAAATAGTACAGAGAGGTCCAAGTTCATTTATTTTAACTACTCACTTTGCCCTGAAAGACTTTACACATTTAAAACTGAAGAAATTCGGTTCTGAAGATTTACCCATCAGGATCTGAAGAATACAGACACCCAAATCAAAGGACCAGCTTACTAGCAAGTAAAGAGGTGAAGAAGGGAAGAACAATGACCCAACAAGTAATATCCTCATTCAAAATGACTTTGATTAAAGGAACATGTAATGGGATGAATACTTATAAATGTGCAGACTTCTTTAATTTCAGAATTATGATGGAAGAGGTGTTTATACAACCACCTGGGCTTTGAAATCAGTGCTTCAAATTCTGGCTCTGTTGATTACTGTAAAATCCTGAGATGGTAATTGGTCTCTCTGTGTCTTTGTTTCCTCTTCTATGGAAGAACAATAATAATATCTTTCCTGGACAGTTGTGACAAGAATTAAAATTGTTTAATATGCATAAAGAAGACATTTAGCATAGTATTCAAGCAAGTGCTCCATCTATTAAAGATATTATCATTCCCTTTCACTTCTGAAAATTCAAATACAGCCAATTCTTGTTGTTTGTAGTAATTTATTCTATGAAGTCACCAGGAACACTGAATTAGCAAATATTTATTACTCCAAGAGGAAATATAGGGTTAATTTCCTACAAACCACTGTTCACAACATATTTTTGCCAGCCATGGTCTAACCTTGTTTTGTATATGTTTCTGTATAAAGATATTGCATGCATTCATTAACACTGAACTCATGGCTAACAGCATTATAGCTCATGTCAGAACAAAGCTTATCTAACAAGTATATTTTCTCTAATGCATTCTTCCTAGGAACACCAGTCAGCACTTCAACAATATGCTTGGAGGCCATTTTAAACAGTGAAATCACCAAGAAAAAGAAAAAAAAGTGGAAAATGTTGCACTACATAAACGGCAGAAAGCACACTTATTTGCAGTATGAGAGTACAAGAAAGTGGAGCGTGGCTTTGTTCAGCCACAGCTGGGAACTTGGGGCACTAAAAGTTTTCTCCACTCTGTATAGATGTATATCCAAAAATGACTGTGAAAGTGCTGCAAGTATGGGTTTGGGGGTTACAAATACATTTTAGTGGACAGGCAAATTCACAAATATGAAATCTGTGAATACCTATGACCTACTGCAGTAGTGTTTTTGCCAGCCTGAATAAATTCTTGTGTTGACTCCTGAAAACATAAGTGAACTTGATTAGAGTGTAATATTTTGAGACTGGTTTTTATGTGTGTCTTGTAGAATCAAGACCTGACCATGTTTCTGCTCCTACCCTCCCTCTCCTTTCACTTAAGTTCTGCTGTGGACTCATGTGCCTGGTTGAGGTCCCTGAACACGGCAGGGTCCCTTGTGTCTTTGGGCTCTTCTCCATAGGGTTCCCACTGTCTGTGATGGGACAGTGCAGAGCCACTAAGCCTACAGGCTCTGGAATCCCACGGCCTGGGTATGACACTCAGCTTAAACACTTACAAAACATGTGACCTGGAGCAAGTCCTATAACCTCTCTGGCTACAGTTTCCTCTTCTATAAAATTGTGATAATAACATCATTTACCTCAGAGGATGTTGTGAAAATTAAGGCGATTATGTCTTCAAAACACTTCCTACCATGCCTGGCACATAGGATCATTCTGTGTTTTTCTGCCTGGTCAGATTCTATTTGAAGACTCAATGTCAATTCCTTGGTGAACACATTGCTAATTCCCCAGGTACAACTAGTCATTTTCCCCTGTGCTCCTGAATCACTTTAGTTCATAACAATCACAGCACTTGAGGAAATGCTGCATTGCTGACAACCTCTTTCCCTGTGCAACTGTGAGTTTCCTGATGGATTTTTTCTTTTTCTTTCTTTTCTTTTTCTTTCTTTTTTTGAGATGTGAGTCTCTCTCTGTCACCCAGGCTGTAGTGCAGTGGTGTGATCTTGGCTCACTGCAACCTCTGCCTCCCAGGTTCAAGCAATTCTCTGCCTCAGCCTCCCAAGTAGCTGGGATTACAGGCACCCGCCACCACGCCTGGCTGATTTTTGTATTTTTAGTAGAGATGGGGTTTCACCCTTTTGGCCAGGCTGGTCTTGAACTCCTCACCTCGTGATCCACTTGTCTCGTCCTCCCAAAGTGCTGGGATTACAGGCGTGAGCCACTGCGCCCAGCCTCCTGATGGATCTTTTCAATCTTTGCTTCCCTGGTGTCCATCAGGGAGCCAGACACACAGTAGGTGCTCAACAGTTGCTAAATACATGAGTTAATATATAAATATACATACTTACAATTACAACTCATAAAAAGTAGTGGCTTGAACAATTGGAAGGAAAACTGTTGAGCAAATATAAAATATCTGCTCATTTTTGAATTTAAAACATAGATATTATATGTTAATTTAAGATTAAACATATACAACAAATTATGTATTTTAGACCCCAACTCTGTAGAATAGGGTTTCTCAAGGTGTAACTACGTGTAAAGTTTGTGAATTTTGTAGGTTCCTAATCTACCCCAGATCTACTGAATATGAGTGATGTTTAATAAGCTGTCTGCCTGAAGCTTGGTTATCACTCTTGTGGCAGCTGCTCAAACTCTTCAGAGTAATCTTCTGAAACAGTAGGATACATTAGGATGTAAGTGCCCTGGTATGGGCAGGCACCACATGTGTTTTGCTCAATACTGTGCCCTCTTATTCTGAACTAGTATGTAACACATAGAAAGAGCACAACAACTAGTTACTGGTTAAACAAATGAATAAATAATGCAGAGAAGGAGCAAGTTCATAGTCCCCGTAAACACTTTGGATTGTATTACCGAAGTGGAGTCCCAGATTCACCCATTCTCAGACTTCTGTGCGGGTAACAATTCTTATTTAAAAGAAAGCTCCAAGACTCACTCTCTGAAGATTCTGATTCAGTAGGTCTGGTCGGGGGGTGGGGGGCTGGAAGTCTCCATTTTTAACATGATCATAGGTGATTCCAAGCAAAGTGATCATTGTTACACACTTTGAAAAATGCAGTACATCATCCAAGCAATGGCCTAACAACCAAATCAAGTGTTAACAAAACTGTGGTGTGTGGTTCAGTTGTGGGGTGCATAGATATCAATGCAGAGAGGAGTTTGTATATAGTATTTAATACTTGTATTAGGGTTCTCTAGAAGGACAGAACTAATAGGATAGATGTACATATAAAGGGGAGTTTATTAGGAGTATTGACTCACATGATCACAAGGTGAGGTTTCACAATAGGCTGTCTACAAGCTGAGGGGCAAGGAAGCCATTCCAGATCCCAAAACCTCAAAAGTAGGAAAGCCAACAGTGCAGCCTTCAGTCTGTGGCTGAGGGCCTGAGAGCCCTTGGCAAATCACTAGTGTAAGTCCAAGAGTCCAAAAGCTGAAGAACCTGGAGTCTGATGTTCAAGGGCAGGAAGCATCCAGCATGGGAGAAAGATGAAGTCTAGAAGACTCAGCAAGTCTGCTCTTTCCACTAATCAGCTTATTAGATGATGCCCACCCAGTTTGAGGGTGGGTCTCCCTCTCCTGGTCCACTGACTCAAATGTTACTCTCCTTTGGCGACACCCTCACAGACACACCCAGGAACAATACTTTGCACCCTTCAATCAAGTTGACACTCAATATTAACCATCTGAATACTCAATCTAATGAAACCTGGAAACAATGTTGAACTCAGGGTATTGTGAGCTCTGCTGTGTTATTCTAATAAATACACAGCAACCCATATGTGTTCCCATTACATTTAGAGTAAGAAGTGTCATTTAAATTCTCTTCTGGACCTTCATTCTCTTCCTGACAGAGAAGGAACATGACAGGGCACATGTGGATGCTGCTCATCCTCTCCAGTGTATACAATGTTTAATCATTGAAAGAAAATAAGAAGAATGATAGTGAAACCATGACCTCCCAAAATGTCTTTCACTTCATCGGCTGTTGTGGTTATTGCAGTACTTTTCTGATGGCTCTTGTCTTGTGAAACTTGTTTTTGACCTCTGTCTACAAGACTTCTGGTTCTGAAGCTTTTCTTAATATAGCTTAACTGTTTGGTGTCTACTCTTATGATTTCCAACTTGGCAGTGGGGGTTTGCCCATTCTCTGTTCTCTGTTTCTTGCCATCAGCTGAGGCTTCTCAGCTCTCTTCCATGCTTCAGAAAGAAGGTCTGAAATTATGTAATCCACATGGATACAAACCCAGTGTGGAACCTCATGTGAAGTCTTCAAGCTGTCAGCCTTGTCAACTCAATCTTTCCTCATTTTTTGGTAGGGATAACAGCAGGACATTATGTTGATTCTCTGCTAAGATAGATCACTTCCTCTCTGGAGTTCCGTAATATCAAAGTGTATGCATCATAAACTTAAAGCATCAATGTAGATTGGAAAACTCTCTACACCCACCTGCTGCTCTGCTTGCTACTCTCCAGGCATTTAAAGGAGAACAGGCCTGTGGGATGAGTGCAGGTGGTGTGTAAAAACTAAAGGAGTTCCTGTATTGGCAGCAGTGGCAAGGGGGAAGCAGAAAAACCAGATGGAAGTTTACTGCTTCTGGGCTGCACTTACCACAAAGTAATTCATATGCACTTTTGACTTTATCTGCAGCTTTGAATGTAGGCATATTTATTTTAAATCTCCAAGGAGCTCTTATGTTTGATGGATTAAAAAATGTTTAATTACATTTACAGCCTTTCCATGAGGTAGATAGGGAAAGCCATTCCATTTGGTTTACTGATTAGTGGCATGGTAAATTACTCCATTAGAATAGTGCTGTAAATAATAAAAATGTCATTTTATTGCATGATGTTCTATCCTCTTCTTATGCTATCATGACCATTATACCAGAGTCAAATGATTTCATGAGATTTCCGGCAAGACAATTTTTGTAAAAGCCTGGAGCTGGGCTCAGGAGATCTAGATCTCAGCTTTTGCTTTAATATTGCTCAGCGGGATTAATATTATCAGATTTATAATTTCACTGACATTATTTTTAAAAACATGGATAACAATAGCTACTTTGCCTATCTTAGCATTGCCGAGGATCAAATGAGATTCAGCTTGTTACTGGTTCAGTCTTGGGAGGGAATGTATCCATTTCTTCTAGATATTCCAGTTCATCTGCATAGAGGTGTTTATAGTATTCTCTGATGGTTAGTTGTATTTCTGTGGGGCCAATGGTGATATCCTCCTTATCATTTTTTAATTTATCTATTTGATTCTTTTCTCTTGTTTTTTTAATTAGCCTAGCTAGTGGTCTATTTTGTTAGCTTAAAAAACAAAACAGCTCCTGGATTCGTTGATTTTTTGAAGGGTTTTTCATGTTTTTTCTCCTTCAGTTCCACTCTGATCTTGGTTATTTCTTTTCTTCTGCTAGCTTTGAGTTTTATTTGCTCTTGGTTCTCTAGATTTTTTTTTTACTTGTGATGTCAGGGTGTTGATTTGAGATCTTTGTAGCTTTTTGATGTGGGCATTCAGTGTTATAAATTTCCTTCTTAACACAGCTTTAGCTGTGTCCTAGAGATTCTGCTACACTGTCTCTTTGTTCTCATTGGTTTCAAAGAACTTCTTGATTTCTGCCTTAATCTCATTATTTACCCAGGACCCATTCGGAAGCAGGTTGCTCAATTTCCATGTCGTCGTGTGGTTTTGAGTGAGTCTCTTAATCTTGAGTTCTAATTTCACTGTGCTGTGGTCTGAGAGACTATTTGTTATGATTTCAGTTCTTTTGCATTTTCTGAGGAGTGTTTCACTTCCAATTATGTGATTGATTTTAGAGTAAGTGCCATGAGGTACCGAGAAGAATGTGTATTCTGTTGTTTTGGGGTGGAGAGTTCTGTAGATATCAGGTCCACTTGATCCAGAGCTGAGTTCAAGTCCTGAATGTTTTTGTTAATTTTCTGCCTCAATGATCTTCCTAATATGGATAGTAGGGTGTGAAAGTCTCCTACTATTATTATGTGGGAGTCTAAGTCTCTTTGTATGTCTCTAAGAACTTGTTTTATGAAGCTAGATGCTTCTATATTGGGTGCATATATATTTAGGATAGTTAGCTCTTCTTGTTGAATTGAACCCTTTACCATTATGTAATGCCCTTCTTTGTCTTTTTTGATCTTTGTTGGTTTAAAATCTGTTTTTTCAGAAACTAGGATTGCAATCCATGCTTTTTTCTGCTTTCCATTTGCTTGGTAAATTTTCCTCCATCCCTTTATTTTGAGACTATTTTGAGTCTTTGCACATGAGATGGGTCTCTTAATGATAACACACTGATGGGTCTTGACTCTATCCAGCTTTCCATTCCAAGTCTTTTATTTGGGGGCATTTAGCGCATTTACATTTAAGTTTAATACTGTTGTGTGTGAATGTGATCCTGTCATCAGGATGCTAGCTGGTTATTTTGCAGACTTGTTAATGTAGTTGCTTCACAGTGTCATTGGTCTTTGTACTTCAGAGTGTTTTTGTAGTGGCTGGTAATGGTTTTTCCTTTCCATATTTAATGCTTCCTTCAGGAGCTCTTGCAAGGTAGACCTGGTGGTGGTGGATTCCCTCAGCATTTGCTTGTCTAAAAAGGATTTTATTTCTCCTTAGCTTATGAAGCTTAGTTTGGCCAGATATTAAATTCTGGGTTGGAAATTCTTTAAGAATGTTGAACATTGGCCCCTAGTCTCTACTGGCTTGTAGGGTTTCTGCTGAAAGATCCACTGTTAGTCTGATGGGCTTCCCTTTGCAGGTGACCTGGCCTTTCTCTCTTGCTGCCCTGCTTTTCATCAGTCTCCCTGGGTTGTGCCAACTGCCTAGTCAGTCCCAATGAAAGAACCTGGATACCTCAGTTGCTGGTGTAGGATTCACTCACTGTTTTCGTTCTTCTCAGTGGGAGCCTCTGACCGTAGCTGTTTCTAGTTGGCCATCTTGGCTCCTCTCTTCTACAGTTCTTTTTTTTTTTTTTTTTTGATAAGGAGTCTTGCTCCACTGCCCAGGCTGGAGTGGAGTGGCCCAGTCTCAGCTCACTGCAACCTCCACCTCCTGAGTTCAAGTGATTCTTCTGCCTCAGCCTCATGAGTAGCTGGAATTACAGGTGTGTGTCAACACCCCCGGCGGCTTAGTAGAGACTTTTTGCATTTGGCCAGGCTGGTCTCGAAATGCTGACCTCAAGTGATCCATTCACAGCCTCCCAAAGTCCTGGGATTATAGGCATGAGCCACCGCTCTCAGCCCCACATTTTTTTAATGTAGGGGTTTTGTTTACAAATGAAACTACAGCTCTTTTTTTAAAAGACATTTCTTATTAAATGAAAACAAGAACTAATTAAACTTTTTCTGAGCGTATGTGTTCTACTACAGCTCGTTAGTGAGAACATGAAGCTGGGGGTGCCATTAATGCAGAAGGAGATTATTATTCATCTGAGTGTGTGAGGGGGGCTAAGTGTATCTTGCTGCTCTATTTTCTGCTACTTTTTGTTTTTGCTTTATGTTTTGGCTTTGAGAGATCATGTTATTTTCCTGTTTGAAAAGTCATACATGTTCATGGCAAAAACTTGCATAGAAATTGAGGAAAACTTTAAGTCTCCGTCCACCACAGTTTTTTTTTTTTTTTCTGTTAGTGTCTTCCAGGAGACAACTATTATTGACTAGTTTTCCAGATATTCCATGCTTCTATGAATGTGTGTCTGTGCATATCTTTTTAAGAAAAATCACAAATGGTAGTATAATGTACACATTGTAAAATATACTTTGCATTTTTTTACCTAATTATATTTTTTCATGATAATCTTTCCTTTCCAGTTCAACTTCTCACATTCTCTGAAGTTAATAATTATCTCTGTTTATTGCTTACTTACTCTTCTATGAACTTGTTATTAATTTAATGCCTAGAACCTTGCCAGTTGTCTAAATGTCTTCTACATCTATTCAGCCCATCAAATATCCTAACAGTGTTATCTTCTGGAGGCTTCAGATCTGTTCCTTTAGGAACTGGTTGTCTTTTATACTTAGTATGAACTATCATCCTGGGATTGTCTTTCATCATAATTCCAGGGATTCCATTGCCTCTCTTTTGTGTGTCTGTGTTTCCGTTTCCCTTTCTTTCTACTTACTGGTTTACTCCATCATTTTGGTGCTGGATATTCTTCAGCACGCTCCTGGGGAAAAAAAAAATTGGATAGAATGTAAATTTTTGAGGTCTTGAATATCTGAAAATATCATCATTGTATGTTCACATTTGATTGATAGTTTTACTGATAGTTTGGTGTACAGAAAAGAGTTAACCTAGTAAGCCTGATAATGCTGCCCTTGGAAAGGCCTCCTTGCAGGGTTGTCCCTTAACTGTTGTCTGGGAACTTGGATTATAAACAGTTCCTTACACTGATATAAACATTCCTGGAATGATAAGAGTGCTTTACTATTCCTAATTTATTTGTGCAAACGATATAGTTTATGCTGAACACCTGCTTTCCTTTTGAGAAAATTCTATTTGGAATTTTGGTACATGGTAGGCCGAGGGTGCCTACATGACCAGTCCCCAGTGGAAAAAGTAAAAACAGTGGGCAGTGCATCTCTAATGAGCTTCTCTAGTAGACAACATTTCACTCTTGATATCACAATTCATTGCTGGAAGAGTTAAATACGTCACTTGTGACACCAGTGGGAGAGGACTCTTGGTAGTTTCAAGCCTAGTATCCTCAGGACTTCATCCCATAGTGGCTTTTTTCCCTTTGTTGATTTTGTTTTGTGTGCTTTTGCTGTTATAAACCATAGCAGTTAGTGCAACTGTATCCTGAGAGCTGTGAGTTCTAGTGAATTGCGGAATCTGGGAAGGTGGTCTTGGGATGCTCTGACATAGTTGGTCGTCGTTTTCCTTCAGAATGTTTTTGACGTTTTCCACCGCCTTCTATCTTCCATGTGTTGAGAAGTCACAAGTCAATCTTACCTCTGACCTTTGTATGTAATATTCTCTTTCACTCTCTCCTTCCCTCAAACCTTTCAGAATCTTCACTTTGTCCTCAGTGTTCTGAAGTGCTGGAATGTCATGATGATGTGCCTTGAGTGCCTTGGTGAGTGTTTATACTAATCTACTCTGCTGGTCTCTTAATGGCTCCTTGTAATCTAGGAGCCTTTGTCATTTATAAACGGAAAATTTTCACAAATTACTTGATGATTTCCTTCCTTCAATTTTCTCTTTTCTCTATTTGGATTCCTTTGTTTGGATATTGGAACTCTAGATCTAGTCTTCTAATATTCTTGCTTTTCCCTCCTGCTATTTTCCATGTCTTAATCAAATTTCATATACATTTCTTGGGCTTTATTTTGTAAATCTATGGCTTTTAAAATTGCTTCTGAAATATTTTTAATTTATAAAAGCCCCTTTTTTTTGTTCTCAGAATGTTATTTTAATGATATTCTTTTTTTCTATAAGGATATTAGTGACAGTTATTTTGAAATTATTTTGCCCTAGAGGAGTCTGTTCCTTCCAGGTGCACTGTGGATACATGATTCTTTTGGTCCTTTTTATGTTAGAAACTTTATTCAGATGTCTGCCGATCCTTGGCTATATATTCAAATTTAAGATTTGGACAAAAAGAAGATCTATCTGAAAGCTCAGAACTAGTGTGCTTCACTTTATAACTCTCTAACTGTGGTTTCCCTGTAGAGTGTCTGGCCAGGTAATTTCCTTGGAATGTCTACTGGTGAGAATGTCTTCATTTTTTTGGCTACTCAGAATTCTTGGAGGAACTGAGTGGCAAAAGGAAGTGAGTGTTCCCTCACTCTGGATATAAATATGTACTTAATCTTCCTGTGGTTAGTGTCATAGTTCCATCTTCAACTCTGTTTGGTGACCACCCCCAGTCCAAAAACTACCTGTTTTATGCTTTCTAAATATACTAGGTAACTCCAGTATTGAGAAGGAGAAAGATTTGGGTATCTGGTCATTCCTCAATTCCTTTTTTTTTTTTTTTTTTAAGCTCATCAGTTCCACTTGCAGAGGTAATTGGTGCTGTCAGCTTCTGGAACTTTTAATGTTCCTGTGTGGGGGTATAAATTGGATTATTTCTTAGTTTTTCCCAATATTGGCTACTACTGAGTCACTTATCTTTTCCTAGTATTGGCTATAAAAAAAGAGCTTTCTTAATCATCTGCTTTCCAGCTACCAAAATTTGTTGCTATATCTTCTCTTATTCTCCTTGTCCTTTTAACTTTATGACAAACAAAAAACAAGAAACCCTTACTGTTGTCCTAGAGAGATTTTTGGTGAGCGTGAAAGAAAATGTATGTGGTTAAAGTGCCATCTTAATCCAGAATTTCTGATAACTCTTAAAGCATGCCTAACTATGTCTTTTACCTTTGAATCTCCAGTGCCTAGAACAATATCTGGTGAATTTTAGGCCCTCAATATATATTTATTGAATATATGTGTGTATTGGGTATGTATGTGTAAATATATATTGATATGTATGTGTATATACACATATATTTAATTTATCTTATATATAAGTATATACTAAATATACATAGCTATAATTTTATTTGGTTTCCAGTGAAAGAAATACAACTAAATAAATGAACTAAAAAAGAAAAACTAAATAAATCTAAAAGTGAATTTATTGACCCATGTGACTGGGAAACAAAGGGGTAGATCTTGCTGCAAGCAGATCTAGGGACTCTTATGAAATAATCAGATTGCTTGATTTCTCTGTGTTTTGGCCTTATTCCCCTCTGTGTTAGTCTGTTCTCAGACTGCTATGAAGAAATACTCGTGACTGGGTAATTTGTAATGGAAAGAGGTTTAATTGACTCACAGTTCTGCATTGGCTGGGGAGGCCTCAGAAAACTTACAAGCATGGTGGAAGGCAAAGGAGAAGCAGGCACCTTCTTTACAGGTTGGCAGGACAGAGTGACTGTAAGCAGGGGAAATTCCAGATGCTTATACTATCAGATATCGTGAGACTCACTCGTTATCATGAGAACAGCATGGGAGAAACTGCCCCCATGATCCAATTACCTCTACCTGGCCCTGCCCTTGATGTGGAGGGAATTATAGGGATTATGTGGATTACCATTCAAGATGAGATTTTGGGTGGGGATACAGCTACGCCATATCACGCCCTTTATGGACATAGAGCAGGCAGGGTAATTTATATCCTTTTCTCATGGTTCTAAAAGCAAGCTTCCTTTTCTTTGGGCACTGAATTGAAAACTCTTAGATATAAACTTCTGTTGACTGATTTGAGAAACATGTCTACTCCTGAACCAATCAGGGTGGCTGGGAAAATGAAATACACAGGTTTTATATCCTGTGGTCCGTGGGCCAAATCTGGCCTGTCATCTTTTTAATTTTTTTTAAATACCATAGGCTAAGAAGAAGTTTTTCACATTTTTTTTTTAAATGGTTACATTAGCTTTTTAAAATACCTCTATAACATCTTCCATTTTGTCTTTTTTGGTCCCGAAAGCCTAAAATATTTACCATGCAATTTGCTATGACTGGCTGAGTCTTGGTGTGATGGATCATGTACACACTTCTGGCTGGATAGATGAGATACAGTGATTGCAGGCTCAGTAGAGACAAATGTTTATAGCGGAGGGGTTAGTTTTGCAAATAAAGTATACGTGCTGAACAGGCAAAATGCCACAAAGAGTAATTATTCCTAAGGATTAAAAGCTTTTCCTGTTAATGGTACAAATCCAAATACATATTCATGTGGGTGTTATATAATTAAAACAGTTTCTCTCCATTCTTCCAACACCTTGAGAGCTATTATAGCTGTAGGAATTTTGTGAAAAACTTAATTTATCGCTAATTCTAAGACTAAAGCAATGTATGCCTAGTCTAAGATGAGGTAGTCTTTAGGTTGAGTAGAATAATATTTATTTGCATCAGTTTTCAAGCTACATAATGAAAGAGATAACTAGCCATTTGATATGGATCAATGTATTCATTCATTGAACAAACATTTATTGATAAAATGTTAGTGTCTAGTTACTACCTAGTTACCTTCTTCCCTACGCTAGTAACTATATTTATCAATTTTTGAGTTATATCCCTACTGTTTCTTTTATAAACTATAAGTAAACACACACATATACACACACATGTGTACACACATACATATATATACACACTCGTGTGTGTGAGTGTATATATATATATATCCAAGTGCCCTTGCCATTTCTGACACAAAAATAGCATACTATGAACAATGGACTGGGCACTGGGCATGTAGTGGTAAGCACAATGCAGAGGTTTCTAGTCTAATGGTGTATTTGATGTTCATGTAACTTTCTCAATGTGGCTTTCAAGGGCCTTCTTCAACTCACTTTGCCTCACTGATTTCTGCAGATCTCTCCATTTTATCTCATCCAAAATATCCATTTTGACTGAGTCAGTGATCACACTGACCTTTTTTAAAGAGCATACTCATTCCTGTCTGTAGCTCTATTTCCCTTCCCAGAATTGCTTCTTCACAGATCCAAAATCAAGCATTTCCTAGGAATCCCAGCCCAAGGCCAATTTGCTCTTGGCACATCTCAGCTATAATGTACACATTTCTATAACACCTATACTGTATGCCATATAGCCCAACACTAGATTACATACTGTCCAATAATTACATCTGGGGTTTTCATTTGAAAACCTCAAGAACTAAGCTTACATACTTCCAGTTGTTTCAGCCTCCCACAAAGTTTAGTTCTACCTTTAAATAAATATGTTGACTCAGTCTGACCTTTGAGAATCAGGATCACAAGAAGATTCAGGTCCAATTATAGAACTTGGTAACAGTTAAAATTTCACTTTCATTCTCTGGAGATAGTCCTTCATAAATAATGTATACATATTCATTTACCCTTTGACCCACTTAAAATCTATCTCACAGCAAAGTACTAAATGGCCTTTGCAGAAGACTATTCATAGAAACTTTATTTATAATTGCAGTGGAAAAATCCATTAATAAGGAACTGATTGAAGAAAGCTATGGTTTATTCACCTAATGAAGGGTAAAAAAGCAAATAAATAAGGGATAAATAGGATATCAATATGCTAATATAGCATTGATATGGTTTGGCTGTGTCCTCACACAAATCTCATCTTCTGTTGTAGCTCTCATAATTCCCACATGTCATGGGAGAGACCAGGTGGGAGGTAATTGAATCATGGGGGCAGGTCTTTCCTGTGCTGTTCTCGTGATAGTGAATAAGTCTCATGAGATCTGATGGTTTTATACAGGGGAGTTCCCCTGCACATGCTCGCTTGCCTGCTGCCCTGTAAGATATCCCTTTGCTCTTCCTTTGTCTACCGCCATGATTGTGAGGCTTTCCAATCCATATGGAACTGTGAGTCTATTAAACCTCTTTCTTTTATAAATTAACTAGTCTCAGGTAAACAGATTAATACAAGAAGACTAATAAAAAATAATATTTTTCAGTAAAATAAGCAAAATGAAAAAGAGTATTCATAGTAAGATATTTCAGTGTCAGAAATGGGAAAGGCACTTTGGTGTCTATATATATGTGTGTGTGTGTGTATATATGTGTGTGTGCATATATATGCAAGTGTATATATGTGTGTATGTTTACTTATATTTTATAAAAGAAACAGTTGAAATATAACTTGGAAATTGATAAATATAGTTACTTGCATAGGGAAGAAGGTAACTAGATGGAGGAAACAAAGATGTTATTGAGATTTCTGTGAATGTACCTTCTTATATAGTTTTCTTTCTAGAACCCTGTAGAAGCTTTTACATAATTAAAAATAATAAGTTCAATAGAGAAGAAAATGCAATCTCTAAAAATGGGAGGGGGGGAGTAAAAAAGCAAATAAACCTAACTTATATTAAGTTGACATAAACACACAGAAAATAAGTATTTTAAGTGCATGTAAAGCACAGTATTTTAGTTGTACTTCCTTAGTGAGATTTATTTCTAGACAAAAAATCACATTACATCATAAACTGTATTCAGTTAACTTATAATTAATAGTAATATTCATATTATTATTTTGAAACTATCATAGAAATGTTATACTACAAACCAAATACGTAATTATGTTCAGATCTTTAGGAAATAAGACTTTTCAGCAGGAAAGAAAGAAAGATACAAGTATAAAATCAAAGTAAAGTAAAAGCCCTACGTTCTCGCATTTGAAATAGAAATAACAATATGAACTTATCATTTATTTCCTCTTATACAATTTTTTGACTTTGTCTATTAAAAAAGCATAAAAGCAATTATAACCCAGTAACAATGAGTATCCTCATCACCCAGATTGTGGTTACTCATATCATTGTCTACTAAAAAGAAGCAAGACTCCTTGAAAAATTGATTAAGTTCCAGGCCTGAGATAGAAAATGTGCAACATGATTCCATGGTATCATATTATACCAGGAAGGAAAAAAAATGTTGTCAAGGATTAGTGGTGCTATTTCAAAGGAGTACTTTCTTAGCATGGGACAATTTGAGCATTAAAAACAGGAAAAATAGCTAATGGATGCTGGGCTTAATACCTAGGTGATGGAATGATCTGTGCAGCAAACCACCATGGCACACTTTTACCTGTATAGCAAACCTGCACATCCTGCACAAGTAACCCTGAAGTTAAAAGTTGGAAATTAAAAAAAAAAACTGCAACTGATTAAAATACATTAAATGTATTAAAGTGATTTTTTGTTGATACATAATTATATTAATATATATTTATGGGGTGCATATGATATTTGGTACAAGCACACAATGTATAATGAGCAAATCAGAATAATCGGGATATCTGTCACCTCAAACATTTAGCCTTTCTTTGTGTTGAGAACATTTCAAATCTTTGCTTCTGGCTATTTTGAAATATACAATAAATGATTGATAACTACAGTCACTGTGCTATAGATAACTATAGTCACACTAGAACTTATTTTTTCTATCTAACTATATTTTTATACCCATTAACCAACCTCTGTTCATCCCCCCTCCCCACTACATGCATTCTTAATAAAATATAAAAAGAGGTCACAGGGTAGCAATGGAAGTTGTTGGTTACAACCTCATTCTCTGAAAAGTGATCAATAAAGAGATAGAATTAAGATTTATCCTATCTTTCCTTTGCCAAATACAGTTATTTTGGTATAATGCTTGTCTGTAATGTACACATTTGTTCATACATAGTAGGTAAAAGATAAAATACAATCATTGCTATGGTCTGAATGTTTATGACCCTCCAAATTCATATGTTGAAATCCTAACCCTCAAGGTAATGGCATTAGAAGATGTGGCCTTTGGGAAGTGATTAGATCATGAGGGTAGAATCTTTATGAATGGGATTAGTGCCCTATAGAAGAGGTCCCAGAGAACTGCCTTTTCCCTTCCATCATGTGAAGATACAATGAAGAACCAGGAATTGAGCCATCATCAGCCCCCGAGCCTGCTGGCACCTTGATCTTGGACTTTCCAGTACCTAAAGCTATAAGAATTAAAACTGTATTGTTGACACACAGCCCAGTTTATGACATTTTTGTTACAGCAGCGTATAGTCTAAGACATAAGGCAATCATCAAAACTCAAAATGAAAACCCTACAATTTTTATAAGATTAATGTCTAGCATTACCTATTATAGTTACATCTACCATGTACAGTAATTGCATCCTGGAAGATCATAGTGCTTGTGAAGCGGTACACAGAACATGCACTCTCATGTCATTTTCTGTCTCTTACTTCAATTACTCATATGCATTGCCTTACAAGTGTGTATCATGTTCTTCTCCTGAGTTTGGAAACTATTTATACAGAATCTAAAACATGAGTAAGTGTCCTGGTTATAAAAATACAAGGAATGAATGAAAAGAAAGACCTCACGTATTGTGGCAAAGCCTGAAGTAATAAAGTGTTTCAAAATAAACAAGAGAATATTTGTTATTGTGACAGACTGTAAACCTAATCTACACTGTGTACCCTAAGAGAAAATGCTATTCAAATAAAAGAAACAATAAATCTTAACACATTGTGGTTATCATCATCTTTCACTAAGACTGAACAGCTCCTGCAGTAGACTGTGAGATAAGGATGAGAATGCTGAGTACAGCAGGATATCACTTAGAGGCATCTGGTCTCATTGCGATGTACAAGCTGCTGCTTTGTGAAAGAGAGAAACTGATAAAATTCAAGTTTCTATTTTAAGCCAATGTAGAAAAAAATCAAGGCAATGAACTCCAGCTTCTAATTTTATTACATTTTATCCTAAGAATGATAATATGCTTTCTTCTGCCTTTTCTCCATAAATTAAAAGTTAAAATTCTTTAATATATCAACTCTGCCAAGCAAAGTTTATGTCTACTGTCAAAGTAAAGTTTATTATTTACCATAATATTTCTTTATTAGGAATTTAATATTTTAAAATGGTGTAACATACTAAGTTTTATTTATATTTAAACACCTATTGAATTATTCAGGTTTATATTCAGTCTCACCCTTATTTTCCCATAAGTCTTGTTATACTTATCAGACAAAATTGCATGATGCAGCAATTCCATGATGCATCATTTCATTAAAAAAATGACTTTAGGCCGGGCGCGGTGGTTCAAGCCTGTAATCCCAGCACTTTGGGAGGCCGAGACGGGCGGATCACGAGGTCAGGAGATCGAGACCATCCTGGCTAACACGGTGAAACCCCGTCTCTACTAAAAAATACAAAAAACTAGCCGGGCGCGGTGGCGGGCGCCTGTAGTCCCAGCTACTTGGGAGGCGGAGGCAGGAGAATGGCGTAAACCCGGGAGGCGGAGCTTGCAGTGAGCTGAGATCCGGCCACTGCACTCCAGCCTGGGCGGCAGAGTGAGATTCCGTCTCCAAAAAAAAAAAAAAGAAAAAAATGACTTTAGTTGATGAAAGATATTCTTTAGAGAAGAATTCCAGCTAATAAATGGACAGGATATGGTAGAATTGGGAAGTCACTCTTTGTGATCACAAATAAAGTAATACATTTAGACAATAATCATCAATAGCCACTCAAACCACTTGCCGAGAAGTCAGTGAAAGCTTTTTAGTAAGTGATCAAACTGATACAACTTGAATACAATCATCAATACTGGAATCACATAAGAGGTGTTGTGGGTCTCCTGATGAGATGCAGATATGAAATGTTTGTATCACACACACACACAAAAAACCTGGATATAATCAAGTCTACTTTCTTTAGGTCTTATAGTTTACGTAAATTATAAATACCACCACAAGACAGTAATCATCCAAATTCGGAATGTGAGACATTGCGTAAGACAACCTGGCTATCCAACAAATAAATGGTATATAAGAATTAAATAGCAAAAGAGGGTGACTCACATAAATTTTAAAAGTCCCAAGAAATATAATATACAAGCAGTCTATGGATCCTTTGCAGATGTTGGTTTGAATAAGCCAATAGAGGACATTTTTAGACAAATGGGGACATATATGGACTGGGTATAAAATAATGAAGAATTATAATTGGTTTATTTTAGGTGTTATGATGGCAGTGGTGACCTGTCTGGAGTGGCTACTGCCATGATGCCAGCTGCAGTGGGGGAGATCCTGCTGGGACTGTGTGCTCCACAGAGCCAGCAGGAGCCGGGAACAGGCAGGAACCCTGCCTTATCTCACCCCCTCTCAAGTTGGCAGGGCAGGAGCCTCGTATTCCCTGGGCAAAGATGCTGTTCCCCAGCCATGGTTCTGGACCCAGACATGACTGTGCTTGTGGGGGCCAGGAGCAGGCAGGAGCTCCACCCTCCCAGGGGCAGCTGAAGTCACCCAAGCTGCAGCTGTGGACCCAGACATCACTGCATTCTTGGGGGCCAGGGAGGTGCCTCTGTCCCTGCAGGCTTGGCTATGCCTGCTCCTGCTGCCTGGCCTCTCCCCACTCCTAGTGCCTGTTACAATCTTGGAGCAAAGTTGAGGCTGACACACCAGCCCCCTGCCACCTTGGCCCCTTGTGAACTTTGGGTGCTGACAAGTGTGGGAGTGAGGCCGAGGCAGGGCTGAGGGCAGCTCAGCGTGGGCCTGTGAGCTCCACTCAGCATGAATGGTCCAGGTGACAGCAGGAGGCAGACAGGCTTCGGGGTAGAAAGGGATGGGTCCCTGAAGCCCCACCTTCAAGTCAAGGATGGCCTGAAGTCTGGGGGCTGGGCTGACAGACCAGAATGTGAACTTATGGTGCTTTTTCCTGCTGCCCCTGGCCACCCATGAACCAATCAGCATGTACTTCCCTCTCTGAAGCCCATAAAAACCTTGAACTCAGCCAGATTTGGAGAGGTGATGGGATGATCAGCTGTGGAGAGGAGCTCCCCACCCCAAAGTCATCTTTGCTGTGAGCTGAACATTCGTTGGGACAACCTGCCTGCAGAGAGGAGCTACCCAATGTGCATCTCCTCTGAGCTATTCTGTGTCTCAATAAAGCAGCTCTTCACCTTGCTCACCTGCCACTTGTCCGTGAACTTCCATTCTTCCTGGATGCAGGACCTGTTGAATGGCAGAGCTAAGAGAACTGTAAGACAAACGGGGCTGAAACATGCCCCTTGCTTACCATATTATGAGTGACAAGAAGAGAAGAGAGAAGGAGGGTGAGAGAAGGAGAAAAGAGCTGTGACCCTTCAGGGAGTCCAGGCCTAGGAGCTCCCTGAGCTAGGGCTGTGACACCCTCTTTGGGGCTTTATGGTTCCTGGCATCTCCAAGCTTCTGGGTGCCACCATGTTCCCCAGTGCCAGCCATGGAAGCTGCTTGCAGTACACCTGGTTCAGCCACAGCCTTGCAGGGAGCTGGTGCCTGTGCCAGCAGCTGTAGCAGCTCACCCTGTTGCAGCCGGTGTGCCTGGCTGTGTGCAATGGCCAAATCCCATGCTCACTCACACACCCCTCACTGCTTCACACCTGGCCAGTAGTGGAGCTGAGCGCAGCCTGCCAGTCTAGTGGGTGGAATGAGCCCAGTGGGTCCGAGCAAAACTCAGGCAAAGGCACTACTGGCCACAGAGGTTTCAGGCTGGCGAAGCAACACCCCAAGAATCCCATGACAATAATAGCTTGGACATTATGTTAAACAAACATCCCAAACATCCCATTCTTCAGCTAGAGATGCATATTGAAATATTTATAGGTAAAGTTACATAATTTTTAGAATTATTACAAAAATATGTGGGCTTCCATGTATGGTTTAGGATGTGAAAAGACAGGGCTATTTTTTTTTGCCATAGTAGCACCAGGGAAAATCTAGATAATATAAAAACTTTGTATTCCTACAGGACTATCTAAGACAGGTGGACTGCATAAAACATCAATGAACTGATTTCTAGGGAGAAGAGGGTTTTAAATACTCAAACTCTTTAAGAAATAGTTCCCTAATGAGCAGTGGAGGTGGGAGTGACAGTGGAAGTGGTGACATCACTGGTGGTTGGGACACTGGAAATGTGTCTGGAATTGGTTGCTTCTGGTGGGTTCTTGGTCTCGTTGACTTTAAGAATGAAGCCATGGACCCACGCGGGGAGTGTTACAGTTCTTAAAGATGGTGTGTCCAGAGTTGGTTCCTTCAGATGTTCAGATATGTCCAGAGTTTCTTCCTTCCAGTGGTTTTGTGATCTTCCTGACTTCAGGAGTGAAGCCACAGACCCTCGCGGTGAGTGTTACAGCTCACAAAGGTAGTGCGGACCCACAGAGTGAGCAGCAGCAAGATTTATTATGAAGAGCAAAAGAACAAAGCTTCCATAGTGTGGAAGGGGACGAGTGGGTTGCTGCTGCTGGCTCTGGTGGCCAGCTTTTACTCCCTTATTTGGCCCCACCCACATCCTGCTGATTGGTCCATTTTACAAAGTGCTGATTGGTGCGTTTACAATCCTTCAGCTAGACACAAGGTGCTGATTGGTGGGTTTACAAACCTTTAGCCAGACACAGAGTGCTCATTGGTGCATTTACAGTCCTCTAGATAGAAAACTTCTCCAAGTCCCCATTCCACCCAGGAAGTCCAGCGGGCTTCACCTCTCAGAAAGACTGAAGGTTGGAGACTGGACTTAAACTCAGTCTTTTGAAGCTGAAGCTAGTTACTGATCTAATAACCACTCAGGGAATTCCAGTGTCTCTTGTCATTTTAGCTGCCTGATACAGGGAGGAACTCCTGCTCTCTGGGAAAAAACCAAAATAATACAATCATATTTTCTAATCTCCACTGTTTTTCTATAAATAATATCTGGTAATCAATAAAAAATTACTAGGCATAAAAAGAATGTAGGACTTGGCCGGGCGCAGTGGCTCACACCTGTAATCCCAGTACTTTGGGAGGCCCAGGCGGGTGGATCACCTGAGGTCGGGAGTCGGAGAGCAGCCTGACCAACATGGAGAAACCCTCCCTCTACTGAAAATACAAAAAAAGTGGCCAGGCATGGTGGTGCAAGCCTGTAATCCCCATCACTCGGAAGGCTGAGGCAGGAGAATTGCTTGAACCCGAGAGGCGGAGATTGCAGTCAGCCGAGATAGCGCCATTGCACTCCAGCCCCAGCAACAAGAGCAAAACTCCGTCTCAAAAAAAAAAAAAAAAAAAAAAAAAAAAAGTAGGACTCAAATTTAATCTGGGGTGGGGGGTGGGAAAGAGGAAAAGAAGTGAGTAACCCAACATTAGAATTAGCAAACCAAGATTTTAAAGTAAGTATAAATATGTCCCAGAATTTACAGAAAAACATAGAATGAGCCAACAGAGAAGGAATGTAAGCAGAGAAATAAAAATTACTAAAGAAAAATCAGAAATTCTGGATATATAAAACAAACACTTGAAATAGAATATGCTTTATATGGTTTTAAAAGCAGAACAAATACTGTAGAAGAAAGTATAAGTGAAGTGAAAACGGCCTAATGCAAATTATACAAAATGAAGTACATGAAGGAAAAATGACTAAGAAAAGATAAAAATGTCAGATAGCCACTGCACTCCAGCCTGGGAGACAGAGCGAGACTCCGTCTCAAAAAAAAAAAAAAAAAAAAAAAAAAAATGTCAGATAGCAATGGGACTAAATACATGAAGTTATTTTACACACACACACACATTCCAGAATAATAGGAGACTGGTACAAAAAAATACGTGAAGAAGTAACTGGAAAATTTCCAAAGTTGATGAAAAATACAAGCTTATAACTCCTGAATAAATAGCAAGACAAATATGCTACAATTCCACTGCCCCCAGGCACATCATAGTCAAAGTGCAAAGAAAAGATCAAGAAATCTACAGAAAATCCACTATCTGTAATAAGTGAGTGAAGAAAGGTCTCAGGATATAAAGTCAGTGTAAAAATTATATTTCTGTGTATTAGCAAAAACAACTGAAAAAAATGCCAATTACAAAAGCACAAAGAACCGTAAATATCTAGGAACAAATCTAAGACCTTCTCACTGAAAACTGAAAAAAAAAAACCAAAACAAAACAAAAAAAAAAACCCAGTCACTGGGAGTAAAGAAAGATCTTTTAAAAAAGAAGAGACACATCAGGCTCATGAGTTAGAAGATTTACTATCTTCCCCCGATTAATCTGCAGATTCAATGAAATTCCAATCACTAATGTAGAAGGGCTTTTTATAGAAATTGTCAAGATGATACTACAATCTGTATGGTAAAGGACATATTCCTAGAATAGCAAAAGAAGAATAAAGGAGGAAGAGTTCTTTATATTCTGTAGGCATATGATCTGATTTTAGGATTTACTAAAAAGTTATCAAGACAGCATAGTTCTGGAGTAAAGGTAGAAAGATAGATGAATGTGACACAATAGAGTCTGAAAATATACCCACGACTGTAACCAAATATTTGATAAAGGCAGAAATGTAACTCGGTGAAGAAAGAACAATCTTTTCTATAAATGCTATATAACTGGCTGGATATCTGTGTGGAAAAAAAAGTGAATGTGATGCATACCTCATGTGATCTACAAAAATTATTTTAAATGGATTACAATCATAGATTATAAAACCAACAAAAAAATTTTCGGAAAGAAAATATCGAAAAAAAAACCTTAGCAAAGTGGAGACTAGGCAAAGATTTCTTAATAGAACTCCAAAAGCTCTAACCAAAAAAGAAAAATAAGAAGTTAAATTGAAGTTAATCAAAATTTAAACCTTCTGTTCTTCAAAAGCCATTGTTAATTAAAAAGCAAGCTACAGACATTTAATTTCTAGCCCACCATGTAAAGAGCCTGGAGGTTGTTATTATCAACCTCATGAGAATAAGCTGAGCAAACTGAAGATCAATAACTTGTTTTAGAGCCATCAGATCATCGAGGTCACAAAGCAAACTGCTGCCCTGTAACATGGAAAGACAGACAGATACAGAGAATCACGGCTTACCAGGAGCAGAAAACTTCACTGGACCCAATAACCGGTAGGAATACTTAAAGGGTAACTGTTTAATTGCTGGAGACTGAGCATGGACTAGTTTAAGATGAGAACTCAGAGATTAAAAACTTCTGAGGGTGTAATCTTAAGGGGACCCCTAAATGTTTATGAGTTTTACATCCAGGAGCCCCACCTGGTTGCCACTGTGAGCAGAGAAAAATCCCTTCCTGCTTCTGGCAGGGAGAGGGGCAAAGTAACCATTGTGAAATATAGCCAGAGCATTCTGTTCTTCCTGCAAAGGAGAGGTCTGTCCTTAAGGGTGACTATTTTACTATAGACCAACCAACATATGTGTTTCCAGAGCCTCAGCCATGTGGGGAAAGGAGTAACAAACTCCAGCCTCATCTAGCCTTCAAAGTAGGGGAAGAGGATACCAAACTCCACCAGCTTCTACCCTCCTGTGTGGGGAAAGGGAAACACAGCTCCAGTCCCATTAGCCCCTGTCTCATAAGTAGTGGGGTAAATTGAGAAGGACTTGTCAAGGTCAAAGCCCAGAGCCACAGACTCAGGTTGGGAATTTGGAGGTAATTTAGGTGTTTTTCCATAGATGAATGTTTACTACACATTGTGGTACATATATTCAATGACCTATTATTAATCAGCAATGAAGATAAATGAGCTATCAATCTATGAAAAGGCATGGAGAAACCTCAAATGCTTATTGCATAGTGAAAGGAGCCAGTCTGAAAAAGCTACTTACTATATGATTCCAACTATATGACATTCTGGAGAAGGCAAAACTCTACAGACAGTAACAAGATCAGTGGTTTTCAGGTTTTGGGAGGTGGGATGTGGTAGGGACAAATAATTGGAGTGCAGGACATTTTTAAGTTAATACAACTATTAACTCATAGTTATGTAATGTATCATACTGTAATGATAGATACATGACATTATGCCTTTGTCAAAACCCATGGTATTGTACAACACAAAGACTGAACTCTAATTCAACTATGGTCTTTAGTTAATGATAATGTATGAACATTGGTCCATCCATTGCAAAAACTGTACCACAGTAATACAAACTTAACGACAAGAAAAGCTGTTGGGTGTGGGGACAGTGAGAGAGGCTACTGGGAACACTGTACTTTCTGAGCAATTTTTATATAAACCTAAAAACATTCTAAAGAGTAAAGTCTATTTAAGAAAAGGAAACTATAGCCTTGGGAAAATATTTCCAATATGATATCTGACAAGATACTCAAATATTTAAATCTCAAACGTTTAATTAAGTCAGTAATTAAAAGACAAACAACCCAATTAATAATGGGCAAAAGTCTTAGATACTTCACCAATGTCATGTATGAGATGGCCAACACTTGAAAAGATGCTTATAAATATTAGTCATCGTGGAAATGCTAATGAAAATCACAATGAATATCATTAAAAAACCACTAGAAAGGCTAAAATTTTAAAAAGACTGATATTAACAAGAGTTTACAAGAATATAGAGTAACTAGATTTCTTATATATTCCTGAAGGGGGAACAAAATGGTACAACCACTGTAATAGTAGCTTTTAAGTAATCATATACCTGCCTTATGATTTCTAAATTCCACTCTCAGGAAACTAAACCTTTGTTACATAAAAATATGTGAAAAAAGGCTGGGCGCTGTGGCTTATTCCTATAATCCCAGCACTTTGGGAGGCCGAGACAGGCGGATCACCTGAGGTCAGGAATTCAAGATCAGCCTGGCCAAAATGGTGAAACCCCATCTCTACTAAAAATACAAAAAATTAGACAGGTGCAGTGGTGCACACCTGTAGTCCCAGCTACTCGGGAGGCTGAGGCAGGAGAATCGCTTGAACCCAGGAGGCGGAGGTTGTAGTGAACCAAGATTGTGCCACTATACGCCAGCCTGGGTGACAAAGTGAGACTTCGACTCAAAAAAAAAATGTGAATAAGAATGTTTAATTTAGTTTTATTCATAACAGAAAGAACCTTGGAAACAACCCAAATATCCATCAACAGACGACTGAGTGAACAGAATAATGTTATTCTCATATGACAGAATACTACTCAAGAATCAAAAGATTGAACTCCTGAGATACACAACAACATTGAATAATCTCAGATTTATGCTCAGTAAAAGAAGCAAAACTATGTATTTCTGTGACAAGCAAGAACAGGCAAAATTAATCTGTGAAAATAGAAGTCGGAAGAGTGATTGCCTGTGGGTGGCGGGGATAGGCTGTTTTTGTAAATAAAATTTTATTGGGACACAGCCACAATCATTTGTTTATATATTGTCTACGGCTACTGTCACACTACAAGAACAGAGTTGAGTAGCTGTGACCGGGACCATATGGTCTGCAAAGCTGAAAATATTTACTATCTGACCCTTTACAGAAAAAGTTTGCTGATCTTTAGTATAATTGACCAAGTTTAACAAAATGTTGATAATTGCAGAAGCTGGACAATATTTTTATCATTTATAAATAGGATAGTGGGCTATTCTGCTTTTATACGTTCCACAGTAAATTTTAAAAATTTGGGAAACACACTTTGGGAGGCCGAGATGGGCGGATCACAAGGTCAGGAGATCGAGACCATCCTGGCTAACACGGTGAAACCCCGTCTCTACTAAAAATACAAAAAAAAAAAACAAAAAACAACAAAACAAAACAAAACAAAACTAGCCGAGCGAGGTGGCAGGCGCCTGTAGTCCCAGCTACTCGGGAGACTGAGGCAGGAGAATGGCATAAACCCGGGAGGCGGAGCTTGCTGTGAGCTGAGATCCGGCCACTGCAGTCCAGCCTGGGCGACAGAGCGAGACTCCGTCTCAAAAAAAACTTGGTAAACATTATCTTGCCTGAGAACCGGAAGATTTTTGCTTGCACTGTTTGGGGATACAGGTATTCGGAATCCTGCCTACTCCTCTCCTTTCTTCTGAGAGCCAGTCCATTTTTTATCGCTTTTTTATGGCATCAACCCTGTGTGTAAACCATCTAATTACTGAAATTAGAGCATGAAAGGTTGTGGGCACTATAGGCAGACTGGATTTTATCATTCAGCCAATAAATTGACCCATTCATTATAAGGGCTTGCATGTGCAGCATTTTTGAAACCAACTCTATGGCCTGGGATTACAATTAAGTTAGTACAATCTGGGACCCATTTGTAAATTGTACTGTGGATCTAGATTATTTACACCTTCCAAAGCTGTCACATAGACAAATGATACTCTGAGAAAAAGGTTAGATATGGGGATAAACATCTGTTAATAGAACTTATGCATATGGAGCAGAGGTTGGCCCAGGACTTAAGTTCCAGGAATTATTTCTATCTTTAAATATCCTATGTTGGTTGCTAAAACACTGATATTTAAAACTGTTTAAAAATTTCTTATTTAGGGTTCATTTCTTTGGATGAGTATATTTTATTAATTGCTGCATTTTAGAATATGAATATGAGTGAGGAGATATTAATCTGCCCCAAATCTTGTGCTCCTTAAGAGCAACTAATATTTATATTATACTTTATAATTTACTACTTGCATTTCCTTATCTAATCCTCACAACTATACCACAAAGGGTGGTATTACTAATATATCTATTGTACAAATGGGAAAACTACAACTGAGCAGTTAAGTGAAAGTGAAGATCACAAAGGGGACAAGTGTCAGTCAGGGCTTTATGCTAAGTTCCATTAGTTTCCAATATTTGCTGCTGCTTCCATTGCAATTAATGTAGTAGACATCTGAGTGTCAAATACAGGGAACCAGCATTTTGCATGGTAATTCAGAACTGTGAAAATGACCATGCAGGTTGAAACTGAGCAAAGTGGTCTCAATCAACAGAAAAAATAAAACAGGCTTCTTTACTTTAAAATGTTTAATAAAATTAAAAACTCTCTTATGTCTGTTATAAAATGTATATAGCATAAAATATAACAATGTATAGTATAAAAAAGTAAAACTAATATTTGCTCAGGACACTGTAACTTAAATCATTAGGCATATTACGAATTGCGATGTTTTGTTTGTAAAAAAATCTTGTCAAGAGTAGTTTGAATAGTGCTTGTTGTCTTGTCATGTAACTTATGATATGGAATGAGCGTCTTCTCTATGCCTTGCCAAACTGTCATACTCTTTTCTTAGGCTGAATCAGCATTTAACATTTTATCGTTTGCACTTGCAGTATTGAGAAATATTCCTTTAATAGATAAAAATTTTCACCAGTGTCATTTCCTCTGGGAAATCTACATCTTTTTAGCCTTGACTGCTTGACTCATTTATGTCAATAAGCTTACTTTCAATACATTTTTCCTTGTGTATCTAGAGAATCTGAACTCAAGCAGCATCCACATTCCTGTAGTCAGCTATTTATTCTATAACATTTCTTCTTGTATGTTGGATTTGAATTTCACTTCCAGAATTACTATGTTTCATTTCTTTGCTGTGTTTTTTGTTTTTGTTTTTTGTCCATTTTCCTCATTTTTGTAAAATGTCATGTGGGTTTTTCACTGAGAGATAAGGAAGCAACACAACTACACATTTGCTACCTGTACCTGAACTGAATAGCAGATGCGCAGTGAGCAATCATTGCAAGCATTTGAAAGAAGTGATGTGATTGATCACGGATTTTGATGCACCTTTGATATTTACCTAGCGACGTACAGGCCGAGAGCTAGCTGCAAAATGTGTACCTTATGCACTTAAACACATGGTTAATATATGTGATCATTGAAATTTAAGTCATGTTTTTAGGGGACTGATGTTATTTAACTGTACTGAAGAGTGCGAAATTTGTGCTTAGCAGAACAGCGCAAAGCAAGGGCTGCCTGGGTTTGAGCCTGTGATTCTCTCATGACCACTAACTAAAGGGACTTTGAGTGGGGGGGAATTTACATTCAAGAAGGGGAAATTTTGTTAAATAGGAGGAGAATTACAGCAGGCAGAGGGAGATTAGAGAGTAAATGCCCTGGGTGGATCAATGGTATGACACAAGGTTACAGAAAGAAAAGCAAAGTGGAAGGTTTCTTCTAAAGGCTGATTTCTCTACAGTTTTGCCTTACGCAAAATGTTAGTTACAAACAAATCTAATTTTCTGACTGGAAGAAACACTTTCAAACTGTGTCTGTAAACATAAATTCGTTAATAACACACATATCATTTATATTTTTGTTTCTGCTAATTACAAAAATAATACGTTTGTTGTAAAATATTTATGTAGAATGAAATTTTCTTTTTTACTCTAGTCTCTCTTTTCAGGGTACTAAATGCCAATAATAAAAATATATTTTACATTTCATTATTTGTATTAGTTTAATATCAACTATCATGTGATGCTTTAATCAGACAGATGTGGAAATTAGGAAGAATTCTAGTGGAAACTTAAAATGGATTTTAAAAAATACTTGTACTATGAAGAGAAAAGGTGAATTTTAATCTATTGCACTTAGAAAAATCAAAGCTATGCCTATTGCTGTTTGAGTATCAGTGGTGAATCTGTTAGACAGTATAAAAAATAACAAAAGACCTTTTCCAAGAAGTAAGTTTTCTGGTTTACTTGTGAAAGGACATGTTTCAGAATACCTGCTTTCATGTGGGACAGGCTATCAGAATTGTAAGGGTCTCTACCACTCACACTGACCTTGACATATTCAAAAACAGAAAAATCTTTTAATCTAAAAATAGTTTAAACCTCACCTTTGCCAGAAAAAAATAGGTCTGCCATCTTAGAGATAAATGTTTTTCCTGCTTTTTAAAATGACCAGCTATTGAAACATACAAAAGAATAGCAACGATATGGTTATTTTGATAGTACTTACATATGAGTATCATCTGTGTTACTCACATGTAAAATAAACACACATGTATCCAACACTGATCTTAACACATAAACCAGTAACTTTAAGGCCCCAGTGCCTCATCTTGATGTTACCCCCACTCCCTGAAAGTCACTTTATCTTGAAATTAAACTTTTATCTTGAATTTTGGGTTTCATGCCTTTCCTTTTCTTTAGAATTTTACCACAACTGCTTGCATTTCTAAACAATATATTGTCTACTTTTGCACAATTATGTGTATCATTGTTATGCTGAATACAATTTTATGACCAATCTTTTTCTGATTAACATTATGCTCGTTTGACCATGAGATTTAACCGCATGAATATGTTTGGCTATATTATATTTGTCTTCTTCATTTGCAATATCGTATGGCATGTCATTGAGGAATGATACTATTATCTATTATTTCTTTTGGCAATGGACATTTGAATTTATTTTAGTTTTTACACTGCTTTGAAGGATTGTGCATGTGTTTCCTGGTGTATATTGGCCAGAATGTCCCTAAGAATTACTCCAAGAAGAAAAATTATTGGTCAAAGGCTCTGCACATTTTTTTTTTTTTTTTGAGATGGAGTTTCACTCTTGTTGCACAGGCTACAGTGCAGTAGTGTGATCTCAGCTCACTGCAACCTCCACCTCCTGGATTCAAGCAATTCTTGTGCCTCTGCCTCCCGAGTAGCTGGGATTACAAGTGCATGCCACCACGCCCGGCTAATTTTTGTATTTTTAGTAGAGATGGGGTTTCACCATGTTGGCCAGGCAGGTCTCAAACTCCTGACCTCAAGTGATCCCCCCACCTCAGCCTCCCAAAGTGTGCACATCTTCAACTTACTTAATTAGTCCTCCTTTTGTTATCTCAAAGTGATTATGTAAATTTACCCTCCAAACAACTGTGCAGTGGAGCTGCTCCCATTTATCCACCCCTTGCCAAGGCATTTAACATAGTGCCAATCTGGTGGGTATGAAATTATATTTTATTGTAGAATTTACATTTGGCAATTGGCATGGTTGACCTTGACCTTCCTTAAAAGGTCTGGGGGATTCACTCTATTTTTTGGTTATAAAGTTATTGGTGACATTGGCAAGAGCAGTTTCAGAAAAGTGGTTGCAACAGATGATAGCAGTTGTTTGAGAAACAAAAGAGAGATGAGGGAGTGGGAGGAATCAGAATAGGCACCTTTCTGAAAAACTAAGATGAAAAGGGATGGAGAGAGAAAATCAGCAATGCCTTGGAGGGTTTATTAATATTTTCAGATGGGAGTTACTGGAGCATGTTCATGTGTTAAGTAGAAGAGCCAAGTTTGTTGGGAAACAGAAGTGGATGCTTTGGGACAATGGCTAGAGTTCATGTGAGGAGAAAAAGTGCTATGAACATAAACAAGTTTATAGAATAGTGGTGATCTATGAGAGGAGATGCACATTAAGGTCCCAACTTTCTAAATATCATGAGATGAGATGAGGAGGCCTTAGGAGGCTGGCAAAAGTTTTGAGTAACTGACAGACTCTTCAAGACCAAAGACCTCATCAAACTATGTCTCCTCAGGCTTCCTTTATTCATTACACATTGATTTTTTTAATTGAAAGCACATAAAATTGGACATGGAAAATGCACATATAAATAAGACTCAGTCCTGGTTCCAAAGAAGCCTAGAAAGGAAATCAAATGTATAAATATATAATTATGCAATAAGATGCTTGTTATGCTTTAGGCTGTATTCATATGAGCACAGAAAGAGTAGGGAAGTAACTGGACAAGTGAATGGACAAGGAGGGCCTTTTGAATGACAGAGAAGTGGGAGCATTAACAAAGGGCACTGTGGCATGAGAAGCATGGTGCTTAGAGTGGTCTGCACCTCAGGGTTTCTGAGGGGCAAGACACCTAGAGATAGTGGTGGAAGAAAAGGCTAAAGAAGTAGGTTTCTACATTACGGAGCTGAGAGTTAACCTTGTGGGCGGTGCAATGGCATCAGAAGTTTTTGTTTTGTTTGTTTTTAAGTTGATTTTTAAAAATAGACTTTACTTTTTATAGCAGTTTTAGGTTTACAGTAAAATTGAATACAAAATACAGAGTTCCCCCATACTCTTTGAGCCCCCTCCCCCATCACATCAGAAGTTTTTCGGTAGAGCAGTGATCCCCAACCTTTTTGGCACCAGGGACTGCTTTCGTGGAAGACAATTTTTCTGTGGAAGGAGTGGGGGAATGGTTTCAGGATGATTCATGTGCATTTCTGGTGCACTTTATTCCTATTATTACTACATTGTAATATTTAATGAAATAATTATACAAGTAATCATAATGTAGAATCAATGGAAGCCTTGAGCTTGTTTTCCTGCAACTAGACAGTCTCAGCTGGGGTTGATGGGAGACAGTGACAGATCACCAGGCATTAGATTCTCATAAGGAACGCACAACCTAGATCCCTCATATATGCAGTTCACATTAGGGTTCACCCTCCTATGAGAACCTAATGCCGCCACTGATCTGACAGGAGGTGGAGCTCAGGCCACGTACCTGCTCACTCACCCTCACCTCCTGCTGTGTGTGCCAGTTCCTACAGGCCTTGAACAGGTACTGATCCATGGCCCAGAGGTTGGGGACCCCTGCAGTAGAGATTATTATGATGGAAGTGTTTGTAGAAAGTTATTTATTAGAACAGTGCTATAGTAAACTGCAGCAGAAAGAGACCAGTAGGAAAATAACTTAGGGGACTCAATCTAGGAGGTAGCATTAATAATATTTGGTGAGCAAATGAAGGGGGTAAGGGGTAAAGGAGAATAAAGAACAGCTCCAGGATTTTCACTTCCAAGGAAATATAATTTACCTAGGTTGGGGGTACAAGAGGAAGGAAAGATAAGAGGGGGGCAGGCTGTGATTCTATACAGAGAACAATTAGATACTAAGTTTGGGGTAGAGTTTCTTTCATTTCCTCAAATGTTCAAGGAATTTCGAAACAGCTGAAATATATGATAATATGAAATATCAACCTTACCATCCCATGCCATGGAGAACCAAGCTTTTATTTAGATAATTATAAATGTTATTTTGTCTGCTATATAGTAGTAAAATCAAAATACTGTTGCTTTAAAAATCATAAATATATATATATTAATTATTCATCATTGCTCTGGGAAATGACTATTTGACAGAAGTAAATAATACATTGAAAATACTCTGATCCCAATCATAATTACCTTGCGGGGGGGGGGGGTCACGATATTTCACAGGTGCACACACTTACATCCTAAGTTTTCATTTGGAATCAAATTTGTCTTATCTAAGGTTCTAAAAAGTTATAAAAGAATTGGATTGCAATTTTCTCAGGTAAAATATTATGTTGTATTAAGATAAGGTGACATAATTGATACATTATTTGTTAAATATAAAAGTTAGAGTTTTTGACAATATAATTCTTAATAATAGAACTTAGAAGAAACCATTTTGAGATAAAAGCCACAAAGCACAATTCTATGCCCAACTTGAAATAAGAATAAAGATAATTTGAAAGGCAGTGTTCCATGAAGTTGGTATTTCTTTTTTATTTTATTATTATTTTTTGAGACGGAGTCTCGCTCTGTCGCCCAGGCTGGAGTGCAGTGGCCGGATCTCAGCTCACTGCAAGCTCCGCCTCCCGGGTTCACGCCATTCTCCTGCCTCAGCCTCCCGAGTAAGCTGGGAGTACAGGTGCCCGCCACCTCGCCCGGCTAGTTTTTTTTGTTTTGTATTTTTAGTAGAGACGGGGTTTCACCGTGTTAACCAGGATGGTCTCCATCTCCTGACCTCGTGATCCGCCCGTCTCGGCCTCCCAAAGTGCTGGGATTACAGGCTTGAGCCACCGCGCCCGGCCGGTATTTCTTTATTAACAAGCTCCTTCACACTTTTATGGCTGATCTCTATATTGGCAATATCCAAGCAAGATCTTGAAACACCCTTTAATTCCTCAAATGAAGATTGAATTGTGTTCAGCATGCCTTTATTTTCATGTGAACATTTCTGTCGTAGCCTAGATGTTAGCTGAGGTTATTCTGCCATTTGAAATCTACATAAAATTAGCGTGGTTCCATGATTTCTGTAGGTTATGGTGCCTTATATTCTCTTACTTCTGTCTCCAAAATCCTGTCTACTCCTCTGATGGTTCACTCTTCTGCATCACGCCAACACAGAAATAGGGCACAGTTCAATTTCTCCTGGGATTACTTCTTTCCAGAAAATTCCTCTCATGCAAAGCATTTGTGTATGTAGAAGACTTTATTGAAGTTTTGTGGTTTATATGAGAATGATATATCACAACTTTAAATTGAAAATAAGACATTGCTTTTTTTAGAAATTGTTTTGGCTCTGCTGCTACTAGGGATTTCTCCCTGGCTCCCCTTTTCTGAGAGCTCCAACTTCCTGATGTGTTGCTTGGTTCTCACTCCCTCAAGGCTTTGTTCTGCTCGGTATGCTTCCATACTTTCTGTGTTCTCTTTTCTAGTAGGGGTGGTGGTTCAGGATTTCTCCCAGGGATTTCAATTTCCCTCAGTTAGACAGAATAATTTTACCTTCATCCTCTTCTCAATTCCAAGAAAATTTGGCATATCCAAAGATCCATTTATGTGCTAGGTAAACAGAGGGTCCTCCTACACTGTCTTTATTAATGTAGGTTTAAAGTAGGTTTTAAAATCAGGAAGTGTGAGTATTCCAACTTTGTTCTCCTTCCTCAAGATTGTTTTCGCTATTTTGGGTCCCTAAATTTTCATACATATTTTAGGACCAGCTTGTCAATGTTGGCAATGAAGTCAGCTAGAATTTTTATAAGGATTGCACTGAGTCTGTAGATCAATTTGAATAATATTGTCATATTAACAGTATTAAGTTTTCCAATCCAAGAATATGAAGTGTCCTTCCATTTGTTTATGTCTTCTTTAATTGTTTCAACAATGATTTACATTTTTCAGAGTGTAGGTTTTGAACTTTTTAGTTAAACTTATTTGTATGTATTTTATTGTTTTGAAGCTATTGTAGGAATTGCTTTCTTAATTTCATTTTCAGATTAATTGTGCTCATATACAAATACCACTGATTTTTGTATACTGATCTCATAATTTGCAATTTTGCTGAACTCATTGATTAATTTTAATAACTTTTTAATAGACTTTGGAGGATTTTCTATAGCTCGAGAATGTAGTTTTACTTTTTGTCTTTCCCATCTGACTGCCTTCTATTTCTTTTTTTGCTTGATTGCCATAGTTAGACCCTCCCATGTAATGTGGAATAGAAATGGTAAGAGTGAACATCATTTTCTTGTTCCTGATTTTAGGGAAAAAGCATTACATGTTTCACTTGGTGGTGTTAGGTGTAGGTTTTTCATAGATGTCCTGTATCAGGTTGAAGACGTTTCCTTCTATTGCTAGTTTACTGAGTGTTTATTATTGAGGAGTATTGAATTTCATTAAATGCTTTTTCTGTACCTATCAAGATAATCATGTGATTTGCCCTTTTTTCTATTCATATGTTATTTACATTAATTTTTGAATGCTAAACTAACTTTGCATTTTGGGGATAACTCTTACTTGATCATGGTGTATACTCTTTTTTTATGTGATGTTGAATTCATTTTGCAAGTAATTTGTTAAGTATTCTGTCTTTTTTCCATAAGAGATTGTGGTCTATAGTTTTCTTTACTTGTCTGAGGGTGTTTTGGTTTTTTATTTTTTGGTTCAAGTTGTGTTAATATTTTCTTTTAAACAATATTCAGAGTTAAAGAGGGCAATAAAAACTCATGGGCATCTGCTGAGATGCTAAATCCTAGCTCTGGTGCCCAGTTGACTCACACATTCAGTAGCAATTTATCATGAATCCAGACCTCTGTTCTAGGTTTGGGAATGTATCAGTGAATAATGCAAGGTTTCTATTCTCAAGGATCTTCATGAACAACTGTAAAACAAATAATAAGCTAATATATGTTATGTCAAGGCCAATAAGTGATTCAAAACAAAGCACATGGTAAGAGAAAAGAAGTAAACGAGCCGGAGGGAGATTTTAGATAGGATCAGCAGATGAATCTTAATGAAGTGACATGTGAATAGAGACCTCTGTGAAGTAAAGGCATGAGTCACGTGGGCATCTGGGAAAAGAGTTCTCCAGACAGAGGAAATGGTAACTGCAAAATATGAGGCAGAAGCATACTTGATGTATTTAAAGATTACAAAGGAGGGCAGGAAGGATGGAACAGCATAAGTAAATAGTCATCAATTAGAATTTTGTCTAGCTGCACACAACAGAAAACACATTTATAGTGTTTTCTATAAACACTATAGCTTAACACAACAGAAAACACATTATAGCTTAATCAGATAAGGGTTTTAATTGTCACCATATAAAAGAGGTTGGTGTGAAGCTCCATAACACCATCAGGAACACAGATTCTTTCTATCTTTTCTCTCTACCATTTGGAGCATAAGGCTTCATGCATGTATTGCGTTGTGTTCGGGATAGCTGGCCCACTCCCATTCTCCCTTCTATCTTTCAGGCAAGAAGAAGGCAAAGGATGAAAATCCAAAGTCCACATGTCAGTAAAATAATTCCTTTGATGGTATTGTTTTTCCCTTCTGGCAAGTTACCCAGAAACATATGCTTAATGACTGCACCTGTATCACAAAAATGCCCCTAGCTGCAAACAAGGCTGTGTGTGGCAATGTGACCAGTGGAGTTTTACAGCTGGGCAAATGACCTCTCCCTCTAACTCTGAGATTCTTTCAGCAGGAAAAAAAAAAAAGAGGGAATAGACACACTTGTATGTGGAACCTGAAAAAAGAAGCAGAGAGTATAATGGTGGCTTCCAAGGGCTGGGGAAGTGATAACTGGAGTGATGTTGGTCAAAAGGGTACACAATTTCAGTTAGACAGGATGAATGAGTTCAAGATACCTATTGTACAACATGGTGACTCTTGTTAATAATATATTGTGTGCCTGAAAATTGCTAAAAGAATAGATTTTAAGTGCTCTCACCACAAATAAATGATAATTATGTGAAGTAATGTGTGTGGTAAATAGCTTGATCTAGCCATTTCACAATGTGTGTGTGTGTGTGTGTGTGTGTGTATATATATATATATATATATATATATATATAAACATCATGTGTTATATAAATATATACAATTTGTATTTTTCAACTAAAAATAAATTTTAAAAGAAATAAAAAATAGTCCAGGAATATGAAATAATTAATACAATAAAAAACACAATTTAAAAAATAGCATAAGTGCCAGATAATGTAGGGGCTTTTAACTGAGGACTAGATCTTTGGACTTTACTGAGTGAGATGAAAAGCTTTGGAGATTCTATGCAGAGTTGTCACATAATATGACTCATTTTTTTTTTAAGCTTGGGTTGACCTAGAAGCTGAGCCTTATACAAAGATTTATATGAAATAAGTTTATTTGGGAAGTAAGCACAAGCATGGAGATGAGAGGGTAAAACAGAAAAGGAAGGAAATCCTCATATCTATGACCGAAATCAAAGTTGATACCATGAGGGTGTGCAGCAGTGTATAAGAAGTGCTCAGCATAGTCCATCCTTGGCCCATTTAGATCATGCCCCCTATTAAGGACAATCCTTCACAAAGCTTTCAAGGTGGTGCCAGTCAATGTCTACAACAGACATAATGTAAAATAGCTAATGGAGCCAACTACAGTTTCTTTAGTTACAACTGCTTCAAGGTTTAAAGTGATATTCATCAGCTCCCTGCTTAACCGTCTATTCTGGATTTTCCTTACTCATATATAGCACTTCAACTGGTCTAGGCTGTTTATCAGGGGGGTTAAGCCAGATCTTCATCTTAAGGGAAGATGAATCTTTAATTGCCTTTCTCTATTTGAACTTTGAATACTACAGTTGCTTTTTTGTCTCTATTTCTGATCATAAAAGCAGCAAGAGACATCCAATTGAATACTCTGAGTCTGAGATGTGATCTTTCCAGCCCTAATTGTGTAGCAGCAACACTATCTTCTCATGCTAATTACAGTGTATTAACTTTGCCATTATAGTAACTCCTCTCCTATCCCTCTCTTTGCTTGCTGATCAACCGGCATGAGGCACCCAGAGTGACAGGGTGCCATAGCTTTATATTTAATGGAATCATTAATCTGTCCCCATGCTGAAAGCATTTCCCGCTGGGAACCCAGCCCTTTAATGCAGCAGAGCCTGTTTGTTGAGGCAGGAAGCACATATTCTTCAAGAATGTCACTTACGTCATGATGTTAATAGGGGGTAAATCTTATGCCTCTTCATTCCTAGACCTACATATTCTAAATGCTGGGGACACATGCCCCTACCTGGTTCATTGAACACACTGCATTCTGAAAGACATCATCTCAAACCCACAGGGTATTGTCTCTGGGCTGGCATTTGAGCCAATAACTTTTTAAAAATTATTTCTACTTTTTATGGATACCTAATAGTTGTGCATATTTCCAGGTACATGTGATATTTTGAGACAAGCATATAATGTGTAGTGATCAAATCAAGGTAATTGAGATATCTGTCACCTCAAGTATTTATCATTTCTTTGTGTTAAGAACATTGCAGTTCTACTCTTTTAGTTATTTTGAAATATAGAATAAATTATTGTTAACTATAGTCACCCAACCCTTTAAACCCCCTCCCCACTACCCATCCCAGCCTCTGGCACTCATCATTATACCCTCTATCTCCGTGAGTTCAGTTGTTGTTCATTCCCACATCTGAGTGAGACCATGGGAAGTTTATCTTTCTATTGGACCAGCTGCTTTTGGGCGGATACCTTGAACAGACACTCCTTGTTGTTCTTCTTTTGCTGTAAAACCAGCCCCTTAGTCTGATGCAATGTTGTGCAAGTTTCCATGCAAGTAGGCTCTAAAATGGTGGTACTGACAGAGGCAATGCAGGCAGTGAATTCAGATCAGTATAAGTGTCGAATTTGGCGAGGCTGAATTACTATTTCTCTAGGGTAGAAGTAATCTCATTTAATCAACTGGAAACTAAGTACAGTTGGCTTTCCATATCTATGAATTCCACATCTGTGGATTTCATCTGTTCTGAACAGACATTTTTCTTGTCATTATTCCCTAAACAAGACAGTATATGTAAATGCTATAATTATTTATATAGCATTTACATTGTATTAGATATTGTAATAATCTAGAGATGATTTAAAGTATATGGGAGGATGTGCATATAACCTATGCATATATCAGGACTTGAGATTTTAGTATCCGCAGGAGGTCTTGAAACCAATTCCCCATGGAAACCAAGAGACAACTGTATCTGACTAGACTCCTTAAGGGATATTGTCATTGGAATGGTGTCAGCATAGATGCTGAAAAGTTAGGTGGTAATGGAAGTAACAAGGTAACAAGGGTTGAAGGGGAGCCCATACTGTGGTTCAATGCATAACTTTAATTCCTGCCAACATGGTGCTCCATTCTTAGGTCCATTGAACAAGCCCTGGGGTGGCTAGGACAGATTGATATACATCCATCCACAGGCTTGGTCATCCTGCCTTAATGGTTATTGAGACTGTTGCCTGCCATGGATGCTGTCTGGGAAGCATCAACTTGAAATACAAAGATCTACATCTTTTTTACCCACTTCCATGGGCCAACCTATGGATAATGTTTCCTCAGACTAATGTTTCCATGGAAATCTTATAACCTCCCAACTCAGCCATTCATCAGTGCCTAAGAGTTCATGAGTATTCATGAGTATCTGTGTCTCGGTCCACTACTTCCTCTACATAAAGCACAAAAATCAATATATTGCTCTCACATCTACCCACTGGGAGGAGGATTTCGGTCATGACATTCCTTTCAGGCAACCCCTGAGTTGGGTTGTAGTGTGGAGGCCGTATGTTTTTGAAATATGTACTAACCTATTGAGCTAAGTCATCTGTGAAACTGGGTCAAGATTTTCTTTCTTTAATTGATCACAGAGAATGCCGCAGGAGGGATTGGTGTGAGTGGAATTTTCCTTGTGTTCCCCAATCTTATGACTTGTGGGATTTGATAACATCTGGTTCATAATGGGCTTCTCCAGTAGGAGTCACATGGTATTTCATGTTCAGATGCTCAGTCTTTTCTACAGCTCAGCAGCACATCAGGAATTGCTTCTCAAAATAGACATAGTTTTGTTCCAGAAACCCAGTAGTCTGCACCGTGACCTCTACTGGGTCTTGCCAGAGAACACACACGGCATCATCACAGATAATTTTGGTACCACTTAACTCCTGCGTCATATGACCTACATGCCAGGGTCATTTGCAGCACAGTGCTGAAGATCAAGAAACCACTCAAAACAGCTTTTTGAGTAACCTATTAAATGAGTCAGAAAATTATGGCTAATCTCTAAAGTCTAAAAATACCCATAACATAGTTCGAGTTTCTTACTGATAGAAAAGGCAACAACTTGTGTTTAACCTTAAGTGGAATATATCAGCATATCTCACAAAATTGAACTTCTACAGACGTCACTGATGTAAGAAGCCCTGAATCTTTGTGGTGTTTATTTTCTCCTCTCTTGCCTGCAAGTGTTTTACTAGGACATCTGTAGTTGTTAATGCTTACTTCTTAGTGAACTAATGTGATCTGTGGAATTTAAACATTCTACACATTTTTAAAAATCTATGGATTTCTATAGAGTCCATTTAGAGTGCAGGCGAATTAACACAGCCCCATGGCAGGACAGTGAATATGTACTGCTGTTTGTCCCCTCCTTTCCATCATATAACAGTCAACTCTTTTTGATCTTTCTTATTGATGAGAATTGAGAAGAACACATTTGCTGGATCATTAGCCTCATCCTATGTCCAAAAGGCCATGTGAATCTGGTTCTGAAACAGCTACATTTGAAGCTTCCACTCGTTTAAGTTTATAGTAGTCCATTGTCATCTGCCAACATTTGGTGTTTATGAGAACTCTTTTTAAATAAAGTGGAAAATAATAGGGAGAGAATTGTTAAGGGATAAATAATTATAGCTAGATAGGAGGAACAAGTTCTAGTGGTTTATAGCACCATAGGGTGACTGTAGTTAACACAAATACAGGATATATTTCCAAAAAGCTAGAAAAAGGGATATTGAATGCTACCCCCCCACCAAAAAAAAGATAAACATTTGAAATGATGGATATGCTAATTACCCTAATCTGATCACTACATGTTGTATGTATCCAGATATCACTATGTAGCCCCTAAATATGTACAATTGTTTTGTGTCAATTTTAAAAAGTAGAATATGATGGGACCCATTACTTCTAAGTCTTTAATGATGACACCAATTTCCGTAATTCCTCAGAGCATATGGTATTGCTTCTGATAAACTATCTATCTTGGCCAGAGTTAGGAGGACAGTTCTGGGACTTCTACTTGGTTTTCCTAAAATACTGGCTCTGATTTTATGGACCAGGAAACCAATGTGAGAATAATGCCAGCTGCAAAGTACATACATCTCCAATATACACTCAGGCACGTACATGATCCCATTGAACCCACTATGAAATGAACTTGGGCTAGAACTTCATTTGTCATGTGTTATGCTTAAGCTATAAGCATTCTAACTACAGATTCATAGTAGCGTGTGGTTTTCCTAGTATAAATGGCAACTCAGATCCTATATCATCTTGTCCATTATAGGTCTTGGGATTTTCCTTTCCACGGTCCAGTTATGCTAGTAAATCACATCAACACCCCTTTTAGGAAGGAATGGGGAAGCCCACTGAATTTCCTCAATGGGGCTCAGCCTACATTTGATTAATGGACTTTTAATCTGTGAACTGGTTTACATCTGGACGAAGAACATGCAAGATTTTAGACTTTTTAGACTTCTGATTGTCAGCTCCTGATTTTTTCTGATTCTAAAAATGAGAGATACAAACCCTATTTCACTGTTCATCTGTCTTACCCCTAGGAACATCATAATATATAATTAATGACCAGCAATTTCTGTGGGTCTAGGCCCTGGTTGCCATCCTGGGTTGTTGCTCCTTACAGTCATTAAATCTACCTTGCCTTTGATGATCAAATACTACTACATGGCCTCTACCATCCCAGATTTCTGTCATTCTTATTGAAAATGGGCATCCAAGTTTCAGTGTAGAATCCTAGCCAGGTTCCAATATAGAATCTTTTACTGTTAATCTCAGCCTCCAAGGACTGCTACTTCTCATCTTATCAGAGATGCTAGTGCCTCTCTTAACATTCAGTTCCTTATATTACTGTAGTAAAGTGAGTATCCTCTGGGTGCTCCCAGGATGAATTTTTAAGTTTCACATAATAAATCCCCTCTAGCATTTTCACCTCCAATGACTTTCATGACTTTTACTTCAATACTACTCCATGGTAGTTTCAGAATTTTAACTTCACTACTGCAGCCATCCATACTTCTGGTATTCTTCTTAGAATATTAAATCCGTAGTCACTGGAAAGCCCTCTCTCATTCAGGGCTTTCCTGAATGAAAAGGTGAATCCCCCTCTCATTCAGTCTTCAAGATGTTCAAGATCTACTCTACAATATGCTGATTTATCCATTGACAACTTTCAATTCTGAAAACAGATATTTAATATCTGTCATCTTCAGTTCCTAGTCTTGGTGAAATTTCAGGATAACGGAAATGTCCTTAATAACCTTATACATTTTTTTGTTTCCTTGCCAACCAGAAGTCCGTATTTGCAGTTTTTCCAAAATGCAGCCAACCAGAGACAGATTCCTGGTCACTGGCCAACTAGGAATATCTGTCTCCAGCACAATATTCCCAATGAGATGTCTATGTATGAGAACAATACCACTGTTTGTGTGAAACACAGAAGTAAAATGGTGCAGCAATGATGGCTGCTCCATTACTCTTCCAATAAGTGGCACGATGAAGAGAGTGCTTGATTTGCTACTAGCTGATGTCTAGGTAGAAGGTGAGGGAAACAGGAACTCACAGTCTTGAATCCATCAGAAATGAGGTCAAGAAAACCAAAGGATTTTTTGATTAGCAGAGAAAGCAACCATGATCTCTTACAGGCAGGACTACATATGAGAAAAGCAAAGGATCATTCAGTGGTCAATGTACTGAGAGTCAAGGTTCCTGGTAGGGCAAGGGGAGCAGGTTCTCAGATGAGTAATAGGCTCTAATGATATCTTATAAATGAGCTTCCATATCCTTTTGGTAATCGTTTATTGTGGGGTACTTTAGTATTACCCACCAGGTGAAATGGCAAGTATGGTACATTATGGCAAGAAGGTGAAGCTGAAATCCCAGTTTTTCTTATCACAAAGGTTTATATTTTTATAATTCTGTTAATGCTACTATCTGATTCTCAGATCCTGGTTGTGGTAAGCAGTATAATGCCCTCTGCAAAGATGTGCAAATCTTAATGCCTGAAATCTGTGGAAATGTGATCTTATATGGCAAAAGGGACTTTGCAGATATAATTATGTTGAGGATCTTGAAGTGGAGAGATTATCCTCAATTATCTGAGTGGGCCCAGTATAGTCACAAGGGTTCTTGTAAGAGAGAACAGAAGGTGAGAGTCAGAAAAGGAGATGTGATGATGGAGGCAGAGGTCAAAATGAGGGAGAGATTTGGAGATGTTCGGCTGCTGACTTGTAAAACAGAGGAAGAGGCCGTGAGCCAAGGAATGAATGTAGGTGGCCTCTAGAAGCTGGAAAGGGCAATGAAAAAGGGTTCCTCTATAAAATCAGAAGGAATGTAGCTATGCTGACACCTTAATATTAGCCCAGTGAGACTGATTCAGAATATTTGACTTCCAGGACTATAAGATAATATGTATTGTTTTAAGCATCAAATTTGTGGTACTTGTTATCACAGCAATAGAAAATTATTTCAACAGTCAGTGCCAACAGTCAATATTTGACCTCCAGGACTATGAGATAATAAATGCGTATTGTTTTAAGACATCAAATTTGTGGTACTTCTTATCACAGCAGTAGAAAACTATTACAACGGTCAGTGCCTGCTAACTGTTACTGCACTTCCCCATTTCCCTTCCCAGGCTCCCACAAAATATAGAACCAGGCATACTTCAACTAAATATTTATTCCCAGATATCATTTCTTACTAGAAACACTCCTTCTCCACCCTGACCAAACAATTAGATACCTGGAGATTTCCTTCACCATTTTTGCCTGTGCTGAAACTACGTCTTTGGAGTTAGCTCTTGGCTTTCTCTTATTTGAGCCTGATCAAATCCTATCTTCTCAGTTTTCTAGAGTCAAAGATACTATCAGTGCAGAAGACAACCCCTGTAAAAATAAGAAAGAGAGGAATAAAAATTCTCTAGTGCCAAAGGTCTCCAGAAGCCCCCAGTCCTATGGTCAGGATCCTGTAAGGGTCAGGGCAGGGTTCAGAAGGTCATTTAATCTTCCTGCTGAAAAAAATCTACAGCCAAGAGGTCTCCTGGAAGGAAATATTTTCTCCATTCCATTCCATTCCATTCTTTTATTCTATTCTTTTATTCTATTCTTAGGAATATAATCTTTTCATTCCTTCTACCAAAAGTTGACCTCTTAGTCCTGTGCTCTCCTGTTGCTATCCTCTGAGAAACAGGAAAGCAGTATCAGGATACCACCCCCTTTATCCTACTTTCACTGCGGACAGGTACCATGTTATTCATTGTTGTGCTGGTGCTGGCAAAAATGAGACAGTCATTAAAAACGTGTTGACAGTGTCCACAATTCTACTGTTGAAAATGTGTTTCTTGGTGCCCTGAAGTCTTATAAATCCTCAAAGCATCTGGTTAGAATGCAAATACTTTTTTGAGAGATGAGTCTGTAGCTCTTATTCACTAACTCCTTAAAGAAAACTAATTGCTCACTAAACTCAAGGTCTAGTTTGGAAATAGAACATTAGAATTATTAAGCATCTTCTGCATTTCACATGCATGACTTATATTATCTCACTTAAATCTCACAACCACCCCACACAGAATCATTCTCTCCATTTCACGGATAAAGAAAGTGAAGCTCACAGTCACACAGCAAACAGAGAAGGCTGTGTTTTTTCTGTCCCACCACACTGAGGAGGAGGAGTGTATTTTGAAGAGTGGGGTGTGACACATATATTCACCCTTCCTCTTGCCAGATAAAAGTAGGTCAACTAAGAATATCTTGGGAAAGCAATTCCATATGAAAGTTTCCTTGGGATTTGGCATTATCACAAGAATGACATTTTACTAGAAGTAAGAGTAAGATCTGAACCAATACTGAAGACAGTAATACTTTCGGGTCACAAAGCCAGCTCTGAGCATTTTACTCCAGCTCCTTCCTGGGTAACTCACTGAATATAGCTATTTCAAATGATGTGTCTTGCTCTCATTGATCTCTTAGAGAAGAAAAGCTTTAGTGTGTTCTTACCTCATGATATTCTGTTTATCAGAGACTAAGGGTTTGTGGGTCCATGGATAGTGCAGTACATTTGGTGGACCTCATTTTCTTCTTTCTTTCTTTCTTTCTTTCTTTCTTTCTTTCTTTCTTTCTTTCTTTCTTTCTTTCTTTCTTTCTTTCTTTCTTTCTTTCTTTCTTATTTTTCCTGCATTTTATTTTATTTCAATAAAATTTAGTATTTCAGGGAGTTCCCTAAACTCTTCCAGCAAGTCATCTGGAATATTTCTAGTATTCTTCTGTAACCTGTTTCAGCTTTGCATTTTATATCTGTGATTTTTAAATCTAGAAGGGTTTGAACAATGCTCTTTGATTTAGGAAGAAGAGCGATTAATATTTGTCAGTTAAGTTGGGCTTGAAAGACAATAGATATTAGTGTTAAAATTGCTTTTTTGTCAAAGGTTCAAATACTGATAAAGCACTTGATGAATTACGAAGGTTCTAGGAAAAGATAGAGACATTATAGAAATTCCTTTGAAGGAAAGAAAGCTGCCTTTTCAACAATCCCTAACAACAAAAAAATTATGGTCCATTTGAATTGCCTGCACAGAAGACTAGATTTTAATTGACATCACTGCTTCAGATTCAAAATTTGTCGCTATTAATCAAGTATTTTGATTTTTCACACACAAAAAATTGTTTCAGTAAAAAATAGCACTGTAACAGAGCATTGTAGAAGAAGTATGTTTTTTTTTTTTTCTGGCAAAGTATTTTAATGGTAAAAATGAGAACCAGTTATCTGACATTCGAAACGTTAAAAATTATTCAGCAGTTTTACTCATCTAGTTCTTGCTTTGTCAGAGGACTTACAATGTCAATATATGTTTAATATAAAATGCTAATGTATATTTAAATACGAGACTGAACAAAATCATAGCAGATATAGTCAATGGGTTATTGCTTTTTAATCCATATGACGATTAAATTGCTGTCATTACTAGGTTACTAGCAAATTTAAGAGTTGACAATTAACATTTACTCTCCTAACTTGTTTTTAAAAAGTCTAAAAAAAGTCTCTACTTAGAGTCATAGAAAAATTAATTACCTGACATTTTTAATATTGAAATTTTGTGGTCTTTGCTGTTCATGCCATGTTTTAGAATAGAGAGGTACTACAAGAACCGCAGGAGAATAGACCTGGCAATTGTGTATAAAATGGATTCAGAGGCCATTTAGAAAGCTTTAGAGTTTTCCGGGGCAGAAATTACCAGGACTATGGTTGTAGCCAGCAGTGAAATGTACAAGAAATAGATAGGCGCAATGCTCTAGAGTTAGAACCATAGATGGTTCGGTTGGAAATGATTGAACAGGAAGTGTTAAAGATAAATTCCACTCTTTTCAGGAAGCCAGAACCATACAGTATCTAAGAACCTAGCCTTCAAAGTAAGACTAGTGTATGCTGGATAACCTCTTGAAGTTTCAGCTCTGCAACTGTGAAATGGGGATAATAATATTCCTTAAAGGATGGAAGGAAATTATGGCTGTTGAATGCCCAGCACAGTGTCTGGCAGCTCCTTACTATTTATTGTCTCCAAAGGATATTGTCAATATTGGCACCACATAATAAAAGAAACATGATCCTTATTTATCAAATTTATTTCATGAGCGCACTGATAAGTAATTCTTTTCAATAAAATACAACAAGCCATCTGCCCTCTAAACTATTAGGGTCACACTTCAATATTTTAATTTCCGGTATTGTTTATAATACTAGATTAATTGAAATCCCTTCATAAGACTCTTCTCTATGAAGCAGAATTATGGGTGAAGGTAGTGTGTAAGAGTCTTATTGTAAGGGCTTTAGATTCCTTTTTAGGTGATTTAACATAATAAGTAGTTCAAAGGAGAAACTATGAAGACTCAGCACTGCCAAGTTCCAGAGGTCTTAACGGCCATTTCTCTCAGAGCTGCTGCCTTCAAAACAGAGTCAGCGGGGATTTAATGGATTCCATTCTAAGAGTAAACTCATAATCTGTCTCCAGGGGCTGCCTTTACATCTTTAGTGTACCAACTTATTTCACCCAACAAGCACTCTATGAAAGTCAGAATCCTTTAAAATCATGTTGGTTTGGGTTCAACTGCAGTAACGTAGGTACGTTGACGGTTAGTAAATGATTTTTTTTTTTTTTTTGCCAAATTGAAAGGGATAGTATTTATAAATGTCACATCAAACTCCTCTTCAAATTCAAAACAAGCAGAGACAAATAATTACCTTAAGTGCCAGAGATAAAACAAAACTTTAGGGGAGCTATGGTTCCTTTTATAGATCAAGAAAACAAAGCTGAGTGATCACACAGATAATTAGTACTGCGATCCTCAACTCATGATCCTAGATACGTGAACTATGCTACAGAGCGTCATGGGCAAGCCTTTAGAAACATATGAAGAAAGACAAAAACTCACATCAATATTGTCATTATATACATTTGGATGAGGTCATAAATGGAAAAGGTGTTTTTAAAATATATCATCCTAAGCATATGTTTGTGATTGCATTATTATCTGACACTCACTTCTTCCCTGGGACTCTAACCCGTGAGTGTGAGTCTCTGGAATAACCTATATACACAGTAGTTTACTCTCTGTTCTCATGTCTTATAATATTGTATAAGAAATAAGCACCTCAAGGTTGTTGAATGTGTGTGAGGGTGTGTACAATTGCAAACAAATGATGCTTTATTTCCCTTTGAACTTTTGTAGCTAGAAAAGAAATGCCTAGACAGCAAAATGCTTTCAGCAAAATTTTCATGACTTAAATGTGTTATTACTCATTCTGTGGCAGGATAAATCAAGACAGAGAGATTATTTGGCTAGACAGATTTACCTTATGTCTCAAGTTATTTTGCTTGAAGGCAGGAAACAGAAGAGTCTATGTTATAAAGGAAGCTATTGATAAGCCAAAGATGGAGATGGTAGAAAAGAAAATAAGGCTTTTGCTCTATTCCAGAAAGAGTGAGTGAGACTGACATTTTCATTTTTGGAAACATTGCTACAAAGATTATTAGAGAGATTATTGTCATATATGGATGTCTTCCAAAGCAATATAAAGGAGGAGAGTTCCATCAAACAGCTCATCTTTAGGTTAAGGGTTATTATTTAAGTTGTGTGTTATTTAATTTGCTATTTCACAAAACAAATTCCTTTTTGGTGAGAAGTTATGCTTTAAAATATAACATCCAAGTTACTTATTTTTGTAATCGTATCTATTTCCCATCTCAGAATTAGTCCTGTGAATTGGGAACACCACTGTACTAGGAGTCAGCAATGGAGGGATCTAATGGCAGTTCCTGCACTTACTGGCTAGAAACCCCTGGGAAAATCCCTGCAACTCTCAGAGGCTCGCTAGCTTCACACGTAAAACGAGGATGACAGTCTCACTAATTTTACCCATGACAGAAGGCTCCAGGTCATTTAACTTTTGTTATTGAATATCTACCTAGTACCAAGACCTATGATAGCATACTAATAAAGTTGACATGCATGAAACCATTTAGAGAGTTTGAAGATTCCAGGTATGAGGAATCATTATGCCAATTTGTTGAGAAAAAAGATGAACATAAATATTACTCGAGTATTTGAAGATATAATGTCGGAAGAATTTGAAACATTTACTTAATAAAAATGTATACACACACACTTTAAAACAAGGCCTTTGGAGAGTGAATTAATCCTTAGTTAATACATCAAATCTTTTTCCATTGACCCATTCAGATACCAGCTCTAGAATTTTTCCCTTCCCTGTGAGTCTCTTTCTCCCAGACATTAAATATCCTGTTCTGGCATACAAGCAGGAGTGCCTTAGGAAAAAAATAAAACAAATGAAGCTTCTTTCTAAAATGAAACAGTCACACCCCAGTGGGAACTTAGAAGCAAAGAATTAAGTCTGGATTGAGAGGTTTTCTTGTCTGGTCTTTAGTAGCACCATAAGTGACCTCCACACTATGACTGCAACACGTTTGCAGGGAGCTTATGATGTTACAGTCAGTCAATCAGTTATTCTCTAATAGATGCTTCCAACTTGACTATACAATCAATTATTTATTGAATTACTATTAAAGACACAGGGTAACATATACTTACATTAGATAAAAGATTATTTAGGGAAGGAAGCAACAGGCAGTAGCAGACAGATGAGTAATAGGCTATGGGGACAAGCCATGAGTAAAAGAGATGAAAAACATATGATGGGAATCTGAGCTGTGGAAAGTGAGGAAACATGAGAGAGAAAGGGCAGGGCTGGCAGGTGGTGAGCAATCAAGTGCTAAGGAGGTCAGTTTGGACAATGACTCAGGCAAGAAAGAAGGCAGAGGGCTAGGAGTGGGAAGGTGTTGAGTCAAAGTGGAGAAAAGTGCCTCAGCCAAGGCACCTGGTAAGGATGTCTCTGAATGGAAGCACCTAGGCTAAGAATGCAGATGTGTCTGTGAGGGTGGCTGGTTGGAGGTAGGGGGGAAAGGCAGGTTGGAGACCGAGTCTTTAACAGCACCTCCCACCAGAAAACTCTAATTCATTGGTTGTACACCAGGACTGGTGTGACAAGAGCAGCCTCTGGCTAGGAGGCCTGCCAGGCAAAGTCTAATAATTGTCTATGGCCAGGCCTTTAAGATCACAGGCAGGATTTTAGGCTAGAGCGAGACCCCTCTGTGTTGAGGATGGTAGCATGAGGAAAATTATGGCTAGGACTTTCTCCAACAAGAGCGGAAATAAGTTGGGAGAGCTGGGGCAAGGTGAGATTGCAGTCTTTCAGATTCACAGGAGACTTTTAGACGGACGAGGGAGGCAGGGCGCTGAATTCCACTGCAGGTTGGGTAGACGTGGGCACAGCGCTTCCATCTGTCTCAGAAGTCTGATTCTTCATCTTCAAAACAGGATGTTACTTGCCTATGGATTTGGGTTAAGTGAGGAGATATTGAGAAAATGCTCTTAGTTCATATTGAGGCTATGTCCACTGGTTGGGTTCAAGACATCAGCACAAAACTCATTCTGAAGGATGAGCCAGCACCCTAAGCCAGACCCAATAAGAGAGCTGTGTTAGGTTGAATAATGGCTCCCAAAGGCTCATGTCTTAATCCCTGGAAACTGTGAGTGGGATGTTATATGGCAAAAGGGGCTTTGTGGACATGATTAAGTATCTTAAAATGGGAGATTATCCTGGTTTTTCAGGACATAATCACAAGGGTCCTTATAAGAGGTAGGTAGAGGGAGGTGATACCAGATGACGGAAAGGTGCAGTGATGACAGAGACAGATGTTGGCATAGCACAGTCACAAGCCAGGGGATATTGATAGTCTTCGAAACTGGAATGGACATACCATGGATTCTCCCTCCCCTAGAGCCCCCAGAAGGAGCCAGCCCTGCAGACACATTGATTTTAGCCCAGTGAATCCCAGTTCGGGCTCCTGATGTCTAGAACAATCATGATACATTTGTGTTGTCTTAAGCTGCTATATTAGTGGTAATTTTTGAGAGTGGCAACAGGAAACTAATACAAGAACCTTAGTTATCAGTTGAATGTACACACTTGTGGAGAGCTTGGCTTTCGACAATCAACTTTGTCTCTTAGCCCTGTTCTCCCTGAACCTGCATCTGATTAATGCACTTTTCAACTGAGTGATGGAGGGACATTAAGGGGTATTTTTTTGCTGGAGAAGCCAAGAAGGTGCAGAGCAATAGAAACAGGAGGTGCAGAGCCACTGAGCTAGAAATAATCTGGTTTGCAGGTACATGGGAAACATACCTTAGAATCCTGCCGTGGTATGAGATAGTGGCCCAGCAACATTTGAATTCATTATATTAAAGTGGCTTTGTGATACTCCCTCAGTAATGTGGCCTAAGGAATTTGTTATGTATTCTCATAGATTTTTAAACAAAATTAGTGACCTGAAACTTAGATTTTTCATCTCCTCTCCTAACTTTCCTTTTTGATGGCTGTTACCTTTGACAAACACTTTGGAGCCAACACTGTTTTATGTCTATGTAAGTATCTCAGGCCCTGAGATCTCTGCATATGGAAAACAGCTTTTAGTGCAGTGTTTAGCTTTGCATTAGCTAAAGGCCACCAGTTTGACCCTACGTCCACATTGTTTCACTGAAGCATTGAGAAGGGCAAGCATACGGAGAACCTCACAGACCTTGGCAAATGTTGAGAAGAGCTGGGGACCATGTGGCTACCAAAAGTGACCACATTCACAGTTCCAACAAGCCACAACCTCGATTTTTGTTTGACCTCTTTTCCTTCCCTTCCCTTTTTCTCTTGCCTTCTGGATGTCCTCCTTCTGCCCATTCTCCCAGTCCATTAGCACCTCCACTGGAGGAAGAATTGCAGAGAGGAGAGAAAAAATGTAACTCCCATAAACCAATTTTGCTACTTGTCAGAGGCTATTGCACAAGGCTTATGAGAGATGAAGGTGAAAATTGTTGATAGAAAAAGGTTTGAAATAGTTGTAGGGTTTATTTGTTCAGAGAAACTGCATTAATTGAGAACAGAAGGTCAGAGTCTTTTGTTCATTTGCAACTAGCATTTTTATTCTGAGTGGAGAATTTTGTGTTTACTAAACCTACTCTATAAATGAATAGAAGGGAGAGGGAGATGAGAAGTTTTTCTCTGACTTCTCTGAATTGTTAGTAGAATGTGTATTTTAATTATGTCTCTTGGTACTTTTCATAGAAGTGATAGTAGATCCTTTTTGTTTGTTTTGAAATAATTTTCCATTATTTGCTTGGCACATGGTTATACCACCACACATTAATCTTTATTTTATTTTTCTCTGAGGAAACACTTTTAAATATGATTGTTTTCTTCATAATGGCTTTAAGGTAAGCTCTACATTCTTCTCCCTGATACGTAATTTCCCAGTTACAGAGTTGATAGCAGAGGCAGAACTAGATATTTGTACAACAGCATCTGAAGGGCTTATTGGCACTTCTGCAAAGACGTATTTCTGGAGAATCAAATAAGAACTAATAAGAAGAAAGTATAGAGGTAGGATATAGACTTGATGCAAGAATCTTCTAATATCTAGAGCTCCTCGGCAATGTGATGGGAGGAGTGATGTTGAAAGTGTCAAAGCGAAGGTTGGTTGGCTATTTACTGTAGAGGAGATTAGTGAGCATAGTAAAGGTTAAAGCAGAAGAAAAGTCATGTTTCTTCTACCTTTGAGAGTAATATAATTAAAGTGTCACTGTATTTTGTTTTCCTCAAATAGCCAACCTTTGATAAGCTCATATTCAACTTAAGCTGTAAATGCTTTTACAATCTGTAATACTCTCTTTCACCCATCTGTTCAAATCACATTCAGCCTCAAAGGGTCAGTTAGAGCATAACTTTTTTAGCCTTTGCTCCACTCAGTGAACTTTCTTTCCTTGATTATTGAAACATTCAATAACTGCATCTCTCACTCTAGCATTTCATTATATACCAATGCTTGTATTGTTATCTAACTTTTTCACATGTTCATATCTTATCTCTGCAAAATTGACAAGTTCTGAAAGGCATGAACAGTACAAGGCTGACTACATATTAGGATTTTCTTTTTTCTTTTTCCAATGATTAAAGTGAACTTTCCTTATGTTGTGTAGAAATGAATAACTTGAGGGTTTCAGTGAATTTTTTTCTTCTGTCATTGATGAGACCTCTAAGATGCACCACCTTGCCAACTGTAAACAATCTTTATAGGGAGATTGTTTCTTTTACGGAATGTATTAGGTAGATATCTTTCTGGAGTCAGGCTGGAGAAATGCTTAACTTTCTTTAGCATCATAAGCCTTGAATATCCGTATTTCTGATCTTTTTAAAATGTCACTGTATGGCAAAATGGAATAACGACATAAGCAGCTTCATAAAAGATAGCTCATAAGGTTGCAGGACTACAAAAGTTTAAAAGTAGAACTACAGGAATGAATTTCTTAAGACTATAATAATGAAACAGTATTATTTGACTACCAAATATTATAGCTTTGACATAGTTCAAAAATGAAAAAATCTTCAACCCTTTTCTATAAAGGTATTTTGAGTTTGTTCACCTTTCTCAGATTGGTTTTTGCATAAAGTTAGTTGAAGACAAACTGCAGCTGCTGTTCATGAAAATATATATGGGAATAGACAGTCATTCCTAGGGTAACCATTAAGTAGGTAAATTTTGCCATAGGACTACCTAAATCCTTTGCCTCAAAAGTGCACTGTAAATTAAAACATCATGAATTAATGTCATTATGAATTCGTTTAGTGAACCCACATCAGACAACTTATGGCATAAGTTGTGGCACCAAGAGGTAATTTTTCTTTCATTTACATTGTTTTAAAACTTAATATGACAACATCTGCTTTATTTAGCTCAGTGTTGTGTGTGGAATAAAAGAAAACCATAGACTTGAAAAAACTGAAGACTCTCTTAGGTGGCAAGACCCCCTCTTCTGGGGCACAGCAGGACACACTTGACTCAGAATTAGTGCCCCTTTGGAGTGAGTCTCAACAAGCTATTTGGAGTCACCTAAGCTTCCCCACCCCTGTTCCCCAGGCAAGAGAAAGTCCACCTCTTTTTCAGAGGCTGTGAAGCAGAGTTGTTGCATGCATGTTTAGAACTTAGACCTGATTTTTTTAAGCTGAGTGGTAGTATTTTTATTATTTTTCTTAAAGCTACAAATCACACACACACACACACACACACACACATCCCAGAATGAATAGTTTTAAAGAATGACTAAAGGAAATAGAATGAGATGAGTGAAGTAGAGGACATTCTTTCCACCTGAGCATGAAGCACCCAAAAGGGAAGGAAGAAATATCATTCCATTTTTCCAGTTTTCTTGGTTTTGTAGGTACAAGTTTTTTTTGATCCCATGTTGAAAGCTAAAGGACCTTGGGGATGGATATTTATCTTCCTCCATGTCAACCACCCATGATAAAATAGTTTCCTTTGAGGGTGAGCCTTTAGGTAAGGGAGCAGCATGCTATAGGAGTATTTCAAGATGATTTTTCCTCTCCCCCCACCAGAGGCAGGAGATGATTTTTCTCTGATTATCACAGTAAGAACCCAGTGGAACTCCTGGAGGCAAAACTCATGAAAGTTGGCACACCTCTGGAGTTTTAAACTCTCAAGCTAGTCCACATCGAGCCTTTACAATTCATCAATTGCAGTTTAAGTTTTCATATGGTTACTGGCTCCAGGTAAGGGCTTCTCCTCGTCTTCTGCTTCCAGGAAGCTGTGATTCTCTGTATTCACTTGTCTCTTCAGATTTCTGGAGAGCAGTTTTCCCTGTGACCTCAATTCTCTAAGACAAGTTGTTGATTTTCAGTTTGTTCGGCTTTTTCCTTGTTGTGAGGATGGAGTGTGACTTCCAAGCTCTCTGCATGGCAGACCAGAAGCTAGAAATCCTTCACTGTCTCTTCTATGCATTATTGTTCCCAAGGCCTTGACGCCACCAGAAGGCCAAGCAGGTAACATTTAGTGCACAAGCCAAGATGTGTTTAATGCATGATATCACAACATGACTTGTTCATTTTCATATCATGGTTTAGATTATTTAAAATGTTGTACAGGCCTGGAAAGCCTCTAAGCAATACTGGAAACACCTGTGCCTTATGGAATTTGGACTGGCATGTTGAGGTTCTGTTGTGTGGGAACCCTTTTGAAAATCTCCAAAGGCAGATGGCTCCTACAACAATCCTCATATACATGTCCCCATCTGCAGTGTGGTTCCTCTGCTCCTTCCTTTGGGTCTGACCTTGAAGATAAGTCTCTCTGAGAGATGGAATTCCCACAGCTCCTCTGAGCAAGTTCTTGGAGCCACTAACGCTGTGATGTTCCAGAAATCCTTTTCCAAATCAAGTTAACAGAGGAAGGAAGCAAATAAATTAATAGTTTGAGGAAAAAAATGTTAGTATGGGAAGAAAATTAATTCAATTTTATAACTGACACTAGGACCTTTTGTAGGTGCTTTGGGATGTTTTAAGACTTTATACTTTGGTGATTTAGCTTTCCAGATCCTGTTATTTGTGATGATTGTCGAGGGTATTTCTTGATTCCTGTATTTAGAGTAGAAACGGGAACACTTGACTTCTCTCTGGTGCTTATAGAATAGCCTCCTTTTAGAGATTCTAGTATTTCCAAGTGCCTACTTCTTGCCTTGCAATTTAGTTAACTGGTTATTCCATGCAGTAATGTTATTACATCCTTGATATCCAAAGTCTCTGTGGTTTGAGATTGACCTAGCAAAACTGGCCCCCTGGACTTGGACATATCCCCACCAGGCAAAGAAATCACAGTAACTGCAAACACTTCTGGAGATTATTTCAAATTTGTTTGGGTACTCATTGTGATTTAAAGTTCCAGAGGGATCAGAATTTGTCCAGTTGATATTTTGCAATATTCTCAGCATCTGTAATGCTTATAAGAACTATGAGTATATCTAACAAGAAAGAAAGAATTTCAGGCCAAGGTAAGTGGCTCACGCCTGTAATACCAACACTTTGGGAGGCTGAGGTGGTTGGATCACCTGTGGTCAGGAGTTCAAGACCAGCCTGGCCAACATGGCGAAACCCTGACTCTACTAAAAATACAAAAATTAGACAGGTGTGGTGGCACACACTGGTAATCCCAGCTACTTAGGTGGTTGAGGCAGGAGAATCGCTTGAATCTGGGAGGTGGATGTTGCAGTGAGCCAAGATCATGCCACTGCACTCGAGCCTGGGTGACAGAGCAAGACTCCATCCCCCAAAAATTTTTTAACCAACTTACTACCCAGTAATTCAGAGAAGAACTATGAACAAGTGATTCATAAAAACAGGGCAGGGTAGGCCGGGTGTGATGGTTCAGGCCTATAATCCCAGCACTTTGGGAGGCTGAGACGGGCGGATCACGAGGTCAGGAGATTGAGACAATCCTGGCTAATACAGTGAAACCCCGTCTCTACTAAAAATACAAAAACTTAGCCAGGCACGGTGGTGGGCGCCTGTAGTCCCAGCTACTCTGGAAGCTGAGGCAGGAGAATGGTGTGAACCCAGGAGGTGGAGCTTGCAGTGAGCCGAGACTGCGCCACTGCACTCCAGCCTGGGTGACGGAGCGAGACTCCGTCTCAAACAAAACAAAACAAAACAAAAACCAAAAAAAAAACAGGGCAGGCTCAAGTGCAAAATTCAATCACCTTGGTATGTTCCTGGATTTATTTTTGTTTCCCAAAGCCCTTTATGTGAAGTGGTGGACTTGAGGCAGAAAGAGCTGGTCAACTAGTTTAAAACATAAGAAGAAGAATAACAATTTGTGGTGACTGGCTCTTACTACATGCCAGGTACTGTGCTAAATATTTAACGTAAATTATTTCATTTCATTCTCTTGACAATCTTATGAAAACGGTGCTATTATATTTTCATTTTACAGATGAAGAAATTGAGGTCAGAGAAATAGAGTCCAAGTTCTTACAGCTACAAAGAGACAGGGTTCAGCTTTGAACCCAAGGACCTTAACTCTAGGAATAATTTAACCACTGTACTATATCAAGAGGTAGTGCAGTCTCTTATCTTCAGGTTGTTCCCTATTTGGTCTAATATGAGTAGCATCAAAAAGTCCATTCACCTACATCTATCTTGTCAAATGCAAGATGACACTCATGTGGTATGTACTGGTGATGCTTGCCTTCCTGCATGTAAAGGTGAGCTCTCCTGGGGCCTGGGAGTAAAGGTGGAGATAACTTACTAAACACCTTAGTTCTGAACACCTTAGTATTTGTTATAGATTGATTGCTTTTATTGATGAGGGCATCTTAAGTCTAAAGTCAGATGTTTAGAACTGAATGTTTTTGTTCATGCACTCACCATAGCCTTGCCACTATCTGGCTGTGTAGAACTCAGGCAAGTTCGTAAAGCTCTTTGTGCTTGCATTTTCTCATGTATAAAATGGAGGTAATGATAGAACCGACTACATAAGATTGTTGTCAAGATTAAATGAGATAATATATAAAAGGCACCTACCCAGTGCCTAGTATGCAATAAGCCTTCAATACTTGTTATTATTATCACTCTTAGACCAATGAGATAAAGAGGAGGTCAAATCTCATTCCCATTTGATACATTCTTGTTCAGATTTATCTTCAGAATGGAAACCACAAGTTCACTTAATTGCCCTCCTTTGGGACTTGCCAATTGTCTGATAATCCTCCTCAAGTCAACTATCAGGATTCTCCAAAGCCATTGTATTTATTTTTTTTTTCATAATGTGTGTTTGGGGATAGAAGAGGAATATGATTGGTATTTTCAACCGTTAGAATGGCATGAAACTCTCCAAAAATAAGAAGCCCAGCAGTTGGCAACATGGTGGTGTTCTTAGATTCCCAAGTTCACATCCTGTGAGGTTTGCCATTGTCACAGCTCTGGGTCTTTGCCTAGGCTGTTCCTTCTGCTTTAAAGTCTCTTGTTCCATGACAGTTCTACATTGGTCTTGCTTGTCTACCTGTAAAACCCCTACTGCTTTATAGCAAACATTTGTCTTTACTTCTCTTCTTTTTCATTTGATCCAGAAGTTAATCTGTCTTCCTGCAATGGGAAATATGCCATTGTGTGACTTTTGGTAGGCTAAAGGAGTCCTCTCTTTACAGAGGCAAAACCCTGGCAATGTGAGTGCTGGCATGTTGTCTAAGATGCTTTTCCCTGAGAATCTGAACCTGGAAAGAAATTATAAAAATAATCAAAAGACATTCTGTGGCACCTACATGGTATACAGGGTCCCGTAGTGGGTATACTATGACTCCATCAGTGGTGTGCTGGAACCAGCTGGTACAGGCTTCCCAGAACCAATTCTTAAAATTTCCAGATTTGCATCAGTTGTTAAACATATTTATTATGAATTACTAAATTACACAAACTAATAACTACATAAATTATACTATAAAAAAGGTAAGAGATTTTCAAAGTCATCAGTTCCTAATTCTTATGCCTTTGTGGTTATTTATGCTTGTCATAATATGATTAACATATATATATGTGATATCATATATACACACATATATCATATATATCACATATATATCATATATATCACATATATATGATAAATTCTATATAGTGGTGTGGTGTGTTACTGTTCATTTTTTCCCAGCTCTAATTCAGTGATACCATATTGGCAGCTTGAAATCACCCACAGTGAAAATATTTACACCATGAGAATTGGCAAATGTTACAAATCAGGTTTTTTTTTTTTTTTTTTTTTCTTGGAAAGCTAGTCTCTAACATTTACCAGCACACCACATCCAGTGTTTAATGGTGGTGATGCCAGGCTCACCATCTACAGTCCAGATAGCAGCAGGTTGTCCTCACCGGCCTGTATGTCCATGACTGACCATCAGACTCACATTGTTTCTACCTCCATCCTGCGCCTGACCCTCTAGTTTTCCTAAAAGTCTGTGAACTCATCTATATTCCTCCAATATAGACCGTCCCCAACTTACGATGATTTGACTTAAAATTTTTCAACTTTACAATCGTGTGCAACTGTCATTATTTTGACATAATGTACAGTATTTGACAAGTTACATGAGCTATGCAACACATTATTATAAAATAGGCATTGGGCTAGATAATTTTGCCTAACTGCAGGCTACCATGTTATGAGCATGTTTAAGGTAGACTAGGACAAGCTGTGATGTTCAGTAGATTATTTAGATGCATTTTTGACTTACGACATTTTTAACTTAAGATGGGTTTATCAGGATGTAACTCCATTGTAAGTCAAATAGCATCTGTATATTCCGTTTTTGCTCAAGTTAACCCATTTCTATTTCCAAGTAAGAATCACAGCAGTTTTATCATATTTTCAAAATCTATCACAGACAACCAACTCTGACACCCCTCACCATATGTACATACTTTCCTTTTGCTACATGTAGCTGTTATTCAGACTTCTATATTTGCACCGAGCACAGCATTGTAATATATTTGTTTATACCTCTGTGTCCTTGAAGCTAGGAACCTTGTCTTATTTACCTTTATTTCTCAAGGTGCTATCACCAGGCCCACAACAGAGAAGGTCATAAATAAATTATTTATTTACTTATAAATAGTAAGATTTACTTATAAATAAATAATTGTTTGTAATGATTAAACAGTTCATAATTATTAAACAGTAATAATTGCTTGTAGTTGTTTGTTGATTTTCTTCATAAGGAAGCTGGGGGTTGTGTGGTGGCAGTTGTGGATGCATTCCATTGCTCATGGGACCAACACTTCTGAAATGACCTCCAACATCACTGTGATTCAGGAAAGGTGAATAGGGACATGCAATTTGAATCCTCCTTTGTTTACTGTAGCTGAAGCTGCATGACTCAGAAACTCTGTGGAGAAGGGACAGGAGAGGATATGGTGATGTTATCATTCAGAAACTGAAAGATAATGTCCAGTAAATCTTCCACTCAAAATAAAAATCTATGCTTAGGAAGAATAAAAGAAAAGGTCAGATTCAAAAATTAAAGAGCATGAACCACAAAGCAACAGCACAAAAAACGGTTGATGGCTAACCAAAAGAAAACTATCAATGATAGGAAAAATTGAAGAAGAATATACAGAAAGAAAACCAGAGAATATATATATAAGAACACAGCCAAAATATAAAGTATCTTTAATTTTGAAAGGAGTTTTGATTGTCTCCTTATGTATGAAGGATTTTATGGGCTGTACTTAAATTTAATCCAGTGCTTTCAGAATAAGGCAAGGGAATGTAGTTCTATCAGTAATATTTGTAATCTGAATTAGGGACTTTGTTACTAGCACCCTTCGAATTAATGTGGTCAGATATAGTTTTAATTGACACAATAATTTTCACAGTGGGTGTAATGATTTATATAAATGTAAATCCAAAATTGTACTCTGATCTAATCAGTCTACAATTACTGTTGAAGTAAACATGTGAACTGTATTGTCAAGGGAATAAATCTAATGAAAAAGCTGCAGGGAAAATTGCTTATTATGCTCATAAAAGATAAAGGAATCAATATGAGGTCTGTTTGTTACATGGTTTTGCATAACTTATTAACTGAACAGACATTTAAAGGATTTTCTAAGTTTTCTCTGAATTGTCAGATAAGAATGTTAGAAGCAGAACAGATAAAATAATGAATGTAAAAGTTCTAAATATTAATACATTAAAACAATAAAGTATAAAGAGTATCTAGAACAGCAAGAATCTCTAAAATGGTAAAGTGGGGATACACATAAAAGCCCATAACACATAAAAATATTCCTTCATAAAAGCAGTGAGAACATTGGAAAAAAAAATGTCAACATAAACTTGTTCAGAACTTTGAAAATTAAGCAGTCTTGCAACAATTCAAGGAGTAAAATTTATTTAAGAAACGCTGTTTACATCTTGGTACAAAAAGGGATACTTAAAAAACAAACTTTATTGAAGTATAATTTACCTACCATAAATTTAACTCATTTTTAGCTGTGCAACCAGTGATTTCTACTAAATTTATTATGTTGGAAAACTATCACCATAATCTAATTGTAGAACATTTCTATCCCCTCAGTAAGATCCCTCATGGCCTGGCATGGTGGCTCATGCCTGTAATCCCAGGGCTTTGGGAGGCTGAGGTGGGAGGATTGCTTTAGTTTAGGAATTCAAGGCCAGCCTGAGCAACATGGTGAAACACTGTCTACAAAAACCACACATATTGGCCGGGTGTGGTGGCCTGTGCCTGTAGTTCCAGTTACTCTGGAGGCTGAGGTGGGAGGATCACTTGAGCCTTGGAAATCAAGGCTGCAGTGAGCCATGATGGTACCATACCACTGTACTCCACCCTGGGTGACAGTGTGAAACCCTGTTTCAAAAAAAAAAAAAATCCCTAATGCCTGCCATGAATTTGAGAGTTATTATAAAGGATGCCTTAAATGCCAAGAACTCACACATAGACATAGACCTTCCTTTTGTTCTTTTCCTTTTTTAGTCTATCCCAGTCATTCTCAAATTCATGGCATATTCTAGTTATTAAACGACATGTGGATTTTTTTGTGGATATTTTAAAGTATTTTAGGGGTAATTTTTACTGTATTTTATTTTTGCTTCATGTAGGACATTAGATTCTTTAGATAATCATAATTAAAATTTGCTATCTTCTTTAACCCAATGGTTACTAAGAAAACATTTATTAAATATCCAAGTGGCTGAGATTTTTTGTTCAATTGTTTAAACATTGCCAGTAGTTTGTAATCTTGTTGTGTTTTATTAAAAAATGGAATGTTGAAGTTTTGCTTTGGATTTAGTGAAAAGAACTTGAAGCTAGTTATGGTCATTATTTTAAATGCTTAATGAACATCTAAAAGACTATGTTAGCTTCAAAATATAATACATTTCATTGTATTATTAAAATTATCTAAATCCTTATTTATATTTTCTCATTTGATGTGTCAGTGACTAAGATAGGCGTACCATTATAATTATGTTTTAGTCTATTTCTCTCCTTAAAAGTCTTAGAATTTTTTCTTCATTTGTTTTGGTGCTTTGCCATCAGGTACATAAACTCTCATGCTTTCATGACTCCCTTGTACTAGCTTATTATGACTGGATTTTGTATTATAGTTTTAATAAATATAAAATTACATATCTAAGGATTTTTTCCTGTCAAAACTATCACCTCAACTACATCTTTTTTGCATTTGAATGGAACTTATCTTTGAGTTTTAAAATTTCTATATCCTTTTGTTTTTTGTCATATTTTTTATAAACAACATATAGTTAGTTTTAATTTAGAAAGTGGGCTAGATATATTTTACTATGAGCACATAAAAACTAACCTCACACTTTTTGTTTTGTTTTGTTTTTGAGACAGAGCCTTGCTTTGTTGCCCAGGCTGGAGTGCAGTGGCGAGATCTCGGCTCACTGCAACCTCTGCCTCTTGAATTCAAGCCAACCTCCTACCTCAGCCTCCTGAGTAGCTAGGACTACAGGCATGTGCCACCACACCCAATTAATTTTAGTATTTTTAGTGGAGATGGGGTTTCACCATGTTGGCCAGGCTGATCTTGAACTCCTGACCTCAGGTGATCCACCTGCCTCAGTCTCCCAAAGTGCTGGGATTACAGGCGTGAGCCACCACACCCAACCAACCTTATATTTTTTAGCTAATGCACTGTATTCCATTACCTGTATACCATTACTCAGTAACTTCCTATGAGTAAGCATTTGGGTTATTTCCAGTTTGAATCTTTGGTTATTATAAATGTGGTGATGAACAAAATCATATGTATAGCTTTCTGTATGTGAAATTATGTAAATAAAATGAATTACATGCAATGGTGTTTGTGGATTAAAAGGTAAGTGTATTTTAGTTCCTTGATATTGCCAATGTATCCATCAAAAAATTTACATTGGATATGGAAAGTACAACAGGCTATAATTGTATGCAGATTTATTTCTCTTCCCATTCAGCTATTAAAGATAAGGAGACACTATCTGCTGGAAGAGAGAAAACAATCCAATTTATTTTTCTTCCAAATGAATAACTGATATTTCCAACATTATTAAATAATCCTTATTGCTTTTTGAAATGTCATTTTCATTATATTTTGACTTCCCATATAAAATGAATAGACTTCTAATCGGTATATTTTTCCAGTATCATGGTGATGTACCATATTGTTATGATTTCTTTTTTTTTGAGAGGGAGTCTTGCTCTGTCACCCAGGCTGCAGTGCAGTGGTGCAATCTCCACTGCACTGCAGCCTCCACCCTCTGGGCTCAAGCAATCCTCCCACCTCAGCCTCCCAAGTAACTGGGACTGCAGAGGCATGCCACCATGCCCAGCTAAGTTTTTGATTTTTTGGTAGAGACAGGGTTTTATCATGTTGCCCAGGCTGGTCTCAAACTCCTGAGCTCAAGAGATCCACCTGCCTTGGTCTCTCAAAGTGCTGGGATTACAGGTGTGACCCACCGTGCCTGGCCATATTGTTATGATTTCTATTATTATGGTTTCTTTCTAATTTGGTCTTGAGGTATTTCTCTTGGGTGTGGCCAAAAGCCAAGATAGACCTCTCTACAAGAGCCCTGATGGGGGAGTTAGGTTTGGTTGTGTGTGTCGGGTGAGACACAATGAGGAAGTTAAACTAAAATGCACAAAACAGAAGAAATTCATTGCTTATAGGTCCCAAAAGGGTTAGGAGTACCAAGAGGACATCTGGGAATGGCAAGGAGCTTCACCAGTAGGTGGAGAGAGAGAGAGTGGGGACCCGTGGGTGTTATGCCTTAGGCTTTCTTGTGGGGTTGTGGATTGGGTAGTTTTAAAGAAAACATACACAAATTGGGGAGTGTATTTACATGTCTCTGGTTTTGACCATTAGGTTTTATCATGATAAGCAGTTATGGCGTGTGCTGGGTTTGGGGTCAGTGAATGAGGAACAAGCATGCCACGTTACAACAAACACTCAGGGAGGGAAAGTTTTAGCTAGTCTGAAGGTGACAGGGTAGGACTGAGTTTCAGACACCTTATGTCAGACCTAAAATTGGATATCAAGGCAGCAACTATACTAAACAAATTTATGATACAAACTTTTTAAAAAACATTATTTTAGCTTTGTATGTTAATATATATCATATCACAGTTTGCACTTCAATTATACCTCATTTACATACACATGGCAATGACAGAAAAATATAAAAATAGAAATCAAAAACATTGTTATATAAAAAATGTGATATACATTTTTTGGTTAACCCTTATTGGAACAAAAAAGTGAAATGATGAATGATGTGTGTGGCTAAAGCTATTGAGCTGTTGTTCTCTGAATTATGAAGTGGATTGTGTTGGTCAGGGCCTTGACTCTGTGTAGTAGAGGGGACAAAACTATTTCATACAACTGAGGGGCTCGAGACAGGCTTACTACTTCTTGAAGTGAGGAGCTGGAGTATACCACTCTCAAACCCAGTTTTGAAAGCAGACAAACAGGTAAACTGAGGCCAATTTATGCATGGAGCATGAAACCAGCATTAACTTCATACCCAAGCCAGGTACAGATATAAGGAAATTAGAGACAAATACCTTGTGAATACAGATGTAAAAATCCCCAAGAAAATACTAGAAAATGCAATACAGCAGCATATTAAATGGATTGAACACCATGGCTAAATGGAATTATTCTAGAAATGCAGCATATGAAAACCAACCAATGTAATATATCATCTTAGTACAATGGAAGGAAAAACTCACATAATCATCTCAACTGATGCAGGAAAAGCATCTGACAACATCCAACACCCTATCATGATAAAAAGAAAAAAAAAAAACACACTCAAAACACTAAGACAAAGGGAACTTTCTCAACATGATGAAGGGTATTTATGAAAGCCTACAGCTAATATCATACTCAATGGCAAAAGACTAACAGCTTTCTCCCTAAGATCAAGGACCAGACAAGGAAGCCTGCAATCACTACTCCTGTTCCACCTGGTCCTGGAAGTTCTAGCCAAAGTAATTAGACAAGAAAAAGGAATCAAAGGCATCTAATTTTAAGAGAAAGAAGTAAAACCATCTCTATTTACACATAGCATGAACTTACACATATTAAGTCCTAAAGAGCTCACAATAAAACTACTAGAACTGATAAACACATTCAGCAAAATTGTGGAATGTAAGATTAACATGTAAGAATTGATTGCATTTCTAACACTATCAATGGCCAATTCAAAAAGGAAATTTAAAAAGCAATTCTATTTGTACTAAGTGAAAGAGGCCAAACACAATCACAAAACACAAAAAGCCACATATCATAGGATTCCATTTATATGACATATCTACAATAGACAAATCCACAGAGACAGCAGATTAGTGGTTGCCAGAAGCTAGGAATAGGATGTAATGGGGAATGACTGCTTGAAAAGCAAGGGGTTTCCTTTTGATGTGATGAAGTGTTATGGAACTAGATAGTGTTGATAGTTGCACAACACTCTGAACGTATTAAAAGTCACTGGGTCAGGCGCGGTGGCTCATACCTGTAATCCCAGCACTTTGGGAGGCCGAGGTGGGCGGATTACCTGAGGTCAGGAGTTCGAGACCAGCTTGGTCAACACGGTGAAACCCTGTCTCTACTAAAAATACAAAAATTAGCAGGGCATGGTGGCACATGCCTGTAATCCCAGTTACTTGGGAGGCTGAGGCAGGAGAATTGCTTGAACCTGGGAGATGGAGGTTGCAGTGAGCCAAGATTGTGCCACTGTTCTCCAGCCTGGCAGACAGAATGAGACTCTGTCTCAAAAAAAAAAAAAAAAAAAAAGTCACTATACTAAACAAACGTATGATGCAAACTTTAAAAAAAATTATTTTAGCTTTATATGTTAATATATATCATATAATAGTTTGCATTTCAATTATACCTCGTTTACAGACACACAGCAATGACAGATAAATATAAAAATAGAAATCAAAAACATTGTTATATAAAAAATATGATATACATTTTTGGTTAACCATTATTGGAACAAAAGTGAAATGATGAATGATGTGTGTATGTTTAAAGTGGTTGAAATTGAAATTGTGAATTTTATGTGATGTGAATTTTACCTCAAAGGAAGATAAGAAAACATTAGGAAAAATATAAAAAGTTGGACAAATTTAATTATAAATAATAAGGGTAGAAAATGTTCAAATATTTTGTGAATTATAGAACTCGTGAATTGACCAAACTTGTCCATTTGGACTGGACTGAAAAACTAATACAGATACATGCTGTTTAAAGGAGACGTATGTAAATCAAGTTTCTAGGAAAATAAAATGATGGAAAAAGATGAAGCAAAAAAAATTAACTCAAAGAAATGTAGTTTGTCTATATAATTATCAGACAAATATATTTTAAGACATAAATCAATCTTGTTATAGGGTGGGTCATTTATAACGACAAAAGGTACAACTCACCAAGAAGAATAAAACAGTTTGGTGTGTACCTAATAAATATCCTCAAAATATATAAAGCAAAAAATGATAATATAAGGAAAAACTGACAAATCCATTTTAGTGGGACATTTTAACATTCCTTTCTCAATTAAATCTGAGCAACAGGTTTGAAGTAAAGGAAATATAAAAAGTCAACCATTCAGCAATGAATTCACTATCCCAGAGCACATTTTTCACAAACATACATAGAAAGTTACAAAAAAGATCTTATCTAATTGATCACAGATTAGTGAGCATAACACATTTCAAAAATAGGTATAGATAAGGTTCTCTCTCTGATGCTACCTCCCTTGCAGTTACTTCCCAGTGTCTCTTCTAAACTCTGTCATTCAGTTATCACAAAACCATGCCTTTAAATCAGAATCTCCTTACTGTCAATTTAGTTCAGAGATATGATGGGTTTAATCACAGGATATTTAGCAAAATTAAAAACTCCTCAGCCATCATTCAACATATTTATCTTAAATACTCTAATACTGTAATAGGATTGTCTCACTAGAACTCAAAAGGCCACAGTATTGTTAATCACTTAAACTCCTGTTTGATGCGTGACCTTAGTTCCTCTAAGGACTTAGGGAGTCAAAGTAAATGGAATTTCTACAGTATGTTCAAAATTACCATAGAGTATCTTATCTTAAAACCAAGCCAAGTATAATTATAATAATATTGTTAATAACAGCAGATACTAATTATTAGACATGCTAAGTTGCTAGGTCCCTGATTTTTTCAAATGATAATAGTAGTATTTGTCTAGCACGTATTAAATCCCTGACTCTATTCTAAGTGCTTTACAGGTATTATCTTATTTAACCCTGCAAAACTTTATAAAGTAGGTGTTATGGTTTTTCCCATTTTTACAGAAGAGAAATTGCAAGCTTAGAAAATTTAAGAAACTTGCCCAAGCTTACACAACTAATAAGTGGTATTATAGAGATTCAAACTAAGATCTCCTACTCCAAAACCCAAGCCATTAACCCCTACCCTACCCTTCCTCTCCACGTATCTCATTTTATTTATTGATCATTGTCTTCTTAGTAGCATTATAGTACAGATAAGGCAAGTGAGGCCCCAGGAGGGCAAATAAGCTTCCCAAGACCAGAGCTAATCAGTAGCAGAACAGGCCTTGAAAATTCAGTTTGCCTGATTTCCACACCTGTGCTCTTAACGTCTCTGCACATCTGTTTAGACTAGAGCCTCGGCAAAAAAATGAGCTTACTCTCTCTAGAAAGCAAAGCATGATTTCTGACAAAATCCTTGGCCACCAACTCATGCTTTACTCAACCACTAAAACACAAGCCTTTTTTCAGCCATAATTTCAACTGACAGTTGATTAATTCAAAGAGCCTTTTAAAAAGAGAATCGTAAATAATGAGACAGAGTTCCTTAAATGTTTTATTTTAACTTAAGGTATATAACATTACATTTATGTGCCAATCTTTTGATATAGGGCCAAGGCCTTTTCTCTGAATATGGATGTGCTAATTGGAACTCTTTTTGTTGCCATCTTTCTTGCATCAACCACACCCCTAATGCATCTGCTAGGATTTTCAGATTAAAGCAAAACTGGAATCTAAAGACATTTATGAAGCAATCTAAGTGCAAATTCCCACTCAGTTTTGACACATATTTCTAAAACATTTATAGTTTTCTTGCATATGTATGTTGCATACACTATATATGTAACACAAATACATAATATATAAATGTATGCACATAAATATGTATACGTATAGACATATATCACTATACAATATTTATATATGATACATAATAAAATGTTTGTTAGTGATTTTTTCACATTTTCCCAAGCATTTTACTTAACTTTCACTGAAAAAACACTGATTAAATGTCTTTATCACATTTTCCCAAGCATTTTACTTAACTTTCACTGAAAAAACACTGATTAAATGTCTTTATCACATTTTCCCAAGCATTTTACTTAACTTTCACTGAAAAAAACAACTATATTTCCTGTAGCACACACATATATTGTTAATTAGGGTAACAGGTACAACTTGCATTAACATAAAATAATGTTAATTAGGGTAACAGGTACAACCGGCATTAATAGGAAAGGACAAATAATGGTGACCTTAGCAGGCACACACCTCAGCTGCTGGCCATTGGGTGCCCCGCCCCATAGAAGAGCCTGCTAGCTGCAGGCAGGCTGCATTCTCTAGGCATCAGTTATACTGTTCTACAAAGAGAATGGATCAGTCCTGGGTAGAAATTAAGTAGCAGCTGATTTTAAAGTTGTGTGCTATAGTTTTAATAAAGGAACTATGACATATTTGGATATGAATCTTGCTACAATTTCCTTGGGTTAAACCCCTCACAATTTTTGAAGGCATCCTTAAACACATTCCAAAGTTTCAAAGTTTAAAAACGATATTGTAAGAAACAACTGTGGGTGCCAGTAGCCCCAGACCAACTTCCCCCACTCAGAGTTGTGGTGACGCAGCCTTTATCAGTGGGAACTAGTCTGCTTAACTGAGGTTCTGAGCCTTAGCAGCACATAGAATCACCTGAGGGGCTTTAAAACATATGGAAGCCTAGACCCCACCCCCAGAGTGGTTGATCTCATTGATGAGAGGTACAGTCCGGGCATTTTTTTAAAGCCCCCTGGGTAACTTTAATGTGCAGCCAAAGTTCAGAACCAAGAATATAGAAACTCTTAAGACTCTGAGGGGCCGCTAAGCCCAAATCCAAGATCATAGAACAACTCTCCTTCACCCCATTGAACCCAGGACTTTTCCATTTTAAAGAACCTTTGCAAGTCTCAATGGGTTTTACTGTCCATTCAGGAATTATCTGTTTTGACTTGGATGTGAGGATGTAGTTAATCTATGATGGGGTTAGCTCACTCTTATTAGACATTGGTAGAAGCTTGGAATCATCTTACTCATTTGCAGAAGACTCATCCCAGGACTAACCTACATTTAAAATGAAGTCCCTGAAGTTAGCTCTGTAACCAATTTGCATCCAAATTTTTACCTCACGACTGGCTCATGTAGTCCACATAAAATGATCAAAATACTCCTGTAACATGGGCAAAGCCCTTCATACTATCTACCTGCAAAGGCAATTCGCCTGCTGTCTCTTGGAGGGCCAGCTCAGCCTGCTTTCTGGTGCAGTGTGCATTGCCGTGGAAACACGGCTGTTTCCAGAGTCTTCTCTGAGTCTTTGTCACTGAGGAACAATTGACTTTGGGGAAATTTCTTCACCTTTCTGAGGTTGGATTAGATATGAATAATATTTGTCTGACCCTGAATTCTATACTGCCTTGTGTTTTAGTTGCTTTTTCATCTTTTCAGTGAGGAGAGGACCATGCTGCCTATTTATTTTGGAGGTGCCTCTGCTCTGCTGTCAGAGTGTGTCTGGTCCAGTTTGTGTGAACAGCAAACACTGCAGGCACCATGAGAAAGGGTGTACCAATGCATGATTCTTCTAGGGTGAGCTGAAGACCCCCTGATTCTTTCTTCCAACTATTTTTCCTTCTGCTCTCTCAAGGAAGAGGAATGCTGCAGGCCTCTAATGGGGTCATCTTTCTATAGCTAGAGACTCGTGGGTATAAAGAAGCTGTTCCCAGAATTCAGTTAGCCATCTTATTCCCATCCTTCTGGCACTAGTGAAGTACTTTTCAGTAGGTTGGCATGGTGTGATCTGAGACTCAGTTTTAACCTTTGGGGCAAAAATAGGTGAATTAGGTCTCCTTCACTTCAGAGGTTCTTGTCCTTTGACCCTGTACCCCAAACCATCAACAAGAGACAAGAATTCACTGTGTGGTCCAGCCAACATCGCCATGGCTCTGTGTTGAGGCTTGCGCATAATTCTGTCTTATCAAGACTGAGGACTGCTTTACTTGACTTGACTGGCCAATGCCAATCCAAATTCTCTTATCCAGCACTTTGCAAAGATGATTGATTCATAGATGGTTTCTGAGTTCCTTAGCTAAAACAACCTCTTAATACACTCCTAGTCACACCATCATGAAGAAAATGTGTTAGTAAGCTAACGAAGACAAGATGAGCATTGATTCTTTGAGGGGGTAACATTTATGTTTTTCCCACTACTGTATCTTCACTGCCTTATACATAGTAATTGCTCAATATTTGTTTACTGAAATAATGAATGTACAACTGACCAGTAAAGTCTCTAATTATTCTGTTCCCGTGTTGGTGATGATAATGTGAGGCTGTGACAGATGCTTTGCAGTGCCTGGTAAGTCCCCTACGCATTTCCCCACACAGCCACAGCTACCAGCACTGACCCACTTCTGGCTGGTAGATAAGCTGGTAGGAATTTGAGGAATTGGATTCTATAGCCCAAAGAATTAACAGGACAGGTGTTTATATTTAAGCCTGAATATTTTTTAAGTATTTCAAGAAGTCTTACTCAGTTGTTACTTGGACATCTGGAACAGGCAGCATTTTAAATCACTTCTTTATATGCATTATGCATATTGTACATATGAAGTTAGAAATAACTGTTTGTATTCTATATACAAATGGTTATTTTTATAAACCAAAGACATCTCAGCTATATCTCAGTTGCATATTGAAATAATTGAGTGGGAGCATCTTAAATTAATGTACTTGGGTGTGTGTGTATGTGTGTGTGTGTGTGTGTCTGTGTGTTTGTGACATGCACATTTAGAATTGTGTGCAGTGTGCTGAGGAGTTCAAAACCAGCCTGGCCAAGATGGTGAAACCCCATTTCTACTAAAAATACAAAAAAATTAGCTGAGCTTGGTGGCAGGCACCTGTAATCCCAGCTACTCGGGAGACTGAGGCAGGAGAACCACTTAAACTCAGGCTGCAGAAGTTGCAGTGAGCCGAGATCGTGCCACTGCACTCCAGCCTGGGCAACAGAATGAGAATCTGTCTCAAAGGAAAAAAAAAAGAAAAGAATAATGTGCAGTGGCATATGGCCACTGCTCTAGCCTTCTCCTGACACTGGATTCTTGTCTCCCCATTTCTGAATCCTTCTCCCAAGTAATTTTTCCTTCCACTCACTGACCAGTGGCCTCATATCCTCTCCATCTTCTGCCTCTATTAATCCTTAACCAGGAAATTATTTAATAAAAGTTTTCATACTGAGATACAAATAATTTTTTTTAAAAATGTAACATGATACTGACTTATGGTGGAATTTTCATTTGAGCAGGCAACAAGAAACCTTTGACCAAATAAATAAAATTTTAATTGTGGTATGTTCTGGGTCAGTGGACTAGAGGAGGAGGTATGTGGGAAGCAGTGTTGGGAGGAAAGTTAGGTGAATTTGAGACAACTTTCATATGTCTCTGAAATCAAACCTTTAGCTAGGTCAGGGCCACAGTGTCTGGTCTTCAGCTAGCCCAGCCTGGAGAGTGCACTCTGCACCTTAGCTGGGGGCTCCTTTTGTGAGCAATTTCATAGAAGAATTAACAGCATATTCTTCAGAAATAACAGCATCGGATTTGAAGATGAGCTCATATGTTTTAGCTCTTTAGGCTAGTTATACAGGTTTTCTCAGGGCTTATTTCCTTGTTTGTAAAATGTAAATAGGTTCCTGTGAGGATTAGATCAGCTTTCTACACTGGAAACTAGTAAATGTTCAATAAATATTAGTATATGTGTACTCACGGGGATATGCACATGTGCATGCACACAAACACACAAACACACAACAAAAATAAATTACACTCATTTCCCAGTATTCGGTTTGAATGTTTCACTCTTCTTACAGGAGGCTGAGGAAGAACAGAAGTGTTATACATGACTACACTCAGAAAGACTGCCATAGGGTAATCTCAATTTACAATTACCCAGTTTTCTTTTTGCCATGGTTATTTCCAGTGGATGTTAACACTGGAATCACTTTCAACTCTTCAGGAGGCCTAAAGAATAAACCCCAGGAGGCCCCTGGGCTGTTGCAGGCAGAGATAGGAAGATATGGGAAATAGGAAGCCCCAAGAGGAGAATGGTGCTATCATGGGATGAATAAATGGGACAAACACTGGAGAGATAAAAGCAAGATGGGCTCAGGCAGAAAGTGATCAGGGCAGATAGAAGGAAAAGACAAATGGTACCCATGCTGCATCCTGCCTCAATTCCAACCTCTGACTCACTAGTTTGTCCTTTAAGGTGTTTGGATTGTAAAAGCAGCACAAACACTGTCATCAAAAACAGGATGTTACATTGTAAATTAAATGTCTCTACTGAGTAGGTAACATTTCTAAGCTATTTGTACTTGGCAAACATGAAAAGAAGATATCCCTGAGTGGATTCTGTTTTTCTCCTGTGACTTTAATTGGACAGCAAGAGCAAACACATCATCTTAAATTTTATTTACCAATCCTGAATCAGGAAAGAAAGTTTCCGGAAGCACAGACACACGTTGAACGAGCAAGCCTGCCGCAGAATTGCACTATATTGATTTGATGCTAAAACAGAATGGAAGAGTTTTACTGAAATATTTCTGTTTAATCAACACTGAAGAGGACTGAACAAAGACATACAAGGTCTGGACAGTTGTACTCCTTAAAGATCTCTATTTGCGGTTTGGAGAAATCTGGCTGCACAGTAAAATCTTGATCTGTTGGAACTACTTGCGCATGTCTCTTGCAGAGCAATCTCATGGGAGAGATTTAGTACCGATAGAAATTCCCCAGGCCGGGCGCGGTGGCTCACGCCTGTAATCCCAGCACTTTGGGAGGCCGAGGCGGGCGGATCACAAGGTCAGGAGATCGAGACCACGGTGAAACCCCGTCTCTACTAAAAATACAAAAAAAAATTAGCCGGGCGCGGTGGCGGGCGCCTGTAGTCCCAGCTACTCAGGAGGCTGAGGCAGGAGAATGGCGTAAACCCAGGAGGCGGAGCTTGCAGTGAGCCGAGATCGCGCCACTGCACTCCAGCCTGGGCAACAGAGCGAGACTCCGTCTCAAAAAACAAAAACAAAAACAAAAAAAAAAAAAAAAAGAAATTCCCCCAAAATCCAAGGAATAATACAGATTACATACAGCCTTTTCCACATCTCTACGGTTTAGCACAGAGAATTTTAACAACTGGAGTTTGGAACAACCCCTGGGGACCAGCAAGAACTCCTGTAACCGAAAAACATTCAGCTTATTTTTTTTTTATACTCTATACATTAAGACAGGACTGTAGAACAATAAATTGAAGGATTTGTTTTCGGCAATTTAACTTCTGAAATTCAAAACAAAACCAAACAAAATGTACTTGGTTTAATTTATGTCTACCTTAATGTTTAATTGATTAATACACCCACTCTGGAGTGTGCTGTTTGAATGTTTCACTTTTAAGAGACTGAGGAGGAACAGAAGCATTATACATGGCTACACCTGGAAAGACCACCACAGGATAACCTCGATTTACAATTACCCAGTTTTCTTTTTTGCCCATGTTATTTCCAGTGGATGTTATCATTGACTGAGTAATTCCCAGTCTTCGTGACATATGCAAGATCACCCTCCTTACTCTAACCCTTGGGGAACTCGATTTGCAATAGGGCATAGCTGCATAACATGCACAGGATAGAAACAGAGGGAAGAAGGAAGCAGGGCACTTCCTCTCGAGAGGAGTTCTGGTGGGTTATGGTGTTCTTGGTGGTGGGAGGATGGAGGGAGTTGTGTGCAAAATCGTCTTTCCTTGCCTGTGGCTGGTGTAGGAAGATGGAGCGGGGGATGCTTCAGCTTTGGAAGTCATCCCTGCCATGAATGATTGATTAAGGTCAGGATAGAAGGTGGTGTCTGGAAGTGTGGGTGACTCTGATTTGGCCTAACTGATGGGGATAGAGAGGATCTTGAGGTGGGCACGGGAAGCAGCTCAGTTCATGAGTTACTAGAATATGTCGTGATTTAGAAATAGGACCACTAATCCCAAATCCAGAAGTTATATTTGCCTGCAGTGTCCCTGGTTTCCCTACTGCTGTGGCAACAAAGTTTGATTTCTATGCCATCTACCTTTAGTCTTCTCTCCACTCTTACTTATGTTCACAAGTGCCAAACTCTCCTATAAATACCTTGTGGCTTAAAACAAATTATGGTCATCCAGGAAAACCAATTTCATGTATAACATTAATTTCTGAGTTCCAAACACCTTGTTATTGGAACAAACCATTTGTAAATTGAGGTTGCAATGGATTAACTATTTTACATGCATAAATTGTAATTTTTTTCTTTTATACTAAACCTTTTTTGATTCTTCCCTTTAATACTGAAGCATATCATCTCTTGGCAAAAGGTTTATAGAAGATTAATACTGCCTGATTTCATTCGGCTTCACCGGATTACTGCTTGCCTGACTCAGACTTATCTTTGGATAATAAATGACAGCATCTGCCCATCATTAGTACAAAGGGTTGTGTCTGTATATTTTATTAGCCTGGTGCAAAAGTTATTGTGGTTTTTGCATTAAAAGTAATGGCAAAAACCACAATTACTTTTGCATCAACCTAACAGTATTAGGTCATTGTTTTTGCTCAGCGAATTCTTCCTTTTTAACCCAGTCTTATGTAATTCATCTCTGGAGGCAGGTGCTAATGCATCTCATTGTATTAGGCACATAGTGAATAAAGAACTAAGATCCAGACAGGTTAATTACACTGACCAAGGTTACCTAGCGAGCTAGCATCTTTATTTCGGCATTACTATTAATTTGAACAACAGCCCTTTTGACATGAAAAGGACTTAGAGACCATTTTCTAAAATGCCTTCTGTTTGGAGATAAGTAAGCCAAGATTGCAAAGGTTAAGTGACCTGCCCAAGGTCACACAGCTAATTGGTGTCAGGGTTACAGCTCGATGTGGTGTCTCCAGTCATTTAGTCTGTAGTTCTGCTCATACTACCACATACACATTCAACTCACACATTTCAGAATCTCCAAATAGCTGTTTTACTTATTGAGCAGGGAATGATCAACTTTAATGGGTATGAAGAAGGGATCTAGCTGTTAATGCTGATATACAGTGATAGAGCACATGACCAGAGAATATATAAGAACTCCCTTGAAAAACTGTAGAAAATCATCAACAATCCTAATAGCTTATAAAACCAGCAAATTCTGACAGAAAGGAGAAACTGTTCAGTCTTACCCTATGGGAAAAGGTGAATAGGGTAGCTGACTGAGAGAAATCAGCGACTGGCAGGAGAAACTGTCCTTTCTGCCTTGGGAAGCAGCTGTACAAGAACACGCTGTCTGGGCAGAGGCTGCCATCATGAAGAGTCATGCCCGAGGTTAATAGCCAATATGCTGGGGATGGCGGAAGAGAAAAGCAGAAAGACTTGGGTCCCTGATGATATTGTTCACTCACTGGGTTGACTCCCCATCTGTTGATTTCTTGTCATGTGATGTGCTGGAGTTAGCTATCATGGTTAGAAATGATTGTGTGCATCTCTCTCCACTTCTGCTTTCAGTAACTGTGTTAGTCCCATAAAATCATCCATGATATGTGTATTTACAACATGGAACTTGCAAATGCTACAAACCAAGGAATTTTTTTTTTTTTTTGAGACAGAGTCTCACTCTGTCGCCAGGCTGGAGTGCAATGGTGCAAGTTCGGCTCACTGCAACCTTTGCCTGCTCGGTTCAAGTGATTCTCCTGCCTCAGCCTCCTGAGTAGCTAGGACTGCAGGTGCCCACCACCACGCCTGGCTAATTTTTTCTATTTTTTGTAGAGACAGGGTTTGACCATGTTGGCCAGGATGGTCTCTATCTCTTGACCTCGTGATCCACCCGCCTCAGCCTCCAAAAGTGCTGGGATTACAGGCGTGAGCCACCGCACCCAGCCACAAATCAAGGATTTTAATTCGCTGGATAGTTAATTGTTAAATATTTACCAGTGGACCACTGGATATAATACACTCCTAATATTTAATTCACTTTTAGTTGTATGCTCTGGTACTTGTAATTGCAAGTATGCTAATTGACGCACAAGCCTTGTCTTGAAAAGCTTATCTGTACTATACTTAACTATACGTCAAATAGTTAAATAGAGTTACCCTAGATGCTTGCTGCTATGGAATACATTCCAATGGGGACACATGTCTCACACTACCAACAGAGAAAGTGTATTCACAATTGTCTCATTCAGTTGGAACTTCCCATTCCAGATTGGCCTAATAGCCAAAGGCTTTAGGAATGGATCCTTTGGTAACTGTCCCATTGAGGGCTCTGGGGGATGTGTAATAAAGTAATATAAGGGGGATCTATGTGGGAGAAAGAACTCTCCAAGGTTGGTAGCAACCAGTTTGCAGGGTTTACAGAAGGGAATTAGCAGGAATTTTAAGAGCCCTGGATTGCTCAAGCAGCATCAGAAGCACCCTAAAAGTCCTTCAAGGCTGGGATGATACACAAGAGACATTGACTTCCAAGTTGCACATGAGGTCCCAGAAAGCATAGACTACATTATGCTTCTTATTTCCTTTCATGGGTTGAAAACAGTGATACCCAACAGAGGACAAGGAGGGGACTCAAGGACATTAATACAATGTAGAATAAAAGCAAGTAACTGAATTTCAGTAAACCAGAATTCTAATCTTAATTGTTTTGTCTTATTTGAATCAATGTTTAATTTTTAATGTTTTGGGGTACACAGTAGATATATATATATGTATACATAGTAGATATATATATATATTTATGGGGTATATGAGCTATTTTAATACAGGCATACAAGGTGTAATAATCACATCAGGTAAATGGGATAACCATCACCTTAAGTATTTACCCTTTTAACTCATGGCTTGTTTCCTGTATTTTAAAATAAAGGTGCTGGACTAAATATTTTCAAATAATTCTTTTACTTGTGAAGCTATTTCCAAGAGGTGATGCTTACATGATTTTTAAGGGTCATTCATTCATTTGTTTATTCAACAACGCTTTAGTGAGTGTGAATACATTATTTGCATAATATACCAGTCTTGGGTCAATCATACCGAAGCCATGTGACCATGGCTTAACCTATCTGAACATCATAGGAACTTAACCTATCTGAACATCATAGGAACTTAACCGATCTGAACATCATCTGTTACGTCATTGGTGAAATGGGCATAATGATATGGCTTTTAGAGGTAACTAATAAGATTGTTTTAAAGTATTTTACAAAGTGAAAATCCTATAAAAAGGGATCACTGTTAGTATCACTATCACTACTTATAGCGAATATTTGCCATTTTGGGGGTGTCCAGCATTTATCTTCGTTCCTCCCCTTCTTTAATTATAGCCTGCCAATTTCGCTCTGAAGAGAACACTCAATTGTGTGTAGGTCTTAGATGGAGGGTAGTTACCACCGCCAGCCTCTTATCACTTCCCACTGCTGCCTCTCTCATAGAACCTGATGGAGTTTCACTGGCCAGTTAGACATTCCCTCCAGGGACTTTAATTCTTTGAATACTTATCAACTCACTCACAGTAGCAGTAGATGTTTGGAGGCTAGTTTCATTGGGGCAGCTGCAGCCCAAGGATCATGTAGTCTCTGCCTTGTGCCCAAGGCTGTGGTTTAGCCTTTAGAACTTCCTTGGTGTTTCAGTTTTCCCCAATTAGGTTTTGGTGTTTTTTTGTGAGAAAACGTCTTGTCCAAGACACTGGGAAGTGTATCCTCATCAGCATAGATGGGGTATTTTGTTTTTAATTTGTTGTTTCTACCTAACTTAGAAAACAAAATCAGCACCCCACCCCACCCCTGCAAAAAAAAAAAAAAAAAAAAAAGACATAAAACTTTTGAGAACAAATGGTGTGACTAATGTATATTTAAGACAGTCTGATGAAGATAATTATATACTCAACGTTAAAAGGAAGATCATTGTTGTTAGTTCCCATTAGTGAACATAGTTGTATCTGAGAGTCATACTGTTAAATTAGCTGCAGGCTCAAGTGAGAGACAGGCATCCTAAGATGACATGAAAGTGATTCTTCATGCCACAAGCCCATGATTCTTCTGCTTGAAAGAGAAGTCAGCAGGTGTAGATGCAAGACAATATATCTTTGCCAGGCTACTTTGTATGTATTACCAGTAAGCCCCAAAGTGAGGCTTTGTAAGAGACTTAGTAAACGTAAGTTCCGAGTTGGAATTATCTATTTGTCATTTATTGACAGAAGGAAACTTTCGTCTCTAACACAAGCTGTCCTGTCCTTTGGTTGTCAGGATGAATCAGCTGTCTTCCTAAGCATGTTTGATTGATCAATTGCTTAACATCATTTAAAAGAAACAGACAAGATGCTAGAATGACACTCTGGATTGAATTCTCAGTGTAAAATACATAATGCTGTTAATTCAGGGGCAATATGGCCAAACTACATTTAATTTCACATTATTTTTTTTGAATGTCTTCTCAGGATCTCTTACAAATTGGACAGGGATTGCCTGCTCTATAGGATAACGGGATATAGTAGTTGACATCCTCATGTTGATATCAAGCTATTCTTTTCAGGATCTACTTGTTCTGAATAATGCTAACAAGAACAACAACAAGAACAAGATTTGTCAAGTGTAGGAGTCATTCTGATGTTTGCATATATTATCTGATCAAATCCTAACAACAGCTCTAGGAGTTTGGTACCTTTTAAATCTATAATTTATAGATGAATGAGTGAAAGCTCAGAAATGTTAAGAAATGCTTTCTTATTCAGAGCCTCTAAGTAACAGACTAGTACATCTGTTTAGAAACTTTGCTCTAACATGCTGCTGCCTCAGGAGACGAGGATCTTACATTCCACAACTGTTACATCTCCCTGTTATTTCACTCATTTGATAGAATGAATAATGGTTTTCCTTTGGTTTTAAGAAAGCTACATTCTAAGCTTGACTACTAGGTTATAGGGAGAAGACTTTATAGTCATTTACCTTGGTCATCTGTGATCACGGGGAATGAAGACAGAAGGGATAATTTTACATCTCTTTCCCCACCATGGAGCATCTTTGCCCAGAGTGATCAATTTAGAGACAAGCATCATATGTAGTCACCACTGGAAAGTCACGAGGCATATTATCATGACAAGGGGTCTGAAAGGTACTGCAGAAAAACCCTGACTCTTCTCTTTTTTCTCCTTTGAGACAGACAGAATTTTGCTCTTGTTGCCCAGGCTGGAGTGCAATGGCAAGATCTCGGCTCACTGCAATCTCCGCCTGCCAAGTTCAAGCGATTCCTCTGCCTCAGCCTTCCAAGTAGCTGGGATTACAGATACGTGCCACCATGCCCAGCTAATTTTGTACTTTTTTAGTAGAGACAAGGTTTCACTGTGTTGGTCAGGCTGGTCTCAAACTCCTAACCTCAGGTGATCCGCCTGCCTTGGCCTCCCAACAAGCAGGGATTACAGGAATAAGCCACCATGCCTGGCCAACCCTGACTCTTCTTCACCTAGCTTTCCCCAAACTTTTGACTGTGATCTTTAATCTATTGATTGTATATCTTAAATAATACTAATATCCAATAGTACTGCCACTACACAGACACAAGATGGGAAACAAAGAACACACAGAAATGACTTGAATTTAATGTCTCCAGAACTGCCTTTATTTTACACTCAACTGAGAAGCAGTGTAATTCATACATAAATAGTCACATTAAAAATATGTGCCATTATAGCGTTTTTTATAATGGCCACATTGTGATATAATCATATACCTTAAAATTCACCTATTCAAGTGTAAAAGTAAGTGGTTTGTAATATATTTACAGCTGTGAAACTATCACCAATGTCTCATTTTAGAACATTTCATCACCCTAAAAGGAAAGACCATACCAACTATAACAGCAGTCACTCTCTATTCCCCTTTTGCCCAAACTCCTGATAAATACGAATCTACTTCCATTCTTTATGAGTTGGCCTATTCTAGACATTTCATATAAATGGAATCATACAAGATATAGTCTTTTGTAACTGTCTTCTTTCACTTAGCATAAGGGCATAAGGTTTTCAAGGTTCATCCACATTGCAGCACATATCAGTATTTCGTTCTTTTATATTGCCAAATAATATTCCATTATGTAGATATGCCACATTTATTTATCCATTCATCTGTTGATAATTCCACTTGTTGACTAGTAAGAATAATACTGCTATGAGCATTCATGCACACATTTTTGTGTGGGCATCTGTTTTTCTGTTCCTTTGGGTACACATTTAGGGGTGAAATTGCTGGGTCACAGGGTCAAACTATGTTTAACTTTCTGAAGAACTGCCAGACTGTTTTCCAAAGTGGCTGTGCATTTTCTATTCCTACCAGCAGTGTATGAGTGTTCTGATTTCTCCACATCCATACCAACACTTGTTATTTTCATCATTATTATTATTGTGAAGTAGTGTCTCATTATGGCCTGGACTTGCATGTCTAATGACTAATGATATTGAGCATCTTTCATGTACTTGTTGGCTATTTGCATAACTTCCTTGGAGAAATGTCTATTCAAATTATTGCTGAGTTTTACAATTGGTTTGTCTTTTTATTGTCGAGTTGTAAGAGCTTTATGTATACACTAGATACAAGTTCCTGATCAGATACATGATTTATAAATATTCTCTCCCAATATGCAGGTTGCGTTTTCACAATCTTGAAGGTATTTTTGAAGAAATAAATATTTTAATTTGAAATTATGATGAAGTTCCATTTGTTGCTTGTGCTTTTCATGTCATATCTAAGAAATCATTGCCTAATCCAAGGTCATGAATATTTACACACGTGTTTTCTTCTAAGAGATTTATAGTATATAGCTCTTAAATTTAGGTCTGTGACTCATTTTGAATTTTCATCTATGGAGTGGGCTAGGGTGCAATTTCATTATTTTGCATATGAATATCCAGATTTCTCAAATTGTTTGTTGAAAAAATATATTTTCCAAACTGAATTATGTATTTGTTTCTTTCTCTTTTTTTTTCAGACAGGGTCTCACCCTGTCACTCAGGCTGGAGTATAGTGGCAAGATCATGGCTCACTGCAGCCTCAGCCTGCTGGGCTCAAATGATCCTCCTGTCTCAGCCTCCTGAGTAGCTAGGAATATGGGACTACAGGCACACACCACTGAGACCACCTAAAAAAAAATTTTTTTTTGTAGAGACGATGTTTCACTATGTTGCCCAGGCTGGTCTCAAACTCCTGAGCTCAGGCTATCTTTTTGCCTTGGCTTCCCAAAGTGTTGGGATTACAGGCATGAGCTACCACACTTGGCCACATATTAGTTTCTTAAGGCTATCCTAACAAAAATACCACAAAGTTGGTGGCTTAAAACCATAGCAGTTTATCGTTTTGTTGTCCTGTAGGCTAGAAGTCTGAAACCAAGGTGTTGGCAGGGGCAAGCTTCCTCTGAAACCTGCAGGAGAAAATTTTTCCTGGGCTCTTCCAGCTTATGGTCCTTGCTGGCAATCCTTGGTGTTCCTTGTCATAGAGATGCATCACTCCAATCTCTGTCTCTACTGTCACAAAGCTGTCTTTTCCTGTGTTGTTTCTCTCCTTTTCCCATTGGGACACTGGATTAGAGCCCATCCTACTCCATTGTGACCTCATCTTAACTAATGACATTTACAATGACTCTATTTCCAAATAAAGTGATGCTCTGTGGTACTTAGGGTTAGGATTTTAACATATCCTTTTGTGGAGACTTTAACACATCCTTTTGGGGGGACACAATACAACCCATGGCAGTCTGCATGCTGCCTGCCCCAGATTCACGTCTTTCACATGAGAAACATAGACTCACTCAGACCCAACCTCCCCAAAAGTCATAACTATTCCAAAAACAACTCCAAGTCCAAAATCACATCTAAATAACATCAACTCAGAGTTCCAACTCTCATGATATAAATCATTTAAATCAGTGGTGGATGAGATTTGTGATATGATCCATCCTGGAGCAAAACTGCTCTCCATCTGTGAACTTTGGAAGCAGATAAGTTATCTGCTTCCAAAATACAATGGTAGGACCAAAGGAGGATAGACATTCTCATTCCAAAAGGGAGAAATTGGAAGGGAGAAAAGAGTCACAGGCCCCAAACAAGTCTGGAATCCAGCAGGATAAGTTACATTAGGTTTCAAGGGCTGAGAATAATCCTTGATTATTAATCCTCCTTGATTAAATGCTCTGTCTTCTTGGCTTGAAGGGATGGCAGCTGTACCCTCTCAGCCCACTGGGGTGCAGCCCCACCCTCTCAGTCCAAGGAGGTGCTGTTGGACAGGGCTCTGCATCTGTGGCTCTTTCTTCAGGGTAATTCTTCCTTCATTTCATCCTCTCCCTGTCCTTTTCAGTCCAAGTCAGCAGTGTTTCTGCTGATATAAAACTCAAATATTATATGGTTCTCTTGTGCAATTCACAAGACTCCAAATCATGAGACAAGAGAGTCCTCCACATATCTCTCGTGGATAATGGATAATCACCTCTCTCTGGCCTCTGTTGAGATGGCTGGTTGGATTCATGGGTCACATATCTAATCTCTTCAGCAAATGATTGTTCAGCCACACTCTTGGCCCTGCTTTCAGAGTACACTATCCAGATAGGCTTAACATTTTCTAAATCATCAAGTGCTATTTCCTTTTTCTTTTATCGATTCACTCTTCAATTTGTCTATTTTCCCCCTCACATTTTACTGTTAGCAGCAAAGAGGAACAACTCTGCCCCTTCCACACCTTGCTTGGTAATCTCAACCGGATGTCCAAATTCATTACTTACCAGTTTTATTTTCTATTCAACAGAATAACATAATTTTGCCAAATTCTCTGCCACTTTTTAACAAATATTGTGCTTTTTCCAGTGTCCAATAATATTTTGGTAATTTCTGAGACACCAGCAGAAACACTTTTAATGTTTATATTTCCAGTGCCATTGTATTTAAGACGATGCATGTATTCTCTAAGATATTAGATGCTTTCAAGATTTTCTTTTTGTGTATTTGGCTTTCAAAAGTTTCACTTTGATGTGTCTAGGTATGGATCTTTTTTTAGTGTGTCTTAGAGTTCACTGAACTATTGAACTTTGTAGGTACATATTACTGGTTTTTTTTTTAAATTGAATTTAAGAAGTTTTCATCCCTTATTTCTGTAAATATTTCTTCTGTCTGTTTCTCTTTCTCTCTCTCCTGAAATTCCCACTGTGTGCATGTTGGTATACTTGATGTTCCACAGGTTTCTAAGGCTCTGTTAAGTTTCTTGATTTATTTTTCTTTTAGTTCCTAAGATTAAGTATTCCCCATGGGCCTATCTTCAAGGTCACTGATTTTTTTTCTTTTGCCTTTTCAAATCTACTGTTGAACCAGTCTAGCAGGTTTTTAAAATTTCAGTTATTGTACTTTTACCTGAAAATTTCTAGTTTTTGAAATAATTTCTATTTCTCTATTGAGGTTCTTTATTTAGCAAGGCAGTGTTCTCACATCTTTGTTTAATTCTTTAGCCATTTTTTTCTTTTGTTGCATGAATTTCTAATGGCTGATTTAAAGTCTGTGTTTAGTAAGTTTAAATATGGGATTCTTTTGAGGCACTATTTGCTACTTTTTCCTGTGTATGGGCCATATTTTCCTGTTTCTTCACATGTCTTTATTTATTTATTTATTTATTTATTTATTTATTTATTTATTAATGTTGTTAAAAACTGGGCAGTTAGGCTGGGTGTGGTGGCTCATGCCTGTAATCCCAGCACTTTGGGAGGTCAAGGCAGGCAGATCGCTTGAGCTCAGGAGTTCAAGACCAGCCTGGGCAACACGGTAAAACCCTGTCTCTACAAATATAAGAAAAAATTATCCAGGGGCAGTAGTACGTACCTTTAGTCCCAGCTGCCTGGGAGGCTGGAGTGGGAAGATCACTTAAGCCTCAGAGGTAGAGGCTACAGTGAGCCATGACCACAGCACTGCACTCCAGCCTGGGCAACAGATGGAGACCCTATCTCAAAAAGCAAAACAAAACTGGGAGGCAGTTAAATAATATCATGTGACAACATCGGAAATCACATTCCCCTCTCCTTAGTGTTTGTTATGGTCACTGTTGTTCTTACTATTTCTGTTGTTTATTTTGTGACTTTCTTGAACTAATTCTGTAAAGTCTGTATCCCTGATGGATGGCAAATGACATCTCCACTCAGTTAGCTTGGTGGTCAGGTAATGACTGGACTGTGATCTCCTTAAACGCTATTGAACCGATAAATCTCCTAGTCTGTGCTAAGAAGCTCTATGTGTATTGGGCATGACTCAGTACTCCATCAGTTTCCAACTTTGCTTAGCCTTCACTTCCTGTTTGTGCAGGGCTTCAAGAAGAGCCAGCACTGAGAGATTTAGAGCCTACCTCAGAGGTTAAGTTTTTTCTGGGTACCCACAGAGCACTGTGCATTTGTGTGGCCTTCTTGATCCGTAGGAATATATCTGAACTTCTCAAAGTCTCCTATTTCACTTCCAGATTTTCCTTTTAATACTTGTCAATGCTGTGTCCTTTTTATAGATCATCCTGGTTTCACTTTACACATACTATTTTTTAAAAATTGAAAACAATTTTTCATAGCACTGGACTAAACAATGACAATAACAACAAATATGGCACATAGTCCCATAAGCTTAAATTGATAGTTTTCTAATTTATTTAGTATATTTTTAAGAAAACTCACTCTACTGGCTTTGAAAAATCACATACACTCATTATAATGAATTCACATAATGCAGCAAAGTACAAAGATGAAAATTTTTAAAAAATGATAATTGTAAAAATCTTATGTTCTGTAAATCAGTTTAACCTTTAAATTTATCAATGCTCATGACCAATACTTTCAGCATATCTCTTAATCCCTAATTTTTTAAATTTTGATTTAGCCCCTAAGTGGCTGTATTCCATTGTTAAGTTTTTTGGTTTTTTCAAGAAAAACTCAAGTTCTATCATGTTTGGGAATATTAGCTAGTTGCCTCAATATTTGATGGATATTTCACTGTATATAATAATCTCCTGTCATGCTTTCATTTCTTCATAATACATATAGGTTATTGTCTTCTGGCATTGAATGAAGCTTTAGAGAAAACTAAGGTCAGTCTACTATTTTTCCTTTTGAATGTCTTCCTGCTCTGTCTGGATGGATACCAGAATTATGTCTTTTTCCTTAAGTTCAGTATCTTATCTAGATTATGTCTTGTGTGGAGCATTCTGTTTTCACATTTTTCCTGTAACACAATGTGCTCTTTTTTATATATAAGAATCAAGGTTTGTTTTTCATTCATTTGAGGACAATTTTCTGGTATAATTTAAATTTAATTTATATTACATTTATTATGACCACTTCAAAATACCTTATGTTAGATCATCTTATATCTTTTTTCTATACCTATCGACTTCTCTTTAGTTGCATTGATCTTTGTCTTTGTAAAATTTTCATTCACTTAGTGTCTGATGATTGCAAGATTTTTCTCCATGCCGGTAATTACAGTTTTAGCAATATCGGTTCTCATCTTTTCTGTTTCTAATTTGTTTATGTTTTAGTTTATTTCATAAAGTTTATAAACTACATTTTAATTTTATTTTCTTGTATTATCCTCTCATCTTTGAGCTTTCATTTCATTGATGTTAATCTCATCATTAAACTTTTGCTGTACTGACTATTCTTACTAAGAAATTTTATTGTTGCTCCAATTACGAAAAACGTGTTTTCCCATTTTGGGTAGTTATTTTTCCCAGGCTAAATGCTTTGTTTGACTTTTACATGATATGTTTATTTGCCCTCTTTTTGACTCTAGAATGTTTACATAATTGCTGTGTTATTTCTGCCGTACAGAATTCTGCCCAGATATCCTATTTTCTCTGGTCATATGCAGATGGCTTCTTATTTCTGGGGTCAGTTTATTTCTATCTCTGAGCTAGAATCTGAGGCTTTAATATTTCTTGTCCTGCTCAATGCGGGTCAGTAGATACCTGTTTAACATATTTTCAGGGATGCTGCCATTTGTGATGCTACCATTTCATTATGTGGTTTCCAGCATTGCTGTGGTCAATAAGGTGAGATATAATGAATAATTTGTATCTGCTCTCAAGCACTTTGACATATAAATGACATACGTCATTTATGATAGATATCATTGATCAGAAATGGCATGTGACTCCAACATAACCAGAGGAGAAACTGGGAAATGTAGGGGTATTCTTAGAAAACTTGATCATTACTGTCTCTTCCATAGTGCTCAACATATAGTCAACATGTTTTTCTATATTTGTTAGCTTTCCTTTCTTCTTTGTTGGATTCAATGTCAGGTTTATCCCTCCCGTGACAGGACTATTATAAATTCTATGATTATATTCCACCAGTTTAGCTATCACAGCACTGAGAGAGTTTCTTTTTCTCAATAGCTCTTGCAGATTCCCAGAGAGAGATCTAACTGGTCTGACTTAGGTTCCATCTATATCCCTCAAATAATTACTGTGGTCATGGGAAAACAGTGTTGTGACTGGCCGAGCCTGTGTGTCTGTTGTCTCTGAAAGTGGGGCAGTTCTGTGTGGAATACAGCTTCTGTAAGGTTAATATGTTTGTAGAGGATGATTTGTCAAAAATTATTCAGAGGATTTTGAAATTCAGAGGAGCCCTTAATGGTAACCTTGCTGTTGAATCCTGTTACTCAAGTGTGATGAAAAGAAAAAAAAAAAATCAATAGGTCTATAAATAAGTCTTATCCCAAGTTAGCTTACTAACCTATTAACACAACAAAATGTCTATGTACATTTATATACTCTAAAGATATAAAGGTCCAAAAAGGTTTCACAGACAAACCTTTAAGTAATCCCAACTATTATGGATTGAATTGTGTCCTCACCAAAAAGAGATATTGGGCCAGGTACAGTGGCTCACGCCTGTAATCCTAGCACTTTGGGAGGCCAAGGTGGGTGGATCACCTGAGGTCAGGAGTTCAAAACCAGCCTGGCAACATGGTGAAACCCCGTCTCTACTAAGAATACAAAAATTAGCTGGGTGGGGTGGTGGGTGCCTGTAATCCCAGCTACTAGGGCAGCTGAGGCAGGAGAATTGCTTGAACTCAGGAGGCAGAGATTGCAGTGAGCCAAGATCATGCCATTGCACTCCAGCTTGCGGACAAGAGCGAGACTTTGTTTCTAAAAAAAAAAAGTTAAAGTCCTAATGCCCAGGACCTCAGAATGTGATCTTATTTGGAAACAGGCTCATTGGAGATATAAAGAAGTCAAAATGATGCCATATTGGAGTGGGTGAACCCCTACTTCAATATGATTGGTGTCCTCATAAAATGACTGTGATATGAAGATACAGACGTAGGGAGAATGTCATGTGACAGCAGAGGCAGAGATTGGAGTTACACAGCTGCAAACCAAGGAATGTGCGAGATCACTGACCACCAGAACACAAGAGGCATGGATTCTCCTACAGATGTCAGAGGAAGCGTGGGCCTGCCAACATTTTGATTTTAGACGTCTACCCTCCAGAATTGTGATGCAATAAATTGTTTTAAGCAACCCAGTTTGTGGTGCTTGTTACGGCAACCCTAGGAAAGTAATATACCAACTTTTATATATTTTTTATTCAAAGACATCACTATTGTGCCTTAGCAGCATCAGGAAATGAATGCCTAGTAGTTGCCTGCTTTAAAGTTCCTGTTAAATGCCAACAATGTTCATTAAGTTACTTCTATACAGTAGCACAGGTATACTGGTGATAAATTCTTCACACAATTTTATGTGAGAAAACATTTATTTCACCTTCATTATGGTAAGATATTTCCACTGGGTATAGATTCTAGATGAACTGTTTTTTGTTTGCTTGTTTGTTGTTTCTTTTAGTACTTTAAAAATGCTGCCTCACAGTTTTCTAGCTTACATAGTCTCCAGCAAGAAATCATCTGTCATTCTTATCTTTCTTCTGTACATTATATGTCTTTTCTCTTTGGCTACTTTCAAGATGTTTATCTTTTTTACTGGTTTTAATCAATTTGATTACAGTGTATCATGGTGTCACTTTCTTCATGTTTCTTGTGCTTGGAGTATGTTGAGTTTCTAAAATCTGTTGGCTTATAGCTCTTATCAAATTTGAAAGAAAAATGTGGCCATTTTTTTTCAATTTTTTTTCTCTTCTTCACTCTTTCTTTGGGGATTATAATTACATGTATATTTGGCTGTTGAAATTGCCCAACGACTCAGTAACACTCTACATATTTTATTGAGTCATTTTTCTCTCTCGTTCTTTTTTGGATAATTTCTATTGCTGTCTTCAAGTTCACTAATCTTTTTTTCCTCTAATGTCTAATATACCATTAATCTTGTCAAGTGTATTTTTCATCTTTAGATCTTTAATTTAAACCTCTTTAATATTTTCCATATTGCTACTTAACATATTTGGTCTTTTCTTCAGCTTCTTGTACATGTTAAAGTAAGTTGCAATTGTTTTACTGGGGTTTTCCCCCTACCAGTTCTATCAGCCATGTCATTTCTGACTTGGTGTCTACTTGACTTTATTTCTTTTCATTATGGGTTGTTTTTTTCCACTTTTCTGCATGCCTAATAATTTTTAATTTAATGCCAGGCAGATAAAAATACATTTTATCTTGTTTGGTGCTAGATATTTTTGTATTCCTATAAATATTTTTGACCTGTTTTAGGATGTATTAAGTTACTTGGAAAAGTTCAGTTCTTTTGGGTCTTACTCTTAGACTTTGTTAAGCAAGATTGGAGCAAGGTTTCATGTAGGGTTAATTTTTCCCCACTCAGGCAACCCATTCCAACTGGTGAAAACAGGAAATATTCCTTCCCTTCTGTGACCTCTAATCATTTTGAGTATTTTCAAAATTCTGATCTCAGGTATTAGTCTCACATGTGCTTTTTAAATTATTGGATAAATACTCAAGGTGGACCTTATGCAGATCAGATCTGTGGGGTTCTGTCTCTCTGCAGCTCTCTCCTCTCTGCTACTCTGCCCTGTGGATTCTAGCTGCCTTGGCTTTCTGGACCCCTACTTCCATCTTTGCAAATCATGGAGACTCCAGGTTCTGCCTGGTTCCCCCAACCTGTACACACTGTGGAAACTCCTAGGCAATAAGTCGGGGCTATTGCAGTACTCACCTTGTTTGCTTCCCATCTCTCAGGGATCACCATCCTTCATTGCCTCATATCCAATGCCTTGAAATGTTTTGAAAGATATCTTCTCAGAACAGGAATCTCTGAGGAAAAAGAAAAAAAATATTTTGTCCATTTTTTTGTTTGTTTCACATGTGGAAGGGTAAATCTATTTTTTTACTCCACTGTGTTTGGAGGTAAATTTAGAAAATATTTTTAATTTTGAAACATGAGTTAAATGTACTTTTCATAATTTTTCCTTTCATCCTTTTTGCCGTTTAGCTGCTACTCCTCATTTAAGAAGCCGTTAGCCATAAGTAATCACTATACCCTAAAGGGTCCTAGCAAATGTGAGTGAGGCCTTGCTTAACAGCAAAGAGTATGGACTAATTACTGAAGGCTGGTGAACGATATTACGGGACTCTCAGGGAATGATGCAAGAGCAGAACAGAAAGGACCTGGGGTCCACTCCTCATGACACCATAGCTTCACAAAACCCTTAGGACTTAGATGCACTGCAGCAAGAGAGGAAAATCCTTGAATTAAAGAGATTACATTTCTTCCAATGCAACAGAATATATTTAAATTATATAACTCTCTACATATAAAATATTGCACATCCTTGAGACAAATGGCATATTAGGAAAGAGGAGATGTTTGTTTTGGTGGGGGAAATGGGTGGATGATGATGTATAAATTTTTAGCCACCTTGGATTGAGGTGACAATGACTTATTAGAAATGGATATGGGTAAGAAGATATCAGGACAATTATGTAAATTTAGGATTCACATGGAAATTCCCATGGAAGTTAAAGAGGCCACCTGAGGAAATGAGTTTAGAGTGATAATTAAAAAAAAAAAAAAAGAAATGGTAGGAGGAAGTAAGGTGTGCCAGGAAGCGGAGAAAGAACATTCAAAGTAACAGGCATACAAAGCAAGTCAGGGTTTGCAGAACAGAGAGTTTCAAGAAGTGGGCTGTTGGTGGTATTTTGGGTATAGAGGGCATGTTATGTTAGGATGGAAAATTCCCAGCATGCATGCTGACACTCCTACCTACTGCATCCTTAGCAGCCAGGATTGCACTACAATGGTATTCCTTGTAATTGGGCCCAGGCATATCCTCACAAGTCTTCTCAGGAAGGTTTTCCAAGTTTGCAAGATAAGACTTGTTTAGTCTATTGGATCTAATGTTAGGGACTCTGACTTGTAACTTGAACTTGGCCCCGTGATTCTTTTCTTTCATACTTACACCTTGCCTGCTAGCCAAGCCAAATGTACGTCCAGTCCCTTTGCGTCTATTATAGCAACTTGAAATGTCTCAATTTACAATCATGTCTATTTGTATAATGCTTCACCATTTACAAAACATGGTTGTATCTTATATAGATTTCAAAATGGAAATGATGGGATGAGCAAAAATTATAGTCATAACTTGTGGCTCATATAACTGAGAATAACAGGGGTTAAGTGATTTTCTCAACACTGTAATTACTCAACTACTAGTTGTAATTCTCAACTGCTAATTAGCAAAATCAAGGGAAAACAAATAAATATATCTCTGACTCCAAGTTGTACTCCATTTCAGTTTAACTGGTTTTCCTCATTGTGTGGATAAGAGTTCTATTTTTTCATTCTCTACTTTTCACCTTGAGTTCTGTAACATAGGTAAGGCACAATTGCTTTGCCTACCTGTGAAGGAAGATCAAATTATTCAGAGGGCTACTTGTGAAAATCACTGGATTACTCATTGTCTGTACATTTGCTATTTTATGTAATTTACTTCTTATAGCAATGCTTTAAGGTAAATATTATATTATTTTATGCATGGGAAAACAGAAGCTTGGAAAGTCCAAATAACCTACCCAAGATGAGACGGTTGGTGGGGCTGGAATTCTAACCATCACACCTCGATGAACTAATTCTTTTAGGCCTTTCCAGGGCATCAGTCTCTCTAGAACTAAAACTCTACTGAGAGCTATTTGTTCCTTTAGTTATTTATGCCTCAGACATTTATTTGGACACTCAGACCCCAGGCAAGGAACCATGAAAGGTCCAAGGGATAAAAGAATGAATGTTTGGGCCTTCTGTGAGTTCATGGTCCACACACTGTCCTCTGTCTGAGACCCACACACCTAGACCACTACGGTTCCTTGACATGCAAAGCAGTTCATTATTCCTGGAAAAGCCAAAGTGGCTTTTGTTGTTTCATAATTAATCCTGGGACCTTGATTCTTCACTATTTTATATTGCTCTCAATTTGGAGCCTCTATGGATAAGGGCAGAATCTGGAGAGCACCAAACCTTTTAGCAGCCTCCTCTTGGCTGGCATAAAAATGTCCTTATTTCACTGGTGCAAATTTTGTCCCTTGAGGGTAATGTCTGGGCAAACTGACAATGCGTGGGTGGTTATCATCACCATCTGCATTTTGCCTTGTAGGGAATCTTAGAGTAGCACCAGCTGTTATATATGATTTTGGGAAGTTCTGAGTCCTCAAGGAAAAACACAACATAAGGACAAAATCCTCTTTGCTATAAAGAGAATACAAGTGTATAGAACTTGTATAGAACCTGGGGGTGGAGTGAAGGGCAAAGTGATTTCTGCATTTGTTATAGCTAGAGTTTGCTTTTGTGAATACCTAAGTACTGGCAAGACACGAGAAATGCATGTAAATTCAGAACATAAAGTCATGAAACTTGTATTTATGCTTGGCTGGTGGGAAAATGTCATCACAGTGGACATTCAAACTTTCTACCAAAGTTTCAGAAGAGAAGAGTAAACACACAGTTCCCAGGGTCTGGGGTGCAGTCCTAGAAAGGGGCATTTATTTTTAGATTCCTGGTTTATCATAAAAATCCATGATGTATCTGTGTCTGTTTAACTATGAAGATAATGCTTTGCCACCAAACTCCTGGAAAAATAGATGCCCTAGGAAGACATGATGTTTGTCCTGGGGCTTTGCTTACTTTCTTGTGCATCTTGTATATATGCCCTAGTTTGGTTAGAATTAAGGTACACTGAGAAGCAGATATTTGAGGGATAAAGGTATGGCTTACTTTTTCTTTTCTGATACAAGATAAAGAAAGTAAAATGTGGTAACCATTTTTGCCTGACAGTTCATCACTATAGACCTTCAGGCCTCCCAAGGGTGAAGGGTCAAATTAGAGGAGACCTAATTGCTCAGGTTTGTTTCATTCCAAGTTCACCCTGGGATAAGGACTTAGCTTTGAGAAAGGTTTTGGAGGTCATTTATCTTACCTCTCCAGCTTGGTATTTAAAGGCTTCAAGATATTGTGAATGAAAACCATTTTTAGGAGCAGTACTCTGTTTGACAAGACAATCTCCAATGTCATCCCCATTTGGAACTGAGCCACTCTGTAGTCCTTGGGATCACCTCACTGTCACAGGGGCTCTTGCAGGCCTAATGGAGCTTATTTAAAATGGAACCAGTTCTTACAGATCTGAGGGTTTATAATTATATCTGTTAAAGAAAGTGCTTTGAACTCAACAGGGGTGTTGATAGAGGATTAGTTGGTTAATTCCATGAGAAACTTTGAAAACAAGAATTTCTCACCATTTTTAAATTTGCATGTGGACATTTAAAGAAATGCTCTATAGCTGTGTGCATAATGCCAGAATATGATTCCATAAAAATAACTTACAGAGAACCTTGAAAGGTGAAGAAACTTTCTTTTGACCCTTACATATTACTAAAGAACATTTAAGCTTATTAGTTATTTAGCAGATTATATTTCAATTTGCTATAATCTATTTTGTGAACATTAATCAAAAAATATCTAGTAATTGACCTGTACAAAATTACAGACTATCCAAAGTATACAAAGGTTTAAGGCTGTCCCAAAACTCAAGAAATTAACAGTTGATGAAGTTGGGGAAAAATCATTATCTCAGTATTTCCAGAGGTCATATGTTCACAGCTAGTTCTATGTTCTGACATAATCCTTCAATGTCTCTTTAAATTATATCTTCCCAAATTTTCCCAGTTAGAAATAATCCCTCTCCCTCTTCCCACTCTTTCACTCTCTCTCTTTCTCCTCCAGATCCCCCATAGCATTTTGCTTGTATGAATATTATAGCACTTACTATTCTCATCACAGTCTTTAGTATAACAAGAGCCAAACTGTGGCTTCTACATGCCAAGGGCTCTATCTTAATTAAAAACAACAGCAACTTCCATTTATGAAGACGATTTTATGTGTCAAATGCTAAGCCAAATGTTTAATCTTCAAAATAATTTTATAAAATAGGTATTATTACTGTTATTTCAGAGGTAAGGCGATTGAGGATTAATGATGCTATATAACCTGCTCAAGATCACAGATTTGGAAGGTAGGAGTGGTGAAGTACAAATGCAGGACTCCTAACTTTTGAGTCCTTGCACCAATTGGGACTTCATACCAGCTTTCAACATGCCACATTTACTCTTGTTTTTCTCCCACCCTCACATCTCGCACTTGCCACAGTGCTCTGATGGATGCCCCATAACTCATTTAGTTGAATGAACATGAAAGATAATACATTGAATGTAGCCATTTACGTACAACGAGCTTCTTACAACGTAAACTGTATGCAGTTGGCTCATTTGCCAATACAAAAGACGGACCAGAAACAAAATCCTGATCTCTTGCTGCTTTAGCCCATTTTTCACAGCTATAACAGAATACAACACCCTGGGTAATTTATAATGAATAGAAACTGACTGGCTCACAGCTCTAGAGGCTGGAAAGTCCAAGATCAATGGGCTGACATCTTGTAAGAACCTTCTTGCTGTGTCATCTCATGATGGAATGGCAAAGAGACGGCATGAGAGAGGAGAGCAAGAGGAGATAAGTTTGTCTTTTAATAAAGGGTACACTCCCATGATAATATAATTAATTCATTCATGAGTGCCGTATCCCCATGATCCAGACATCTCCCTTTGGCCCCCCCCCCAACACAACTGCATTAGAAAGCAAGTTTCCAACACATAAACTTTGTGGGATACATTTAAACCATAGAACTTGCTCTTTTCTCCTGGAAGAACCCTGTGTTCAACTTTGGCCATGATCTCTGGTTTTCTAACCCCTTTTAGCAGCCAGATTTCCTGTGACCTTTCATGTATACTTACCTTTCCTGATGCTAATCCTCATATTATCTCCCGCCATGATATTCAAGCATGCAATCCAGACATGTTATTAGATTTAAAGCACTAACCTGAGTAAATTTACTGAAGGAGAAGTATCTTGCTTCTCTCCTCTCAGGAAAAATATAAATGAACCTCTCAAAACTATAGATAATCTTATCAGACTAATTAGTTCTATCCATGCATGCATTCATTCATTCACTTACTCATTCTCTCAAATGTTCCTTCATTTTTCCAACAAAAAAATTTTTTAGAGCTTGACGTAATGTCTACCTTCAAGGAGTTTACATTTAGTGAAGGCAACCAGCAGCTAACTAGATGATTATAATAGTGTAAACACTGATCCTTGAACACAGTAGTATGGTGACAAACTGCCCTGGTTTGCCCAGGACTCCTGGGTTTTCTGTGATGTGGGATTTCATTTTTTCAAAAATGGTATAGTTCCTGGCAAACTGGGACATTTGATCACCTTAACTGTGGGAGTGTAGAAGAGGCAATCCATGACTCTGTTTGAAAAGGCAAAAGAACATTTCCCAGAAGAGGTGGTTCTAATGCTAGAATTTCAGACCAGGCATGTGGGAGATTCAATTCCTTAACAGCCTAGCCCAGTGGTGCCCACCTCATATTCTCATATTCTCCAGGGATCTCAGGAAGAAGGAGGCTCATGATGCTGGACTGGACATTTCTTCTTCCTCTTACACACACACACACACACACACACACACACACACACACACAGAGAGAGAGAGAGAGAAACACAAGAACGTAGGCACAAGCAAGCAGGCTAGCAGCTTTGGCCTTTCTGAATGAAATTCAGCTTTTTTTTTTTTAAAAAAACTATTTTTAAATTCGCAATGAACCATCTTATACATTTTACTTCTTTCTGTAATCAAACCTTGAGCCATATTTCTGGATATCTAAAGGAGAATGCATTTTGGAATTTTAAATCTGCTGTATTTCACCCTGCAGATAAAGAATGAAGAATCTTCATAAGAGGAAAAGGGCAGCTAAGCACTGTAGCAGCCTTCTCATTTGGTGGGTGACACCGAGTCACTGACGATGGTTCCTAGGGTATGGCAGAATCACTGCAAAGGCTCTCATGAGTGACCCAGGCAGGAGCACAGGCTGGAGCCACGGCTGAGGATAGATGCTGTCTGTTCCAGAGGCGGAATACATCTCTGGAGGCTTGCTATGTAAGGGTGGCACAGGGCTGCCAGAAAACACAATAATTGCTGTGATTATGATTATAAGTGCCTTTTAATTGCTGTTGCATCATGCCAAATATCTTGGGAAGGAAAAAATAGGGCCTTATGAATAAATGATCACTTAAAATATTTAAATAGATGATTATAATATACAACTTTAAAATACTTGGCTTCACCCTGAAGCTAAGTGTTTCCTGCAAAGTATGGCAAATTCATCATCAGTAGTAAGCAGTTTAAGTGTCTGGTAACTTGGAATACATACAGTGCACCCTTGTTTAAGAAAACTTGTATGCATCTGAGTAATGGATAGATCAGAAAGTAATTATGTAACATGGAGACTTAGGATAATTATTTCAGAAATGTATTGGAAAATATGTCATATTGAAAAATGATCTGCTTTTAATTGTCCATTTCCAAAACAAAAAACAATCTTGAAGTTTACATAAAACTAAGCTTGGTTGAGAATGAAAGTTGTTTCCTCAATTCCCAAATCTCCCTTCTGTATAGTAAAATACAAGTCTAATATGATATAGAAGAAGAGTTTTACTATAAACCATAGTTTATCATAGGACATAATCCACCCCACATAAAGAAATAGAAAGCCCTTTGCTGAGAGGAAAAGAAAAGGAATTTAGTGACAATGTCACTAGGATGGGAATGTGACTGCCAGAATCCCTGAAAGCAGACCTAGCACCTCGTATCTCCTGGGTCTCGAGCAATCAAAACCCAACAAAAAACCCAGCGAGGTTGAGAGGGAATGAAAGAACATGCTGGCTGTTGCTCTGTTTCTGGGATCAGAATGGTGCAAAAGCAATGAAGCTGTGGGAAGAGGGAGGTTTCTTGATAGATGGACCTGTAATAGTCTACAGTCTTCCACAGACTGCATACCAGGAACGTGGGTCCATGTAGGGGAATAGGAAGGGACCCAAGGTCAGAAGACAAAGGCTGCAGGGCAGGGTTTGGCAAACTGTGGTCTGCAGGCCAACTCCTGTTACAGCCTACCTTTTTATGACCCTGAGATATAATTTAAAAAAAATTTTTAAAGGACTGTAGAAAAGAAGAAGATGAAGGTGAAGGAAGAGAGGAAACAAAATGAGGGGAAAAGGGGGAAGGAGGAGGAAGAGAACAATAATAAACAACAAGAAAAGTTTGTGACAGAGACTGCATGTGATCTGCAAAGTCTAAGGTATTTACTTTCTATCCCTGTATAGAAAAAGTTTGCTAACCCCTGTTATAGAGCTCAGGGACCTCATACCCATGACAAATTACAGTCACCATAGACTTCAGCATCAGGAGCCAGGACAAGCCCAAATGTTCAAGTGGGAGTAGGAACCTAAAGAGACTAGCAAGGCAGGAAGGAAAACTATGCCACAGAAGCTTTTCCTCCTAAATCCATGAGGATAAATAAGGTTCATCCTGAATCCAGATACATCTCAGAAAAGAGGAAAAGGAAGGAAAACTCTGATGGGAAAGAAGGAATGATTGGGAGTTTAAACTTTGAACTGAGTATCACATGTGGCTGAGTTAACCTGAAAAAGAAAGATAGTGTAAGCTAAGGTTCTTCTTCCTTTTTTTTTTTTTTATTTTTTTTTAAGAGATGGGGCCTCACTCTGTTGCCCAGGCCTGTCTTGAACCCATGACTTCAAGGCTGGTCTCGAGCCCCTCACCTCAGCCTCCCAAAGTGCTAGTATTGCAGGCCTGAGACACCACGCCCAGCCCCAGCATATTTTTTTTGGGGGGGGGGGGTACAAAGGGTCTCACTCTGTTGCCCAAGCCAGAGTGCAGTGGTATGATCATAGCTCACTGCAGCCTTGAACTCCTGGGGTCAAATGATTCTGCCTGAGCCTCCCAAATAGCTAGGACTACAGGCATGTGCCACCACACCTGGCTAATTTTCTTATTTTTTTTGTAGAAACAGGGTCTTCCTATGTTGCCCAGGCTGGTCTTGAACTCCTTGGTTCAAACAATCCTCCTGCCTTGGCCTCCCAAACTGTTGGGATTCCAGGAATGAGCCACTGCACTTGGCCAGGATTCTTTTGTTGTTGTTGTTGCTGCTGCTGTTGTTTTAAATTATTATACTTTAAGTTCTGGGATATGTGTGCAGAACGTGCATGTTTGTTACAAAGGTATACACATGCCATGGTGGTTTGCTGCACCCATCAACCCGTCACTTACGTTAGGTATTTCTCCTAATGCTATCCCTCCCATAACCCCCCACCCCCTGCAGCAGAACCTAGTGTGTGATGTTCCCCTTCCTGTGTCCATGTGTTCTCATTGTTCAACTCCCACTTATGAGTGAGAACATGTGGTGTTTGGTTTTCTGTTCCTGTGTTAGTTTGCTGAGAATGATGATTTCAAGCTTCATCCATGTCCCTGCAAAGGACAGGAACTCATCCTTTTTCATGGCTGCATAGTATTCCATGGTGTATATGTGCCACATTTTCTTTATTCAATATGTCACTGATGGGCATTTGGGTTGGTTCCAAGTCTTTGCTATTGTGAACAGTGCTGCAATAAACATACGTATGTAGGTATGTGTCTTAGTAGAATGATTTATAATCCTTTGGGCATATACCTAGTAATGGGATTGCTGGGTCAAATGATATTTCTGGTTCTAGAACATTGAGGAATCACACCGTCTTCCATAATGGTTGAACAGGCTTCTTAATTTAGGCATCTTACCTTGTTTTCTGGGATATTAGAATGGAACTCTGGGGGAATGGTTTCAGTTAGGATGAGCCAGTCCTGGAGATCTGTTGTGCTATGTGGTGACAGTAATTAATGTATTGTGTGATTGGAAATTGCTAAGAGCTTAGATCTGAAATGTTTTCATCACAAAAACTATGTCAGATGATGGATACATTAATTAGCTTGATTTATACATTTCATAATGTATACATATATCAAAATATTTTTGGGCTGGGTGCAGTGGTCCACGTCTGTAAACCCAGCCCTTTGGGAGGCTGAGGCGGGTGGATCACCTGAGGTCAGGAGTTGGAGACCATCCTGGCCAACATGGTGAAACCCCGTTTCTACTAAAAACACAAAAAATTAGCCAGGCATGGTAGCAGGTACCTGTAATCTCAACTACTCAGGAGGCTGAGGCAGGAGAATCACTTGAACCTGGAAGGCGGAGGTTGCAGTGAGCCAAGATCGTGTCACTGCACTCCAGCCTGGGCAGCAAGAGCGAAACTTCCATCTCAAAAAATAAAATAAAATAAAATAATAAATATAGAGAGTTGTATACTCTGTATATATATGTATTCATAATTTTTGTCAGGTATATCTTAATCAAGCAAAAGAAAAATTGAAAATTTTTGAACTTAGAACTGAAGTTCCCAACCTTTTTGGCACTAGGGACCAGTTTCATGGAAGATAATTTTTCCACAGATGGAGGGGTGGTCGTTTTCAGGATGAAACTGTTCTATCTCAGATAATCAGCCATTAGATTCTCATACGGAGCACACAGCGTAGATCCCTCACATAAGCAGGGCACAGGGTTCCTACTCCTGTGAGAATCTAATGCTGCTGCTTATCTGAGAGGAGGCGGAGCTCAGGCAATAACGCTGGCCCACCCACCACACCACTCACCTCCCGCTGGGCGGCCCTGTTCCTAACAGGCCTTGGACAGGTACCAGTCAGTCCGTGGCCTGGGGGTTATGGACCCCTGCCTTAGAAAGTGTGATCTTTAGGTATTTCCATTGTTTATACCTTGACAGAGATGCTCAGAATTTTTAAACAAAGTTGCAAGTTTTGAAGTCAAGGCTAAATGATAAATGTGAAGCAATAAAAAAGTTAAAACAAATCAAAATAATGAAAAATTTGAAAAAACTAAACTTATGAAAAAATGAAAAAACAGTTTAATTTCCCAAGATTGATTTGAACTAGTATAAACAGTTGCTAAAATTGTTCTGAGTTTGGGAGGTAGAACATCTATACTAGGAGGAAGACATTTAACTCTGTAATATTCGTAAAGAATTTGCTTTCTCAACACCATCTCAGAAGTTTAAGGTATCACATGAATGGTCCTATCATGCATTACTAGGGTAAACCTGGCCAAATCTAATTAATATTTTTGTTTTTCATGAACATGTTTTAAATGTTCAGTATTAATGTCCCTATGATTGAAATATGTGTTACGGATCCTGGGTATTTGTAATATTCTCTTGCGTGCAGCACATACAGTGGTTTTGGTTGCATCCACTTGAGTCTCTAACTCAATTTCCTGCAGCTGAGTTCATCCTGTGAAACAAGCTGCATGGCTTAATGTTCCAAGACTCATATATCCCAAAACATACTGAGGTCCCCACTCAGTCTAATTCAAGTTCTTACCTAAAGCCATCTGTAATTTATTTCTTGGACACATTGATATCTTTGAGATTAATAACTTGGTACGTCTTACCTAGTAAGGATTAAAGCTCTAATACTTAGAAAATCACAGAAAGGAACACACTGACACTGGCTTGTCTATTACATATTGGCCTTTTTTATTAATTAATAGGTGTTATTTTCTAAGAAGAGTTTTAGATTTACATGAAAATTGAGCAGATAGAGTTCCCATGTACCTCCCCACAATTCCCCACATTATTAACATCTTACATTATTACAGTAGATTTGTTATAATGAATAAATCAAAACCACACATTATTAATTAAACTCCATAGCTTATTTTTATTTCCGTAGAGTTTCCCTAATGTCTTTTTTCTGCTCTAGAATACCACATTATATTTAATCATCATGTCTCCTTAAGCTCCTCTTGGCTATGAAAGTTTTTGAGATTTTCTTATTTTTGACAACTTTGATGAGTTTAAGGAGTACTGATCAGGTATAGTGGGAGGTAAGTGTGATGACCACTGCACCACGGAAACCCCTAAGGTCAGATGTATTGTAGAATGAGCCTCTAGGAGTTTGTTTTGCTCACAATTAGACTGAAGTTATGGTTTTAGGGGAGAAGCTTACAGAGATAAAAATGCCTCTTTTTGTTTTGGTGTGGATAGGCTTTTTTTTTTTTTTTTTTAGCAGTTCTAGGGTCACAGAAAAACTTAAGAGATTTCTCATGTCCTCCCTGCCCCACACATACATAGCTTCTCCATTATCAATGTCCCCTAACAGAGTGGCACATTTGTTATAATTCAACCCACATTGACACATGATTATCACTCAACATCCCTAGTTTACATTAGGGTTTACTCTTGGCGTTATACGTTTTGTGGGTTTTGACAAATGTGTAATGATATGTATCCGCCATTATAGTATCATACAGAGTGCTTGCACTTCACTAAAAATTCACTCTTCTCCAGCTAGTCATCCTTCCCTCTTCCTAACCCCTGGCAACCACAGATCTTTTTTCTGTCTTCATAGTTTTGTCTTTTCCAAAATATCACTTGGTCAGAAGCATAGAGTATGTATCCTTTTCAGATAGTCTTCTTTCACCCAGTAAGATGAATGTAAATTTTTTCCCTGTTTTTTCATGGCTTGATAACTTATTTCCTTTCAGTGATGAATAATATTCCATTTCATATTCTAAATGTACTACAGTTTACTTATTCATTCACCTACTGAAGGACATTGTGATGGTATTCCAAGCTTTGCCATTTAAGAATAAAGTTGTTATAAACATTTGTGTGTAGGTTTTTGTCGGACAAAGAGTTTTTCCAACTCTTTGGGGTAAATAGCAAGGAGTGTGACGGCTGTCTTTCACCGTGGCTTTACTATTTTGCATTTCCATCAGCAATGACTAAAAGTTCCTGTTGCTCCACATCCTTACCCCGCATTTGGTGTTGCTAGTGTTCTGGATTTTGGCCATTCTAATAGGTATGTAGTGGTTAGCTCTAAAATGCCATTTTCATGTTCTGTTCAGTCCACACATAAGGAGAGATGAGTCATTCTCCTCGTCTTTAGGGTGAAAAATCTACATAATTTATTTCTAATACTTCTGCATCAGAGAATTATCTCTCCTGTTCCATTTATTCAATAATTTATTTACTTCAGTATGAACTCATGAATATTTCATACTATCAGTTATAATCCCACACTATTTTTCATTTTGTTACTCAAACTATTCCCACTTCGGCCTTTTGGAGCCCTTTCATTTGGCCCCTGTACCCTCTTGACATACCCACATCAATAATATTTTGTTGTTTTTGTTGCTACTCTTTTTGACAAGTCCTTACTTTTTGGCACTATAAGATCTCCTGTCCTCCTCTTGCGTATGTCCTCCCAGATCTAGAATCAGTAATTTCTTTAAGCTTCCCTGGTTCCTTTTATCTCAAAATCTTATTGAAAACTGAGATCTGTCTGGGAGTTGAATGTGTTTATTGCTATGGGGGTATCACTTCCTTTTGATCCTCTCAGCTGACAGAACAGAAATGTATACATATATATTTGATAACTCCTATAGGCATACATACCTATAAATATTTCTATGTGTAACCATCCGTATCCATAATAAATTAAACATAAGTTCTTACGATATCTCCAATTCTAATCCATTACTACACGCGTGGATCATTCTAACCTCCTACCTTGCTTAACCGTAAACTCCATCAGTGAGAAATTTGATTCCTACCATCTGCCATCCATTTACTGATTTGTTCAAACCCAGTAAACAAGTATAGTCAGAATTGTTAACTTGCAATCTCAAAGGAAATAGCTTTATCAACTAAAGTACAACGTTTCCATTCATTTCCAGAGTTACTTAAGTCAGCACCTCTTCCCTACATCCTCTTCAGTGAAATTGCTTCATACCGTTGTTGTAACAGAATTAGATTCTCTTGTCATGGTTCTGTGTTCCTTTTAGGGATCCTTCAACCTCTATTACATGATTTTTAAAAAATGTGCATACATTGAGTTCACTCTGTGTTGTACAATTCTATGGGTTTTGACAAATGCATAATGTCATAGATCCACCATTACAGCATCATACAGAATAGTTGCACCATAATAAAATTCCCCTGTTCTCACCTCTTCATCCCTCCCCTTTCCCAGACCCCTAGAATCATGGATCTTTTTACTATCTTTATAGTTTTGTCTTTTCCTAAATGTCATGTAATTGGAATCATACAGTATATAAATTTTCAGATAGATCTCTTTCACTTAGAATCATGCATTTAGAATTCTTTTACATCTTTTCATGGCTTGATCTCTAATTTCTTTCCATCACTGAAAAATATTCCATTGTATGGATGTACTATAGTTTATCTGTTCACTTAATGAATACATCTTGGTTACATCTAGGTTTGGGTGATTATAAATAAAGCTACTATAAATATTAATGGGCTGGTTTTGTGTGAACATGTTTTCAATAAAATTGTATAAGTACTTGGGAGCACAATTGTATGGTAAGACTATGCTTAGATTTTCTAGAAGCTCTCAACCTGTCATCTCAACTTGCTGTACCATTTTGCATCCATACAAGCAAAGAATGACAGCTCCTGTTGCTCTACATTCTTGCCGGCAATCGGTATTGTTAGTTTTTGTTAATGTTAGCCATTCTAATGGGCTAATTCTAATAGTGGTAACTCATTTTCGCTTTAATCTGCAATTCCCTAATGACAAGTGATATTGAGGACCTTTTCATATGCTTATTTGCCATCTGTATATCTTCTTTTGTGAGGAGTCTGTTCAAATCTTTTTCCAAGTTTTAATTGGGTGTTTGTTTCCTTCTTGTTGAGTTCTAAGAATTCTCTGTATATTTTGGATATGAGTCCTTTGTTAGATATGTGTTTTGCAAATATTTACTCTCATTTTGTGAGTTGTCTTTAATTTTTCTTAACAAATATCTTTCACATGGCAGAATTGTATTTTTAATAAAGTATAATTTATCTATTTTTAAAAGGTTGGTGTTATATATAAAAACTCAAGCCCAATGTTGCTTAGATTTTCTCCTGTGTTACCCTCTAGATGTTTTATAGTTTTGCAGTTTATATTTAGAAGAGTGATCCATTCACTCTTATTATTATTGGAAGGTATAAAATCTGTATTTAGGTTTCTTTTTTCTTTTGCATAAGGATGTCCAGTTGTTCCAGTACGATTTGTTGGGAAAAAAAAAAACACTGTTTTTTTTCTATTAAATTTGCCATGGCTCTTTTGTCAAAGATCAGTTGACTATATTTTTGTATCTATTTCTAGGCTCTTCAGTCTGTTCCATTAATCTATCTATCTGTTCTTTTGCCAACACTATGCTATCTTGATTAATGTAGCTTTATACTAAGTTCTGAAGTTGCATACTGTTAGTCCTCTGATTTTATTTTTCTTCATCAATATTGCATCTTCTATTCTGGGTTTTTTTCTCTCCATACAAACATTAGAATTAGTTTGTTAATATCATAAAATAACTTGCTGGGATTTTGATTGGAATTGTGTTGAATCTACAGATTATATTGGGATAATTGACATCTTAACAACTCTAGTCTTCAGGTTCATGAACATAGACTATGTCTCTAGTTATTTAAATTTTCTTTCTTTCTCCAGAGTTTGATCATTTTACACATACTGATTCTATAAATATTTTGTTAGATTTTTTTGTGCTAATGTAAATTGTGTTTTTAATTTCAAGTTTCCAATTGTTTATTGTGAGTATATGGGAAATCCATTGATTTTTCTGTATTATCACATCTTGTGACTTTGTTATAATTACTTAATTTCAGGTGTACTTTTTGTGAATTCTTTGGGACTTTCTGAATAGACAATCATGTTATCTGCAAACAAAGATAGTTTTCTTTCTTTCTTCTCCATCTGTGTATAGATTACATCAATTGACTTTCAAATGTTGAACCAGATTTGCGTACCTGCAGTAAATCCCATTTGGTTGTGGCTTATAATTATTTTAATATATTGTTGAATATGATTTTCTAATATTTTGTTAAGGATTTTTGCATTTACCTTCATGAAAGATATTTGTCTTCAATTTTCTTGTCTTATAATGTTTTTATCTAGTTTTGGTAGTTAAGAGAACGCTGGCCTCATAAAATGAGTTAAGTATTTCCTCTGCTTCAAGTTTCTGGGAGAAATTATAGGGTTTTAATATCATTTCATTCTTAAATGTTTGGTAGAATTCACCAGTGAAACTGTGTAGGCCTGATGTTTTCTTCTTTGGAAGATTATTAACTATTGGTTCAATTTCTTTAATATATGCATATTGAGATTACATATTCTACTTGTGTGAGTTTTAGCACATCATGTCTTTCAAGGACTTTCAACCGAGGTATCAAATTTGTGGGTGTAGAATCGTTTGTAATATCCTTTATTATTCTTTTAATGTCTGTGGGATCATTTGTGATGGCCCCTATTTCATTTCTGATACCAGTAATTTATGTCTTCTCTATTTTGTTTTTGATTAGCTTGTGTAGAGTATCAATTTTGTTAAAGAACCAGCTTTTTAAAATTGTGGTCAAAACACATGAGATTTATCTTCATAAAGTATATGATACCTTATTTATGACAGATACAATGCTGTACAACAGATGTCTACAGATTATTTATCTTGCTTGACTCAAATTTTATGTCTGTTTATTAGCAACTTCTCATTTCTCCCTCTCTCCGGCTCCTGGCAACCACCATTCTATTCTTTGTTTCTATGAGTTTGACTATTTTAGATATCCCATATAAGTGGAATTATGCAGCATTTGTCTTTCTATGACTGGCTTATTTTATTTAGCATAATGTTCTCAAGTTTCATGCACATTATCATATGTTGCAGCTTTTCCTTCTTTTTTTTTTAAGGCTAAATAGAATTCCATTATATGCATAGAACATATTTTCTTTGTCCATTTCTTTGTCCTTTATATGGACATTTAGATTGTTTCCACATTTTGACTATTGTGAATAATGCTGCACTAGAGAGCATTTGTTTGCTGTTCATTGCAACGTAATTAACAATAATAATAAAAGAGATAAATAATATCTCTTTCAGTTACTGATTTCAGTTCTTTTAAACAAATACCTAGAAGTGAGACTGCTGAATCCTATGGAAGTTCTATTTTTAACTTTCTTAGAAACCTTCATTCTGTTTTCTATTGTGGCTGCACCATTTTGTATTCTCATCACCAGTGTGCAAAGGTTCCAATTTCTCCACATCCTCACCAACACTTTTTTTTTTAACTTTTAATTTTTGTGGGTACATAGTGTATATATTTATGGTTTTTTTTTTAAGGAAATAATAGCCATCCTAACAGGTATGAGATGACAGCTCATCATGGTTTTAATTTGCATTTTTCCAATGGCTTAATGATATCGAAGATCTTTTCATATACCTAGTGACCATTTGTATATCTTATTTGAAAAAAATGTCTCCTCAAGTCCTTAGCCCACTTTTTAATCATCGCATTAGATTGTATTTTGTCTATTGAGTTATAGGAATTCATTACATATTTTGGAGATTAACTCCTATCAGGCATTTGGCTTGCAAGTATTTTCTCATTTCATATGTCGCGTTTTTTTCTGCAAGAGTTGGAACTTCCAAGGTGCCTCCTTCACTCACACATGTGGTGCCTCCACTGGGATGCATGGCATCCGTGGGCCCAGCTGAGCAGTCCACGCTAATATTTCCACCTCCCTTCCACCTCTCCATGGGGTCTTTTGAGCAGCACAGCCAGATACCTTTATATAGTGAATCAAGTCTGCCTTAGTGAGTGTTCCAAAAGAACAAGTCCCAGCGTCTAAGAGTTTATCAAACTTTTGTTCATGTCATACTTGCTAATGTCTCATTGGCTACAGCAAATCATGCAGCCAAGGAAAGGGATACACAAAGGAATGAATATCTATAATAGCAGTCTAGCACATTTAGTATGTCATTAAAAGGGATGACATACTAAATGTTGATGAAGATGTGGAGCTACCAAAACTCTCATAAATTGCTAATTGGAGTGTAAATTGGTACAGCCCTGTAGGGAAACATTGGTGGAATCCACTAAAGCTAAATGCATACTTACCTATGACCTAGCAGCTTTGCTCCCAGCAGAACTGAGTAATCACATTCACAAAAAGACTTACTTATATGAGAATGTTCCTAGATTTATTCATAAAATCCCAAAACTGGAAACATCCCAAATGTACATCAACAGGATAATGCATAAATTATGGAATAGTCATACAGTGGAATGATACATGGCAATAAAAAGAACAAAACCTCACTTCAGCCTTGATGGTTCTCACAGACACTACGTTGAGCAAAAGAAGTCAGACACAAAAGAGCACACACTGTCCCACTCCATGTATAGGGGGATCAATTGCTTTCATTTTTGCACTGAGAAATCCACATTCCAGAAACCCCTCAGCTCTAGGGAAACCACAATGGCTAGTCATGCTACATTCACACAGAGTTTAATAAGACATATGATTAATCCACGTTTATAGAAGTAGACTAGAGGGTACCTCTCAGGTGCATTTTGAATAAAAAAGGGGCAAAAAGGAACTTCCTGCAATGTGAATATACTCTTGAACTAGATGGTGACTACTTGAGCATATATACATGTAGAAATTCACTCTTTGTACATTTAAGACTAGTGCAGTTTATAGACTTTATTAGATGAACATTATACCTCAATACAAGTTTTAAAATAAAAAAAACAAATGAGCAGAAAACATGTCTGTAACTTACTGGTTCTGTGACCTTGGCAATTTCGTAAAACCCTCTGAGCTTAGCTTTCTCACATGTAAAGTGAAGATAATGATAATGGATAATTCCCATGGCCCTTGTGAGATTAAATGAAAGGGGTTAAATTTTATTTATAAAGCACCTACCGTATATTAGACACTCAATTAATATTGGGTCACATCTCTGCAATTCTGATGGGAAATGTCTTCCTTAAGGGAAGATTTTCTGTCTCTGGAATTTCACTCCCTAGAACTTTCCATGCTTGAGTCATGCATTAGCTTGTGACAAGTTATTTTATTTAACTCTCCCTCTTGGCAATCACTACCTGTGATGACACACAAAGCAGGAAACTACATCCCAGCAGCTACAAATAATAGCAAGCAATCTTTTGAACTATTTGCCTTGAGGAAAGGATAAAAAGTTATTGAGTCGTGAGTGCAGTTTGCCACGTCACGATGTATTTCCCACTATTTTCTTAGGCTATTTTCTTTGCCTCCTTTAAGATATTTTCCGGAAACTTTTGCTGAACAGTAGCCAATTGGAGCGAATGCTTCTGCAACCATCTCTTTCTGAAAGTAACTCAGAGATCTCATTTTGGCACATGGATGACAGCAGACTCTCTACTTCTCTTCCCTTAGGTCACAATGACCTATAGGATATCGCTTTTAGAAGCAATGCTATAAGGAAACCTTTTTCTTGCACCACGCAGAGTTAAGTCAGTTCTAAGTGCTAGGCAGCATGTTTTTGTGCTTGCAGGTCCAGAACTGTTGCAGACCCATTTCATTCACTCGTTTTTATGCCTTTATGGAATAAAATGTTCAGGTTTCTTTTAGGTTAACTCCCTGAGCATTCAGAAAGTCTACAATTTTTGACTAAGAAATCTTGTGACTTTGGGAGGCAGCTCAGTAGAGGTCCAAGAATACTCCATATGCTTGTCTTCCTGTACGGCACAAAGTTCTATTTAATTCTTCATTCGTCTCCCTTTACATAATGTCTGGGAAAAGTTCACATTATAAACAAGTATATGGAAGCATATTCTTTAACTACAAAACTCTTTTGAGTGGCATTTTGTGAGAATTAGAAGTATTCAGAGATTTGAGTTTAAGAAATATGTTTCTATATATTGTTTCTATGGAAAAAAAAAAAAAAAAAAGAAACCTGAGTTTGAATCCAGCTCCACTCTATAAAGCCGTGCAACCTGGAATGAATTACCTAACTTGCTGCATCTGAAAATTTGCAATACTAAATAATACCTACCCCTCTAGATTGTTGTAAAGAAGTCATAGGAGGTTAGTACAACATCACCTCCATAGTAAGTACTTCATATGTGAAGGGTTTATGCCTTTATCCTCATTCAAACGGCTTCTTAAGGCTCAGGAAGTCCCTCTGGAGACCAAAACGGGAGGACAGAAATCAGAATGATAATATCTTTACCTCATCCACACAAACCAGTTCAGACGCATTCAAAGTTCTTCAGCCCAGGGTAATGTGTCACCTCCCTTCTGCCTTTTGCTTTTAGTTCAGTGCTCACCATTGGGAAGTGTTCTGTATATTGAACACACGATGAGCCCTTCAGAAACGTCAAATAACAAAGCCATTAGTTGCCTCAAGAAATGAGCTGATCCTCGCCTGCTTGCTTCTCAGAAAATCAATAACTTTTGACACGTTTTTGAAATAAAGGAACTGCAGTCTTACAGAGCATTGAAGATTTGAAGGCATGCACTGTTTTTCCCTTTTCTTCTGCCTTTGTATCCATATGTCTCAAAAAGAAATTCGGCACAGATGAGAGATACCAGCCCAGAGCAAGAATGACTTGAACATTATGGTGAAAAGAATTTCTAATTTATTTCCTACGAAGACTAAGTCACATATTTTGTGATTTTTTTAATAGTTTGAATTCCATTTGCAGCATTTAGTCTACTGATTTGATGCTGGCAATGATATAAAAATTTAGCTTTATTGAAACATGTTGCTTGAATTTAAAGCATACTGGGGTATTTATGGCCTCTGTTAACTCATTTTTTAAAACACCCACTAGCAGAATGACTTCATTGGTCAGCATAATTGCTCAGCTCTCTCCCTCTCTGGGGGTTGGAAGGGAAGTGGATAGTTTAGGGCTTAGAAGTAGACTTAGTGATGTGATTTCATGAAGTCAGAATTGCCAATTCCTCCCCTCCATGTCCTCCATGATGCCTGGCATTCTAAACAGAAAACCTACTCCTTCATTAAGGCTTTATTTCTTGTTTTATTATATTTAAAAGCAAATCCCTTTGATTGGCACCACTGTTGTATTCCTGGGCCCTGGCGTGCCCTCCTGACTCAGTGATATTAAATGTCAGGAGAGGCCAGGTGTGGTGGTTCACGCCTGTAATCTCAGCACTTTGGGAGGCTGAGGTGGGCGAATGAAGTCAGGAGATAGCGACTATCCTGTACAACATGATGAAACCCCGTCTCTACTAAAAATACAAAAATTCGCCGTGTGTGGTGGCATGTGCCTGTAGTCCCAGCTACTCAGGAGGCTGAGGCAGGAGAATCGCTTGAACCCAAGAGGCAGAGGCTGCAGTGAGCTGAGTTGCACTACTGCACTCCAGCCTGGGTGACAGAGCAAGACTTACTAAATGTCAGGAGAGCAATCTGAGGTAAAGCTGCCGACAGCAGGCTGAAAACCTGGTCAGTGCCTCTCGGGGAGACTGAGCAATTAGCCCTCTCCCAGCCTGGGCTGGTTTTCTTTCTAAGCAGTAGTTCCAAATTTTACCCAGTAACTGTCTCTGTGTAACCCAGGAAGGAGTCAATCTTGTTATATACTAGTCATATTCTTCCCTTCATGACTTGCTTAGAAGCACAAATCTGGCCAAAACTGCTCTCCAGGCCTTTGCCTAAGGAATGTCCCTGACTCCAGTTACTATTTTCATTTTTCTCCCCATAACACTGCTACCATAAATTAGGGTCCTAACTACTATAGCTCAGTTAATGAACTATGCACAATTCAGATGTAAGCAAAACCTTTAGCTCTATTTGGTCGGGTTCCTATTACTTGCATATGATTACAAGGATGCAAACTGTTCCATCGTCCCACATGTTTTATTTCCTTGATTGATCTCTCTCCTTCCTGGAGGTTTTATCATCTGCATAGTTTTACTGGAATGTACTAATTTCTTTCTGTTTCCTCCAGACATGGTGCTTTGCCCTTTCTCCTGTGCAGTAGATCCCCTCTGGTTGGTACTTTTCACACATTCTCTTCTAGCAACCTGTGACTCTAAGGTCACCGCTAGTCTTAATGTAAATGAAAACAGAGGTTATATTTGCTTACATGTAAATGTACACACTTAAATGTATATGGAGATCTGAGAACAGATTTGGCATTATCACTACCTTGTTATGACTTCGGGACTGACTAAGTCCAGTATTATGACTTCAGAGGCTGAAGCTAGAGTGAGAACTGTGATCTGAGACAAAGGCTGAAGAATGAACATATTGAAAAATCAGTTAGGATTCCAGAAGAGGGGTCCTGAGAGTCTAGAGAAGTTCTGCCCAATGGAACTTTCTGCAAAGATGGAAATGTTCCATAATATTCTGTGTTGTAGCCACTAGCCACAAGTACTTGAAATGTGACTAGTGCAACTGAAAAACAGAATGTCAAATCTTATTTTCTTTTAGTTAATTTTAATTTAGGTAGCCAAAGGTGAGTAGTGACTATTCTATTGGACAGTTTAGAGGGAACTGTACATATTCTAAGTGGGGAGGAGGGAATGCTGAATCCTAGATGTAGATCCTGCAGTAGGGAACCAAGAGGACATTATACTCAAAGGCAAGCTGGATAGCTGTAAAAGAGAATGGACAAGAGGTCACACCAAGCATTTTTCTAAAAAGCTAGCCTCACTACTTGCCTCGTTTGACAGGTTGAGTTGTGTTCAGAGCTTTATAAAGGAGCCCTGAACCAAAGATATCTAGATGATCCTTTTGGGCTCCAACTTTCCTTCTTTAAGAGATCGGTGAGATCTCTCTGAAAGGTGATCCAAAGCTCAGACACCATAAAGATCAGCACTAAAGCTTTAACTTTTGAAAGCCAACTATATAGCTTTGATGTCAATTATTATTTATTTTTTATTTAAAAGAGTTTCAGTTAAATATTTAATGTTTCCAAAGAATCTACATGGAATTATTATTGAAAAAATGTTCCTCATCCTTTAGAGATCTCAGAGCACTTGTTTTAAATAAAACATCTAGAAATATCTGTAATAAAATTAGCTTAAGAATGGGGTCAGATAGGACCTCAAACAATCAAAGGCAGGCCTAGAAACTGTGGCAGCTTGTTTTTCTAGGCTGTATAAGTTTCCAGGAGAGTATCAGCCTTTATCATTGTGTACTATAGCAGAAATCGGAATCTACTCAAGAATGTTTAAGAAGAAAATGAATTTATTATTTGTTCATTTATTTAATAAATATTTCACATGTCCAGCACCATTCTGGGAGCTAGGTATAAAGGAGTTACAAAATAGATGTATCCCCTGCCCTCAGGGAGACAAGATGATTAACAAATATGCAACTAATAAATACATATAATGTGTCAGAAATTAATTAATGCTACAGAAAGGACCAACATAGGACAAAAAAAATCATGAACTGAATGCTGGATTGTAGGGGGATTATTGCTATTTTACATTGGGTGTTCAGGGAAAGCATCATGATAAGACAGTATTTGATCATAGACTGGGAAAAAAAAGTGAGCCATATGCATATTGGAGGAAGACCTTTAAGACTGAGGAAGAGACAAGGCCAAAGGTCCTAAGGGGAGAGCCAAATGCCATGTTCAAGGAATACTGAAGATTGTTCTGGGGAAAACTGGGGCAGAAGATCTGGGGGAGTGGTCAATCTTAGAAGGGTAATGGGAGCCAGGTCATGTGGGGCCTTGAAGGCTATTATAAACATCTTTGATGCTGAAAAGTGTTATTCAAAACTGTGAGATCAGATGCAATCACCTGGGACAGTTTGGGCACTCCACACACTCACATACCAGAAAAATGAGGAAGAATCCACAAAAGAGACTTAGAAAGAGGGGCTAATCCTGTAGGAGCAGGAGAATAATGTGCCAGAAGGCAAAAAAATCTTTCAACAGGAAGAAGTTATCAATGTAAGTGCTCTTAATAGGTCAAGGAACCTGAGGGATATGAACTACTGTTGGATTTTGCAAGGTGAAAGTCTTGGTGATTGATAGAGTAGTTGGGAGTGATTGACAGGGTAGTTTGGGGATAGGTGAGAAAAAAAGGAATTCTTGCAGTAGCTCAAGTGATAATGGAAGAGGGAGTGAGGAGACAGTGAATTAGGAGATTCTTCTACAGAGTTTTGTTTTAAAAGGGAAGACAGTGGTCATGGGAGACCATGGGACCAGAGATGGACTTGCAAAACTGGCAGAAATTATACTATATTTGTGTCCCAGTGGAAATGATAGAGAGAGAAGAAACTGTGATAATCTAGGAGAGTGAGGGTAATTGCTGAAGAAGATGCTTTTGATGAGGTGAGAGGAGGTGGGACCTGGCGCACAGTTGGAGGAGCTGGTTAGACAGGAGCACAAACTGGTGCCAATACAGAACAGAAGGCAAGCACATGGGTATAGGTGCAGGTAGGTAGGTAGATGTTGGGATGGTAGTGTGTGGAAGCCCTTTTTTATATTTACATTTTCCCAGTGAAATATAAAGCAAGATGATCAACTGCTGAAAGAGAGATACTGGACATTCAAGAGAGAAAAGAAGGTGTGAACTAGATGTCTAAAAGGGTGAATGAGTAAAAGTCATCTTGGTGGATGGAATTAAAGGAACCGAGAGACGGACGCTTCTAGCCAAGAGAACTACACTGAGCATCTCAAGTGTGGCTGGTGTCCTGGCAGGGATGGTGTGCGTATGAGATGGGTTTGGTAGAGAACATGGTGGAAAGTGAGGTTAGGGAAGGAGACTGAAGCCTGACTGTGAAGTGTATACCTTTAAGATTTTTTAAAATATCCTGCAGGTGAGGAATTGTCAAAGTATTTATGTTTGTCTATTGGCTTGATATTTCAAGACCCCTTTATTCAAATCGTGCATGGGGTGTCTATACTAGAGTTTCCTTGGCTAAACTAAGAGACAGGAGATAATACATTTCCACCATTTCCCCCTTGTTGGTCTGTGAGGCACCTGTATGGACTCCCGTGGTTCCAACAGTTTGAACCATGCTGACAGAGGGTTGCCAAAGGACCATCAACTGGGAATACTATGATTATTTCATGCTTTAAGATGATCACTTTGAGGTGTATGGAGTAGGAATTGAAACTGGGAGAATCTGGGGGAGGAGAGACGAATCGGAAGCCCACTGTAAGTGGCTTACTACTAACAGGACAATAAGGGTGTGCAGGGACTGGAAGGGCAGGGATGGGGGCGTGGGGAAGACAAATGAGGCTATTGTGATGACTGGATTTAGGCAGAGAAGGAGAAAGAAGAGTCAATACTTTGTATTCATGAGGTGGTAATAGGCAATTCAGGACATTCAGGAAAAGCAGAAATTTAGGGAAAATCAAGTAGATAATAAGTTAGTTTTTGTATAACTTCAGTTTGTGGTACTGGAAAGACATTTAGATGGAAGTATTCAACATATAGGGAAAGTGGGCCTAAAGTCAAGGAGAGAAGTGGAGCTAAAGATATAGGTGCAGAGATACTGGCAGCTGATACCACGATATGGACAGGCTGGACTCAGGAAAACAGGCAGAGGGAGAGGAAAAGGCAGCAAGGACAGAACTCGAGAGCATGCAGCATTGTGAGAGGCTCAGACAAAGAACCAGCTTCTGTGACTCAGTAGGCACAGTCAGAGAAATTGGAGGAGACCCAGTTAGTGTTGATCCTACAATTTTCTCATCTTTCATTCTGCTCATGCCCGTCTCCACACCCCTGTAGAGGAAGTGAACTCACTTAAGCCAACGGGTGCTTAGCAGTCATGGCACACACCACATCTGAGCAGAAGCTTTAATTGTTGTGCACGCAATGTCTCTGTTTCTTTTGTTCCTATCATCCACTGTGACAACAGGATGGGCCAGATGGTGGCTGATCCTTCATCATGGGTTCCAAAGGATCCCCGCCAAGGCTATAGCCAATCTGCAGGTCCCATGCAATGTGAACAAGAAATATATATTGGGTTTTGAAAGTCATTGATTTGGGGGTTGTTTGTAGCTGCCACAAATGCTGACTAACACTCTAATATTAAGGGAGTTGTGGGAAAAAGAGTAAAGGAAAAGGGGGTGCCAAATACTGCAGGGACGACAATAGCATGGGAATTGAAAAGAAGCAACTGACTTTAGTAAGCCCCAAGAGTGTGAACAGCAGTACATGCCTGTATGGGTCCAGCACCAGGGCTTACCTTGGGCTAGACAATACAGCTTATTTTGGACACTCCCTGTCTTTTGGTCACCTGACCTTTCCCATGTATTTTTCCCATCCTAGTATCTCCTGGTATCCCTCAAAAACAGAATCCTTGTTATGTAGTTAGCTGTCCTTTATATGAGGGTCTCAGATTCAAGAGACTTTGAGACTAAAAGATGTTTAGACTCTGTGAAAAGAGCGAGTGGATATGGGTGTCTCTCAGCTGCCTACCCAGAACAAATTCTGTCCTCGGTAGAATTCCTTATTCTTACCTTGGCTTCAAGTGGTCTTTCTCATATCTGTTTAAAATGGTCCAAGATCAAAAGGGTTATCCAAGAGTTATACATTCTGCCTAACCACATATCATAAAAGAGCACTCAGCAGGGCATATGCAACTTGAAGGTCAGTCCCTGGTGACCATGTGCAGTGGACAGTGGCTGTGAGCTTCATCTTTAGGTTTCATATCCAGACTCAGCAGATTCCTAGATGTGTGAACTTGGACAGTTGTTTAACTCTACCTTAGTTTCCTTTGTTATAATGTAGAAAAAGAATAATGTCTTTTACAGAGTTTGATAGTGTTTAAGTCAGAAAATGCTGAAGTAGTACTTGGAGTGATTAGTACATAGCCCCAATAAATGTTAGTCATTAGTATATGTATAATGCTTTTCATATAACTACGCTGTTTCTTAAATTTACTTTTACATGTAATAGAAGTCACAACTTCTATTTAGAAAGATTTAGATATGACTGTACATCAACTAGCAGGGTTGCTGCCAGGAGTTCATTTGAATGAGGGTTTGTTTATTTATTTATTTGAGACAGAGTCTCACTCTGTCTCCCAGGCTGGAGTGCAGTGGCATGATCTGAATGAGGGTTTTTAGTGAAAGGAGGGTTAGAGAGCTTTTTTCTCTGCTGACAAGTGGACTAAAAGAGACAACTTGGAGTGGGTCCCATTCCTGGGTCTCCACCTCACAGTTGATAGGGTCTCCTTCTTGGCCCAGCCCAGCCAAGTCCAGTTGATTCAGTTCTAAGAACTGAGAACTGAAATCTATGGAGAGAGGGGCTATATTTCTCATGAGGCACTATTTTTACAGTGATTCTTCTGGATAGGAGGTAAAACAGCATTGTTCACTCAAGAACCTGAGAGTTGGGGAGGCTTTCTCATTCCTTCCATATGGAGCAGCAGCTCCAAACTAGACATGATTGTGATTGCTTGCTTCACACTGACACCTCGAGGCACTTGGACAGCTCCTAAAGACAGCATCTTTGCCAAGAACGCAAGATTCCATGGTGACACGGGCTGTAGCCATGAGACATGCATGCATCAGGTGGGTTCTTGGGCAGTGAACTTCAGTGATGAGATTGAAGCAGAAGAGTATGAAAAGATCAACTGAGAATTCCTACATGACTCTTCAGAGATTCACAGAGATAATTTTCTGAGATACAGGAAGTGTGTTAGAAGCCATGGCTAAGAATGAGCAAATCATGGATAGGTATTATGAATTGGCCACATTTTAATTCCTAGTGTGGTGTAGCCTGAGACCAGAGATGACACAGGCTTGGAGTTATGTAGTTGAAAAGGGGGCTACTCTTACAAGACAGCATATACCCTTCTGGTAAATTGACGGGATTCTTCATATCCTCAAATTTCCTCCACCTCCCCCAGCATATATGTGAAATTCCACATTACTTGCCGTTTTACATCCCTTCATTTCTGGGATTCAAAATCCATTTTTTCTAGAAAAAAAATTGTAACTTTTATTAGAAGTAGTGCTGAGTTTATGAAGATAATACAAGGCTCTCTTTTTTAAGACAAAGTGTGAAGAGCATGAGGATATAAATTTAGTTTATGAAATAAGTCGGCGAGGGGCTAATAGTGGAAATTATGGAAAGGTGGGAAAGTCACAGAATAAAGGTTAAAAGCATAAAGGCTGTGGCATGGAGACAATTTTTGTCAACTTCACAGCTCTGATTAGGCTCTGCGCTAACACTCAATTTAACAAAGTAGAACTATGCATTCTCTTACCAAAGCACTACAGAGTTGGTCTTTTATTCAAGTGCTGAGCATGTCCTAAAGATTGTGTCTGTGGTGTTACATAACACAATACTAGCTGCTGTTCCAGCTAAACCTTAAAATTTCAGTGGTTCAATGCAACAGAGTAGAGGGTGGGGGTTGTGTGTTGGACTTGGCCATGCTTAGCTTTTGACTTTCAAGGTTGCCCTGGATGTGGATACAAAGATTCAGCACCTCATCATCCTTCAAATAAATACTTGCTGCCCCAGCTGTAGGGCATGCCTTCAGATGTCATCTTCTTTCAGGATTGCCTCTACTATAGAGAGCTGCCATACCTGTGGTCACTGTAGAGTGGCCCACAACCAGAGACTAGTAAGCTCAGTTTCGATGGGCTGTTTTAGCTCTTGAGTACCCATGGGGTCATCCAAGCCTGTCATCAGGCCTGCTTCACAGCCCGACTTGTTCCTCTGCCCAATCCTGCTTTTCCTCTGCCTCCCGTGGGTATTTATCCCAACACAGTCCCTAATGAAAATCTAGCTCAGAGTGTAACCTCCATTGCAGAGTCTGCTTACAACATAATGCAACCTAAGAAACTGATGAATTAGTAGCTGGTAATGGGAGAAGGCAGAGGAGGTCACTCATGGACAGTTTTGATCTGAAAGGAGCACATATCACTTCCACTCACAAAATTAGTTAAAACTCAATCATCTGGTCAGTCGTCTTGCGAAGAATCAAAGATGCCCTGAAACATTGAATGCCTTACCCAAGAAGATAACGCCTAGTCTACAATTCAAGTTATTGGGTTCCTCATCCTTCTGAGAATTTTGTGTGATTTTCTTGTTCACATTAGACAAAGAAAGCTATGTAACTATCTCTTCATTTTGTCTTTGTTTCAGGGAAGTTCAGAAATTCAGATATAAATTATAGCAACTATGTAATCCCTTACAGAATACATTTCTTATTTTTCTCAATGTCATCTAATTTATCTTTGCCCTGATAGTCTTTTTTCCCTTTTTCATTTATATTTGATCATGTTATTGTGTTTCTGCTGCAATCATCTCAAATTCTTTTTTTAAAGAATGAGTCAGGGTATATGTAAATAAGTGAATAAATAAATAACTAGAGCATGATTCCGTATTCTGTATATCATTGCATCCTATTACAAACCCTTCCATTACAGTTGGGTATTATCACAGGAACATTTCCATCTCATTATAAAATGAATTGACTAAACATACAGAAGGTCTGGTATGAATAAAAATTACATGCCAGGCACCTATTAAATAGCTCCTATTAGAACTTCTGATTTCCAGGCAGGAAATGGCAATGATTTATGATTCATTCTTAAACTTTTAAAGAATAGGTAGCTATCTGGCAGATAAAATTTAATTATATTTAATTTTTCTCAAAGGAATTGTATTATTGTTTTGGCAGCCACTCACGTTATGTATTACAATCCTCCATTTTATGGCTGACAAAACGGGTTTGGAGAGGTCATCGCTCATAGCTACAAAATTAAGATGCAGAAGCACTGGCCTCCTGGGCTATTTTTTGTAATTAAATCCTCTGTCTAATTTAGAAAATCAGCCCAATACAGGATTTCAGTGCCATTGTAAAAAGAACATGACAGCCAATATTTGTGTGTTTCCATTCTACCATCTTTGACATACCCACCTACACAGACTTTTATTTTCAGTTATGTGCTTCTGATATATTTTTTTAAAAAATCAAAACAAGGTCTTGCTCCACTGTCCAGGGTAGAGTGTAATGCATGACCATGGCTCACTGCAGCCTCAACCTCCTGGGCTCAAGCAATCCTCCCACCTCTGCCTCCTCAAGTGTGCACTACCACGCTCTCCTGAGTTTTGTATTTTTTGAAGAGATGGATTTCACCATGTTGCCTAGGCTGGTCATAAGCTCCTGGGCTGAAGTGATTCTCCTGGCTGGGACTCCCAAAATGCTGGGATTGTAGGTGTGAGCCACCCTGCCTGGCTACTCCTGACATTTGAAATGACAATTCTACTTTGGGTTTTTTCTTTCTTCTCCTCTCATCATCCTGTGAGCATTTGTTCCTCAAAATCCAGCCCCACTCTGTCCTCTCTACTGGTATCCCCATTTTGGTTTTCATTTCTTACTCTCAAGGCAGGCAGTGGGTCTTGTCCAATTCAGCGCTTTAAAGGAGATTTGCGTGTATGTGCTGTGCGGTGATAAGCATCCAAAAAGTGTCTCAAGAGACCCTGAAAAACGCAGACTTCTGTGGTGAAATCCAAACTTGAGGCTCAGAAAATCTCAGCCAAGGTGAACTGTTTTCTGAGAAGCCTTTGGTTTCTAAATGCTTTCTTATCACTTAGGGGCAGCATGTGTTTCTCTGGAATTTGGTTATGTGCCTTTTAGCTGATGCCTTTCTTCATCATTATATTTTAAACCATATATCTGGGAGATCTCAAACTCCAACTGGGCTCTGAAACAGGTGACACATTGATTTAGAATCAATAAAGGAAGTACAGCTCTGTCCTCCACTGATAATTCACTTCTATGGAGTGACTTATAGCTTAAGCTTCTCTGGTATGACACATCAGCCATACCCGCCCTTTACATCTTCCTAGTGGGGTATATATTCTTCTCAAGATTACAGTTGTGCTTGCAGTCCCCTAAGTAAGTTTGTCTCATTGAAACAATGATATTTATATGTTTGTGTATTTATTTACTGCTTATCCATTCACTCATTTCCTCATTATTCACCTACTTATCCGCCAAACATTTGTTTATAGCCTTCTAAGATCCAAGTGTTAAAATATAACTTCCATGAAAGCAAGAAGCCCTGCTTCATAGTTAATCACTATATCCTCAGGCCTTAATACTATGGCTCTATAACTCAATAAATATTTGGTAATTTAATGTAACAACTATTACAGCAGAAATTGCTAGTTGCTTACACTAACATCCATTCTTTCTTTTCTCCCTACTTTAGAGAACCCTGATTTTAGATAGGCATATTGTCACTGAACCTTTCTTGCAGCTAGTTATGGCCATGGGATTTTATTCAAGTCTATGGCATTCAGAGTGACTGCAGTGTGATACTACTGGGGAACTTCTTAAAAGGGGTTGGTTCAGCTACACAAGATTCTCTTTTTGACCACCTATTTACCTCCTCTTCTAGCTTGCAACATACATTGTTATTCACTGTTGTGATTGAGAAATAATAATTCATATAGAGAAGGTGCACAAACATTAATCATGTAAGTCAATGGATTTTCACATGCACATATACTTGGGAAACCATTACCCAGATTAAAATATAAAATATTTCCAGAACCTCAGAAACCTCCCTTATGACTGTCCCTGTCAATAACGTTCCCAGAGGAAAAAGTTGGATTTGTTTTGCTTGATTTTGAATTTCATGTAAACAGGATCATACAGTTGATCAGCCAAGGTCTCATCAGGAGACAGAAACAATATCATGAATTTGAACAGGGAAAAATTAATATAAAGAATCATTAAACAGGAAAGAATAATCACTAAAATTGTTAAAAGAGGATTATAAGGAATACAAAAGTAGCAAAACAAACTACATTTAGAGCTGAGAGTGGTCAATAAAGAAACTAGGAATTTAAAGAAGGATTTCTCTCACCCCTAGGATTTATACCTGGTTGGAGAGGGTTTAGTTGTCACAGGAACAAGCAGCCTGCTGTGGCCGAGAACTTTTCTGGAAGATGTGAACTAGAACTGGCCCATAGAAGTGGCCTGCCTGTTGATGGAAGAATTTGCCGGAGGGCACAGCCCTGCATGGGTCTGTGGGGGCTGCTGGAGTGAGCACTACTGGGCAACTCAAATGCTAATCTGCCAGCTGCCGGACACACCAAAAACATTATCATTGAGCCATCAGGGAAAGCCGTTTTTGCTGCAGATTTGCAGTGATCCTCGACAGCCATTTTTGGACAAGCCTAATATTAAGTAAACTGGCTAAGGAGAATGTTTATAGGGTCAAGTGCTAGTATCACAAAGGCAGGGCAAAGAGTAGATGTGGAACTGAGAGGCAATACATCAATAACTGCCACACATAGTATGTACTTTTTTTGGTGCCTTATTTCATTCCTAATTATGTGCAGACTGGATTTGATAGCTGGAGCTCCAGCAACTGCCTGGAACTATGAAGTGACTTTGAACATGGAAGCCATGTTCTAACACGGTAAACAGAATGATAAGAACCCGAGTTCCTATTGACAGCAATAGAGCATCCCTACAAGACCAGGACTTCTTAAATCTGAACTTTTTTTTTTTTTAACATGAGAGGGAAATACTACTTTCTTTTGTTAAAGCCATGTGATTTTTCCCCCATCAAATAGCAACTAATACGCTTGTTTCAGATTGTTCCTAATGTGGGTGAGATAGTCATATCAACAAAACCAGTATCTAAATGAGAAAGGTAAATGAAGGGATGAGTATTGAGTCTTTTGTCTCTTCCAGGTCCTGTGCTAGATACTTGTGTTACTGTGGAGATTCAGATATTCCTATCATTTGATTTTGTGCCCATTCATCATATCAGCCAGCACAGATTGATTTTGAATCTAGATTTTTTTTTTTTACTTCTAGTTCTCTGCTTTATTCTTTAATAACCCAAATGTCACCTGATTACACTTAAGAACTAAGATTTCCTAAGTATTTAGTTTTGCCCCTCCCTCCCCTACCAGAAGCCTAAAATTTTCCCTCAAATTTCTGTCAATTTAACAGTTGTGTGTGAGGATGGGGAAAGGTTGTTGTGTAATAGGTTTACGTTCTTACAGTTACCTCTGCCTTTGAACCACTTCTTCAGGTCGCAGATCAATTTTGTATATTATGCATATGCTAATATTCATACTGTGTCAACTCAGCTATGAAACTCAACATTTATCAGCTTCCACAGAAACGCTCACTTATACAACTCAATATCTAAGTGTGATAGTCCTTATTGAAAATATAACACAATAGTAGTCAGAAAAATCTCTATTTTTAAGTTTATATTTCTTTATGTCTTTTGAAAGGTAATATATTCAGATGGTTCAATATTAATGTCAGAAATTGTATATAAATGACCAAATTTTCTACTGGATCTTTTATCGATTGGTAGAAGCTCTTAATATGTTAAATGAATCTTTTGTAATAAGACTGCAATATATTTTCTGAATTTGTTTTCTTTTGATCTTTTCATAGTGATTTTTCCATGAATACTTATTTAAAATTTTTATATAGTCGACTTTTTCAATTTTTTTCTTTTGTTTTATGGCTTTAGGGTATTGTTTTTAAGTAGAAAGGTCTCCTACACTTTATGATTATAAATAATTCTTCAACTATTATTTTATTTTCCTGAGAATTTATTCTTATATAAAGTGCTGGTTTAGATCAAGGTTATTTTTCTCTCCATGGCTAACCCAGTTACCCCAATATCATTTAATTCTTAATATTTTTCTCATAGATTTAAAATACCACTTTTATTTTCTATTAAATTACTGTTGGCATTTGTTTATATAAGTGGATTCTTTTCTTTTTTTTTATTATTATACTTTAAGTTCTAGGGTACATGTGCACAACGTGCAGGCTTGTTACATACGTATACATGTGCCATGGTGGTGTGCTGCACCCACCAACTCGTCATTTACATTAGGTATATCTCCTAATGCTATTCCTCCCCCTGCTCCCCTCCCCACAATAGGCCCCGGTGTGTGATGTTCCCCTTCCCGTGTCCAAGTGATCTCATTGTTCAGTTCCCACCTATGAATGAGAACATGTGGTGTTTGGTTTTCTGTTCTTGCAATAGTTTGCTGAGAATGATGGTTTCCAGCTGCATCCATGTCCCTACAAAGGACATGAACACATCCTTTTTTATGGCTGCATAGTATTCCATGGTGTATATGTGCCACATTTTCTTAATCCAGTCTGTCACTGATGGACATTTGGGTTGATTCCAAGCCTTTGCTATTGTGAATAGTGCCGCAATAAACATACGTGTGCATGTGTCTTTATAGCAGCATGATTTATAATCCTTTGGGTATATCCCCAGTAATGGGATGGCTGGGTCAAATGGTATTTCTAGTTCTAGATACTTGAGGAATCTCTACACTATTTTCCACAATGGTTGAACTAGTTTACAGTCCCACAAACAGTGTAAAAAGTGTTCCTATTTCTCCACATCCTCTCCAGCACCTGTTGTTTCCTGACTTTTTAATGATTGCCATTCTAACTGGTGTGAGATGGTATCTCATTGTGGTTTTAATTTACATTTCTCTGATGGCCAGTGATGATGAGCATTTTTTCCTGTGTCGTTGGCTGTATGAATGTCTTCTTTTGAGAAGTATCTGTTCATGTCTTTTGCCCACTTTTTGATGGGGTTGTTTGTTCTGTTCTTGTAAATTTGTTTGAGTTTTTTGAAGGTTCTGACTATTATCCCTTTGTGAGATGAGTAGATTGCACAAAATTTCTCCCATTCTGTAGGTTGCCTGTTTACTCTGATGGTGGTTTCTTTTGCTGTGCAGAAGCTCTTTAGTTTAATTAGATCCCATTTGTCAATTTTGGCTTTTGTTGCCATTGCTTTTGGTGTTTTAGACATGAAGTCTTTGCCCATGCCTATGTTCTGAATAGTATTGCCTAGGTTTTCTTCTAAGGTTTTTACGTTTTAGGTCTAACATTTAAGTTTCTAATCCATCTTGAATTAATTTTCATATAAGGAGTAAGGAAAGGATCTAGTTTCAGCTTTCTACTTATGGCTACCCAATTTTCCTAGCACCATTTATTAAATAGGAAATGCTTTCCCCATTTCTTCTTTTTGTCAGGTTTGTCAAAGATCAGATGGCTGTAGATGTGTGGTATTATTTCTGAGGTCTCTATTCTGTTCCATTGGTCTATATCACTGTTTTGGTACCAGTACCATGCTGTTTTGGTTACTGTAGCCTTGTAGTATAGTTTAAAGTCAGGTAGCATGATGCATCCAGCTTTGTGCTTTTGGCTTAGGATTGTCTTGGCAATGCGGGCTCTTTTGTGGTTCCATACGAACTTTAAAGCCATTTTTTCCAGTTATGTGAAGAAAGTCATTGGTAGCTTCATGGGGATGGCATTGAATCTATAAATTACCTTGGGCAGTATGGCCATTTTCACAATATTGATTCTTCCTATCCATGAGCATGGTATGTTCTTCCATTTGTTTGTGTCCTCTTTTATTTCACTGAGGAGTGGTTTGTAGTTCTCCTTGAAGAGGGCCTTTACATCCCTTGTAAGTTGGATTCCTAGGTATTTTATTCTCTTTGAAGCTATTGTGAATGGAAGTTAATTCATGATTTGGCTCTCTGTTTTTCTGTTACTGGTGTATAAGAATGCTTGTGATTTTTGCACATTGATTTTGTATCCTGAGACTTTGCTGAAGTTGCTTATCAGCTTAAGGAGATTTTGGGCTGAGACAATGGGGTTTTCTAAATATACAATCATGTCATCTGCAAACAGGGACAATTTGACTTCTTCTTTTCCTAACTGAATACCCTTGATTTCTTTCTCTTGCCTGATTGCCCTGGCCAGAACTTCCAACACTATGTTGAATAGGAGTGGTGAGAGAGGGCATCCCTGTCTTGTGCCAGTTTTCAAAGGGAATGCTTCCAGTTTTTGTCCATTCAGTATGATATTGGCTGTGGGTTTGTCATAAATAGCTCTTATGATTTTGAGATATGTTCCATCAATACCAAAATTATTGAGAGTTTTTAGCATGAAGGGCTGTTGAATTTTGTCAAAGGCCTTTTCTGCATCTATTGGGATAATCACGTGGTTTTTGTCTTTGGTTCTGTTTACATGCTGGATTACATTCATTGATTTGTGTATGTTGAACCAGCCTTGCATCCCAGGGATGAAGCCCACTTGGTCCTGATGGATAAGGTTTTGATATGCTGTTGGATTTGTTTTGCCAGTAGTTTATTGAGGATTTTTGCATCGATGTTCATCAGGGATATTGGTCTTAAATTCTCTTTTTTTGTTGTGTCTCTGCCAGGCTTTGGTATCAGGATGATGTTGGCCTCATAAAATGAGTTAATGAGGAGTCCGTCTTTTTCTATTGTTTGGAATAGTTTCAGAAGGAATGGTAGCAGCTCTTCCTTGTACCTCTGGTAGAATTCGGCTGTGAATCTGTCTGGTCCTGGACTCTTTTTGGTTGGCAGGCTATTAATTATTGCTTAAATTTCAGAGCCTGCTATTGGTCTATTCCGGGATTCAACTTCTTCCTGGTTTAGTCTTGGGAGAGTGTAAGTGTCCAGGAAATTATCCATTTCTTCTAGGTTTTCTAGTTTATTTGCGTAGAGGTGTTTATCGTATTCTCTGATGGTAGTTTGTATTTCTGTGGGATTGGTGGTGATAATCCCCTTTAGCATTTTTTATTGTGTCTATTTGACTCTTCTCTCTTTTCTTCTTTATTAGTCTTGCTAGTGGTCTGTCAATTTTGTTGATCTCAAAAACCAGCTCCTGGATTCATTGATTTTTTGTGTCTCTATCTCCTTCAGTTCTGCTCTGCTCTTAGTTATTTCTTGCCTTCTGCTAGCTTTTGAATGTGTTTGCTCTTGCTTCTCTAGTTCTTTTAATTGTGATGTAAGGGTGTCAATTTTAGATCTTTCCTGCTTTCTCTTGTGGGCATTTACTGCTATAAATTTCCCTCTACACACTGCTTTAAATGTGTCCCAGAGATTCTGGTATGCTGTATCTTTGTTCTCATTGATTTCAAAGAAATCTTTCTTTCTGCCTTCATTTCGTTATGTACCCAGTAGTCATTCAGGAGCAGGTTGTTCAGTTTCCATGTGGTTGAGTGGTTTTGATTGAGTTTCTTAGTCCTGAGTTCTAGTTTGATTGCACTGTGGTCTGAGAGACAGTTTTTTATACATTTCTGTTCTTGTACATTTGCTGAGGAGTGCTTTACTTCCAACGATGTGGTCAATTTTGTAATAAGTGTGATGTGGTGCTGAGAAGAATGTATATTCTGTTGATTTGGGGTGGAGAGTTCTGTAGATGTCTATTAGGTCCACTTGGTGCAGAGATGAGTTCAATTCCTGGATATCCTTGTTAACTTTCTGTCTCGTTGATCTGTCTAATGTTGACAGTGGGGTGTTAAAGTCTCCCGTTATTATTGTATGGGAGTCTAAGTCTCTTTGTAAGTCTCTAAGGACTTGCTTTAGGAATCTGGGTGCTCCTGTATTGGATGCATGTATATTTAGGATAGTTAGCTCTTCTTGTTGTATTGATCCCTTTACCACTTTGTAATGGCCTTTTTTGTCTCTTTTGATCTTTGATGGTTTAAAGTCTGTTTTATCAGAGACTAGGATTGCAACCCCTGCTTTTTTTTGTTTTACATTTGCTTGGTAGATCTTCCTCCATTCCTTTATTTTGAGCCTATGTGTGTCTCTGCATGTGAGATGGGTCTCCTGAATACAGCAGACTGATGGGTCTTGACTCTTTATCCAGTTTGCCAGTCTGTGTCTTTTAATTGGACCATTTAGTCCATTTAAGGTTAATATTGTTATGTGTGAACTTGATCCTGTTATGATATTAGCTAGTTATTTTGCCATTAGTTGATGCAGTTTCTTCCTAGCATTGATGGTCTTTATATTTTCGCATGTTTTTGCAGTGGCTGCTACCGGTTGTTCCTTTCCATGTTTAGTACTTCCTTCAGGATCTCTTGCAGGGCAGGTCTGGTGGTGACAAAATCTCTAAGCATTTGCTTGTCTGTAAAGGATTTTATTTCTCCTTCACTTATGAAACTTAGTTTGGCTGGATATGAATTTCTGGGTTGAAAATTCTTTTCTTTAAGAATGTTGAATATTGGCCACCATTCTCTTCTGACTTGGAGAGTTTCTGCCGAGAGATCTGCTGTTAGTCTGATGGGCTTCCCTTTGTGTGTAACCCGACCTTTCTCTCTGGCTGCCCTTAACATTTTTTCCTTCATTTCAACTTTGGTGAATCTGACAATTATGTGTCTTGGAGTTGCTCTTCTCGAGGAGTATCTTTGTGGCGTTCTCTGTATTTCCCAAATTTGAATGTTGGCCTGCCTTACTAGGTTGGGGAAGTTCTCCTGGATGATATCCTGCAGAGTGTTTTCCAACTTGGTTCCATTTTCCAGGCACACCAATCAGATGTCTATTTGGTCTTTTCACATAATCCCATATTTCTTGGAGGCTTTGTTCATTTCTTTTTAATCTTTTTTCTCTACACTTCTCTTCTCACTTCATTTCATTCATTTAATCTTCAATCACTGATACCCTTTCTTCCAGTTGATCGAGTCGGTTACTGAAGCTTGTGCATTTGTCATGTATTTCTCATGTCATGGTTTTCGTCTCTATCAGTTCTTTTATGGCCTTCTGTGCATTGAGTATTCTAGTTATCCATTCATCCATTCTTTTTTCAAGGTTTTTAGTTTCTTTGTGGTGGTTACGTAGTTCCTCCTTTAGCTCTGAGAAGTTTGATCGACTGAAGCCTTCTTCTCTCAACTCGTCAAAGTCATTCTCTGTCCAGCTTTGTTCCGTTGCTGGTGATGAGCTGCGTTCCTTTGGAGGGGGAGATGGACTCTGATTTTTTGAATTTCCAGCTTTTCTGCTCTGTTTTTTCCCCATCTTTGTCATTTTATCTGCCTTTGGTCTTTGATGATGGTGACGTACTGATGGGGTTTTGGTGTGGGTGTCCTTTCTGTTTGTTAGTTTTCCTTCTAACAGTCAGGACCCTCAGCTGCAGGTCTGTTGGAGTTTTCTTGAGGTCCATTCTAGACCCTCTTTGCCTGGGTATCAGCAGCGGAGCCTGCAGAAGATAGAATATTGCTGAACAGCGAGTGTTGCTGTCTGATTCTTGCTCTGGAAGCTTCATCTCAGAGGTGTACCCCACTGTGTGAGGTGTGAGGTGTCGGTCTGCACCTAGTGGGGGATGTCTCCCAGTTAGGCTACTCAGGGGTCAGGGACCTACTTTAGCAGGCAGTCTGTCCGGTCTCAGATCTCAACCGCTGTGCTGGGAGAACCACTGCTCTCTTCAAAGCTGTCAGATGGGGACTTTTACTTCTGCAGAGGTTTCTGCT